>NC_089690.1:13582500-14233636 GCF_031753505.1 Anomalospiza imberbis | reverse complement strand
TAAGAACAAATGGTACCAGCTACAATGGCAAAATGTTCAGGAGAGAAAAGTCTTTCCATGTCATGTTGCGTCCTTGTGGTGAATATCCCTTGTAAAACTAAAGGAGGGGGCTCTTATCACAATAGGATTGTTAATGTAGGCATATTACAGATTTAGGTTTTGGTTTTTGCTGTAGAATTGTTATGCTTATTTGCTGCTTACATTGGCAAGTCTTCTAAGATTTCCCAAGTAAAAGTTTAAAACTATAGTATTAGAGGCCAGTAGTGCTGCTGCTTTTATAGGGAGCATTGAAATGAAAATATTTATGGTCAATTAATTCCTATTGACTTCAGTATACCTAAGATCAGACAACAAATTCCTGCTTTCTCACTGTCTTTTTCAGCCTTATTCAACTGGAGTAATCTCTCTCACACACACACTCCCCCCATTTTATTTCTATACTTTGAGATCTTCAAAGGAAATGGGGAACTAAAAAAGGAGGTGGTGGGAAGAAGAAAGGTTCTTCTCTGTGGCAGTGAGTGAGCTGCAGTAACTCTGCTCTTGCAGCCCTGTTCCGCACTGCGGGGTGGTGAGTGACTGAGATCCGAATCACGTGCTTCAGGGAGGTTTATGTGCTAATTTTCTACTCTCCCATGCCAGAAAGCGAAATCCTACAGTGTGCATGTTACTTGGCAGACTAAGTGAACCTCATCAAAGTTAAATCAAATACGAAGATAAATATTAGTAAGCATAAATTCTCATAAAATTACTTTGTGGTTATTTATTGAAGGAGTAGGCCTTGGCTTTATTTGTTTTTATTTTATACAACTATATTACATTGCTTTTTGTTTTTCACCCAGTGTAAGGACTGGTTTATTTTGGTAATGTAACAATTTTACTCTAATTAGGAAATTGTGCAATGAGAAATCTTAGCATTTAAGAAAATACTATTCCTTTAAAGATTCTACATGCTGGATGCAAGTTAATGCAATTTTCATTAGAAGTTTTCATTGAGTCCCATCTGTTTGAATATACAGCAACGATGAATTATTAATGTGTATTGCTGTAAGAGAATAGTCATTTACTGACAGAAAACAGCATTTGGTTTGATACAGGAAATTAAATCACTTTATGCTTGTGAGGCTTGTTAATTATATCTGAAGTAAAGGATTTTAATTGATCTCAATAGTTGCTGTGCAAAATAATTTTCTTCACTTGAATGTGAAAGGATGCATAACCATTTTTTATTCTGTTTTTATCCTTAATATTGGTTTAAAAAGAAAAAAACCCGAACAGTAGTTTTCAACAGCTAATAACAATTTGGTACAAACATAATTTACCATCTACTCAGCTTTCAGTAAATGGAAAAAAGAACAAACAAACACA
The DNA here is from genome assembly GCF_031753505.1 of Anomalospiza imberbis. Lineage (NCBI taxonomy): Eukaryota > Metazoa > Chordata > Aves > Passeriformes > Viduidae > Anomalospiza > Anomalospiza imberbis. The sequence continues at coordinate 14,232,271 of NC_089690.1, read as the reverse complement.
ATCCTCATCTTTAATGTATTGGCTTGCATGAAAAGACGGTTGTTCATGAACCTCTAGGCAGCTTTTCCAAAAACCTCATTGTAGTCTCTGTGTAAGGTTTGGGCACTGGGTGTCTCAGCCCTCCAGGAGCATCCTGGGCAGCCGGGTCCGAGCCCTCTCTCAGCACTGGCCACTGGGTGTGCAGCACTGGCAGCAGTGGCTGGGAGAGGACCAGCCACTCTGGTCTCTGGTCTCTCTCTCCCTTGTGCAGGGTCAGTCCCTGCACGCCTGATGTTGCCAGGGCAGCAGCAGGTTTCATGTTTGCCCAGGTAAAATCAGCTTTCTGATAGCTCTGCATAGGTCCTGAGGAAATTTGCCACTGCTGCTGGAGAAAAAGGCACACTTGTGTTTAGGGGCAGGAGAACAAGTCCTGGCTTAACTTCCAAAGGATTTAAACTTTTTTATATAAATAATTTAAAACCTAAAAAAAAAAAAAAAATAGACTGAAGATTTTAAACGTGACATATTGCAACTCTATTTACACTTCACAGACCAGGCAAGTTTTAAGGGTTTGTTCACTTGCCTCAACACATAAACTAGAGAAAAGTATCACAGGATGAGAAAATCTCCAATCTGCCCCAATGCATGTGGGGCAGGAGCCCTTGAGGCAGAGAAATAGACAGTACCAACCTATTGGGGTAACAAAGATGGTGTTCTCACTCAGCTCTTGATGACTCCCTGCCTCGACTCCCACTGTGATGCTTCTGGTCCAGAAGCAACTCCTGTGCATTTCTTCATGCCGTGTTTCATTTCGTTTAGACTTCAGGGAGGCTCTAAAGATTTGAGAGGTTTCAGTTCAGCTATGCTAATGGAGATTTTACTGGAAGGAAGAGATTAACTGGAGATAATGACTAGGTAATGATTAAATAGAACCCAAAGTGTCCACCTAACCTTTTTCTTTTCAGTTCTCCTAGTGGGGTGGCTGATCCTGGTGGGAGGAGTGAGACAGGCTAAGCAGAAGGAGTCTCCTAGTAGTGCTCTATTTTGGTCCCAGTGCAAAGCATGAAAATTCCTGCAGGATTTCTGTTCATAGTGTCTGCATCACAGGCAACACATACTTTTTATTCTTGTCCCCTGAATCTGTTAATGAAACTTATGATTTTTTCCAACCCTATCCCTTAATGTGACTACAGCATTTCTAAGATTAAAACTATGTGGATACAGCCTCTGTGACCCAGATAGTTATGGAAATATAAACCTGTGCCTCTTTAACCAGTATAGTGCAGATAGTGCTATCTTTTTGTCATAGTTTTGTGTCTGTTAATCCACTTTAAAAGCCCATATATAATCTGTTCATTTGGTTTAATGCTGCTATATGGCATATGTGATATTTACCAAGACACCTTAGGAAGATAGAATATTTGAATCTGAATAGCATGTTTGTCTATAAAATGAAATAGAAAATAAATAGAATTAATTTGTGGCTTGGTGATGAAACACAGGATGGAAATAGAAAACATAATAGAAGGAAATAATAAAAAGCAGGTGATTATTGCCTCAGCTGGTTTCTTATCTGCTTGGGTTCAGAGTGTTCAGAGACCAGAGCACATTTCAGGGCAATTGGCTGCTGGAAGCTTTCAGTCCCACTGTGCCCTCTTCATCTACTTCTACAATCCAGATGGAACCTTATTTACCAGTGAAAAGTACAGATGAAGGAATTGATGGAGCTCAGTTTGAGAAGATTAAAAGATGTGCAGTCAGTTTCAAATGCTGTTGAAAAAAGAAATGGAAATATGGTAAAAGTTCTTTCATTTGGAAAAGTTCAATCAGCTTTGTATTTGAAGGTTTTTAGCAAAACACTTCATCTTGTTTCATCAAAACTCATTTCTTACTAAAAGATAATGATAGGAAATTTCTATCCAATATAGATATAAGTCTGTCAGCTGGTTTGTGGTGCTTGAAGGTTCAGTCTTGAGGCACTGGAATATGCCAGTGTCCATGTGGATATGTTTCCTATCGGAAATATCTGCTTATTCCTGTCCCTTTCCACAGCCAGTTTACTTGGGCTGTACAGGTACTATGTAGGTGAAATGTCACCTGGATGGTTTTTAATGTTACCTTAATTGAAACTGGCAACATGTACTATCAGTTCCCAAGCATGGATGCTAGTTTTGGGTTTTTATTCTTAGCAAAAAGAAAGAGTTTTATCCACAAGCAAACTCACAAGTAAAAGCTTCCGTCCTTTTGCTGTAAATCTGTTTTGGGGTGAAAAAGCAGGCCTGGCTTGTATCTTCTGGAAACTTTTATGTTGGGATCACAACCACTCTTGGTCGTGAGATCAGTACTACATTTTTATTTTATATTTTTGGCAAGCTGACAAACCTGCTAATCCAGAAAATCAGCATCAAAATCTATAAAAATGCTTATGATGCCTCTTTCCAAAGTATTTAATCCCTTTCAAATAGTTTTGCTATAAAGTATTACAAACTGCCCCAAGTCTTTCAATGCTTTAAGATCTGTATTCTCTGCATTCCTGGCACATGTACAGCTTTCAGATTATGCTTGTGACTTGTCATGTATTGATTTCAAAATACGCCTTAGAAAATAAGTTGTTTTCATTAAACCTCTGCAAAGACATGATTGCCAGAGTTTTGTGTCAAATGATAACATTCTGGTAACTAAGTCAAGAGCTGTGGCGTGAGCTTTTAAAGTAACAGATTTAAAATAACAGCAACAAATATCTACTAATTTTTTCTATTGCAATAAAGTTTGGTTTATCAAAGCTATGAAGAAGTCCTAGAAACCTCTTGCTTTTGCTACTGAAGGAGCATCACTAGAGAAATTTTGTTTATTATAATTACAAAACTGGATCCCATGAGTAGCAGATGTTTTGAGAGAGCTGAAAAATTAAGTTAAGTTTTAATGAGAACTATTGTTCTGGTTAAATAATGCATACCTCCAGCTACAGAGACGTTACATTTAGAGATTCTAAAATCTTATGTTCCAGTCTTGAAAACAATTAAAATGTCTTTTTGTCACCAATTTAAATAATGCTTGAGAACTAAGAATTTTAAGTGTCTTCCCTGAAGCAAGAAACACATTAACAATAACAAAGGCTTATTCCCTATTGTACTCTGTCGGCTGCATTTTGCAGCAATAGCTTTTTGAAAAGAACTAACCTTCAACAACCTGAATTGCTGAAATCTGGAAGTGAAGGGTGTTCTTTGGTACAGGAAAAATGTGAAGATCTAAGCATAGAATTGCTACACAACATGTACAGTCCGAATAGTTATCTTTCATACAGTTTTTTGTTTCAAGTTTGTTTTATTGACTTCATTTCCATTTGTACCTCATCTCCCAATCAACTGTTGCCTTTAGATTTTATGTGGATTATAAAATATATCAGTAAATGGATTCCTGGAGGATTGATTTGGAAGTACAGTCTTTGTTTAGAGTTCTGTGTGCAGTTAAAAGTACTTAGAATACTACAATATTTAAACCTTCTTTCTGGAATAGACAAGGATGTCACGATGCTCTGTTGCATTGTGTGTACTCATTTCCTTGGATTGCTCTGCTCTTTGCTTTGCTGTCTTCATTATCTACTGCAGAAGTCTTGATGGAAAAAAAACAGCATAATAAAGATCATCTTTTTGATTGCAGCTAATCATAAGCTAAAAATGCAGAACTTCTTAATTAACTGGTAGAGCCAGTGATTCTTCAGGGACAGAGCAGTTAATTTCCTTTCTTTGCATTTTGTAAGCATATCACTATTAATCATGGAGATCATAAGCTCAACATTGCTGAAAATGTGCTAGTTAAGTAAATGCAACTGACTTATGATACACCTCATAAGAAATCTTCAGAGAGCTACATGTCTTGCTTTGCCTGAGAAATTGTGGACACATTCTGAATGTGCTGCTGAAAAACAGCAAAGGCTTAGGTCCATCAGATCTACCTAGGGCCTGGAATATCTGGCTAATAGCACAGAATAATTCTCTGTTAGAGAACTTTCTGTTAGTCCTGTAGAAAGGGAAGCTAGCTTTATTATACCACTCTAGGAAAATACTTGAGATTATATAGGTTTAAATAATTTCTATCCATAGGGCTCTGAGGAAGAAAGAATAAAAAGATCTTGTTCATCACTAAAAAGCAGGGGCAAAGGAAGGGAAGGTTACTAAGACTGAAAATTAGTACTTAAAAGCATTAGATGACTGTAAAAGGTATGATTTTTAAGATTTAAGGCTCTGTTACTGTTTTCATATAGTTATGATAGTTAAAGTATTTGTTTGCAATTGCTAGTTCAAATTGCTACAAAATAAAGAGAAAAAACTTTATTCAATTATAAGACTTGACTCTTCTTTCCCAAAGAATTATTGATGCAAAGCCTCAAGGGTTCAATATACTGTGAAAACTGAGGTGTCAGCTTGCATCTGGATCTGCTACTGGAAGTTTTTCTGTTGTCAATGTGGCATTAAAGAGCATTTTAACTTGTTAGTTTTGTGAAGCTGTGTTTATGCAACTGTATGACACAGATTGCTTTCTTTACTGCTGAATTTTAGTTTTCCCAATGAGAGTGTGGAGAATGCCAGAGAAAACACAGTGCTGCCAAAAACCAGTTCAGGATCACAAAGAGCATTTTGTTATGTAGAGGAGTTTTTTTTTGGGTTTTTTTTTTTTTTTTTTTTTGATCTCTGATACTTTAGTTTTTTGCTTTGGGGAGGGAGGAAGTGAACCCTATAATGTACTTTATTCTCTCTGATTAGTATTGGCTGTATACTTTGGTTGAGTCAGGAAACAATGACAAGACAGTGGCTTAGGTTATGCTTTTCCTTTTTCCTTGCATTTTGCCTAAGCTAATTCAGATGTTTGGATGCAGTTGGCAGTCATGCAGACTCTGTGGTGAGGACACACTGATGGTGACAGGTCCTGGCACTCTCTTTTTACGAGATCTGATGAGGTAACAGCATGAATTCCTTTAGCTGCACTATGCAGATGACACACTATATTAATCAAACTGAGGTTTACAGGTCTTGAGATGTTCACTTTAAATTTAACCACTTTTTAAAAAAGCAAAAGGTAAATAATGCTGTGATCTGTCTCTAAGATTTATTAACACCAAATCCAGCAATTTTTACCTTTATGAGAAGTTGCAATTCAACTGTGACATCCTTCATAGCAAAAATGATATTCCAGACATCATAAATGACATTTCCCTTCGAGCAAGCCTGCAGATGAAGAAGCTCCAATACCTGTTCAGAAGCTGATTTAGAGTTAACAGGGGGACAATTTTACTATGCTACAGTACATAAACATTCCGCACTGACGACGTTTTATAGCTGGTCACAGTGCTGATAAATATATTTTATGGAATATCTGCTTGTAATGTGCAGATGGAGACAGAGGAATTCTCCATTTCATTTTGGTTTATTTTACTTTGTCATTTTAATAGCATTTAGAATAAGCTGGATAGTCCATTAAAAACTAGCAGATATACCTAGCTCTTAGTTACACTGATGTAAATTACAGTTTGCTGTCTTTGGTAAAGTTATTCCACACTTACAGGACAATTTGCAGATTGTAGCTATGCCTTGAGGCATTGCAGCGAGGTAAAATTAGAGCAAGTGAAATAAGCATCAAACCTTTCCTGGAAATTATAACTTTTTTCTATTATTTAAGAAACACAACAATAACTAAGCATTTAAAAGCCAAAACAAAACCACCACAAAACAACAGCAAAATAAAACTCTACACATGATGCTTTTATTTCTACTATACTCTTACAGCCTGAAATAACAAAAAAAATATCTTCTGATTTAAAGCTAAATATAATTTTTGCTTTGGACTGTTTCTATCTAAAGGATCTACTGCTGATATTGAAGTAGGGGGATCAGTGCCTGAAGAAGGCTGGCTTCCTAAATTTTCAATTCTTTAACTGATTATTCTGGCTTAAAATGTCATAAACCTTGTGATCCTACATGCATCATTTTAGATAAGTTTTCCCATGAACATCAGAACAGGGAAATATTGGACTATTTATGAAATTCTAATCCTCTTGTAGCCAGTGTGAGACGTCAGGTGAGCCCAATTTTTTATCTTGTGTTTTTTCATTTACGCCTGAATACTTCAAGAAGCTGTGAATTAAAATTCCTGAATATTATTCTGCAGCTCTCCCAAAGCACCAAGGGCAGCTTCAAATCTGTCTAAATCCTGCAAGATCTTCCTAGTCCCAGAGGGTTTTGCCACAATGCCCAGCAAGAACCAGGGTGGGCTGCGTTTTGGATGTGAAGCTTTTGCAGTCTGCCCTTTGAAGAGGGGAAGGCAGGAGCCTAGTAGAAAATGAGAGTTGTTCCTTGTGATTTCCTACTGTTTCTTATAGACTTTTCAGTACAAATTACCTTCTTAGCAGCTGGCTTAATTTGTTTAAGGGTCCTTTAGGCTGTGGAAGGTAAAATGTTGTTCACATGTTGGGTATGTGGTTTGATATTGCAACTTCTGAAGGAGCAGAAATAGATTTGCCAATACCAGGTCTGGCTTCCTGTGGGGCTCTGGCTGGGACAGTGCTGAAGGCAAATACCTTGCAAATGTTCATTAGTGCCAGAGGAAGCTATTTGACAGGCCTCAGAACTATTGCAAAGTATGGTTTCCTTCCTCTAGGTTGTACATGTCGAGCTTTGCTGCTCTGTGTCCTACAGGACTATGTGGGGATGGTGAGGATTTTCAGTGCTACTGAAATATTTTCAAGGCGTGATGAGGCTGGGAAAGTGCTGTCCCAGGAGTCACAGTACGCCAGTGTCAGCAGCTGGGTGTCCTTGCTGTTTGATGTCATGCCATGGCAGCCAAGTTTTCCTATTGCAAGGGAGCCATCCTGGCTGAGCAATGCCTTAGTCAAGCTACAATGGAAAATCACACCATAATACTAATTTCAATAAAGCTTGCAATTTTAGCTGTTAGCATTGAATTTATAGAATTTGTTTTACCGAGGCACACATCAGGTTTCCTGAGGAGAAAGGCAGCACAGGTGATGTGTGTGCAGAACTTTAGAAGAAACAGAAAAAAAGCATGAACTTAATGTTAGCTATCCTGCATCTGTGCTGCAAGCCAAAATGTATATTTCTTCCTCTAAAATAAACCTATTTTACATTAACATTTTTCTGTCTCTTTTGTTCATGCCTGTTTAGCCTCACAGTCTAATCTCATATGTTTAAACAAGATTCAGAATACACCAACAAGATTAAAATATATGAATATGAGTTCATGAATTGGAGCCACAGTCTGGATCCCACCCCAGGGTCTCTCTTACACTGCTGAAAGTGGGTGGTGAGGTGGAGGCATGTGAATTAGTAATGCTCAGATGAGTGCTGCTGTGCTTTATTGTGCCAGCATCAGAGACCACATAAGCTGGAAATAAATCTTTGCTGATTACATAGAGAGGATTTGAGAAGCAGATCTGAGATAGCTGGCTTTGGCATTGTCCCTCCAGAGCCCTTAAAGGTGAGCTTGAGGAATGTCAGGTTTTTCATGTATTAGCTGGAGCCTTTGCCTTGTTACTTCACCTAAGAGTTGCTTTTTTTACCCTCGTGGAGGTGTCTTTGCTGTGGTGATGGTTTTCCAGACCTGAGTGCTTACAGGGTCTCTGTATTGGCAAGCACACAGAGAAGCTGTGCCCTTGTGAGCAGTGCTATCACCAGTTTTGCCTTTTTCTGCCTGTGCAGGATTTATGTGAATGCCTTGCAGAGGCATTTTGTTTTCTTCTCAAAAAAGATGAGCCATACAGATTTCCTGACCATAAATTGTGGGAGTTCTTTTATCAATAGTGGAAGAACTATGGGCAGACAATGAGGGTCTACAGGCATTTTCCCTTCTTGCAGACAGAATGGGCAAGCACTCCAACTAGAGCAGTTAAAAGCACCATTAATTTCAGGTCAGATAATTCTGAGTTTTGGCACAGAAGAGGTCAGGAACGAGGGCTGAGTAAGAGCCTGGATTACCTATAATGTGAATACAAATATTAGTCAGCAGTATCATAAGGGCAGACAAGTGCTTTAAGTGCCAATAAGGCTAACAACCTGACAGAGACATTGCTAGTTTAGCACTGGGATAAAATTTGTATTGATTGGTAATTCAAAAGTTCTGTTACACTAATCATGCATTTGTTTGTATTGCAAATCATAGAAACAAATGCAGATCCTCATCAATGTAAAAAAAAGTCTCTGTAACTGGAGGTTGTTCTGCTGAATTGAAATTAATACCACTGCATTTAACCCTGCTGAGTGTAAGGAACTGGAGCCACTGCTGTTTCTTAGTATCTTTGTTGCTTAATGTATGACAATGACTGCAGCACCTACTCTTGCTGGTTTTCTGGCTCTGTCATGCTTTCCTTATCATTCTTTTTTCCTTCTTTTGAGATGCTTGCAGAAATTTTTGAAAAGAACCATCAGTTCAGCTCTGAATGTCGAAATCCCTGTAAGAGTGTTTCTATTATACATCTTGTATTCAATATAATCTCTGTGTTCAAGCAGAAACAAACATTAAATCATCAGAGAAGAATAAAATACTTTGGTTTACTTTCTTCAGTGGACAGTTATACATAGAGAAGCAAAAATATATTAAGACATAAATGTGTAAGCACAGTCAAAGCTATGGCATTTGAGAACCCTTATGGTACATGTGAAAACTTGGTCTGAAGAAACTTATTTAATGACTCTTACAAACCAGGCATAGTATTTCAAAAATGTTCCTTTTAACAGAGCTGCTATTTCACTGTAGGTTTTTCTACTAGAAATATTCTATAGTTGCTGTGTAACGATGCAATAAATTCACCCAGGAGCTTGTTACAGTTAATAACCTGTAAAGGGCAAAGGTATTTGGACAATGAATGTGAAATTAGACCTGTATCATCCACTAACAGTGTAAGTTATTTCTTCCTTTGTCCTTCAAAGTAATGTCATTTTGCAGAAAAAATGGAGGTCAGCTTATTTCCTACATGTTTAATTTTTTACAGCAAGTGACTTCTTCGTAAATAAATAATATGCCTTGCTCAGAAGACAAGCATCAGTTCTGAAAAATTATCAAAGACATTAGAATACAATGCTAATGTATTTCATGCTTCAAAAGCTATAGCTGCCAGAAATTCATAGCAATCAATCAACATTTTCCTTTTGCTGTTTTTCGTGTATTAGCAACACATCAGTAATAATTATGACCCTGGCTGTCCCCACTCTTTCAGATAAATGTACTGGTTCTATTGATTCACTTAATATTCCTCTGTGGCTATTTCAAGAGCAGGTAGCATTTCAGAAGACAAGCAGACACCTCTTTCCCTTTCTCTGTCGAGTACTTAATATTTTTTTCAGACAATTTAACACATTTCTTTGTGTTTGAATAGAATTACCTTTTCTACTACTGTGATCTGTAAATTGGAAAACTGAACAATAGAACTGCAATAGAGAAAGGTTTTGTCTTTCATAGCCTGTCAAGTCATTCCTCCATTCTTTAACAGACAAAGTCTGGCAATCACAGAGCAAGCCCTAGTGTAAAGTGTTCTCTCTAAAAGAGCACTATCCAAGTGGTAATGGCTTTGAACCAAAGGAAGGTGGATATCAATTCTCTATTAGGAAGAAATTCTTCCCAGTGAGGGTGGGGAGGCCCTGGCACAGGTTTTTCAGAGAAGCTGTGGGTGCCCCATGCCTGGAAGTGTTTAAGGCCAGGTTGGATGAGGCTCTGAGCAATGTGGACAAATGGAAAGTGTCCCTGCCCATGGCAGAGGGTTGGAATCTTTTAATCCAAACCAGCCTATAATTCTACCTCCATCTATTAGAACAAATGGTTGTGCAGTTGAGGTCAGAAACATCTTTTATAAATTCTTGCATATAGAGTAAATTATTTCAAGCCCTGAAATGCTCAAGATGCAGGGGCCTTCTAGGTCAAGGCTTATACTGCAGGCAGAAGAATTTGTATTAAAGGAATCTGCACTGTGTGCTGTCTTCATTTTAAAGACTTCACTTTCCAATCTTGTCTCTCTCGCTTGACCTTCACCCAGAATAGACTGTAATAAAAACTATTTTTATAAGTGACAAAAAGGAAGCACAGGCACTGCAGCTATGACAATGTAAGATTACCTGTGGATTTATGAGGAGGGGATGTTGCTGCTTTGGTTAGAGTAATGAATCTCATCTGTGCTAATAAGCAGTATTGTCTCTGCCCTGTGGATGCTGGGGCAAAGTCATGATGCTCTCAGTCCTAGCTGGTGTTGCACTGTGGCAATGAGCTCTGGTTTCTGTCTTTCACAGTGCATAAGAAAGGAATCTATCTTGAAGAGAAAATGGAAATTACCAAATGCCTATTCATAACTTTGCCTTTTTTTCCCCTGCTTTAAATTACTGCAGTTACAAGTCAGTTCAAAATTAGTTTCTCAGAAAATGAGCTCTCATCTCTCATGGTAAAGGAAAGCAATGAAGGCCTTGTTATCCAGAGAGCCAAGGAATAACAGCCTGAATAAATATTCCTCCTCACATGAGGGGACAGGGAGGGGAAAACTGGCTGCTCTTTTCTTGTATCTCCTATTGTTTCATGTGGAATTTTGGCTGAGAGGGGCCCTGATACCTTCTACTTATGAAACAAAATGAGAGGAATGGAGGACTAAGGGGATGAGGCAGTAATACTTCTGCTATTGAATTTATGCTTGTGCAGTGAAAGAGTACTAAAAAGGAAAATTGTGTCTAGAGAAATTTAAAATAGCCTGTTGCAATTTCGAACTAGGTTATTAAAGTTATGTTCTGAAATACAATATTATTTATGTGATATTATATGATATCCTAATTTTGTGGTTATTTCTGTAGTAATTTTAGGCAACATATACTTGGATGTATGTTTGTAGATTTTAAAAATACTTCAGAGCTTTTAACAGTTCACTACCTTTGTGAGATGCAATTTTGAAAGTTGGCCTATGATGCAGATATGTGACTGAAAGTTCAGGGGTTTTTCTGATACTGCAGAAGAGGAAAAAAGCTAGTTCACAGTTCTTTAATACTGCAGTAGTAAAAGCAGTGGAGTCATTTTTATTTTTACATAAAATCAGAGGATATCAATTTGAACACTTTACTTTAAACAGATGCATCTCTGTATGTATGTTTAACAACTTTGCTATAAAACCGAAGAAAAAGCCAGTATCCAAAACATTTACTTTCAGTTTTAAGCTACCTTGTGGCATCATTTGCTGAAACACAACAATTATATTTTAGTTAGATCTGTTTGGTATGTACACAGGGATGTTTTCAGCAGGTTTTGCTTCATATGCCTGGTTCCTTGGGTATTAATAGCATTTTCCAAAAATATATTTTAACTTCCTTTTACGCAGAGCTTGGTGAATAATTTAATACCAATTTACTACAGTGTTGCTGTCTGTGATGGTCGGTGAGTGATGCTCCAGCTGTGCACTCACTCAGGAAATATGAAAAGTCTCTATGTGCTCTGAGAAATGAGGAATGATCTCAGTTTGTTTGCTTATGAAAGAGCAACTTCATGGTAAAAGGTAATGGAAATAAAACCCCTTAACAGTTGTATTCAGATAGTTAACTACAATTAGAAAAGAATCCCAAACCACTACTAGTGAAAGCCACAACAGATTAACTTAAAATAAAACTAATGAGTACAGAGGAGTTCCTGACTTCCATTTCAGAACTGCCTTGAAGGTCATGCTTCTTCAGGGATAAGGTACATAAGCAAGAGTGTTCATTAATCTTTACAAATGTTAAGAAAAGCAGGAGGAAACAAAAGAAAGGCTGGAATGTTTTTACTGTGCCTGAAAGAAAGGAACACACTTTATTAAATCCTGAGGAAGCTGCACTGAGTCCCATTGTCCGTAATAATGAGAGATTCTGCTTCGTTTCTGCATGAAAGATGATGCAATAGAAGTTACCCTGTTTTGTAATGTCAGCTTCTAAGGGTAAAGGGTTAGCAAAAGAAAAGATGCAAGGATGATTTCAAAGGATGTATTGATCTTTTATTTATTAAAAAGTGGGATATTTGCAATTCATGTAAATTGCTAGTGTTCTGTCTGAGATATAGTTGTGTCTGTATGCAGGATATGTAAAGTTGAAGGCAAATAATTTTTCCAAGGCTTTTCCCTCTGATTTTGTGAGTTTCTGGCAGATGTGCCTTCCTCAGGACTAGAATTGAAAACCAGCATATAAAAATCTACCAGTCTCCATTCAGCCCTCAGTTACCTTGGAAGTCATAGCCCTTTATAAAAGGTGAGAGCTTTGAATTGCTAAAATGTTTGGGAACTAAGCATAGCTTAGCAGCTGAGTGCACCAACGTGCCTTAAGCTTGTTTCTTCCATCTTAAATTGTAGAGGAAAACCCTTCTGCTTATCTAGACATTCATAATCCATGAATGGGTCTGCAATGGATCAGTTTTCAATGAAGAGAAAAGCAGTATTTGATGTGGGTCTCTCCCTCCCCTTTTCTCTCTAATTTTTATTTCCTTATCTCTGTTAGGTGTCTTGGGGTAGGGAGAAGTAATTTTCTAACTGTAAATTCTGTCTTCATGTTAGTAACAGAAAAGCAACCATAGATTCCTCTTGTGTGTTAGAGATAGGAAAGCTGTGATAGGAGCAAAGGGAATTCTTTCATCTGAGAGCTGGTAAGACTTTCAGCTGTGGGACTGCTAATTTCGGTACTGCACTTCAAGAAAGACCAGGGGCCAGAGACAGACGGGGAGACAAAGAAATAATGTCAGGTTTGAAAATCTGATTTGAAAGTTAAAAAAAATAATACTTAACCTAATAAAGAAGGTCAAGAACCTTCAGAAGGTTGGCTGGGACATTGATCCATGATGTTATAGCAGCAAGTCTGGCCAAGAGTCCATGCACTTGCATAGATCGTAACAATTAGTACCATGGTTGTGAAGCTTTTGGTCTCAGGACTAGGCTATGCTGTACTTTGGAAGAGCTTGCTGTGCCACTTTTGTTATCCATGGTGTGGTTTGCCCGTCTCAGACATGAATGGAATTTTCTGTCTACAGGGAAAATCTATCAGTCAGGAAAGTCTGGGTTATCCATCACACATGGTTTAATAAAGCAGGTAGAAAAGCATGTGTCAAATGTCTCCATGTCTGATGTATTGTGAGATGGACCAGATGATTTCTCAGGATGCTTTGTAGCTTTTCTATTATTTATAAGTGCTAGATATTTTTTCAGAGTCCTTTAAGCCTAAGGTTGTTCATATTTACAGTAGTCTTGGGGTCTTGATATAGCTGCTTTGTATTTTCTCTCATGGATTTGTATGATTCAGATTTTCTGTCTGAAAACAGTCTCCATGAGAAACATAGTGACTACCAGCTGGTTTAAAGGAAAACAGAGTAAGCCTACAGAAGGGAAGAATATGAAAAAAAAACAATGCATTATTTGGATTGGTTTATAGATCTGTTGGTGGATTTTTATGTATTTCAGAGTGATTACATCAAAATTTCTGGGGTTTATTTTTAATGATGCATTTTTAAAATCTCTTTGCAAAAACATTAGTAGCATTCTTCTTTGCTCTTTCTTCTTTGTACTTGCCTCTTAGCTTGGCAGGTTGTTTTTTTCCCACTAATTGGAAGAAATAGAATAAAGTGAAAAGATAACCAAAGAGGAGGTGAATAAAGGTAAGATAAAAGTAAGAGAGATCATGCAGTTGTGATTTAAAAAAAAAAGTAATTGCCCGTCTAGTAAAAATAAAGGCACTCAGAAGAAATGTGAAAAAGGGCAGAGAACAAAGACAGACATATAATGAAACAGGGGAGATGCAATCTGTAATTCTTGGTAGATTCCACACCTTTCCATTCTTTTCCTATGGTGACAGAGAAGCAATATAGGCTTTTCAATATAAAAGTGCCCGCACTTCTATCTAAAAATTGCAGAAATGTACAAATGTACAGAAATCTTCCCCCTAAGAAGGTACATAACTGTTTTGCCTTCGGAGCACATCTGGGGTGAAGCTATTTGCTAGCCCTTGTTCTGTGGAAAATAGTGTGGACATAGCTGGATCAGCTGTGCTGGTGGAGAGGGTGAATTCTGAGATTCGCCCTGAAAATCTTCCTTGAATCCCATCTTCCTGTGCTTGGGGAGATTGCAGCACCAGCTAGATTCTACCTGCATGGTCAGGAGACTTCTTCCCTTGTGTCTAGCTATGGGGCATGCTTTCCTCTGGGATGCAGTTAGCTGGGATAACATATCCTGAGGTCCAGGTTGGTTGGCTGATCTCTCTGGTTAATTGTTTAGGGGGTGTATAGATGTGAATTTCTTTTGTGGTGCAGTTCCCCTTCTGTCTGCCCTGGACAGGTTGAGTTATATGGTTTTTTGGGTAGGAGAGTTAATTTTTTGTTATATTCTTGGTGGGTTTTGATTGAATGAGCCACTACATATGCAAAGATCTGTTTGCCTAGCTGTTCTGAAATAATTCATTAGAATTCTTGTACTAAGTTCAGTAATTACTAGTTTGCAGTTGCTTAAGTTAAACCTCCTTGCAGCCTGATAATTTAGAAACTGAAGGAACTTTTAATTCTTTTCAAACAGCTTTGGACAACCAACCAAATAAAACCCAACCCCATCCCACTACACAAGCAAAGTCCTTACAGTGAAGCAGCAACATTTTATTCCTACACTATGCCATTAATATTTAAATTTGTGAGCAATCCTTTCAGTCTGAGTAATTTTGACACAATTGCAAGTGTAAACAAGATATAAAAGGAATATAAGGGCTGCCAGCTTACTCAGAGGACAGTTCTTACAGCTCTTCTGTACACTGGTGACATCTTGCTAGGACTGCCATCTACTCGACAGGAAAACACAGCTTTAAGAGTGGTCTTTCAGAAATGTCCTTTTTGGAAGCAAAACACAAAATACAGAGGTATTTTCCCCCCCATTGCCTTTATTATGTCAGTATTACTGATATTATGATATTGCAATTTAATAATACAGTACCAGTCATACAGGCATATACAGATTATTTTATACAGTATTACTATTATCTCTGTTGCTTTCTTCTGCTGTTTTATCTTGTTAATGTCTCCTCTCTTTTCCACACTTCTCATAACAACTGGATAAACAAAATAAGGTAAAATTTTACTCTTTTTCTTCTCATTTTATCCCATGGTGGCCCACATCTGTTTTCTCTTAGGCCACGTCTAATAGTGTGATCTCAAATGTGCATTGTTTCAGTGAGATGTGTGCAGCACTTGGTATGTGTTTTTTAAAACAATACATCTGTTGGGAGCATACGTTGGCTCTGAAGCTGGGGTGTAAAGGGGCTCTGGTTCTTGCACACAGCTGGAAGAGCTAAGTCTCACTTTCAGCTGCTGGATTCTTGATTTGAAACTAATTGTGTTCTCTTTCTTATAAAAATAAAAACAAAAAAGCAAAGCCCCCCAAACCAAACTAAGCTGTAGTCCCTCCCCCAAAATTGTATAGAAATAGTTGGAGGCAGTTCCAGGCATGCACATATTTTTATAATAGTGTTGATTCTGCTTTGATTTTTAAAGTAAAGAGAAATTTTTAGGAATTGTAATTTTTTCTTTGGGAATTAATATTTTTCCTAATTTTCTCCATTGATTGATGAAATTAGTATATTTCTCTTCACACACTACTAGTCCATGTATCTTTCCCCAGGTAAGATGGCTCCTAGGCTGTATTACTTACATTAATATATTTTTCATGAATGAAGCAGATTTTTTGTGCTAACATATGAGCCTTTTTATTCCAAAGCAGTCTTACTTTACAAGCTTTTCAGTGGTGAAACGCTTTCTTTTCTCAGCTAGAATGTTCCTAAATTCTCTAGTCATTTGGAAGAAAAAGTAAAAATTTCTTGGAGGGGAGCTAAAATGCATCAAGCAGTTAAAAGAGCTGTGATTCACTGCTCTAATGTCAGTCTTACCCATTTCCACCTTGAAATTCTTGTCTTAATTATAGGTCTTCATAAAGCTAATAACTTGCAACTGCTTGTGCAGCAGCTTTATTTGCCTACGAGTATATTTAAGGCTAAGATTTGACACAGCTGACATACACCCAGTTAAAAGACTATACAGAAGTTAGCTTGACCTGTTAAAGTCTTTCCTGTAATGAGGCATTTGACAGGAGCTCCAAAGGGTTGCAAATACAGGCATTAAGAGGAAGTTTAGAAAAGAAACTGAAATGAATTAGCAACCTACATTTACTTAGAGAGGAATGAAATTTTAACCTTTCTTTAGTTGTATAAAGTTTGCCTTATCTCCCTAGCCACTAGCTATGTGAATAAAGATTTATTTTTGAGAAAGAACTTTTTAAAAACTTTTATATTTCTCTGAGAATACCAAAGCTAAATTATAGTAGTCTAAATCTTGGAGTGGTGAAATACAATTTAGTCTTGAATGACTCTCTTTATAAGGTAGAATGTATTATTTGAATATGTCCAAAATACCTGGACTTGCTTTTAAAGTGTTCTGCTGTCAAAAACTAGTTACAAATGCAATGCAAACAGGGACTTAGGGGAAATATTTTTCTTCTAAAAAGCATTAATAGCATTTTCCAAATTGCAGTGCCATCTGATGAAATTTTAAATACAGATTAATTAGTACAAACATAAAGACAAAAGCAAGAAGAAACAATCTACATGAAGAAATGTATATCTGTGCTCTGTGCTAGTAATAAAAATAATTTTGAGTGTAACATTGCATTTTATGTGCCATCTGAACCATCTCACTGTATTTATATGCCTGTAATTTAGCCTAACTTGTATTTTCTGCATTCATTAATATGAAAAGAACCCAGTGAATGAGTACCTATTATATGTGAGATCTATGGCCTGGGGACAATTTTATTTTACTCATAAATTTTAATATCCATACTCTACCACAGTAAAAATAATGAGCCTGTAGTGGTTTTGTCCATCATTACAGAGAAACTTTTAAAAGCTGTTAAAAGGAATTGTGACTGACTGGAATTGACCCATGAATCTGAAACTAGGCTTTTCTCTTTTTCCCCTCCCCCATTTTGTCAAATGCAAAACAGCCTTTGGCCAGTGTCAATTTATATCTGGCAACAAGAGTGATTTTGCTTTTTTTCATTATGCATATTTTCTCAGTAGTTTGTTATTAAAAGGGCTTCACTATTTTTTCCCCATGAGCAGAAGAGTATGGTTTTGGTTTTGATCTTAAATGAAATATTGGAGTTTTAAACTTATCTTTGATAAAATATTCCATTAAAAATCATATTCTTATAATCCTTAGCAATTCTTGATGGATTTTGGTGCATTTTTTTTTTTTTTGCCAAATCACCTTAGACACCTTTAAAAATCTAAATCATAATTTTCTAATGATCACTATGTGTAGAAGATAATTATGGCTTTAAGGTGTATCCAATCCACAGAAATCCATGCATGTAAGACTCAGTGGGCAAAACCACAAGAACTCAGTAGTTCAGGCGGTGTTGAGTCTGCAGGATCATCTGCTGGTATTCTGTGAATGTGTGTTCAACACCAGATAAACACAGGCAGGGAAAGCTGCCTCCCCAAGGGGGAGATGTGTGCTGGTCTGGATGAAACCAATCCATGAGGTCAGTTATCAGACCTGTAAAAACTGTGCTGTTTATATCCATGCTGAAAATATGGCCACCTAGTTTTAAAACTCTTTTCATGTTCTGTGTCACATTTTTAGAAAACAAATTCAAGCTCGAGCTCTAATGAACATAATGCTCAGTATGTGGACGCAAATGCTTAATTGCATGAGTCCTTAATTCTTTGTACTTGTACTTCAAACAATGTATTTAGAAAAAGAGATTTAATAGTAGAAGAAGGTGGATCAGGAAGAGTACTTTCAGACTTTTTCAAAAATAAATGTAAACTTTCTTATAAATGGCATAGAATAAATCCCTACATTACAGGTTATATAAGTTTACCTTGCAGAAGGATTGTATTTAGCCTGCTAAAAGGCTCCCTGAATAATTCCAAAGTCTTGCTTTACAATATTATATAGACTTTCAAGATTAAAGCTGCCTTCCAACCTAAATTTTGATCTCTAGAATTGTATATGATTCTGTTTTTTTTTGTTGTAGTGAAGTCAAAGTATTAATTCCTTCTGCCATGTCATGAGACATCTGTTTGAGAGATGAGAATAATCCAAAAATCACATGAAGCTCTGTCATTACATCTCAAATATTTTTGTTCTTGAAGTTTGGCCCTGTATTCTTTCTTCCTAGTCTGTTTTTAAAGTTCTTGCAATACTTTCTGTTCAGCAGTTCTTTGAGCAACATATGAAACCCAAAGAGGAAGAGTAAAGAGACTTCAGACTGGTTCCTGCTGAGACCATGCCCACATACACACTCACTTCCTGGGCTTCCTCAGGCAATTATCCTTCACAGCAACAAGATATTTTTCTAAGAATGTAGCATGTTTACAGCCAAGCTTTCTTTTTCATTCAAATTATGACAGATCTTTTAATCTCACTGTACCTGCTCTGACCTTGCTGTTACCTTTTCTGATTCTCAGATTCATAACTGGTGTCGAACTCTGTCCCACAGATGCTCCCCCCCGTTGTTCTGGCTCTGAAGTGCCAGAGGTTTCCTTCTTGTGTTTCCCAGCCTCTTTGGCACTGGAAGCAGCCTTGCACCAGTGGGCAGGCAGGCTGCTGAGGGTCTGGGACAGGGAACACTTCCCAGACACACTTTAAAAGTTTGCCACTAAGCCTTGAAGTTGTACTTGAAACAAAGACATTGTTCTGCCAGTGTCTCAGATTTTGATGTGTCTGCACTTTGCTAGCCCATCTGTGCAGCACTTCTCACCCTAACTGACATGTTCCTTCCTGGTCACCTACTGCTGCTGCTTTTTGTCACAACTCATACAACCAGCAGTGCTGATGCTCCTCTTTCTTTGAAGTTTTTGTCAAGGCCACTTTCTGTGGACAGACATTCCTGCATCTGCTCTGTCAGTGCCCCCAGTTTGCTGCTCAGACACCTCTTTTCTGTCCAGTTGCATCAATAGTTTCTTTTCTGTGGAGCGAAAATAATGACCAGAATTCTGGTATAATCAGTGTTGGATCCAGCTTTGTAAGCATCAGTCAGGATTCAAAAAACCCAATTATCTCTTGATGAGTGACAAGGGCCACTGGTTTAACATTTGTAATTATTCATTTTAATAACTAAGATGATTAGTTAATGTTATATGGGTCACATTGCGTGGTATATTACACTAAATTGCAAAAAATTCCTAACTAGCTGACATATGATCCCCAAATGACACAAAGTTATTCTGTTTGCAAACCCTTCCCACCCCAGACTACCTCATTTTTGCTAAAATATCTCTGCAGTTTTCTTAATTCTCATTTCCCACTTGAAAGTAGCTCATGATTCCGATTTTACTTTGTTTTCTTGAGGTGTCTATTTTTAAGGGAATTCAAATTCTTAAACTTTATTATGTATTGCAGTCAGTAATTTGAAGTTTGAGGTTTAAATTGGTAGTCACTTTTCTTTTATTTCTTTCATCTCTGCACTTTCACTTTTAGTAAAACTTCTTTTGAAAATGGAGATGCTTAAGTTTAAAATAAACCCTCTCCATTATGTAAGAAAACTGAAAAAGATTTTTGAACTCTGTCAAAACATGAACTTAAATTTGGTCTTTTTTTACTGGGATTTTTTGTGGGTTTTTTTTTCTTTGTTTTGAGGGGTGGGGTTGGCAGGGCAGTATATTTTATTTTTTATTATAGAGTCAAAGTAAAACATTGAAAATTTTGATTTCTAAAGCCTGAGCTCAAACCCATCAGAAATATTACAACTTTCATGAAACATTCTGTAAATTAAAAATATGTATTTTTATAAAATCTATGAGTGTTTGTTTTAACAAATTGATTGTTTTAATGAGTAATATTAATAGTAAAAAAGCTGCTAAGTTCTCAGCTGAGGTTCACAGGGGTGCTTTTTAAGGGTCTTTCTTCCAGCTAAAGCTTCCTTGTAGGTCATTTAGTGGGTGCAGTGATGCTTATGGAACATTGATTTATGCCGTTTCATCACTGAGGGTGGAAAAAACCAACCCAAAACAAAGCAGAAGAAAGCCAGGCATTGTGTTGGCTGCAGGTGAACAATAATAAATGTGTGCATGTTTGGGGTGGAACCGTGCAGACCCCTGCCCAGCAGCAGCAGTGCTGTTTATAAATGTGCACTATATTCTCTCCACAGCAATCTGATATTTCTTACAGCTGCTGGAGCTCTTGTAAATTTTGTCTGTCAAGTCCTGTGAAAAATCTCTAGACCAGGTATTACAGAGGCTGCAGATGGATGTCAATAAATGGCATTCCTTGTATAGAATCTTTGTTAAAGGTGTTATTTCTGTTTCCATACCGCAATACTTTAGCTCCTGGTTACCAAGGTAGTTCCCAGGGAATGTCATATGGTAGGTGGTACTGCACAGAAGGATACAGTGGAGTGAAGATGAGGAAGAATTCAATCAAATTTTTCTCTTAATCCTTTTCCCCATGACTAAGAGAAAGAGAACGTGGCCAGGACACTGCTGCTTTCTGATGCTCTGCACTTTTTGGAGGGAAAAAAACAGGGACTATGGGCAGCATCTGGCAGAATAATTGATGGCTGAAGAAATAATGTCCTTCTGCTCACTATGTGCTCCTTCTCTCTGCTTCCTTATGGAAAGGGAAATACTGGACTGGGTTTTGGTGGCCAGTGGCTCGTGAGCCTTGGCTTGGAGAGGGGGGACTGACAGGCCCCCAGTTCTGTGTGTTTTGGGGTAGGGGTTTGTGCTCCTGTGGCTCAGCTCAGAAGACAAAGGGTCAGGGCTGATGGAAGGACAGCCATGCATGCCCCAGCCTTGGGATAATTCCCTGGCAGGCCCTGGGACCTGCCCACTTCGATAGCTTGATTGCAGATCTTCATTTTGATGTAGTGGTTTTTGTGGTTTGCTAATTTGTAGCCAAGTACAGGAAAGTGATGGTGGGCAGAAAAGGAGTTTTAATGAGATTACACACAGTCTTGGGCATAAATTTGATTATTGATTTTTGGAAATTACTACTAAACCTTAAAATATTTTCTGTTTTAAATAGCCATTTGATTTCCAGAAGAAAGTTCAATATGTCAAATTCTCAGCAACAGAAAAACTTCTTGTAACATTTATAACACACTGATCTTTCTCTTTGCTGCTGTTGGCTACAGACGCAGTTGAGTGATCATTGTTCTCTTTTGAGAGGATTTAAATGTTATATTTGAATTATGTTGCATAACCTTCAATGCAAAACTGCAATGAAAGGCAATGTTTTATATGCTGAGTATTTTTCCCTAATGACTACTTTTACAGGGAAGTTGGCTTCTTTCTGACAAGGGTGTGCCATGCTGCTGCTGCCTTTCAGGCTTTTGGAATGGAGTTTTTATGTTAAATTAAGAAAAGCAGTAGGAGTTGACTATTTATTTGCAGTATGGCTAGGGTTTCTCTCCTGCCATTGTAATTCTGTCCCAGCTAGTGTCACCAGTCCTTCAAGAATATTTGTTCTTCTCTGATATCCCCTCTAAGGTCAATTCTGCCAGGGAAGTTATTGAAATTCTAGAGGGTATTTCAGGTACGTCTATAAATTGTAGAAAAGATAAAAATTGTCAGATTCCTCTTGCGGACTGTTGCAGTGGTTTTGTTCTTTTATCTTGGAGTGTAAAAAAAAGTTTGTTTCTCCTCTTCCTTCATTTTATTATGTTGCTGGCAGACATGCCAACAAGCATTTTAAACAGCCCTTTAAGATCAGAAAGAATACTCCAATGCACCCAAAGTGGATCAATATAAGCTTTTAGTGGCTATATAGAAACGAGATGTTTGGAAGTTACAGCTCTCACTTCTACTCAGTCTCTAACAGTGTGTAGCAAATTAGGTTTTTGTCTTTCAGGTTAATATGAGTTATGCTCACACGAAATATGTAAAAGAATATTAGAAAGGTGTAGGTTCAAATTAGCAGAGCTATTTTTCTGCTGCAAGTTTAGTGCTATTTGAAGCTTCCAAAGAACATTATTAAAAGCACCTTAGAATTGCTCTCAGGCAGTTAAGTAACCTTCCATTGTAAACATTTTTGTAACAGAACCTGTGCAGGTACAAAGACTTTTAATGACAGTGTACGAGGCCTTTCACTGATTTAAATACTTTTGCTTTATGCAGCCTGAATCACACACCTGCCCTAGTCCTTTACTACTGTTGTCATAAAAATCTCTACTATTTTATATTTTTAATGCTTTGTTTTCACTTTCTCCCTATTTTAACTTTTTCATGTACTTTTTTTATAGGGTCTCCTTTCCCTGGCTTTTGGTATTTTAGTAGACTTTTCATAAGGCAGTCATAAGACTATTTCTTTTCCTGGGTCTTCAATAAAAACAAGCAGCACCAGATTGGTCTCCTTTAGAGAGATTAATTCTATATTTTTTTATTTCATCAGCCCTGGAAATTAACTCCTAGTTCAGAATGCTTTTTTTGCCTCTCTCTCTCTCTAATGCACAATTTTCAAATATTTCAAAGTGTGCTATTCCAGTGTCAAGCTCAAAATATTATCTTTGAAATTTTTGGGGAAAGAAGAAGGATGATAACTCATTTATCCATCCTCCAGGGGATATTAAACACCTTGCTGATAATTGATGAGGGAGAACTCAACCCAGATCACTTTGTCAGATGAGTTTTCAAGTAGCTACAATCTGGAATTGGAAGGTTGGTCCTGTCAACATCACAGATGTACCTGACCAGCTTTGTAAGTTAATTCATTCCCATTGAAAGCAAAGGCTGAATTGCCTGTTTCATGCTGCCTCTGGAAGACTGCAATCACTCAACTCCTCATGAATTTTTTGGCTGCAAAGTAATTTTCTCCCTCCCTCCGCATAGTTTAATGTAGCAGAATAAACATTTAAGAGAGTGATTTCTGAGACTTCTCCTGTGATTAAAGTATTTTATTGATAAGTTGATATCAAGGCACACAAGGTCTATGAAATTATGGAGTATGTCAACAGCATAAGCTGATTACATTGTAAAGGGCAAAACCCCAACCAGAGCCCTGCAGTGAGAGCTGTGAGTAGCTGAGTGTTTCTCTGAATAAAATGGGTTACTACCGGGGAGTTAAGGGCAAAATTCATCTACACAAGAAGATATAGGGATGCATAGTAAGGCTGAACTGAAGCTTTGCACCTTCAGATTTAGAGAAAAGGGATAAAAGGGTGCAGTAAGAGGCCTGG
The DNA here is from genome assembly GCF_031753505.1 of Anomalospiza imberbis. Lineage (NCBI taxonomy): Eukaryota > Metazoa > Chordata > Aves > Passeriformes > Viduidae > Anomalospiza > Anomalospiza imberbis. The sequence goes on along the minus strand of NC_089690.1, from coordinate 14,209,089 downwards.
AGGAGACATTCCATTATCTGCAGGAAATCCCATGGATTGGTGCTGCTGCATTGAAACGCTGAACTGGAATGTTCCTGCAGTGTGTCACAGTTTGGTTTCTGACCATGCATCCCACTTCTGCCTAGGTAAATGTTTGCTGTACAAAGTGAGATAAATGTGCACTTGATTGAGTGGGTGTAATTAAAATGGATCTGAAAATATTTGAATAGGAAAATTAACTACGTAGAATTGTCATTTACTTTTTTTTATTGTTTATCTAATTTCTCAAGATCAATTATCTGTCACTTTCCAAAACAAAAAAAACAACTAACAAACCTGTAACATTTTTCTTTGTGGCTCTGCAGGTACTTGTGCTGGTGCACAGGGTGAATGACAAGCCACAGGCTTTTTATTGAGCTGGTTGGTCACATCTCTCCACTGTTCTTAACTTTACTCAAACACAAGTAATTGGTTGCAAAGGCATTATTGTTTCTTGCACAAGTTGCTCTAATTTGAACCAATTAAAATATAATTACACTATTTTATGCTTAATTAGACTCTCAAGTAGCTTCTTCAGGCAAAAGTTATTCCCCTGGCTCTGTATTTTGAGATCTCTCTTGTCTCCGATGGACGACTCAGGTTAAATAAGAGGGCCTCTAAACTCAAAAAGTGCTGATACTTTTAAGTTCATTAAATTACTCTTCAGTAACTTTGCTATTCCATAGTTCATTTCTTCCAGAACATTGGAACAAGAACCATATGGTGGCGATTCACTGCACTAGAATTTCTTAGGTTGCTCTATTATTTCCTTCGTAAAGTGTTCAATCTCTCTTAAGTCCACACTGTGAATTCCTGTAAGAAATGCCCTTGGAATAGAAATTTCCTCATTATCCCTTATGGTAAGGGTTTGTGCCAAAAAATAATTTAATTTCACTGCTGTCTTGTCATTATTTTTAATTCCTTACATATCCCTTATCCAAAAAGAGCTTGGAATTGCTCACACAGTCACGTTGATATTAAAGCACTTAGATATTTCCATGCATACAGAAACTGAAACCCATAATATGATGCTGACTTTTCAAATATTAATAGTTGTGAGCTAACCGTGGACTGCTCTCTTGTATTCTGAAAGGGAGATTTTTCTGCATAAAGAATTTGGAAAAAGGAAATAATTGAAAAAGAACCTTGACTAGTAAAAATGAGGCGAAAAGATCAAAATACACACCAATGAAATATTGAGGTTTAAGCAGTTTTATCCTCATTCCAGTGGAATTACATCTGCAATTCATTTGTTTGGGTGCCATCAGTCACACAGAATTTGTGTGGCCCTGATGTTAGGTACAAATGTAACCTGTGAAGTTATTCACTAGTCAGATAGTTTTCTTTAAAGTTTGCTCATAAAAATGGCAAACTTCATGTCAGTAATTTACTCACAAAGGGCTTACTAAGACTATCTATATATACAAATACTCCAGTGTGCTTTATTAAGTGGAAGATTTTGAATTTCTTTTTTTTTTTTTTTTTTTAATGTCAGGTAAAATCAGACATTTGATATACTTTGGACTTGTGTAAGTGATCATGTGTATAATCAAAAATAATTTTACTGTTATATCCTAATGAATAATGAGTAGATATTTAATATATTTTTCAGAATCTATTGCTGCTATCATAGTACTTTGGTGGGGAAGAAACCCAACAATGAGTAAAACAATTCCTTGTGGTACATTAATATTAAACAGCCTTGCTGTCTGTATTGTGGCAAGCTGAGAAAGGAGTTACAAATCTGAAATTGTTATGTAAGGTTTCTCTAAGCTAATATCTCACGTTCCCATCCATCTTGTAAAGGTGCAAGGCAAATGCCTGGTTGTATTTTCACCTTGTGTTGTCTAGGAGTGACATGTACAGCAGTGAAGAGCACTCTGGCTTTAGGCCTAGGATTTGTGTGTTTTCCCCTGAAATTGCACATTGTATAAACCAGACAACAACCTAAACTTTTGTATGTCAAAGTATAAGCAAAAGTTATTTATTTAAAAAAAAAAAAAAACCTGTGGCTGCTTTAGGAGTGGCAATAATGATTCTTAGTTCAGAGAAGTATGCAGTAGATTAATTTATATACTTGTGTGGCAAAGACCAGTTCAAGTAGACTGTTCTTGATGTTTAGAAAGAGGGGACAGAAACCTTCACTTTTTGTTGATCAATGCATATATCAAGTGTTAGTGTTAAAATGGAATACTTCAACTTCTGAAGAGCTCACATCTTGTAAAGGAAAAAGGTTTGCTCTCTCTCACTGGGTGTGTTGTATGAGTGGCAAAATGAATTACCATCCTTATGATCAGCTGAATTGGAGATTCAAATGTATGGGGGCACTCATTTGAAGAGGGGCCTGAGGTTCACCCAGATGGGCTGACACATAAAGTAGCAGGAAATTACACCAATTCAGGACTTTCCATGGTCTAATTCCACCTGCAGTACATTATTTAGTGTTACAAATCTCAAATTCTTGACAGAATAATGTTTCTGAACCAGGTTTTCTCTGCCAACTAAGACAGTGTATGATTCCACCTGCTTGGGGTCTATTCTTCAGGGTTTATATCCTCTGCAGGTGCTAGAGGGATGCTGCAATGCTCCAAATGTCCAAAAATACATGCTGGTCCTTCTGAATTTATGGTGTATCAGGTGCTGATGGCAACTAATGACACCCAACTATTTATATACACTGCTATTATATTTTCTAATTCACTGATTTTAGTAGAAGAGAAAATTGATTTTGCTGGCTACCTGGAGATTTGAAATCTTGAAACTTGCTCACCTGTGTTACAATTCTGGACTTAATCAGCAGTGGTAGATGTAAAAGCAAAGGCTTTTAACCTACTGTACTAACCTTTTATCTTGATGGAATAATTCTGCTTCCAAATACTCAAATGATATCTATGAAAAATTTGATCTAGCATTAGATTTTTTTCCCTTCCTTTCTGTTAGAAGTCTAAAGACTACTATCATTATACATAGCATCCCCATATGGCATTAATTCCACATGTAAGATATGAGAGTATTATTTTTATATTCCTTCAAAAATGTTGAACTTTTTTATTCATTGTTAATATTATCTGCTCAGGTTGACTCTCTACATTTTTCTTTGATTCTTCATACTACACATGGATTTTCCTCAAATGTAATTATATTCATTTCTTCATACCTTTCTGACACACTATTTCTTTACTTAATCTTATTAGTGAAGTCCTAATTCTGCGTTTGACAAAGGCACTGTCACCTGCATTTTTATGCCAACTAGTGTTCTACAACCTTTCATCTGAGATTAGTGATTCCAGAAATAGAAAAATTATTTCAAAGTGCTTGTGGAAGTGAATGAAACACTTTGCAGTTGGGAAACATAGTTAAGAAGTAGAATTAAGCAAGGCAGGTGTTTTTTATTTTAAACTTAGTTCAATCAAAACATTTCTAAAAATTCTAATGAATATTTGTAGCCTGTACTGGAAAGAAACAGGGAATATTGTTACCCACTATATTAGAGAGCCAAGACAGAAAACCACAAAGCTACCATGCGGAAACCTGGTGAGTTTTCACCCCTTCAAATTATAATATTAGTTAGAGCCTTGCATAGCACGAGGCTGAGCTAATGCATAGTCTTTGTTAGCTTTGCTATTGTAAAAACACTAAATAAGCAAGCACCCTTCAAAGAAATATAACAGATACGTTTGTGTAAATCAAAACTAATCAAACACTCATGACTGATTTTTATGTGTACCTGCTAGTTTGTAAATGGAAAAGAACAAAGAGGAGCATGAGTTGTTGGCACCTTTCTCTGCTTCCCTGCTTTCTAGCATTCACCATTCTTGTGTCTCATGGATGTTTAGCAATCTATTTCTAATCCCTTCTGATGAGAAAAAATTGTATGTAACACTTTTTCACCTGTTATTTTGTTAAACAGATGCTTTATTTGCAGTGCATGCACAGATCTGATTTGTTTCAGAAAGTTACGCATTTTGTTGTACAGTTTGAGTACTTTGTCCTTCGGGGATATGTGCGTGCACTAATAAATAAGTGGCTTGCAACAGAAATGATGTAGCATAGAATTATTTCAGCAAGTGCCACAGTATTAAAATGAATGAGGGACAGTCAGATAAATGGAGAAAGAAAAGCATCTCTGAAAGCTTGTAGGGAGTATTTATAAAACATAGAGGGTCACCAGGACAAAGTTTGTGGCTAATATTTGGCTATTCTAAATTTCTGTATCATACTTTGAAACTTTCTTTTACATGCCCAGAAATAATATAAGCTGGTGTTTTCAAACAAGACGCTGTGGTTTGTTTTCTGCATTTATCCCAGTGTTGTGAGGGGCTTTGTAGATAATTTAGTTCAGATACTCCAAGAGTGACTTAGGAACTCGCAGGGTTGAGTTTTTACGTAGAGTTGTTGCTAAGCAGCTCTGGACTGTAGGCAGCACAAGAGGGTGTGGCAGACCCTTAGGGCTGTGACCTGCCTTGCACCACTGAGTAGTGGTGGTGTGAGGATATTCACCTTCCCTCCCATGGCTCTGGTTTCCCACCACTGGGGAAAGATAGACTGGCCAGCAAGTAGCAGTGTGTCATAAAAACTGGGAGTCTCCTCTGCTCTCTCTTGTGTCACAGCCAAGCAAATGTGGAACAGGAAATGCTGAGGTTGCTTCTATGGTATAGAATTTCAAATTGAGCTAGTATTAAGTTCCCAAATGGAACACTTACTTTTTGGTATGATTCTGTATTGGCTTTGTTTTCCCCAGAATATTAAGCTGATGTTCACATTATGGTTAAAAAAATATCCTTCCAAAAGACTCCATAAATCTCCATTGATTTCTTCTCTTCATCATGTTGTCAGAGAAATTCGAAGTAGTGAGACTATTCAGGACCAGGTACTCCTAATTTCTCTGATCCACATGAATCAGGATTACTCAAACTCAATACTTACTGGTAAATTCTTACACATGCTTTTCCCCCTCATCCAAGTAAAATTAAAACTTTTGCTTTTGCCGTCGTGTGTGTTCCACTATGCCTATGCCATCATTGAGCCTCGACTGAGCACCGCTTTTCCTTTGGATTGGAGAGAGCATATTCCAAACTACTGCTGGGTGTTTCTGGCCTTTTCAATGCATCAAAATTATAATTCAGGATCTCTAATTTTTTTTAAGTATGTCAAAGAAAGAGATTTATCATAAAAACTAATGTGGGAAGCACAAATGAGAACTATGAGATACCTGATTCTTGGGTGCCATCCAAAAAGGTAACACAGCAAGAAATTTAGTTTGGGATTCTGCATACAAAGCAAAAATTCAGACTTTATTGGGTAAGCTCTTCATTAGAAGTTGAACCACAGATACTTTTGGAGTGGTGGTAGATTCCTGGGCTAACTGAGTAGCAAAGGTCAGAATGGGCCGTAAGTGTTTGGAAACATGCAGTTCATGTCAGTTTTTGTTTTCACGGTCTTCTTGATATCTTTAATATTATTGATCACTGATCTGTAAAAAATATTTCAGTACCCTCTGGGACACATTACAATGCAGACATAACCAGTGGGATCTACAGACTCTTTGAAGCATCTCTGCCAGAAATCTATGGAATGTTAAATGACATTAAGTCACAATAGGATGCAAATTAGTTTTCTCCTCTCTAGTGGTTTAGAAGGCTTTCATCATTTCTGAATTATGAAAATTAAATTTCACTCAGGGTCACATAAACTGCATGTTAATCTATTAGCAACAAGCGCAATGTCAAGGGCAATGTGCAGCTGAAACAATTTTTTGTTTTATCAGAAATTCATGCTTAGGAGTTATATATTATTTCAGTCAATTATGACTTCTGAATGCAAGTCCCTTTCTTTCATGTCTGCTTAGGTAATATTTATTTTTGTGTAATATCTGCTAAAGTACAAAAAAGACCTTGAATGAGCTACATACATAGGTCTAACAGTATATTAAAATCAAGGCTCTAGGTTCTCAGTGTCCCAAACTGAAGCATTCATTTAATTGTAGGAGAAATGGTTCCTCGAGGTTTAAGCACAGTAGTTAGTACTTTAGTGAAACACAGTGCTGGTAGAATATTTTTACTGAAATCACAGGTGTATGGCCTTGGGAAACCCAGAGACTCGTGAGCATAAGGAAAGCATTTGAGACTCAGCACCTTAAGCATCCACAACTGAAATGAAACTCTTCATTCTTCAAGCATATACTCTGCTTCTAGGGGGAGAGGAGTGTTGGGACAAACTGGACAGCATTAATGCCCCTTTCAATAGCTAATACTTAGAGCACAAAATTCAGCAAGCAAAAAAGGCAGAAATAGGGTGCTGGAACCTCATCCTGTTATCTCTTATGCAACAACATAGTTTATGACAGCAGTGTTGTTACCTAAGGTATTCTCCTTATCTGTTTTGTGCAACAATTTATACATAATCATTTAAAGAAAAAAGAACTTAATCTTTTAAATATTTTTATTTGATCAAGTTTTCATATATAATACATGTCACCTGCTATTTTTGGTGCATATTATCTGAGTTGCAATACAGATTTGTTGTTTTTTATTTAAAATCAGTAAAAAAATCAGTATTACCTTGGAGTATTCCAATCAGCTGGTCTAGGGGCTGCTGCTTGATTTTCTTTGCACTTTGGAAATCCACTTAGTACAATGGAACCTGAGAAAACTCAGCAAGGATATATCTGGAGAAGAACTTGTCAGACACAAATATATGGAGTCTTCATAGTCAGACTCAAAGAAACCAGTATTTTATTAATGTGATTAATTTATTAATCTGTGGGTAACTGTAGGAGAATTATTTTATATCTTATCTGAAGGTTCTCTGTTTATACAATGAAGTATTTTTAAAACACTGAATACTGACAAAAATGATATGACAACTGGTGATGTTATTCTCTTGTGCTACATAATTTCTATCATGCTGACAAAATGTCATGTACCTCTCTAAATGTTGTATTTAGGCTTCTAGGACATAAGATCCTTCTGCTTTGATGTGCTTTGATTTGCTGGGAGTTTTTTTGCCTTTTTTTTCTTTTCGTACTGGTTTTTTTCTTCCCCCCTCATAATTTGAGGAAGGCATAAAGTGTGAGTGGATAAAAAATTACTATGGATTCTCTGTTGCTTCTGAAAAATTTTTCTTCTACGGGTTCCATCCTGGCTAGATTAGCTCCCACTTGATTATGTTTGACACAGGAATTAGCACATAAAACCTTTTTTATATAGGTCACAGAAATCATTGCAGAGAACTGCAATAGATCAGGTGCATTCTCTGGGTAAAAATCTGTGATTCAAGCACTGCAAAATATGCACTGATGAAAATGTGCAAGTCTTTTCAGATGAAGTCTAAGAAATACTCTTATCACCTAATGTCTCTCTTACTGTCAGGGAAGAATTAATGAGTGCATGAGGATGGAGGCAGGGAGTGAATCAGTGCTTTCTTTGAATTTGTAGTATTTGAAGGATTTGGAAGAGTTAATTTTAGGAGTTATTTCTCCAGACTGGAAAGGTGTGACTCTGAGAATTCTCAGTGAAAGTGAAGCTACCTTGAGGCCACATCAGTGCAAGGGCAGTAAACACATGCATGAGTTGCAGAGAATTGGGCCAAGAGATGTGCCTAAGCAGCCCTTCCTACTGAACTTCTGGATTTCCATGCAGGCACAGCAATTCTTAGCCATATCTCAGAGCCCTGAGACAGGAGCTTTGTGCTGTCCAAGACCCACAGTCTGCCCACTTCTCTTCTTCAAGAAGCTGCTGCCCTCTGCCTCTGGGAAGGAGCAGGCCTTGTTCCCTCCAAAAAAAAAAAAAGGTGTAAATTTTCTTCCTTTTGTCCTTTGCAAAGGAGAAAATCAGATCAGTAACTATAGAAACAGAAAGGCTGGTCTGACTAAAAAGGGAAATACAATATAGTAATATGAATCAATAAATCAGATATTCTAATTATGGATAACACATATTAAAAATTAACCTGAAATTTTAGTATTCTGAAAGCTCACCTGGAAAATATCCGTTCTGTGTGGGGTGCTTCATCTCCATAATGAACATCAGTGGTTTGACAGCATTTTACCATTGTAATCATCAACTCTTGGATCAATAAAGAGCATTGAACAGGTTCTAAAAAGAGAGCAGCACATCTGTTAATATCCCTGAATTGACTCAATAGCCTGCTATAAGATAACACAAAGAAAACACCAGGGGAGGGGATACAATCATTATGATTTCTTTAAACCAAATCGATATGCTTCATAAAACCATCAGGAAGGATAGCCCTGAATGGAGATGGTCTCACCTGAGCAGAGAAAGTATCTCAATTTTTGTTTGTGCAGTTGCAGCAAGTCCAGAGGAGATTTTTTTTCTGGCTGAAGGTACTTCAAGACGAATTGCCTTTTCTCATTTTGTGATGCTTTGAGAGGATTTTTTTTTCCTGATCTCCATATAGCATCATAGCAGACAAATATCTGATAAGTAAAATTCTTTTAAAATTAAATTTGGCCTGAGTCCAACTGTTGAGTGCGGAGTCTAGCAGTGGCACCTAACAAGGCACTATTTCAGAGCTATTTTCTGCCCCCCAATTCACAGTCTGGCATGGTGACTGAAGTATTTTAACACTGATGTCTGACTATTTTCTTGTGCTATGGCAGACATTTATTTTAAGCTTTTATGAATGATCTGTTGCTAATGATCTACACCCTGAAAGGACAGCCTGGGTCTAAAGAGGCAGACGACCATTTCAACAGGCTGTGTTCACGAGCCACCCTGAAGCTGGAGGAGGCAGCTATTAACTTAAGCAGCAGACAGCTTGAAAACTGCCACCAGATGAAAGATGAAGAACAAAAGAGGTTGTACATCCCTGGAAAGGGGCAGTTTTTTGATGTGGTTTAGAGGCCCACAGGGAGCAAAGGTTTCCAGATTAAGATCCTCTTCTGTAAATGCAGTGTGAGGGCAGAGGTCGAAGAACTCCCTGCAGAGTCTGTGAGCATTGTAGTTAGATTTAGAAAGATAAAGAGAGACCTAACAGATTCAGTTGTGAGAGAAGTTACAAACGGTTCTGGTCTAGTCACCTTTCCTATGTCTGGTTTGCATATCTGTAAATAAAAATGTTTATATCAGTCTGGCCTGAGTTCAAGTTGGTTTCAACATAACTGGCAAAGATGGGAAATCCATCCTTGCTGTTGGTCCTAATAGTTGGCTCTGGGGACTGCCAGTAGGTGCCTTCACTGAGCTGTGCAGACTGCTCTGGGAATTTCTTTTGCAGGTGTATGGGTGGAGAAAATATTTTCCAGTGGTCAGTGCCGACAAAGCTGCCAATTATTGTGGCTGCTGGAGCTCAGGAGGATGACTTGTCATGATCAAGAGGAAAATGATAAAATCTTTGGAATTACTTTAATTAAAAAATTTTAAAGGTCTGGTAAGAAGAGCAGATGTTGACGTTATCTGTGTATACTTAAAAAATAAACTACCAAACCCCTGACTGTCTTCCTGAAATAGTGATTTAAACTCAAGTCAGCTCACACTGAACAGAGAGTAAAGGCAGAGTAGTAGTTGTGCATGTGTTTGGATCTCTGCTTCATTTCCAGATATGCAACTGAGTTTTTTGCTTTGACTTTTATACTATTTAAAGATACTTCTGATAGCCTGGGATGTTTTGCAGCTGTGATGTGATGTTAGATCCTTGGCATACATCCATGCCTTTGAAATCAGTTAAAAGACAACATAAATGAGTGGGATAGTCCTAAAACCATATTGTGCTGATAAAACCTCCCATAAAGCTACATGGCATTTTACCTTGGAAAGCAGAAAATTCAAGAAGTGAAATCAGGTGTAACTGGATTCAGGTTAACATCATTGTAGGCTGCTGTTACCCTTTTCAGTGTGTGGAGGCAGGAGATTTCAGGATGCTGGATTAAAAGTGGTTCGTTAGCTGCAAGATCCAAATTTTACAAGTGGAAAATGGGACTAATATTAGATCTGGCAGCTAAACTAAATCATTTAGGTTCTAGGTTATCAACTCCAGTGCTTTTATTAAGATTGATAACATGGGAGCACTGTACAACTCTGTTCAGTGGAGACTGGAAAAAGCCTGAAACCTTTATAGTGGCCATAAATAATAGACTAGAACTGTCTGTGGTCAATTTATTGTACAGAAAACTTCAATAGCTCTTGGAATCCACCTCTGAGGCTGCTGGGTGATGATTGTGTTCATTAGCAGCATGTGATCATTTGGTTCTACAGCAGGTGCTTGGATGTGAGTAATGGCAAAGACACACTGATCTTTTCTCTCAGTAAGAGATCCTCTAGATCGGTGTTTTTTCAGCTCTTTTTAAAAAGCACAGCAGTGGACTGGTGGAAGTTGCAATAGGTGCAGTTACTGTGACCTGGTAGCTTGGGTTCCAGCAGTCCTTTCTGGTTGCTGTAACTCAGAGACAAATGTCTGTGATTTGTTGTTTGAGGTCTTTTCCCCTCTGATTTGTGGAGTGGAAGAATAGGGGGAGGTGGAAAGAAGAAATATCTTAAAAGTGGCAGAACATTTCAGTTGAGTGCTTTTCAACTGAACCTTTTTTTCATTCAAGGTGACAAGGTTTGTTTGTAGGTAGAGAGAATGATTTGAAAAATTTTGTTTTGATTGGACCAAAATAAATTCCCACTCCCCAGGAGTTTCCACTTTGGATCTTTATCTAGGAAAAAATCTGCATTAAATTACACAGAGCCTGACTACTGTCTCAGAATTTAATTCTAACTAATACTGGCAAATTTGATAGATGTTACCAGATTTATGTGTTTATTGAGGCAAGCTAGACTGTAAATTCCTAGTAGCTAAAGAATAAAACCATCTGACACAGCAAACATCTGACATCTGGTACATTGTTAAAGCTACAAAATTGTTTCTGTGGATCCAGCTTAGTAATGAATATAGTTTAATGAGCCATAGAATACTGCATTGTATAATATTAAAATGCATCTGTTTACATTTTATTTTACTATGTTACATAATAATATTTCAATTTGCTCTGTTGGACTACATAACTATTTTCAGGTTTTCATGAAAGTAAATAAACAGTTAAGGAAGAAAGGACAAGAAATTCCTTACTCTAGTAAAATCCATATGCGGTGTAAACAATGGAAAAATTTGCCTCAGCCAGAATTCTTCCACCAAAACGTTAACCAGACCTTTTTCTAGTGTGTGAAATATAACAGAATACAAGTCCAAGGCATGAGCTGTTCTAAGCCTTCTGTGTTCTGTGGGAAAAGTGGTTTAAAATATGAAATATGGAAATTACTGCAGTCTTTTTTTTTTAAACAATTGGATCTTGTCAGTATTTCATTAGTGGAGTACTATTACGCAGCTTGTTCACATGGATGCAAGAAAATGCTAAGTTTTAAAATGTGCTAAAAATGCACCAGTGTCTCATCAATGCATCTACTGAGAAGTAGGTGATGAAAAGGTCTAGAAATATTATCTAAATAGATGGTGTAAGTCTACTACTTTGATATATATTTTTTTTTGTTGTTGTATGTATTGATAGAACCATCACCAGAGCTCCAAGTTTTGATGTCTCAGTTTGGTTTGGTTGAATAGCAAAAACAACCAAATGAAAAACCTGAAGAAAGCAGTGTAAGTTGTTACCTGCTTATGTGAGTTGTGAATGTCCATACTGGACACAGAGTTAAATCCCCAAATAATGGCTAGAACATAGCACTAATACATCCCATAACTGGCAGTTGCAGTCTAATGTGCAAACATTATTCAACTAGATTTCATTTTAACTGTGTTTCGGTACTTTGAATTATTTCTAGTTTCTACTAGGAGACCAACATATAGTACAGGTGCATTTTTTCAAGAGCACCATGACTCTACTGATCCCAAGATGAGATGTAAATAATCTCGGAGACAGCTTTTATTATGATTTCAATTTTTACATCAATTTTAGAAAGAGATTTTCTTTTTCTGTTGTCACATGTCCCCTTGGAATACACTTCGCCCTAGAAAAAAATTCAGTTAGAATTTACTGTTTGCTGACTGAAATTTTTCACCTATAAAATCTATAATCTGATTGTGTTATTTTTCATGAGAACATAAAATCTTTATAGGCTCAGATTTAAGATAAAGTGGCTTGAAGTGTGTATCTAGGGAAAGGCATAGGAGCAGACCACATCTCTAGTAATACTTTCCTGTAATACTCACTCAGTAAACAATTTATTGCTGAGAGATTTCCTGAGCCAAAGGTGACCTCTAAGTTTAGTATTGTTTTCAATTTTTTCACTCATGAGCATGTCAGTCTCTTCCTTTACCATCTCTATCTGGAGCAAGGAGTTCCACAGCTTATCCCTAGTGTATTTTTGCAGCGTATTTTAAAACTCCACCCTGCAAGCATAAAAAGATGCTTCCAGTCCAGCTCTCTGGTCTGTAGTTCAGGCACCACATGATGTTTTTGCATCAAAACACACTTGACTTACTTCTTTTAAGTAAATTTGAACAACTCCTTTCCTTAATCAAAGTTTGGGAATTCTATTTTATTGCGCTTTCAACACTATATTTACAAGCAGGATTTGTGATCCTGAAATTAACAGTCTCATCTAAACCATTTTGTCTTTTTACTGCCTTGGTGTTCAATTACACTGTGATCTGATCCATTTGCTCTGAGCGTGCCAGCTGCTGGGGAGCTCTGATGCTTCTGGGATTCCCTGCTGTGACAGTGAGGTCTTGTTCCTACCCACTTGCAGCTGAAGCATCTGGAGCACTAAGCAGTAAGTACAGCATCCAATTCCTCCCACCCCTTGGTGTAAAACAAACAGAGAATACCCCCATAGAATGGTTCTGTTTCATCCCACCAAACTGAAGCTATACTGAGAACACACTCCATGGTGCGATGTGCAAAGAGAGCCAACAAACACAAAATATTAACACAAGCAATAATGTGCTCCAGGCACAAGTAGTTGTTATGTCCATGCTGGTTTTCAAGGCGGTGATATCAACTTCACAGTGCAGCTTTCTGTGCTTTCAGGGAGCTGCCATAAAGGGAAACCAGCCCAGTATGGCCCTTTTTAATGATGAGACTCACAAAGGATATTACAGCACTTGAAGAAGGATTGCTCCATGTGCATGTTGGGAGCTCTCCTCTGGGAATTCCCCTGCATGAAATTATTGCATAAATTATCTTAACTCATGAGAGTTAAGATGATATGAGTTCTTTTTAGGAGAGGCTGTGGCAAGGAGTGGCTTACATGGGCATATGTTTATATGTATCGATTTAATGTTTATATAAATGGTTTAAATGTTTATATTTATAGATTTATTTATATATATATATGTATTTATGTCCCTTTATTTCTGGGTCATATGGTTGTAAAGATTTCAATTCTCTAGCATGATCAGAAGTACATGAGATTACCCTAAATTAGAAAAGTAACTACTTTCATCCTGTTGTCACTGCAGTATTTGTAATTAATTTTTGCTGGTAACCCTTTGATATTCAGCCCCCACACTCTAGTTCATAACTTTAATCTATTTTTGGTTCAGTAGCACAATTTCAGCCTTGAATGTAAACTTTAGACAATGCATATTTTTATCAGCTTCTCATACCTTCTCCTTCCCAATTGTGCATGTCAGAGGTTGGAATCCTGACAGTGCACCACAAAACTGTGAGATCTGCATTAGCTCTTGTTCATGGCATTGTATTCAATATAGGCTCATTCTTTCTGAAAGTGTTTGTTTCTTGCATGTGAATTACAGCTCTTTGGATCTGCTCAGCTGTTTAGGGACTGGGAGTGCCTGTACAACTTGGAGCCTTGTGATGCAGAATTCTCAAACTTCTCCTGTGCTCTGATTGTTCCTTTTAAGTGAAAAAAAAACGTTTGAAGACTGAGTTTCTTCTCTCCTTTCTCTCAATGAATTTATTATTTGAGTGTGAACCTCAGTCCAGGTGATGATCAGTCAAGCACTAAGGACCAGCAACAGAATGAGCTGAGATTTTAGGAGTTGTCTGGGTGCCAACTTCTAAGCATAACTGACTTTCACCCCAAATAAATGTAGATATGGCAGGAACAGGATAAAGTTAAGTTGCTCTTTTCCTCAATAAATACTGACTAAAAGAAGAACAAAACTCTGAATTTATGCCAGTAGATGAAGCCAATAGGATTTGAAAAAAATAGTTTAAAAAAAAATCCTACTTGTTGCTAACCCAGGCTGGTCACACAAGAGCAGACATAAAAACTGCAATAATATAGTTATGGAAGGTAGAGCTAGATTAGATAACTTTTAAAAGGTTCTAAAGTTTTATTACATATGAATTTTTTCTCCGTTTTTTTATTTCTACAAAATGTGTGCTACAAGAATCACAGTCCAGCAGGAACTTATTTTACAGGCCACAATGCATGAAAAATACCACCAATAAAATTCAAAACTCCACAGTAAAAAATTAACTCCCAAAAAATCATTTTTCCATAAAATATGTAGCATGTGTGGAAGTCTCGGTGCCATGGTTATATAAATGATATACAGACACTTAGGAATAATGCTGTCATTCTAACCCATACCTATAAGAATTATATTGTGTCATGCCATCAGGAATTTTTTACCTGCTCTTTGCACATATATATTTTTATTAATGCTTGTGATCAGTTAAAGGGTATAGGTACCTCTCTTTCCCACCACATGGCAAAATCACTTGTTTTCCTGATGTGCTGTTTTCACCTTGCTCTCTGGCAATCCTTGCAAGCATCCCCTTTGGCCAGGTTGGATGTCAGGAAATGAGACAAAGGGTTTGGCTTTCAAATCTAAAAGTGGGACTGGCAGAGGATTACATCTGTGGATTGATAGGTGTATGCTTTCCTGAAGATTTGTTCTCATCTGAAAAGCTATACCATTTCAAGGGATTGTTTTGGGGGGCCTGAATTTGTTCATTTATTGAGGAATTCTGTGTTTTCAGGAGTAAAGAAAAAGAGCAACATTTGGTCAAGATATTAGTAAGTTTTATGTACACCATAAAACTGCAAACAAAAGAATTTCTGTAGTTAACTGGCTGAGAGAAGTCTCTTAATTTATGGTATATCTTTAGGACAACATGAATTTGCTCTGACTTTCCCACATGTGCCATGTGTCTTGAAAGGATCTAAAGTTTAGAACAGAAATATTCCCTGCTGAACATCATGTTGGGAATCACTGACAGTGGAAACATTAAAGACATATCAGGAGAGATGAGGGAGAAAAAAGCAACACCATTTTCAGGTTTGGAGGTTTTTTGAATCTAGAGTTTGAACTAACTCTGCCTACTAACTCTTCTCCCAAAGGACTTCTTTCTGTAAAAAATTCAGAACTCTGTGTTCAGAGCAATCTATGCTGAGACATCCTCAAAGTATTTCTGTAGCTTTCTACTGTATTACAGGAAAGGTAGGTTGTTATTTTCTTGCTTTTTACCACCCCTCTACAATACTCTCTCATCCTCTCTGCTGGGAGTCCTCCCAAGACACATGGAATTGTACTGGAGTAAAGACTGCTAGAAAATCAAGTACATTTACCACCTTCACAATCTGATCATGTTGCATGAAGGGAAAACTGAGAGTGTTGGCGCACTCCTGACTCGTTTGCTGGTATATGTTTGGGAATTACTGCAGTGAGTGGGAATAATTTCAAACTGCCTCATGTCTTAAGCTCCAGAGTTTGTTGGTTTTGATTTTAGGGTTTTCGGTTTGTGCTTTTTTCCCCTCAACGCGCTTGCTGGCAAAAACTGAGCAAAGAAATGTAAGTGCAGAAAAATGGTCATTGATGCACAGTGATACGGCAAGAGAAAGGAGAGGCAGCAACTGCAGGGATAAATTCAAGATGTCTGGCAGAGGCCAGAGCAGTCCATGGAAAGAGGTTTCAAATGATACAAAGGTAAAGGAAAATGCAGTGCATTACCCTTCAGATTAACACAGTATCAATGTCTGATTCATATTAAAGCCGCTGGGCTAATTAGAGCAGTGAAAATGCAAATGTAATTAGAGAGGACATACATGCAAAAAATTTAATTTTAATTTTGGTAAATATTTTACTAACTTCATAACAGAGATGAAATTTGGTCAGGAAGCAATTGCTTTGAGATACTTTCAATTGAAAAAATACAAACATAGAAAAATAAATGTTTTGGTTGTCTGTAAGTTCTGCTCTCAAGAAAAAGCAGATAAGTACCAATTTTAGGCCTTAAACTGATCAGAAATTAATTCTAAATGTGCACAGTTTGATGTTGGTTTTGAAAACTTCCACTGTTACCCAGTTGCCAGGAGTTTTAAAGGACAGACTGTGTGCAGCCTCTGTGTGACTGGACATGGAGCAGAGAGCCGTGTGATACAACAGTGGTAAAATCAGCAGAAGTCTAATCATGGCAGCCTGAAGCTGTTTATAATTATAATGCTTAATTAGGTGAGACACAAACAAGGAGACAGTTCATTTGGTCAACATTCTCTACAGTCATGTGTTCTGATGGGAAATAAAATGTCTATGCTGACCAAGTGATCAAAACAATATTTTACACTGTTCATAGCCTTTGGTGAAGTTAAACTTTGTAACTGTGACATTTTATAGAAAGTTTGAGCAAAACCTTATCTATTTTGAAAAATTAAAATCTACTTGTAAAGAGCAACTCTTTGTGACAATAATCAGATGCACTCCTTCCCAAGCCATGTTTTTCTGTTTGAAAACGGTTGCTCTGGAGAGGCTAACTGGTTATTTATTTATTCAGTTGTGTATAGCATCTTGTAATATAATTATTGGGTAAGCAAGGTGTTCACAGCACTGCAGCCTGGCCTAATGGTAGACACAGGGAGCTGCAGGTCAAGTGTCCCAGCCAAAATGCCACAGGGATTTGCTGGGCAGCTCTTACCCAGGGTATCCACAGGGCTGGGAGCTCTTTGCAGAGAGCTGTGCCATTGCTCTGTGGTGGAACTGCACTGAGAAACCACAAGATGCCAATACATATCCCCAGAGACAGAGCTTTGTTTTCTAGATCTTTGTTTGCTGAACTGTTTGTAACCTCCTTACCATAAAAATATGTGATCCCCATTGGATTGGTGTCCTCGTGGTACCTCATCCCCTGCAGCAGCAAATACGTAGGCAGCACAATAAAAAAGGATTCAGAGAACAAAAAAATTCAGTAATATTTTCCCTGCAGGAAACACCTGCAGCCTCCAGAAGTTTAGTTCTCTGAAGAGTATTTTGAGCCAGATGTAGCTTATGTGTTATTCCTCTTGAGGTATTTTTCCAGCTTTTACCTATTTTTCTCCCAATTACATCCTTTGTCCTGTCCCAGTGTCCCATCCTTTGTCCTGTCCCCCACAATTATTTTCGTGGTGAAAAGAACTCTTTTGCCTTGAGATGGTTTTGCTGTAGTGCAGTTTTGTAGGAGACTTTGGAGTCCTAGCAGAGGGTCAGACTCAAAAACATGGTGTCTGATGTGGCACGAGCTCTGTGAACTTTATGCACACCCTGCATATTGGGTACACTCCCCAGTTTTACTGTGGTGCACAAATCAAGAGGTAAAGCAAGACATGAATGTGTGTGTTATGGGTACAGAGGAAGAGAAGGCTTTTCTGCTGCAATATGGAAGTTGTCAGTGGTTTTCTTTTTGATTTTTTTTTGCTTGGTGTTTGGTTTGGTTTTTTTTTTTTTTTTTTTTAATGTGGGACATCACTTAATTGTGACAAAGGTGAAAGTTTTTTCCAGAAATTCAGTGTGACTTACACAGTTTTTCTGCAGACTTTTGACAGGTAGCTTTATTTAGAAAAGGGGACCATGGGAAAATTCTCCAAAACACCTAAAGAAAAGTATCACTTGACAGTGTCTGAGTTTAAAAAGGAGTCCTGATGCACTCAAAATTAAGGAAATATTTTGCTGAAGCTGTCATCTTTTTTCAGCCAGAGAGGGGAAAAAACAAAACCAGTTTCATTATTTTTGTGCTGTAATGGCTATTGTGACTGATATCAGTACTGAAAGCACAACAGTAGGTAGCATGTAAAGCACAAATTGTAAAAACACTGCAAAAAATATGGAAAAATGTAACTTTTAATTCTGGGCTTCAGTCTTTAGTGGAGAGACTGAAGTAACAAAACATTTTACCAAACTAAAAATTAATTTCATAATTTATCTCAAGTCTTGGGGAATAGTTCATTGTTGTATGTAATTGTGCAGCCATTGCAACTGTAGAGTAAGTTAATAAAAATGACTTACAGTGCTGAGTATTAATTTTTGACTAACAAGTTGTAGTGCTTGCTTCTGTGCTCCAGGGATTGTTTCTTCTTTAATGCAATTAGCATTTTTCTGCTGAAGGAGGCATGTTCTTACTCAAGCCATAAATTATTAAGCAACCCTAAATAAAAATTTTGAAGTATGCATGTATGCATTTCTGTGTGTTTCTTCAGGCAATTAATTTTTAATTTAACAATGTCGTATATTGGCAGTAACTTTTAGCGCACTAAGGTTGTTTTATCCCTTTTATTGTCATTTAATACATCAACTGTAGGCTACACACACAAGCAAATGCTTTTCGAGCCAGGGCGTTGAATTGAATTATTTTATATTTCTGTACACTTTCCAGAAAATAAGCATTAAATGGAGTGATAAACCTGACTCAGAATAAATCATCTTAAAATGAGGAAGTAGAATGTATTGAAAGATTATTTAATAGAGTTCCTGAACATCAGTCCTGGAACCAATTTTGTTTAATGTTTTTAGTAATGGCTTTGGCACAAAAAGCGTAGTATTCTGTTGAAATTTACTAAAGATTCAAAGTTGGGTGGCATTGTCAACAGACAGGAAAAATTGAATTTCTGGGCAGAAAGGGGGGAATGACATTGAAGGTGGAATTTTTTATTTATTTTTTTAATGCTACCTCTCCCACTCTTAAAAGAGAAATTAAATTTCACAGTAAAAATAATAAAGTAAAAAAAATATTGCACATTATACTAATTGCCCATCCTTTCAAGGGGGTAAACAGGATAGACTATTAATTGATCCAGATGTGCCCTGTGAGGCACATCTGGAGTGCTGTGTCCAGTTCTGGGCTCCTCAGCACAAGAGAGACATGGAGCTCCTGGAGCAGGTCCAGCAGAGGCTGCAAAGATGAAGGGACTGCAGCATCTCTCTTCTGAGCAAGGCTAAGGGAGCTGGGCCTGCTCAGCCTCAGGAAGAGATGGTTCAGAGGGGACCTCGCCCATGCACACAAGTCTCTGCAGGGAGGGCTCAGAGGAAGGACCAGGCTCTGCTCAGTGGTGCTGAGCAATAGCACAAGAGGCAACGGGCAGAAACTGATACCCAGGAAGTTCCACGTGAACACGAGGAAGAACTTCACTGTGCAGGAGACCATGCACTGGAATAGAATGCCCAGAGTGGACCAGATGATCCACTGAGGTCCCTCCCAGCCTGACCCAGTCTGTGATTCTGCATGACTGAGTTGCCAGTGTGATGCAGCTGTGGGGAAGAAGGAAAATTCAGTGGCAGAATGCAGCAGCATTCAAGAGCTTCCCATTAAAATTACCAGTGAGTCAGACCCCCATGAAAAATCCTGTTAGTCTCCAGGGGATTATATAGACTCTGTAGGGATTTATATATATTCCTGTGTAAGAAGCTGGTATTATTACAGGTAAAGACTGAATTTGTTGCTGATATTGGACATTTTGTATCAGAGCATTTGCAGGGTTTTTCTTTTATATTAAGTATCATGTTAGATGCTGTTACAGCAGTAATATAGTTAAATCCCTAGAATACTTACATGAGAAATAGAGGTGAACTGGAGTGCTTTGACACTGGGATGAATACTTTAATTATTTTTCTTTCTGAATAATCGCTTAACATTTCATGACTTCAGAATCTATAAATCTAAGTATAAAATTGTAAATCATATCACTTCTGAAATTTCATACTTAAGAACAATTAGTCTAGTCGTTGTCTAGTGGATGATAAATATACTTTATTCCTTTGCCTTTGAGACTGATATCTTACTAATATTAGTTTTAATATTTTAGATAATTGTCATTATGTGTATTTACAAAACATTATATAGCTTTGCTATAACATTATATGAAGCTTTGCTTTTATTTTAAAATGGGCTAAAAGAGCTCATTAGGAATGCAAGAATATATTTTGGTTATCTTAGGTATAAATATATTAGTTGTAACTAATAACATAGTTTTCAAAATGTATTAATTTTAGATATTGAAAACTGGAGCATTTAGCAGTGGAATAGTCACAAGAGAGGATTTATGGACACTAACATCTGCTGTGTTATTTGAGTGTTATGGAAATACACTGCAGACTACAAATAGAAATAATTGCACATTTTAATGGGAGGGATCCAGATTGAGTTTGTTTATTGATATATATATATACAAACCAACATTTTGGTTTGTATAGAGTTGAATGCTGACAAGTCTAAATAGATCATAATTTCATACCAGTCACAGTGGCTGAAGCCCATGTTGACCTCACTCATGGCTCCTCAAGCCTTGTCATAGATAACTTTCTGGAATAATCGAATTTTGTAGCTTGCCAGTCACACTTTGGGGTTAGTGAATGTGGTGCATGACCAGAGGAAGGGCAATGACAAGAGGAAAGGGGAAAGTCTTCCAGAGATTTAGCATGTGTCCAAGCATATTCTGCTTGGAAAAGGAAGCAGAGTTTGCTATGGCTTAGGTTCTATGCCCCAAGTGAGCCCCTCTCATGTCATTTGGGGCAGAAGTTGCACTGTCCAAGTATGTCCTGGGCTTCTTTCTTCTTCAGTGCCACATTATTTTGCTGACTGTTAGAGGCTGAAATAGAGGATTTTTTGGGGATTTTTTTGTGTTTTTTTATTCATGATAGGCCCACCATGTAGTAGACAGGGAAAACTGTACCACTATTACCATATCATATTTTATTTCAAGCTTTTGACCTATCTGACAAATATTTACAGGCTTATAAATGCTTTGCTTTAAAAGATAGGATATTTCAAAGACTTTTACTCTTCCAGACCCTTGAGCAAGTGTTTCTACTATTAGATTTTCAGCTTGCTAAAATGGAAATGTTTCAGTTTAAGCCACATGATTTTATAAATAAACAAGATGTGATGAGTTGCTGAGTTAGTCATGTTTTGCTCCCCTTGGACTTGCTGGAGATCTAGTCTATAAACTCAGTGTAAACTAGGATTTAATTAGCAATACCCTCAAGGAGATGTTTCCATGTGATCAGCTACATAATATTCTAAAATTTCCTGGTTTTCTTCATCAACTACAAACAGACCTAGGCACAACCATATTGGTTCAGTGAACTAATTCATTCATTCTCTTAGTTCGCCAAAAAATGGATAAAATCAGTGGGAATAGCTGAATGTATCTTGCCTTGTGCTTACAGCTTTAACAACAAAAGCTTCTGTTGGTGGGGATGAAGTCAGGAATTCAGCCCACGTGTGTTTGTGAGTTGTTATGTAAAGGGACTCTGGGGAAGCTGTTATGCAACAAATGCCAAATGTTCCTCATGGTCAGGCCAGACTGGATGGGTACTGGAGCAGCCTGGTCCAGTGGAAAGTGTCCCTGGCCATGGCAGAGGGCTTGGAACAAGCGATCTTTAACCATTTAATGATCCTATAGTCTATGGAGTATTTCTTAATGCAATGATGAGGAATAAATACAGCTAACCCAAGAAAAATTACTTTTATCACTTATAGTACAGGATAAGTTATACAAGGTAATTTTTTTGCTCAGCTATCTCAGCTGGCCTAAGAGCCTTGCAGACTTCTGAATACCAGAGCCTCAGCTATCATCTATTACCAGTCTTGTGATTTGTGAGTTCAGAAAAGCTTATCTGAAACACAAAAATATAAACAGCTTTTAAACTTTTAAGATGAACTTTTGATTCTACGAAATGTATACAATACTTTAAATTATTCTTACTGAAATTTTTACATTCTTGTAAGCTTGTATAATGTTTAATACTTAATAAAATATGCTGTTTTACTGTGCCTCAAAAGTTTTTAGTGATTTGTAGAAAATAGGAAGGAATTTGAAGGTTTTGTCCTGGCTTTTAATCTACAGATAATGGCATCACCAAAATTGACAGGATTTATTTTATTAGTATTTTTCAGTGTTATCAATTGTGTCCAGTATTATCAACCAGAAGAATCCAATCATAACAACACTGTTTAAACTGTAGACTTGCTCCTCCAAAAGCAAGTTAAAAAAATAATATTAGTATTTTCAGTAGGACATCAGAGAGAACTGCAATTTTTTGCTGGCTCACATATATGCAGCAAATCAGCTTAATTCTTAATGCAAAATGTGCTTGGTTAAGATCTGTCTGTGGTGAAAGCGTTTTTGCAACATCTGTAAGGATTCTTCCTGCCAAGTAGGGTCTTTACAACTCCAAAGCTCCACTCTTTAGCAGCAATCTGAAAATACACTTGAAACATATGGGTGTTGAAGGATGAGAGTATGGGCCATCTGGTCATCATATGTCTTCTTTGAATGCTTGGATTGGTTTGTCAAGGGTCTCAGAACTGTTTCTGAAGGATTATTGAAGAAGACAAAACCAGAGATTTCTGCAAAGCAGGGAAGGTCTGGGGCCCCTTTGGCACCTCTGTTTTAACCTGTAAAGTAAAATGCCTGTGCTAACCCAGTGTGTCACTGTCTGCTGCTGGAGGGTTCAGAATGTGTCCTTATGGTTTTTGGCTCTGGTGTCCCCCAAATGTGACCTGCTTGTGAGGGTGTGTCCCAGGCGGGTGTGGCTGTCCTGGAACAGCCTGGCCCTGCTGGCACTGACATGGGGACAAAGCTGGGCTCTGAAGAGGACAGGCAGGGAGCAGTGCCTGCTGCCTCTCCTCCAGCTCTGCCTCCCAAGGTTATGGACACTGGCTTCAGACAGACTTCTAGATAACCTTCATCAAGTCATTAAGTTTTTGCCTGCCCTCTGTGCCCAGTGACAGTTTTATTTCTGTGGCAGTACCCTTCCATTTAGTGTTTTTTTTTTTTTTTTTTTTTTTTTTTTTTTTTTTTTTTGCAGTAGATGTATTTAAAAGGGGAAGAAAAAAATACCCCATGGTCTGCGTCAGGTAGAGAAAATTTTATCTCTTGGCACTTAACATGAGACTTAAAATATCCAACTATTATTTTCAACTGTAATGAAAGGACGTTTCGATCTACAGTTATCTAGTCTTTCTGTAATTTCTTATTTTCCCTTGTTTAGGAGGGAGGATAAGATCCTGTATAAGATCTCTTTCAGTAAAAAATGTTTTTCTTTCAATGCTTTACTGAAATTTTTAGTGCTATAATGAATTGCACACTATTGTAGATCATTGAATTCTTTGTGGGAAATGCTGTCTTAACAGGAGACGTGTACCTGTCAAGATCCACTTAATCATCCACATTTTCTGGTATTCACTAAACCAGAAAGTTGATCAACAAGCAGAAAATTGCTTGGAATATTAATGAGAATATTAATTAGTAGAATGTGCTACATTCTCATGGAAAGGTTTTAAATATTTTCCATTAAAGCTGCATGAGCAGTATACAGATAGGGATGTAAAATTATTCAGGAAAATATTGTACTATCTTGATATGCATCAGTAATAGAATTGTTGTTTTTTCTGAAAAACTGGCAAACAGGAAATATGGTGCTGAAAATATTGTGTAAATTATCATTGAATATTAATATTGAGAATTTGATATAACCGTTGTGTTTGTGCCTTTTTCTTGCATGAGTAGTTCCCTTTTTTAGAAGAATATGTTCCATTAAATTTTGCCAAAAAAAAAAAAACCCAACCAAAATTAAACTCATAGTTATTCTGTTTGGTATAATTTTGCATATATATGTATCTATTTCTTCATGCTTCTGAGCAACATAGATAATGTGAAGAAAAAGCCCTGAGTGTAGCTGTAGGATGAATTCCATTTCCTCGCAAGCTGATTTTGATCACCCTTACATAGCTCTGAAAGCCAAGTTCCTGTAACTGAAGGGATCAGGGGTGCTTTCAGGCCCTTCTTTCTCTAACCCATTGTTGAGATCCAAGTTGAAGCTGTGGTGTCACGTCCCAGTAATCTGAACAAGTAAAATCAAAGATTTTTTGATTGTGCAGGAATGTTGCAGATGTGATAGCCTTTGCTGTGATTGCAACCAGTCCTTGCAAATGTCTTGGCAAACTGTGAAGATGTTTTAAATCATGCTGTAAGTGAACTGAACGGTTTGATAGACATAAAGTCCTGGTTACATTCTTAAAGTTCAGTTCTCCAGCATTTTTTCTCTTTGGTCATGCTAAGGGCCATACTTATTAATATATTGCTAAAACAAAAAGAAATCTAATTGCAATATTAGCAAACTATTTTCTTTCCTCTCTGGCTGTACCTTATTGTCTGTGCCTTTTTTTGTAACTGCACACTACCCTTGATATAAAACACTTTGAGGAATGCAAATTAAGTTGTGGTTTATGTAAAGTATTATCCTCATTCCCTGTGTTCAGACCTAAATTACTAAATTTTTAGAGGTTTATAGTTAGAGCATTTCTGCAAACACAGGTATCCTAATGTGTTCTTGTGTATTTAAGAGCTTTTCAAAGGGGTGCATGAGGATGAGTGAAAGGAGATGATAACAGCAAAAGCCTGCAGACTGAAATATTGCTTTCTGCACTCCCTTCAGGATTGTAATAAATACAGAAATTTTTCCCTCTGTCCATAATTTCAGTTTGTAACTTGGATTCATCCACTGGAGTTAAACATGATGCTGATTACTAAAGTGTCTTAGCCCCCAAGCATATTGTCAGTATTAACCCTGTACCTTTAATAACTTAAGATAGTTCTGCTTGTAAGTCTGCTTTCTCTTGTGGTGTTGTACTGCCCCAGGCTAACAGCTGTGCTAGCTAAGGTGTGGATCAGAAATCCTCTTCACTGAACCCAGAGGGGCAACACAAACCTTTTCCATGAAGGGTTTGAATTTGCTCATCTATATCCCCTGAAAATTCCCAGTAGCTTGTATTTCCTTGATTTGAGGAAGAGAATTCCCATTTGTCCATGCAGAAAAATCAGTTCTTTCCTTCTCCTCTGATGTTAACTCCTTTGTCCTGGGCTGCTTTAGCCATGGATGAGCAGCCTCCTGACCTTTACTGTCCTTACAGGGTAGCCAGTGGTCTGTTCCCCTGCTCTGTAACACTTCCCCTTTTCTGTGTACAAGCATTTCATGAGAGGATGCTTCTAGAAGCAGTAGAAAAGTAATTACTTTATCAAGAGACTCTGGTACCTTTTATAATATTTCTCTGACTTGTGGCAGTCAACTTTATTTTGGCAGTACAAGGATATTTTTTACTCACTGTTCTGGCTAAAAGTGGTTTCAGTTCAAGGCTGATGGGTAGCAAAAATATGATGGGTTTTCCAAGTTCTGCTGCAATATGAAACTTTACCTGATGTACCTTCAAGTATAATGCCAGCACCTCATGATACTAGAGTGAGAAAACTACATTTCCTTGGAAAATTTAGAAGCATCTTAGAAACTGGAAGGGTTGCTTAGAGACATGAAACACATGAATATTTGATTTCCTGTTTTTTTCTCATACATTTCTGTAAACTGTTTAAAAGTTTGGTGGAGCTGGGAGTTGCCAGATAATAGTTAAGCAGAGATAATTTGATTTTTGTCTATGCTCAAGTCTGCTCTCTTATTGCATATGGTTTCTTGTTTACAGTTGTCAGCCACACAGTGTATTGGATCAGGGAAAAAAAAAAGAAAAAAAGAAAAGAAAAAAGGAGGAACTAACTCCAAATTGCAAAAAAAGAGAGTAATTTCAGTTCCATTAGTGACACTAGATCAGGCAAATTCTGCTGCCTGTGATTACTCTTTAAAATATAAATGTCTTAAAAGCAGGAACATAAAGAGATACTAAAGCACATCTATAACCTGAAAACAAAAGCTGAAGATGGGCATTATTTCAAGTGCTTTAAATGTTTAAAAAAAATCATCAAAAGGATGGAGTAAAGAGATAAATTTTAACTGCACAGCCACTTCTCCACTGGGCAAAATCTTTCTTTAAAGGTTAGGTGACAGAAATTGCTTAAAATATATGTGAGAAGAAAACCAAATTGTTTATATAAATTTATATAGGTTTCTTTTTTCATTTGTCTATAAAACTACTAGTATGAGTCTTAGAGTTTAATTTTAAAATAGGTTTCAAAATTTTCCCACTTGGCTATAAAATAGGATAAGTTTCATCCAGGGAATGATGCTTAGTGCTTGTTGCTTATGTCACTTCTCATGCCTGAATGCCTCATAGTTCGAAAAGCATTGATGACCACCTGTTTGGTCAGCCACATTTAGAAATGGGAAACATAATCATCTGATCCATCACTTCAGGAAGTTTTGTGCAACCTCATAAACAGAACATTTCAGGTTCCCCAATCAACATACGGAAAAGGTTTGATGAGATCTTTTCTTTGCTGGGGTTTTTCTTTTTTTTAATCCTTTTTCTCTTATACAGTTCTGTTTTGAGTAGGTTTTGAGTAACAGGGGAAAGGAAGAGAGAAGAAGTCAAGGAAACAGAAGGGAACACTCAGGGAGAGACCCTGTGCTAGTTTCTCTAGGCTGGTTACAGCAAAAGATATTTTTCCTGGTGAATTGGAGTCCTTAATTTCATCTTGCAGTCTGACATGCCAGCATGGACTGTCAGAGAGAATGGTGGGGAGAGGGAGAAGGTACAGCAGAGACATTGCCTGGCTTCCAGGCTGTAGGTTACCAGTTCCTCAGTGACAAGAGAAACATCATCCCTCATTGCCTGGGCCAATCTAAAGCAATCCATGAGGAATATAAACGGGTGGAAGTGTGTGATTAATTGTCCAAGCATCCTTGGAATGTCTGATGTGTCCTGAAACCTCAGTTTGATTTGTTGTTGCTGGTTCTTGCTTGTTAGGCTTATGCACTGGGAGCCAGGAAAGCAATGTATGTGTCAAGTGTTCAGTGCAGTGTCATATTGAAAATATATCTCATCTCTGCAGAGACCTGATAATATTGAAAGGATGATTGATGCCTCTGGCATACAGAGAGAGAAGTTAGACATGCTAAGAGTTGTCTTTACAAAGACTTCATCTGTTAGCAGGGCTTTTTGTTTGGCTGTTCTAAATGGGCACAGCTCATGGGAAATTAAAAAGATTTGTAAAGTTCCTCAGGAGAGTGAGGCACATCTGCGTAGCAAATACTTTAATCATTACAGTGACCCCCTTCCATTGCAGGGGACTTAAGCTGAAGTCCCTTCTCACAAACCTCAGATCCAGAATGCTCATCTGGGCCTTGTTCTACCTTTTGTAACTTCTGTCATTGTTTCAACTGGGAGCTTCTGAGGCTCAAGGAAGTCTTTAAAAGTTTTCACAAAAAATCACTCTTGTTTTCTGCTTCGCCTAATATCAAGGACCATTTGGGCTGGCTGATGTGTATGTAAAAGTCATATATGTGTTGAAATAAATTTCCTCTGTAAACAAGTTCCTGGGAAGGATTAATACTAAAAAATGGATTTTCTCTCTTGTAGTTAGACTTTTCTGTATGGTTCAATCTGAGATATTTAATTTCTGCTGGATGTGATGTAATTAATTCTCATGAATTCTATTGTTTTCTGTTACCAGTCTTTCAACACATATGACAGCATAGCACAGGTCTTGTGGAACAATATTGGGAATGACAGTGGAATGCAGGACATACTCTTTAATAAGTTTAAAAATGCATTCAATAAAACCCATTCAGAAAATCATCACAATTTATACCCTGATTATTGGTAAATCTCATGGAACAGCCATGTGAGAGTGAAATTTAGCATGATCTGTATCAGTTTGCCTCCCTGTTACAGAAGTATTAAAAAGCATCTTATAGGCAAATCAATATCAAAATAATACATTATAAAAACCAAAACAAACCATTTATGGTCCTATTCACTCAAACATTAAAAGTATTAAAGGTGCACAGCGGACTTCTGTTCATCAACAAGTAGAAATTAATTTTCTGGATGTAATGATCTAGACTGTCATAGATTGCAACTTTAAATATGGTTTCTATCATGTGTAAAATTTTCTGTGCACCCTTAAGAGAGGGAAAGTGTTGACCTGATGAGTGGTTTGAGCATTACAGTTCCTCACTCAGGTGCTCAACCTATAACAAAATTTCCAAACTGAATAAGAAAGAGGAGTCCTGTCTGTTACCCACCATTTGAGTCTGCACAGAATGGTGGCGTAATGTGTCAAAATGATTCTAAGATTAGGTACATTGTCTACTGCTACATCTTGTGGGAAATTCAGAAGGACTTAGTTTTTTGTGTTGAAGTTTTTCCTGTGTGATTTTTTGTGTACATGAAGTTTACTGTTTTTCTTTTTGTTTCGTTTTGGGGGGGGTTTTGTTGTTTTTATTTATTTTATTTTTCTTGTCATTGGTTCATGTAGGTTTAATCATGACATTATGAAAAACTTATGAGACAGGGATTTGGTGAGTAGTAAGACAATCCCTTGGGTCACTTCGTGGATCAGAGGTAACATAGTGCAAATAAAAGGCTGGCTTCCTACAAACAAGATAAGTAGAAAAAATTGAGTCTATTGTGGTTGGATTAATTATATGCTGTGGATTCAAAGTGATGGAGTTTACACAGCTGGATAAGAAGATAGATGCTAGCCTGGGATTAAAATGTTTGAAAAAATTGGGCAGCTACTATCCCTTTGATAGGACTGCTTATAATCTTTTGGTCTTCGAAAAAAAAAAATTTCCAAGTTTTTGGTTAATAGAGCTCTGTTTCTATTCTGGTTTGTGTTGTGCTGATAGTTTTCCTGGTTAGGGCTGCAGCAGCTCCCATACTGTTTGGGTCTGAAGGTACACCAAGGCCCTGACAGCCTCTTCCATTGCAAATCAGACTCTGAGGAGGACTTAGTCCACCAGTCCTGGATTTAATTTCAAATATTGTTACATTTGTGCTAGATTACTGACTTAAGAGAGAACCTGGCAAAGCATATGCCTACTTTGTGGGGGAAAAATCCAAACGAAAACACAGCCATGAAATCCGTGCGTGTCAGTGCACAGAGCCTGCTCAGTTGTTACTCTGCCTCATCTCGGAGCAGGAGGTACAAAAGCCTCTGATCAAGGTTGTCTTGCAGCTTGTGTCACTTTAGTGTGAATTATGTCCTATTTGTGCCTTGTTTGAGTAGCCCGGGGGAGCCAGGCCAGGGCTGCTGCTGTGCTGGCAGTGCTTGGGGAGGAAAGGGAGCGAGGGTGGCCCTGACCAGGCCATCACCTCCTCTGCATCTCCTGGGGCCCTCAAAACCCACGGGAAATATTTATCTGCTGCCTTGAGTTCAAAGCAACATTGATGAGGGATTTTTTCTCATTTTAGTGAGATTTCCAAGCTGTAGGTCTCCATTTGCTGCATGTGTCTACATGCACCACCCTGACCCTGAGGAATGCTTTTGGAGACCTTCAGAATAAAGATTGCTTTATATTTCCTTGCCTTATTCCAAACAAGTGTGCATCAGCTGACACGATAACAAGGGTATGCCTAAAACTGGATGATTGTTTATCTGTTGCTGAATGTAACCCAGCTCAAACTTCTGTGAATATGTATTCAATCACTTGTATTTTTATTTCTGTATCATGTACCATAAGTCTGCCTATTGCAATTTACTGCTTCCTGTAGAAAAATTTAGTGTTTAAAAGTGCACTGAATGTCTTATAAATCAAAATTTGGTGAAGACATATTTTTCTTTTAATTTTCAACTGTGCTTTGGACAGGAATTTAAGGGTAAAATAGTATATGGAGTGAACATAGATGACTTTACCAGGTCATTTTCCAGTTGTCATAAGAAATAACAGATTTATTTGAAAAATACATGAATACACTGAAGACAAACAGATGGACACATACCAAAACTGTATGAAACATTGATGTTGTTAGGATTAAAGAGAGATAAGGATAATCTTTCTTGGAAAAAAAAGTAATTGGTATTGATGTAAGATATCTACATATATTGGGAGCTGCTTTGTTAGCTGGTGTCATCTTTCATTTTGGTTTCATAATCTATGAATGACGGTGTGAGAAATGCTACATGTATAAGTCTGGAAATTGATCTATATTGAAGCAAATTCCCCAGTTAAACTACCATATTAATTATTCTGCTGATATTCCACAGCAGTTCCACTGACATGGCTTAAATTCTGCAGATTTACTGAGGTACAGCAGAGCATAAATTTTATCTTGATCAATTTTTCATAAGAATAAGCTCTTCCCAGACCCACAGAATCCACATGGGTTTTATTAATCCTGACCCAGCTGTGAAAGAGTAAGGTTTTTTTGGTGGTTTGTTTGTTTGATTGTTAAGTTTATTGTTATATTTTCCTCCAGAGAAATATAGTATATGCAAGTCAGTATGTTGGGTTTGTCTAATGATTCCAGAATTGCAATTTTGGAGTTGTAACTGTTAGTCTTGTAGGATAAAGTTCAGGAATACCAGTATAGGGAAAGGGAGTGAAAGGTTCCTGTGTGAGTATGTCCAGCCTCCAGATGGGAGGCAAACTGCTGCACCTCCTGGGATGCTGTGGTGGGGTCCTGCCCCATGTCTCAGACTGTAAAATCTTGTCTCTGAAGAGCAATTCCAGCAGGGGGGACTCGTCCTGCAACTCTTATTCTGCTACTGAATACACACCACTTCAGAGTTTACAGCAGAGTCAGAAACACAGAGTAGATCCAGATAAGAGCAAGGTCTCCTTTTCTCCTTTGCTTTCCCTTCCTATAGAAGGTGGAAATGATTTTCCTGCTTCCCATTCTGCATTCTTTTGGTAACCATTCTTGAGATCATTGAGACATGCAGCATTCTCAACAAGAGAATGCCAAATTATTTGCTCAGGAAAAATGTAGGTTTTTTTTCTTTCTTCCTTGTGTGCTTTTCCCAGAATGAGAGTAGCTGGAACAGAGAACCTACCTGTGTGCCGTATGCTTAAAATAAAGTTATAGTCACTTTAGGAAAATGATAAGGTTTAATAGTCATAAAAACCATTGATGTTTGGATATGGAAGAGGATAGGTAAAGAAATATTACTGAAATTATTCCTTCAGGCAGCAAAAAATGTTTTAGTTGAGGCATAACCATTCTTATCAATCAGTACTTGAAAGAAAGTTGAGCAGAAACACCTGACATCTACTTTCATACTTGTCTCACTGTGGGAAAAATTCACTAATTATTATAAACTCAGTTATTTGTAGTTAGGACACTTCTTCCATTTTAAATCTGTGTGGTTGCATATATATTATAAAAGGGAATGAGGTGAAAAGATCTGAGTTTCTTTTTTTTTGCTGTCCTATTTTTTCTTTAATTTGCACTGTCTTCATTGAAACTGGGACCACTGTACTTAATTCACTCATGCACTAAATAACAGCCCAAATTTATTCATCTTCTCCTTCAGCAGGATTTGGAACCAGCAATGTATAAATCTTGAGCTGGTGTCTGGGAGCCTGTGTATGCTGACTGTGGCATTAGGTTTCTGAGCAGAATGAATTTACACCCAGGCCAGTTCTGTATTTAATGGTTTCATCTGTGCATCTCTGAAGCACAAAACTGCCTTCCTGTTACCAATTTTTTCCCCAGTATTATGGATGACTGTGATTTGGCTCACTTCATACAGAAAAATGCAGACTATGGTGGGTAAAGGTTCAGAGCCTGCATGTGTATATGTGAAGTGGAGCTTTTCTAGCCAGGAGTCAGTGCTCTTCCGGGAATTAAGAAGGTAATGTTTGAAGAGGTTTAAGTCTGCCAACTTTAGATGCTTTCTGATATGAATTAAATCAATAAAGTGGTTATTAAATCACTTTAATAAAGATGTTAAGTCTGATTAAAGTTGCTGTACTTTGGGTCACACCAGAACAGATTATATTCAGCTTCCATTATATAAAAACTGGATCTAAAATTTTTAGCAATTACTGGGGCTTTGGAGGAAAAGTCATAGCCATAGATGAATAAATAAGAGAAATATGGGTTTATATGACTATTCTGGAGTAAAATTGTGAGTGCCGCTGAATGAGTATTGAATTCCAGGACACATATTTTTTTTTAAGAATACAGGAGAAATGCTTTGGAAAAATAGCAAGGGAGAAAATAACCTCCTGCAGGAAGTCCTGAATTAGAAGCAAAAAGAAGCACACACAAACTGAGGGTGGAAACCAGGTTATTTTGCACTGCACAATTATATTGACCAAATCCTTGCAAAAAATTACCCTGTCTTTACAATTCTCCTGGGATCTTCCCTATAGGTAAAACAGCTCTTGGCACTAGATAACTTTCAAAGATTAGTAGCAATTCAAACATGCATATATTATACAAACAAAACAACACCCCTCTTGTACCTATTTTTACAGCTGATTATTTTACAGCTTTATTTAGTTTTAGGATTCAATGTGCAATAGAATTTGAAGAGGAAAAAGCACTCTCTCAAGAAAAGCCTGTCATTTTTTGGGCCAAGTTACAGCTCAAGTTTCTGGTCGTGTGTTAGGTCTGGGAGTTTGCAGGGATTTACAGCAGATGCAAAAGCTGGAGGTTTTATCACTAGGGTAACAATTAATTGACATTTGTATGATTATATTTCAGCTAAGTCAAAGTTTGTATTTCAGGCTGTCAGAAAACTTGGAATGACGTTGATGCATTGTGTTGCATTTTTTTCCCTTTGGATACATATTTTTAGCAATTAATAAGCTTTTGAAATCTCATTTCTCTCAACCTTAAATACTGTGGCTGAAATTGTGCCGCTTCAGTGAGCATGAAATATTGTCATTTGGGGAAAGCAGACTTAGAACTTGTGTTTCCTAAGTGACAAGTGGAACGAGATTTCAGAAGTAAACTTTGCAAAGTTTCCAACTGTTTCCATGTTTCTTTTTATGTAATTTGCTTGTTCTGCCAAAGAGACTACTTGACTTTTCTAATGCTCTTGTGTTGGAAGAGCTCAGACTGGTGTGAACAGTAAAAGTAGAAAAATTTTTCTTCAAACTCAGAAGATAATTCTGACAGCAGTAGTGATAGCCTGTTTTGACAGCTGAAGAATGAACCCAAATCAGGAGAGATCTTTGAGATTCACTCTGTCAGACAGTGACTGAGCTGACTTGGGCTAGTGGGCTGTAGCTGCTGTGGAATGATATGCTCTAGTTCACATGTGAGCTTGGCAGGTTGTGAAAAAATACTTTTGTTTTTGGTTTTGTTTATTGTTTTTTGGAAATCGGTAACTGCTGAAGACAGAAATAACAGGGGTTGGAAGGTTGGGGTTTTTTTTATATATATAGTGTATTTTGGACTTCTGTGAAGGGAGATGAGTGAGCCCTGTAGTAGTGCACAGACTGTGCAGTATCAAGTGCTGGATATAGAAGCTAAATCCCAGTCTTAAGTTTTATCCCAATCTCAGTTTGTTTTCTCTAATATGTTCAGACTGCAAAGAAAGTAAGCTCTAGCCAGAGCTCCAGCTGAGCAAAACGTTTGCAGTGAGCCAACATCTCCTTTCTTCTGCTCTGAGGTTTTTGGATCCACAGCTCTTGTGAGCTTCAAACTGTGTTCTCTAAAAGCACATAAATTTCAGCTTAAGTTTTTCAGTAGACTTCCTAAATCACCTCTTTGCCTTCAGAGCCCTGTTTATCCTCTGGTGCTCTCTGACTGAATTTCTGTGGCTGGGTGGGCTGCAGCTTCTGAGCTTTCAAATAGCACTGGGTAACTATCTGGAGACATTGCTTGATATAGTCTACAAAACTCCTTCTAAAACATCTTGTAGGGAGGTGGAACCAGGAGGTGGACCAATATTTCAGGGAGGCCATCTGGAATATGGAGGCAGCCCACAATAGCAAATCTCGTACATATTGATTCCAAGTAAAAAGAAATAAAATACAAACAGACCAACACCCTGTGCAGCCAGGAACCATCAGTTAAGAGTTAGTGCAAAAAGTTCTGCTTATGAACTCAACTCAGAGCACTGGATAATTGACTTCTTTAAATTTTGCTTCTTAATGAGTTGATAATAAAAATCTTAAGTATCTGTAGGTTTTTCTTGAGTTTAATTTTTCATCATATTTATGCAATTTGGAACATAGCCTCCCTACTTTAGAAATGGGGGTAAAGGCTTCCAATTTCCAATATGTCATATCCTCAAAAATCAGATCTAATTTTCTTTTCTACCTGCCTCAGTCTCATCCTGGTTACATTGCCATGGTGCTTGTGGATCTCATTATAAATATAAACATGTAGCAGAGCATCTGATCTCCTAAAATAGTTAAAATCTCCTTATTTTAACTATTCCCTTTGCCTGTTTAAGCACCTTGCTCTGTTTGAGCTGGGAAGAGTTTGGCCTGTACACATAGGAAATGAGCAGTGGACACTCCTCTGTGCACTTTCACTCCCATCATCTGTGTGCGAAATTGCAGTGTCTGAAATTAAACTGACCTCCATAAGTGTTGCTGCAGGTTTATGATGCAGAAAGAAATTAAAAGGTATTGAACACAAACAAAAAAGTGATAGGTGTAAGGAACTATTTTTAGTGAATGTGGTCTGTTTAGTTATGTGACATGGTGCCCCGTTATTTCCTAGTGTTTCTACACAGTCCTTGGCTATTAAATGAAACAAAAAAAAGCAAATGAAGCACAAGAAAACAAAAAAAAAGCCAAAATAAAACCTGGAGATATTGGTAATGTAATAAAGGGCTGAATAATCGCTGACGCGGTTCATGGGTTGTGCAGCCTGGGGAATGACATCTGTGTGTGTCCCGTGCCTGACCCAGGCTGTGGGAGCTGCCTTTGGAACTGGGGATGTGCAGAGAGCTGGGCAGGGACAAGAGCAGCCAGGGGTCCAGGGGTGAGTCTGGGGAGAAGAGCAGAGCCTGAGTTCTCCCCGAGGTTTTGGGTGTGCGTCCTCCTTTCTCCAGGAGAGCTTCAGCCTGGACACTGTGCTGTACTCAGCTGCTAAGGAATCTGCTTTGCTTTCAGGAATCAATGACATCCATAATGTCTTTCATGTAGTAAAGAAACCAACGGGACCATATTCTAGCAAGATTTGAGGTTTCTTCAGTACAGTGTATTCACAGCTCTGAGCTAAACTCCTTTTTATTCATGGTTTACTGGATCATGAAGCAAGTCTTTTTCTTTGTGTTTTATTTAGTAGTGGGATTTTTCTTGTCCTTGGAGTCATTTGTAAGAATATTGACATGGAATGTGAGACATCTGAAAGACAGTATGTTAAAAATAATTGTGATCGCTTGAAGAACTTAAATTATGATAACCAGCTGGCAGGCAAAATTTAATTTGGGGATAATTGTATATAATTAAAATACAGCACTAGTGGGAACTGACCTCTTCATATATTATTACTTCTGTAGACTTTAGTAAATTAGCAGGTAAAAGTGTACTGCTACCCCTTTCCCAGCAAAATGAAAATCTGACCTACTTTTTTATTTTTCAAAAATAGTATTTTCATTAAGTTCTAAAAATGGCTATGTTATGAAAGTAAATGAAAAATAACTTTTATCTAAGGAATATTTAAAATTTAGTAATTTCTTATACATATTGAAATCTGTGTTAATACTTGCAAAAGCAAGAAAATACCCATTTGAACAGAAAGGCCTTTTGCTTATGTTTAGAATGAGAAAATATCAGTATGCGATGTTCAAAAAAATATCTAAAGAAAGGTGGTAAATTATTTTTTAATCGATTTTCAGACAAAGAAATTCTACATTATTTAGTCAGTAGCTCAAATAAATTTTGGATGGAATAAATAAGCATTGCAATGACAAAAAAAAATTTGCAGCAATATTTCTGGCAAATGTGATAGCATCTCTATGTGACACTGCATTCCAAATGTGAGGGGCACAGTTCAGTTGCAGGGGAAAAAAAGCAAGTTCATTAAAAAGGGCCATCTTGTCACAGATGACATAAATTAGCTCTGGCACAGTTTTCAGAAGAGCAGTAAGAAAGAGTAGCTCACAAAATCAGAATTGCACTGGACTTAATTAT
This sequence comes from Anomalospiza imberbis, assembly GCF_031753505.1. Taxonomy (NCBI): domain Eukaryota; kingdom Metazoa; phylum Chordata; class Aves; order Passeriformes; family Viduidae; genus Anomalospiza; species Anomalospiza imberbis. The sequence goes on along the minus strand of NC_089690.1, from coordinate 14,173,122 downwards.
TTCCCTTCTGCTTTTTGGTGTAGTCAGCTCCTCAAATTTGGGCAGCCTGTGCCATGTCCTGCTGCTCCTTCCAGCCCCAGCCTCTGCTGCCTTGGCCTCCCCTGGCCCTGACAGTGAACTGGGGTTGTGGTCTTCAGCCCCTGAGATTGCAGGGAGAAATCTCATGGATTGCCTCAATGCCTGATCCATGCCAAGGGTACAGGAGTGTTTGTTAAGGGTTGGGACGTGTCTCAAAGCAGAGCAGGGTGAGCACAGGGTTGGGCACTTGGAGCTGGGTGGGTGAGCACATCTGGCTCTGTGTTGGGTCCGAGTCACCCTTGCTCTCCTACACTTCTCCAAGGAATCTGCTGCTTGAAGGAGCTCTTCTCTTAACAAACTCATGGGCACAGTAAGAAGAAATTCTAAAGCAGATTTGAAACTGCAAATTTCTTGCCCTTCTACTGCAATGTCTTTCTGTGCAACAGTGAAAATTACTATAAATCTTGATATTCCTACATCCTGGCTATCCAACTCCAAAATTTTTTCACTACCAGGGCAGTATGAATTTTGAGCATTATAAATGTTGGGGTATTTACTCTCTTCTGATCCCTGGAATGACTGCTGTGATGCTGAGAGTCTTCTGCTACATGGCTGACTCCAAGACTTTCTTCTTTATAATTAAGATTTCTTTTTTATTGGCTTTTTTTACAATTTGGCATTTTTTCCTTCTCAGTTCTATCTCCAAATTCTCATAATTTCCCTTTCAGGAAATATTCTTCCTGTTCATTCTCTTCCTTCAGTAAATGCACTGGCAGAGGCACTATAGATTTAGTCCCAACATGATCATCTGTAAATGTACTACATTTCCAAACATTACTTTATTAGAAAAACTGCAAACTATAGGTCCTATCCCATCCAAACTACTCTTATTGTTTTGTTAATTAAATTTGAATCCAAAATTGTGTTTTGAATAACCCGTAACAGAATACATCTGCACAAATCTTCAGGCCTGGCGACATCAAATTCCTTTAAACTGAGCTTTGTCTTTCAGGAGATGTTTCTAGATGAGAACAGTGGCGTGGGATTCTGAGTGTCTGATCTCTGCTCTAGACACTGCCACTGGCAAATAAATGACTTTGGATAGACCATTTTAGGCATTATGTAAATGCAAAATTTTTCAGCAGCATCAAGACATACTTGAAGAGCTTTTAGAAGGCTCAGTTGAGACTAAATTGCATTGGAAGAACCAAGTGAAAATATAAAGCAGCAAATGTAAAGCAAATGACAATTGGTTTCGTTTTTTAAAATATTTTAGTTTATGAAAGCAACAAGATTTTATTTATTTTTGAAAAAGTACTTGAATAAGCTCTTAGGGGAAGGGGAATTTCACATTAGCCTGATATTATTACTGTTTACCAAAAAACAAAAAAGTTTAAACAGAGCACTAACATCAGAATGCTTTTGGAATATGCTTCTGATAATTCTGTAACTGAAACTGAGAATCTTTAACACAGCAAAACAAAATACCCTTGAAATTTGGTATATGCTTTTAAAGCTTTGCCAGCTGTTCAAGAAACAAAAGGCAAACCTTGTGACTCAATGCTGGCATCTAAGGGAAGGACAATAGGTCATGAAATAAATCATCCAGACTTTGGAGTTTGAAGATTTCCATTTTCCCTCTAAACATCTCACATATCTTAGGAGAGATGTACTGTGCCTCTGCCTATGGGAAGTTAATGAAACTGAATGTTCATATCTGGCAGACAAAAGGAGATTCTGAGCTGTGTCGTTTATAACCAGCCTCGTGAAGATGATGAATCTTTGCATCTTGAGCTCCATTTGTCTCTGTCCTGCCTGCAAACTCTGTTTGTGATTTTTTTTCATCCTGAATAGGAGTTTATGGAAGTTGATAACAACAAAGTGTGTTAATATTTGAAAAGTTGTAATTGTGAAGTATATTCTATTTTTCCCTATGTACAGTCAAGCCGTCATACACTAATTATTCTGCTGCAGAATGCTTGCTTTTACAGTTTTTTCTTCTATTGTTCCACCTGTGTTTTCCTAAAATTGCTTGAATCTCCCTCAGAACTACAGACATGCAGAAACCTGGCCACAATCATGTAGGGCTCAGAAGGAACTGGGCTGGGAGTTTCCTTGGTATGTGTGGCTCTTTTTTGTTGTTGCCTCGAGGTGCAGGCTATTCCTTCCTTGCTTTATAACAAAAGCAACTGATGAGTAGTTGATAATTAAATTTTAGGTATAATCTCCTGTGAATTACATCTAAATCTATTCATTTTCCTTGGAAGTCTGTAGTGCGTTGGTACATCCTAATGGTCTGACCTAAAATGATTTATTGTTTTGTTGTTTTTTTTTTTTTTTTCTGAAACTGCTTCTTTAAGTTATAGTAGCAAGAGAAGAAGGAAAAAAAATTAAATATGTTTCATACCCTACATGTTTTTAGTTATGAAGGAAATACTTAATCCACAGGATAAAAATGCGAAAGTTTTCTAGGTGATGTTTTAAGAAAATTCATCCTTACAGTAAAAAAAAAAAAAATTAATTTGTCTAGTATTCAAAAGGTTTAAGTAGGTAGGTGCAATTTATTGTCAAAATTTTGACTGGAGCATTTAAATTTAAATGTAATCCATGAAGCAATAAATACATTGCTAATTAGCATTAATGTAACATGATTACAAAATAAATATTTGATTAGTACATTTAAATTTCAGTATAATAAACTGCTGAGCTAATAAGTAAATAACGTTCTATTAATGCCAACCTTTGGATGAGACATTTATGTGTTGTGCATGGGGAAGGTGTTCATAGTTAAAGCACAAAACACACCTCTATCCTTACCAGTGCATATGGAGCCTAATAGCTTAGCAAATAAACAAAACCTTTGCAAATCACTTTCCAGCCCTCACTTGCATTTTCTTTTGATGCAAGTTTGTTAACAGCTTCAGAAGACACATGGCTTGGTAAATGTTGCAGACAAACACTGAAGCTGAGAGCAAGTGACTCCTCCAGATCCCTGCCTGCCGCATGAAAGACCAGAGATGAACACAAAATCTTTACCTGACTAATTAGGTGATCACCCAAATCTGCTCATCAGTGTGGACTGGGGGAAGCATTTGGCTGTGACTGAAAAGCAAAGAAGCAGTTTGATACCCACATTATTGTCCATGATGGTGGTTCTTCCACTTGACTGATAAGTTTTGAGAGGCCTAAAACACGAAGCCTGGATGAGTAACACTGAGCTCATGCCTTAGACAAATGGTGTTGACACCGGTCTCAAACAGCACTGATTATTCTCGGAAAGCCAAGATGGATGTTACATCAGTTTAGGTTTTGCCCAGGTTTCTTGCAGCCAATGAATTTCTTTTTTTTACAGCCTTTTGTTGTTAGATTTGCAATTTAATTTGTCTGAGGTTACAGAGCAGGACAGACCCACCTATCTAAGAAATGTTCAATTACTGATTATCCAATGAAAGGAAGATTAAAAATTCATGCTAGAGAAACAGTGAGTACTAGTGCAAAGATCTAAAAACCTTTTCACTGGATCCTGAGCAAAAAAGAGAGACAAGGTTAATGAACTCAGTGTCTCCCCATTAAAGCACAAGTCACAAAAGAAATGTATAAAATGTCTGTAATAGATTTTCATTTTAACCCCATTTACCTCCAAGATTCAGGCTTTAGGTTGCCAGTTGAGAGAATGATCATTTTCTTGGTATTTGGAAGTTCTCAAGACAATGCAGAGATGTTTTCTTTGAAGATCCCAAACTAATCTTGCTTTGCAATTGCTGCTATCACAGACAGGAGTAGTGTTTAAAACAATCATAATTATACTTTTGTACAATATTTTCTACAACTTTGAACCCCCTTCTTTTCTAAAACAAAAGTTCCACCGAGCAAACCTAGGACTGAGAAGACAAAGGCATTTTGCACTTCTTCAGACCTGCATTCACTACCTGCTCAAAACATCTCCAGAATAGCTCTATATCTTTCAAAACATGAAAAGCTTTCTTGGAAAGCTCTCTTACTCATTATAAAGATTCCTTTATTTATTTTTGGATAAAAGGCATTCAGAAACTGTAAAAGAAGTCTTTGCTGTAGTTATTATTTCCTCACTAGTTCCTAGCACAGAATGCATTTCAATTCCTTGCTATGAGCCAAACTAGTTTGAGCCTTTTATTTTTGCAATAAGATTTTAATCAGTGAAAGGTAGCAGCTAATTTAATAGGGGAGAGCAATTCTTCCAAACAGCTTATCTGGGTTCCCAGTGTCATTTGCAGTATAAAGTGTAGCTATAAATAAATTAAATGGAAAGTCAATCCCGAGGGACATCATCGTTATTGCTATGAAATCTGATCTATTCTATAGTGACTTAAAAGCTGTAGCAAGAAATATATAATTAGCTGCTATTGAGGATAGTTACAGCAGGATTGTTTTTCAGTCTGGGAAGTTCTGGGGTAGCTGCATTTATTTACATTGCAAAACAACATAACTTATGGATGTAAGGTTTCATATATTAGTTGTAATAGGTTTTATAATAACTGCAAACACCCCTATGTGTTTTGAAATCAAAGGCTCTTATTTGAAGAAAGACATTAATTTGAGTGACAGATGGTAATTTTCACTTTTCAGGTGTTCAGAACTGACGATGCTTGCAATGTGCATGAAGTGGTGCTCACAGCCCATGGCCAATGAAATCCACAGGGCCCAGCTGTCCATTCCTGAACGAGGGGTTCATTCCCTCACGAAAAACTCTTCTCTAGGTATCATTTTCTCACTCATTCTTCAGGCCAGTGCTAAGTGTCCTGGGAGTGAATTGCACGGTACTACCACCCTCTTCCTTCTCCACTCCCATTTTTAATAAAATCATTCAAATATTTTCCTTCCTCATCTGAAATTCCTCCCTGCTTTGGAAACATCAGTAAACATCTTGGTGTTTGCACATTATTTCATCTAGAAAAATGAAAAATTTAATTTCACAGTTATTCTGATGTAATTAAATTCCTTGGCTGGTAAAACTCTGCTTCTTGGGGATTGGATAGAAGCAAAATCTTAAATATGTGCCTTTTGAGAATTTTATTTTCCTTTCCTAATGGAAATTTTATGTTAGAGTCATAAAATAAACATAGAAATCACTATAGAATAACACTCTCCTTTTTGTGGAGAGAATGTCTGAACTTTTATTCAACTTTCCAGTATGATGTACACTATTTTGAGCTTGTAATTTGTGGTGTAAAAACAAAGACATTGTAGAGAAGAAATGGTTTAAAAAGGGGATGCTTTAATAGGTACAGACAAAATGTCTGTTGTACCCATTGGTTAAAAACATATAAAATGTAAAAATCAGGAGCTGGGGAGGGACTCATAGTACAGATGACATCTAAAATGCTGATATTTTCTTGTGGTCAAAGACTGTATTGGTCACCTTTTCTACAGTCGTAGAGGAGCTTATTGTTATGATAATGTCAGAAGCTAGATCATGAGTGGATTAATGGCAAGAAAAAATATTGATTTCTTCGTTCTTAAAGGAAAGAGGAAAACATTGATCTTCCAGTGATGACACCAATTAGAGTTTGCTGTTTTCATTGCATGGCAGTATTAAAGATTTTTAATATTATTAAGAAAAATGGTTTTCATAGAAGAGCATATTTTGACTCCCAGTAGTAAGGTTTGCATTGACTGAAAATACAGCTCTATTGAGAGGAACCATTTTAACTGGATTTTCATTTTTAAATGTAAATGTTCTGGCAAAATTCTATTAAAGTACAGTGCAAGAAAAGCTGGAGAGAAATCAAAATAAAGATTCAATGCATATAGTGAAGCTGCATGATTTATATTCACATTTTGGGATTTCTCATTCCAATTTGCTGAAAAGCATGTATGTGCTTGTTACTGAATATGTTCATTACTGCAGTATCCTTTCTTTGGGCAAACTTATATATATATTTTTTTTTTAAATTTAAAGTTCAGGGAAAGGTATTTGGATACTACCTTAAAAGAAAAATATAAAACCATCCCCATGTTTAATTACAGTGCTGTATTATATAGAAGGGATTCATATGCTTTGGACATTCCTGCAATCTTTCACCAGATAGTATTAAAAAATACAGCAAGCCTACCTAAGAACTAAATTTTCACTTTTTTTTAGTAACTTTACGTTTGTGTTTCTGAAGCAAAAACAAAGAAAAGTTGTTGATGATTTAAGCTAGGAGAATATTATAGTATTATAGCTCTCCATGGAGACCTATGTGTGGTTGTGAGTGAAATTAAGCAAGATAATTAAATCATGTGGCTACATTATCAATTTATTTATAAGAAAGGAGTATTCAGTGGTATAAGAGTAACAGTGTTTTTTGAGTTTGCTTAAAATATATAGGTAAATTTAGGTGAGAAAATATATCTGCAAATGAAGGAATCTTTACATGCAAAATTCTGGTAGGAACTATCCTATATAAACAGAAGGTAGAAGCATGGAATACTGAAAGTTTAACATGTTCAAGCATCACTGTGGCTTAAAGAGTTACAGGTAAAAGGTAGCTTTTAACATAATTCAGAGTGGTTACTTGCTTGGTTCCTTCACTGGCCAGAAGGTAACTCCATCTTACTGAATTGAATGAAGGAAGATCCCAATTTCAGTAAGGCTGGGCTGCTTCCTTCCACACTTATGATGTGTAACTACCAGGCTCTCCTCACCCAGTACAACTTCTGCAAGTAGAAATCCTACCTATTCAAAACTCAGGCAGTGCTAATGGATGTGTTTGTGACAAGAAAATGCATTGGATGGCTGATGTTCAAGGGTGCGTACTTGGATCTCATCCTATAACCTATCAATTTTATATTTATCTAGTTCATCTACTGCTAATCTAACCATGCCAACTAATTTTTCAGGTATTTAATTTATATATGCCTTATGCCCCTGCTGTATTAGGACAGTGATGTTTAATTAACATTTCCTTCTTGATGCAGCCGGTCCAGGTTCCAAATGGGTGAAAATTTATGTTTCAAACACAGGAATTGTTAATTTCCACACTAACTCCTGGATTGATGTCTTAGGTTGCTTTTCCCTCTATTGGCTTTTGAGCACTCTAGCTTAAAGTCCAGTGGATGTAGCAAATAAAGACAAACACAGGCCCTCTGTGAAGGAGAATTACTGTGCCTGATATGTCTGCTGTGCTACTTGGTGAAAATAATCTTCATTCTGCATGCTGGAATGCAGAATGTTCTTCTGAACATCGTCTCTGGTTAAAGAAATAAGAATCAACTTTTAAATTTAGAGAAAGTATTTCCCTTATCTGTAATTTGGTCATTAAAGTTTACCTGTGTTTTTCTGAGACTCTATAAAATGAAAGTCTTCCTTCCAAATGCCATATTGGAGTCTTGTAATAGTACTTGGCACATCAAGATTCTTCATACTTCAAATCCTCCTTAGACATAATTTTGTTCACTCATACTCAAGGCACAGCTGTATATTTGTCTTAAAATCTCCAGTTTTTACATTTTGAGCAACTTATAGCCTGATCCAAATCTGGGAAATCAATAGAGCTTGATGAAATACTTTTTCTTCATCCCTCCTTTAGCATTATAGAGGAAAGCAAGAGATACATATTAAAAAAAAAAAAAGAAATAACAGAAAAAAAGATGTTGATGATGGTGCTGTGAAACACCTACCAAGAACATGATCTTAGTCATTCTAGTGACATTTCTCCAGACTGTTCTTCACTCCACAGTGGAAATAAGGGATCTGTGTTATATTGACATTTTTTATGAACTAATTAAATTTAAATTTAAAAGATAGTGCAGATTACATCCTGGTATGTTGAAGTGCACTTAGATGGAAACTTTGATTTTTTTTCTGAATGCAGTGTTCAAAAAGAACTATATAACAAGAGGTTCTTCACATAACTTGCTGGTAGACATTTCATGTGGAAAATGGAATCAAGTCCAAGAAACAGAATAAAAGAAAACAGTTTGAATTTTAAAACTGCTTTTAAAATGTTCTCACAGATCATGGAAAGGGCAGCAGTGGATTTGGTTAGTCATAGGTTAACTGGCACTAATTGGAGAGCAGTTCTTGAGGGCAGAACACAGTAACACTTCAGTAAAAGCTAAACTTGCTATTGAGTGTCTGTATCCTATTTCCAGGGATGAGTTAGTGACCCAGAACACAGTATTTTCCAGTTAAAGAAGCCAAAGCTTTTTATAAACTTGAGTCAATTGGCTATCAATGCCATTGTGGAGAGATTTCATTGCAAAAGTTGTTCTGTGGGTGTTCCTGCCCCTACGCAGGGTATTTGTGAGCTTGGCCCCCGGATGTAAATGTAGTAAGGGATGATCAAAGTTATAAGTTACACAACCTGAGTAATCTGCAGTAGTGGGTTGAATTTGGGCTGTTTTCCCTTTTTGATTTCTTTCCAAAGTGGCAAAATATTTTTTTTTGTCCTTGCTTCATTTCCTAGATTCTGAACAGGGAAAAAACCCAACCGAAAAAAAAAAAAAAATCCCAGTCTTATTTCTTGTGCTCACTTCCTTTTTCTCTAATCATAACTCCTTTTCTAACTTGGTTTTAGTCTTCTAGTCTTCACATGTGCTCCCATTCCTCAGCTGCCCAGCCAGTCCTTCAGGTTCAGTTATTGAGGAGTGGTTGCAGGGCTGGGGTGATGATACAGTTATGTCAGCACATTTTTGCTTTCTGCAGATATCACTGCCAGATTCTCCTTTTCTGGCTGCAATTAACCTTGGGTTTGTGGTGTGTTTGCAGTAAGTCAATCAGCTTGTTGGTATAAATTAATTGCCAATGTAGTGATTTCTTTCAAGGTTAGCTCCTCAAAGACCTGACTTAGCCTTTTTTTTTTTCTGCTTTTTTTTTTTTTTTTTTGCCATACAGCTTTGGGACATGCCTAAATTCAAAATCCAGTTGTATCTGCAGTACTTTATCCCAAAGGGATAGTCATCACCTCTCATCCTTCTCACTCCCTGCTGTTCTCTGATTTTGGTAAGCCTTGTGACTCCCAAGGACATGTGGAAGAAGGTTACCCCCCAGCTGAGGCAGTGCCAAAGGACAGAGTAGCTGCTGTGCACGAGGCGTTCATGTGAACAGGGCAGAGGGAATGTGCAAGAAAGAGGATTAAACCATCCCTTGGCAGGTTTTCTGCTTGTACCTGTGGATGGTCAATTCCTACAACACGTACAGCCAGAGATCGAAGCCGTGCCAAAACTGTAGCTCATTTGCATGGCTTCATAAATCAAATCAGAAGATGCTGGAAACGATGGCAGCCAGTTCTCACTGCTTTTAGCAACACATCTTCCTTTGTGTCGAACCTGTTATAAATAGTCCCTCCATCAATATATTGAATTCTTAACATCAAGTAACTGTCTCTCAAGCAGCCACAAGGGAAAAATACCCTAGGCTGGAAATGGTGAGCAAGCTGCAGACTACATGCTAGTATATTTATTTTAATTTTTATTTTTACCTCTGCAATTTCACTGACATTATCTAAAGGCTGTGTTTGACATACCTGCAGCTCAAATGAAAACACCCTCCGTAGATGATTTCTTTTACATTCAGCAAATCCTAACCGATTAGATGTTTAAAATCTGAGATGTTATTCAGATACTGATCTAGAAGCCTTCCAGATGACAACAGTTGCATGTATTGTTGCAGGTAAAGTGGCTACAACTTCACCTCCATATTGTTGTCATTAGTTTTGCCTGAGACAGCTTGAAATAATTAGATTAAGATCCAGTAGTTAAGGGAAAAACAACAAATACAAACCATTGAGAAAATTTATTTATGATAGAAAAACACATTAAAACATAAATGGTCTTGGTCATTTACTGTCAGAGCTGAAGTTTCATTTTTTTAATGCTTTTATTACTAAATGGAACATCATAATACTTCATCTCTAAAAGAAGATTTGTTAACTAAGGCAATCAGCTGAATTGATTAGTTGTTATTTTTGTATCCTGATCTGTTTTTTTAATGTTTTCCTCACAAAGTTCTTCTGAACCTTCCATTAGTGCTGTTTGCACCTTGTAATTTATATCTTGCTATTGAGGTAAGTAATTTATACATATAGACTTCCAGTATTTGTTGATACTCAGATTTATGTATCACTTGAGTGGAGTATTGATCCTTCTATCTCTTTCTTTTTATAGCCTAGTTGTTTAGGACATAAAAATGGATGCAACACAATTTTCTGTAGTTAAATGCAAAGTGAATGGTTTTTCTTAGTGGTAAACTATTCCTGGATTTTAGGGAATAGGTAAATAGAAATATATATTTTGCATATGGATTTGCCAGCAAATTGAGTCAAAAAAGATAAAAATTCAAGTGATTATGATTTTTCACTATAAACTCATAAATAAATTCATACCCATGCTTTTGAATTTCTGTATAATAATATTTTATATATATATATGTTTAGGGTTGAATAAGCTTTGATAATTTTGAAGATTTATATTCATATTCTACTATTCTCAAATAGAATGTCTTTTAAGTTGGTTAATTATTCTCAAAAAGTGAAAATGCGTCTATATTTTTAAATTAGGGCTTCTTCTACCCTTATGAAGAATATTAGTTGAGAGGAAATTAAAACTAATTTCTGCATAATTAAAAGTAAAAAGGGATTTTAAAATGAGTAGAATTAAATAAGGAAAAGTTTTTTTTGTCTTTGCACACAAAGTGGAAAGCACTGCAGTGCCAGCACGTTTATCAAATCATTCATCTGAGTTTGGCCCTTGCTGCAGAGCTGATACCTGCATCACTGGGAAGTAAGCAGTGGATAGGCTTATTTGATATAAGTTCAGAAGAATGCTCCATGATAGCAGAATATATCAAACAAAATAGATAGGAATGAAGACAAAGGGTGGCCCTTTGGAAAATACTTATGAATACACAGATCATATCTTCAAAGACAATTTCAAACCAAACTCCTTCCCTTTTTTTTTTCCTGGTAACCTTCCTTTATTTTTGTTGAATGTCAGCCATTCTTAAAATTATTTTTTAATCTCCCTGTCATATCTTCATTTAACTTATGTGGAAAGCTTGTGAAAACACTTGCAATGTCAGTGAGATTTTAAGTCAAACTCTTCAATCACATCACAAGACGCTGCTTCATTGAAAGGGTAAATTGTGTGTCCATCCAGGTGACTATACTGGGCTCCCTCTCAACAGAAGGTTGTTATTTCCATGAACAAACTGTGGTTGGTAAGGGCCAAAACTGAGATTCAAATGCTTTTCCACTCTTATTTTCCTTCATGTTTAAAATAATAAAGCGAACTCTCTGCTCTCTCTCTGATGGGGCTGGGATCTTGACTGGTTATTCTGTACCAGTTTGTTACAGGGAATGGCTTTAAATTCTGGTTCTGCACAGGGACAGAGGGTGAAATATTCTGCAGAGCTCTGCAGTTTGGTGGGAAGGAAAGTGTTCTTCTGGAAACAGAATTAGAGAAAGAAATCATAATCAGGAATACTGAGAAAACTCAGTATTCATGAAAATTCTACATATTAAGGGAAATTAGAGTTTAGCAACACAACCCCTAGGTTAAGGAGATAAATAACATAAAATAAAGGTATAATTGGTAGAAATGTTATTAAAGTAATGGAACTAAATTGAGCAGGGTCCTGGAAAATGCATGTCACTACTTTGCTATATACTGCTTTGGGAAGTTCAGCTTCTTTTGTAGCATCTGACTGGGCAGGGAAAACTGGAGCCTGACATTCCTGGTGTTTTCAGCCTCCTTCACTGAAAGGAGGCAAGAATTGTTGCTGTCAAGTCACCAGGCAGCTATCCCTGACAGAGATCTGTTTTCAGCTCATTTTAGCTCTGGGTCAGCAGTCAGCTGCTCTCTGCACCCTTAAGGATGGCAGCACAGAAGCTGGACTGTTGGCCAGGCCTGTTCTTTGGATTTGATCTCTTCTCTGATCACATCACCCCAGGACAAGCTAGCACATTGTCACCAAGCTCCACAGAAACATGCCAGACAGCTGAAAAGAGAATGTATTCAAATCTGCCTGGAACACCAACAGTGAGCTCATAAATACACTGTAGAGGTGTCATCTTTCAGGAAGGAGTTTGGAATCCTTGACAGCTGCATGTCAGTGTGCTGGCTTATGAATGTGTATAGAAAAGGCTAGATTCATACAGCCTGAGTGTGACCCAAATTCAGTGTCCTGTGCTCCCTGCTGCCCAAAAGCAGTTAGAGAAAGTGAGGTGACAGTCATTCTGTGCCTTAAATGCACAACTAATACTATATGTTTATGCTTTGTGTAGATGCTATTCCAGTTCACTGATCACAAGGAAAAGTCAAAATACTTGTATATGTTCTTAAAGAATGTCACCAAGCTTTTGAACTTAAAAATTAGAAGATGCTAAGGGGGCAGATAAAGCAATCAGCAACTGTTTATAACAATAATCATAAGAACTGAAGCTGTCTGCCTTTTGTAAAGATCACACTACCTGTATCTAGCTGAATCCAGCTAGAAGATGAGAAAGTAAACCTCAGGCATGAGGCAAGAGGCTTCCAGTGCTTGTTCACCCACATGTGGGTGCTCAGCAGAGATGGATTGGGCTCCATTTGTGGGATGTGTGTGATGCTCCAGGAGTGCGTGCATGGAGGTGCTGCAGACTGTCTGCTTGTGAGGTGGTTTTGAGTCTGAGCTTGGCTCCCTGGAGGATCCTCTTCAGTGCCCTTTGCTTCAGCTGCATGGGCTGTATTAACATCAACACTCTGCAGTGCTGCTCAGCTGCACTCCATGAATAGACTGAGAAGGTTTGTTGGAAGGAAAAATCCATAGTGTAGTCAAAGAAAGATACGAAACATCATGCCATACTAAAGATGAATTGAGTACTACTTGTGACTAATGCATCTTAAGGTTTTATTAGGTTTGGTTTATATATTTTTTTTATTGATCTGTAAATTATTTTCATCAATATCCTTTAAATAACTGCCCAGCTTTATATAAAGATTTAAGGTTTGAGGTGGTTTATGTATGATAAACGCTTGAAGCATTTTGAGACATCTCAGAATATATGTAATTCTTTGTTTTGTTTTCAATAGTGTTATAATTTAATTCTTCTGGATGCCTGTGTCACTTTGCAATGCTTTCAAGTACAGCTTGACCCAGTGTGTTTTTAAGGCATAGAAGAAAGAAAACAGAACTTTAAAAACTAAAAAAGGACGCCCTTAACAGTATATTATTAAGATAGTATTTCAGCTGTGATGGCCTTGATTTTGAAAGTGAGATATTTAAAAACATAGCTTTCTATTGTGTTAAGTGATTCCTATTTTTTCCATAGCAATGCTTTAATTTGGAATTCTTTTCAAAGGCTTACTCTTGCTGTGCATTATTCTTGCTCTACCTAAACTATCTTACCTTGAGACAGTTATTGGCAGCAGTACAAATTATCTGGCTGCTGTAATGATCCATTAGAAGAAGAGTATGAGAAACCAGTGCAAATTAGCAATAAAAAACAGTAAAGGTATAGATCACTGGCAACAATTTAGGAATAATATCTCTGCCTGAAGCAAATTCTGGTGATTCACTGGTAATTTGCTAGAAGCCTTTTAACTTGGTTCTCATTTGTAAAGTTAATAGTAGGTTATTTTGTATTGTGATTGAAAGACCTGAAATCTTAGTTATTATTTAAGACTATTGATTTCTCCAAATGGAAATTCACCCATATATTAAAGATCTTCCTGTCATAAATGATAAAGGTAATAATAAGAATATTGTTTCCACGTATTTTAAAATGCTACTCTGGTGTAGACACTACCTTTCCTTGGGCACGAGGTTTGCCTGCTGATTGGCAAATAAGGTGAATTCTCTGTTTAGGCAGCTGTGTTTATGACAAACATAAGAGCCAGCAAATTTTGCAGTGAAGAATAAAGGATCCTGTTTGAATCCCTGTGATTCAAAGGGCTCATGGGATTTCTGCAATCAGGGTTAACAAAGGAGGCAGCTGCCTGGAATGGCTGTTTGGGGCACCAAGACATGTGATCCGTTCTGGGGGTGCAGCTCTCTGACTCCTGTGCTGCTGCTGGAGAGGTCCCTGAGGGCAGGAGGAGTTTTCTCTGCACAATTTTCTCTGTACAGCCACTGCCCCTCTCACTCTTTGCTGGGCACCAGAGAGTCCAAAGCTCTGGGGAAGCTTCCTGGCTGCTTATCCCAGGATGGGATGGCATCCTTCATTCCCACAGTTGGGCTGGAGCAATCCTGGTCCCAAGCTTTAGCCTGTAGTGGCCAGGAGCCTTGGGCTGACTCTGTGCTGATCATGCTCTGTATCTTTGAGGAGGATACAGAGGGGTGCTGGCACCAGTATAACTGAGCATCCTGTAGCACTGGGAGAACTGGAAGTCAGAGGCTTTTCGCCAGCTCTGATGGGCACAATGCGATCTTTATTATTAATCTAATGATATTGGGTTGAATGCAATGTAACAGGAATATCTTGTTTCATTTTAGACAGGATTTTTTGACTTGGTACTCATTTTCTATAGTTCACTTCCACAAACTCATGTCCTGTGTGTGGCTTCTGAGGCTTTATTGCCATGTGGGTGTGTAAAGGTGGGAGCACACACAGGTGAGATGCTGATGTGAGGATGGCCAGGTTAAATCTTGGTACACAGGAAGGGCTGCAGGGGACAGAGGCTCATTAAGCAAAAGTAGAGGGACACTCAATCACACCAGAGAGAATTGTACAATAGGCTGGCTCCTGAGTTTGCTTCTTTCCAAAGGCTACAGAAATAAAATAATATAAACAGTAGGAGGAAAAATCCAGGGCTGTTTTCAGAGGTCAGATCTACTACACCAGCTTCTTTCTTTAATTCTGTCCATTACTCACAGCATAAAAGCACTTGTAGTTGATTGCAGTGTAGTAGCATAATAAAGTTTATTTGTGGTACAAAAGAAGGCTCATAATACTTAACATTTGCAAAATATATCTCCATGACATTTGTCCTTTTCATTTGATTTGCATTTGCTAGAGTTGTAGGCATGCACTTCCCTTTAGAGGTCATTGAATAGCCTGTGTGTGTTTTTCTTAAATGGCATTAAAGGCACACTGGGAATTTAATCAACTTTCTACTGAAATTCATTCTGAATTCTTTTTCCACGGGAAGTCATCAAGCTCAGTTCTGTGTGTGCAGTGTAATTCACCTGAAAGTACTTCACTGAACTGAAGGCCTCCTGTTGTAGAAAAGAAACATTTCCATAATGAGGCATTTTTGAGGAAATAACATTTCAGGCTCCATTTCTGGGTAGACACTGCTGTATGCCCCAAAAAATACTTAGCAGAATTTTGCCTTTTCTTACACAATGATAACTGACAGTGGAATTTCTTGCTCTGGCATCCAGTCAGTTGAGGAAGATGCCAACTGCTATGAGTTATGGTTTTGTGTCTTTACTCTTGATTTCCTTATTTTTGTCCTTGCCACTAGAAAATTTGCAGATGTATTTGTTACTACTTTGGAGGGAATCCTGGCTTCAGTGACGCCAAGGCTTTCCTCATAATTGCAAGATGGCAAATAAAGAGGTTTGTTTGCCTTCATTTTAAATGTTTTGCCTTTAATAGCTATGTGTTTATACTGCTTTAAAATCTGTCCAACCCTGTCAAGATTATGAATGAGAAAAGTCTATACAACAGACCACATCAGTGTTCAGACAATTTCTACTTTGGAATCAGAAGATACTTTTGAGTGTTGATAGATCCTGAGAAAACACAACCTTCTTTGCTGTGAGAAGTAAAGTGCAATATAAATGCTAAAGCTGTGTATACAAATTAGTATTAATATTAGGAATGGGGCATAAAAGTGAGTCAGTGTCTTGGAGTCCTGCACACACTCCCGAGTCCTCAGTTTTTATACTCTGTTTAGTCTGTGGTCTGTTGTAGTGGATATTTTGCTGAATGAGGGAAAACACAAGTGGTGGGTTATTTGATTTTAGTCATTTTTCAAATAAAAAAGATGCAAATATTTTAGAGAATAATTGGGTGTCTTAACTCTGCTTAAATGAGCATCTATGTCCTTCATCATGGAAAATATAATTAGAAAACTCATTTAACATGCAGCAAAAAATGCAGCAATTTTTTCCATCGCTGCTGTTGGGTTGCAAAAAAAGATATGTAGGTTTATTTTTCATGCTTCCATCTTATGCATGTAATTTTCTTTACAGGCAAATTTTTTATCATATTTTAATTTCAAATATGGGCTTTGTGCAGTCTATTATTTAGGAATATAGAAGCTCTTTCTTTTCATTTTTTTCTTCCTTTTTCTAAAATAGGGAGTTTACTTGATAAGTAGTTTAAATGTGCAGTCTACTGAGGTAATGCTGCTTAGTGTCTGTGGTTTCTTTTAAGTAAATGTTCTATTGCCAGATGATGTTTCCATAACACAGAAGGAAAGTGTCATTTTCTCTCTAGACATCCAAGTTCCAGGAAAATTTACCAAACCTAGGAAGAAGATAAAACCTCTGAAATCAACTTATGATAATTTACCTTTGTTTTTTGAAATGTTTTCCCCCCTGTAATTGGGAATTCTTCATTCTGTATTTCTTAAGCATCACAGATGGTGTCAGAAATAAAAAAAAAAATATAAGGATGTGGTCTGAGACTCAGGAGACCTGGATTTTAATTCTGTTCGTCATCTGTTTGCCACAGGCAAGTTACTTTGCCTCCAGTTATGTCACCTGAGACCTCTGGGTCTGACTGTGATACAGATATTTCAGCCATAACTGCTGTATGGATTTAACAGCAGTACCAAACCCAGGCTGGCCCATCAGCTCCCTCATCCATTGTGCATCCATTCCTGGTCCTGTGAAAATGTTCTGTGTGCATGTCTAATCTTCACTGCTGACGGAAATTAAAAGCATTATGCTTCTGAGTAGAAAATCCTCCACTCTCTCCACTACTTAGTTTGATGGGGTTTTGTTGTGTGGTTGTGGGGTTTTGCACTTGAATTTTTGTAGCAGACCATAGGCTCTCAGAGTTGGCCCCACTCCAGCAACCTGAAAGCTTTAATCGCTCCTTTGGAGAGTCTGTGTTCCTAAACAGATGATTTCAGCAGATGCCAGAGAAATAAATCTTCCTGAGGTGAAAAGACATCCATTTTGTGTCTCCTCCTTAAGTGGAAAGGAGCTGGAACTGGAGGCTGAAATTCTTTTGGACTGGTGAAACAGGGAGTGGCTGCTCAGTCTGATAGGCAGCTTCTCCTCCAGCACTAACCTGCAGGACCTGGCAGGGCAAGGATGGTCTGCAGCTCCTCTCAGGGACACCTCTGCTCAGCAAGGACACGGATTAGCAGCAGGGGAGCTGGAGCTTTCAGAACAGACATTACAACAGGGCTGATGTAAAGCCCGAAGAGCTCCTGGCAACAACCTCTATTCACTGCCTTCTGACCTAGCTGAGACTGGCATCTGGTGTGAGGGTCTGGGCTCCAGTCAAGCAGATGGTGTCGAGTGTGGCTTGTACATTACCCCGCTGTAGCTCACACACATGGAGATGGGTGAAAAGATGAGCAGATAAAATGATGCTGGGCAATAATCTCTTGTCTGCCTGTTAACTTCAGTGGGGCAGGCTCAGAAAGCCCTTCTAGTCTCTGTGCAGTCTGAATTAAAATGTAAACTTCCCTGCTCTCAATGCCCATGTACATGCTCACGTCATTTATGCTGGATGGTCCTTATTTTCATCATTAAAAGACCAGCAAAAATTAATGGATAAGTTTTAGATATTTTTACAAAATTTTCATGAAAAATAGTTTTTCAGTTAGCACCGGTCTCTCAAGCAGAATAAGGATCTAGCGTTTTTTTACTTTTATAATTCTTAGGAATTTCTAAATCTTTTATTCTTGGCATCTGTGTTTCACCTCTGTCCTGTACTCTCTGGTAGAGGAAGCACCTGGTGAAAGTCACCTAAATTCCCCTCCTGCTAGGAAAGCCCTTATATTTCTTTGGAGATCAATGCAGCTTTTTAGATATCCAGAGATATCTGCCCAGTGTGAATCCAGCTTTCTCAGAATATGAGAGTCAGGGGGACTGACAAAGGGAAGCAGTCTTCCCTTAATGGGAAAATGCTGGGTCTCCCAGCAAAAATACCAGTCTCTGATTCTATAATGACTTATGCATGTGATTAAACTTAAGCATATGAAATAGCCTGCTGTAGCCTCTTTAGAATAGCCCTTTGCATAATTAAAACTTAGAAAAACATCATTATTTTTTTCTTGGAGAGGATGATTTAAAAGCTGTGTCACTGTGATTAAAATTGCTAGTTTTGTCTTGTAAGGGCAGCTGGTGATTGAGATTAAAAAAGATGGTTAGAATATTATTATTGTTCTCATTTTTCACATTAGTGGTTTCCAGGCTCTCAGAATGTAGCCATGCACAACTGCAGGGTGGGAATTAGTGGCAGGGGGAGGGAGTGAAGAACTCAATGGTTTTTCCAACAGAAATGAAGCAAATTTCCCTTCCATCTGCTTGAGAAGGTGCTGAGATTTCTTGCCCATATTCCTGCTACTTTTGCCACCAACAGTCTCTTCCTATGGTTTGTACTAAAGGTTAAGAAGTTTTTGTGTGGCTCAGCACCAGCTGGGAAATGACGAGGTATGTGCAGGGTCGAGAACAAGAGGCTAAAACAGGAAGCTCCTTTAAAGAACAAAGACCTAACCTGATAATTGTTTATGGAAAACAAATTCAGTAAACAGGTTATCATCAGTAGTGATGTGAAATGCAACCAGGTCATGGTGCTCTCTCCAAGACATTAGTGACATTTTCATTTTTCCCCTTCAAAATATTACTATGAACGTAGCTGTTGAATTATATCTCTGTATTTAGTATTTTGCTGTCCTTTTTTTTATTATTACAGCAGGCACATTTCAAATGGTCAGCTGCCTTATATGAAGTAGCTTTTGTTCTAATATAGATGAAGATTCACCAATTTTAAGAGAATCCTTAAAAATAGCCTTGCATTTCACAAGACTGGAGGAAATGTTTCTTTTCTGGTGGCTTTCTCAGCACCTGTCTCTTAATTTGCACAAATAATTGACAGCTCATTAACGACTTGGTAGGAACTCTGGAAAACAACTGCGGAAAAACAACTTGAGTACAACAGAGCAAAGTATCTGCTTCTCAGTTGTGCTGATAGTCTCCAATCAGATTTAAAATAAGATTGGAAAATTGGTATGAATTTTACAGGAAGATTATTCTTGTATAGACAGCTCCTGAAATCTTTCAGCAGGTTATGTGGGGCAGCTCATTTGAAGTGTGTGGATGCTTGTGGCTCTATGGATGTCTGTGCTGGGAGTTCTGTGGTCTTTCTGAGCTGACCCTGCCAAGGCAGGGCAAAGACACTTTGCTTTAAACCTTTGTTATGCCTTTTCTTGGATTTTAATCCAAGTTTTGACAAATTAGTTAACACTATTGGTCTTAGCTGTATATTTGAGCTACAGGATAAAAACTCTTTTTTTTATTCTTTAATTAAGTGCTGGGCTTGGGAAACTCTTGTGGAAGCTGGAAAAGTGATGTCCCATAATGATGGCAAAACCTGTAGCAACAGAGCCAGTGGCCAGTTCTGCTTCCAAATCCACCAGCTTCTCTTCTGAAGTAAAAGTTGTTGGAGATTTAGGCTGATTACTAGAAGAGTGAGAAAACACTTTGTCCAGAAAGAAAAGGTACCAGAGTAGCTTTCTGTAAACAAGTTACAGTCTTTGTCTGAAGAACCGAATTAATATTTCATATCTGACCTCATGTCAACATGCTCCCAATCGTCACATAAAGGAACAGAGGGGTAATATTCGAGAACATCAAGAGAAAAATTCCACAGGGTGCTTCCTAATCTGGTACAGAGCCTGATTACTGATAGTTCTGAGGAGCTGCAACTCTAGTCACAGTGTTATTTCAGGAATACAGCATGCCAAAAAACTCTGTGTCTGGGACATTTCATTCAGATCACCAGAGTGTAATGGTGAAGCAAACACATGAACACAAAATTGGAATTTGGGAAAGGTGCTTTTTCTCTGTCCTATTTTTTTTGGAAGCGTTCTAGCAACCAAATACTGTTCTTGAAATAATTTATTTCCTTGGAAATCAAATTTAGATTGTAGCAGCTTGTGGTTTTAGCCATGGTAAATGGATAAAGCTGTAGTTAATGATTTAATCAATATTTTATGACTTGTTCTTTAATGTGTAATTGGTGATCCACCAGGCACTGAGTAAAGCCATTCCCATAAGTAAATATTTTGATAAATCCAAAACCCTATGCAGACTAAAAAGAAATGCTACTTGGAAACATAACTATTGACGGCATTTCTTCTCTTGGAATGTCAATATTGTTTGGTTTTCTGTGGTATTTGAAATAGTGAAAAAAATCTAAATAAACTGAAGTAGTCAGGAAAAGACTACTTTGCATGTAGAAGTGATTTTTTGAGAGGAAGACAAAGGCAAAAAAAAAGCATTGTTTAGAGCATAGCAATGGGATTCAAGAAGTAGTTGAAACAGGCTAGTGGTGCTGCAGTAATACAACATAAATTGGGAAGTGTTCCCAATATTGTAATAAATACTGTTCTGTGTTGCAACCTGTAGTTGAGCATACAAACTCTAATCTTCAAATTCTGCGTGCACACACGTGCTCTGAGGTTCCCAGCCCTGCTCAGCCCTGTTCATGTGCCACGCGTTGGCTGCGCACGGGCGGCGCACACAGCTTGGTTCACACGCGCCTGTCCAGGGCTGGGCGCACCTCGTGCAGCACACCAGCAGCTGCTGGATCCCAGCCACACCACCAGGAGCCAAACATGTGGCACGCTGGGCTCAGGAAAGGAGGTCCCTGCTGCCTGCAGGTGGCTCCTTTGCCAGCAGTAGAGGTGCACTCTGAAGGCTGGAGTTCAGACAGACACCGTAGTGGAGACTTCCAGTGTTGCCTCTCTCCATTTTGATGGCTTAGTAAACAGAGAATTTGCTGCTTCCAAAGCAGTCAGTAAAATAGTTTTGAATTTCTCATTTGCAGATACTTTCTAAGCTAAGACCAAACAGATTCTTTTTTTTTTTTTTTTTACAGGAAAGTCTGGGTCTGTTTTGGTTACTTTAGTTTATATTCTATGCTCTTTTCTCTACTGCTCACTGGGTGAGTAGCAGTTTCTTTGTTATTTTTGGTTTTCAGTCTTGCATTATTCACAAACTTCTGTTTTGAATCCCAAAAGATGGGAAAACTTCATCATGCATTCAAATCCACACATATATTATAAGAACATCCGCTGGTGATGAGCGTCATTGGCATCTTTCACAAGCTAACATTAATTATGCACATAACGAAAAAGCACCATGACTGGGAATCATCATTTCTAATAAACACACTGACTTCTAGTCATGGATCATTTTATCGCTCCTTGGGGCTATAAATCACTCATGTCACTAAGATGTATGCTTTTCCTCTTTTTGCTTTATTCTTTATAGAAAGCTGCTGCTGGTGTGGTGAGAGGATGAAGAGGAAAGTGTCTCACTTTGTCTTTTTGAATAAACATCCTGGTCATCCACGGTGAAATGCCATGGGAGATTCTATGGCTGTGGGGGAGGACAGAAGAGTGAATGCTGAGCCTGAGTGCCATGAACAAGGCAAAGCCAGGGGTAGATTCTGTGCAGTTGCTATGCTCCACCATCTCCTGGTGAATCTTAGGCGAGAGGAACATCTTCAATATTTAAGGCTGTCATATCCCTTTCTTTCTCCTCTTAGGTAAAGAGGATGCAAAAAGGACTAGAAGCTTTGCCAAAGCAAGGAGTTGGTATTTAAGAGAAGTGGTTAGGTACAGGATTAATCACTGGTAACTGAGAGCCTGGTCTATTGTGTGAGCCACTGAAACCTTTCTCTTGGTTTTTATCATCCTTAACTGTGTAATGTATTTTATTTCATAAAGTGACCTCATTTAATTAATCATGTGTGCAGAGAGAGAGAGAAAGAAATTCTAAATTCTCTCCAGAACATTAATAAGGTTCTTTTTCTGCATATTTCTTATCTAATATTTGTTTCCTTACTTTCCTATGCATTTTTTGGTTTGGCATATGGACAGCTTGTTAAAGTATTTCTCAACTTGTCAAAAAAGGGGAATACTAAGAATCCTGTTTATTTTTTATTCACACAGCCTTTGGGAAAATGTTTCAGAAATGCTGTTGCCTGCAAATTAAAACCAAAAGCAATACTGGGGCCATTGATGTGCAAAGTGATGTAGGCGCTGGTCACAAACACTGCACAGACCTTAACTAAGAGTATGAAATAAGGAAATTTAAATTGTTTGACAGCTGAAGAAACAGGACCTAGAACACCCAGTAACCTGTCCTGGATTCTGTCTGGTCAGAATTGTCCATCCTGAATCTTGTTTTGCTTACACTTTTTGAGTAAAAATATTTAATTTCAACTGAAGTTATATTTATTTCAATTTCCTTAAAAGACAGACTTCAGACAAAAAGGGTAATTACCTTCAAGATGGACAGAGCTGATATAATTAGCTCTTTGTTTCAGCCACCAAACAGAAAACTTGCCACCTTATTTCTTTCTTCCTGACTCTCACTGATGGCAAGGTCATTTCTGTCTGCTTTTTTGTTTGCCCTCTTGTGATCTACTTGGCATTTGGTTCTGCCAACATGTTAGAATTATAGATATACATGAACAGAGGAAACCAGGTAAGGAGAGCATGTCAAGATTACATCTCCTGCTTGAAAGCTCTTGTCAATATTAAAATATATTTGAGAGCAGTGAGATTTCCAGTGGAAATAGTTAATATTTTATAAAGAATTTCTGAAATACTGAAGAAATGTCAACTTGTATTGCAAGTTATTTTTAAAACTATTTTCTCATTTTTCTAGACTGGCTACACACAAAATGGAAAGATTTATGGATCCAGTGCTAAGACTGATAATGAACACATATATATAGATTTGCCTGAAAAGAGTATGGCCACCATTTTGTGCTGCAGCTCCTGCAATGCAAAGATTTCAGGGTTGTATAGAATTCTCATACTCTGTTCAAAAAACATGCTATTTGAGACCTGTGTCAGGGTCTTAAATAGAATATTTTACATCTTGTTAATACAATGACAGTGAAATCTGTGGTTTATAATTTATTATGCTTCTTGTTTTCCTTTTTGTACTTCCATTTTCTCAGTGCTTGGTGCCTGTTTAGGGTGTGTCAGTGTGAAAAAAGAAGCAACTGGTGAAACATGGTGTTTCCAAAATTACCATTTTGAAAAAAAAATTGGTCAGGAGTATGAAAGGCTAGGGTAGGGTAAAACTTTTGAAAGTTTATTTTCTAAGAATAAGAGGTAATAAGTCAGTTTTTTTCTAATTTCCTCTTTTAAGGCTGGAAGCTTCCATTTTCCACCTGAAACTTTTTCCTAAAACAGTTTTATAAGTTCTGCAAGCCCTCTTATGCAATATGTGTTGATATGATGTATGGTTAGAGAAGCTGCCTATTTTAACTTCACATTTCTCAAGTGTGAAGACACCAGATCAGGACCACAGTTTTGTTTTAGCTTCCAGAAAGCTTAACACATATTAATATGAGTATGCCTTGCATTACAGCACTTTTCAATCTGTGAACACACATTAATTTACTTTGACTGAAGCAATTGAAAGAGTGGTGCAATGAACAGTTCATTCCAAATACATTACAAAGTTAAGGATGACAATTATATTTCTTATTACAATCAGAACTGAGGGTTTATGAGACTGTTGCCTGTTTAAACATCAGACCTTTGAAAAAAATTGAATCAGTTTTAATTATTAAAAAAATGAAATGGAAAAAACTTTGAGTTTTTAAACCCTTGGGTAGCTTAATTAAAACTGAAGAGAAATTAAAATGATCAGAATTTAGGGCAACAGGAAAAGAAATTATAGGTAGGAACTTTCAGGCTATAATAAGAAAAGAAATAACATTAAGTCACTTGGTAATTGTACAGTAAAACTTCTTTAATATGCTGGCTCAAATTATTAACTGACCTAAATCTCTTTAAGCCATCTAGACTTCAGCCTAAAATAAAATAGTAAGGTAAGTAGCAAACACAGGCACATCGTAGCATGGTACCAAGCTATCATTCAAAGGCTTCAATCCAAAGGCTGGAAAATACACAGTATCAGATGATAGACTGCAGTTCATTGTTGGATCTGTTTGAGCTAACACATTAGTGATAAGTAATTTCTGTAATAAAATCATAGCCAATAGATAATTCTGTCTGCTGCAGATGACAATTCAGTGTACAGCAGCAACTTAATATTGCATGAAGAAATTTTTCTAATGTAATTTTTATCACTGAGAACTCTGGGAGAACTTAAGCACATGCTTCCATCTACCCTTTATTCTCTTCTTATTTAGCACTCTACCCCTCTTAAAGAATGGTGAGTTCATCTCTGACCTTTCAGAATAAGGAAGATTTATCTAAAATGTCTAGACAATGTGATACAATTTCCTTTCCTACTTATTTTTAGAAAATAAAAAAGAGCAGTGTAGAGAAAATGACTCCTGAAAACTTCACGTGATTGTTCTGCCTTTTCAGACTACTCTGTATTAATTAGATATGATTAAAGATGGTATGTTGCATATCTTTATTCTAAGTTTACAATTATGTTGCATGACATGAATGAACACTTCTGTCTCTGATTTTACACTACAACATTAGAAGTATTCAACTTGAAGAAGTAATTCAGGGGCAAGGCTCGCGTATTTTCTGGGATTTTCTCCTGTGGCAGTATTGCAGAGATATCCGGGAAAATTTCTCATTGTGAAGTTTGTGTCACATCAGTGGTGGGTGGCTGTAGGTAACACCACGTGGGTGTGGGTTCAGGCAGGCCTTGATGGAGCAGAGGGACAAGAAAATGCAAGGAGTGAGTCTGGCCACTGGTACAAAGGTAGGAACAGCTCTGTACCATACGCACCACTCTGCCATGGTACCTGTACTTGGGACTAACTCCTCAAAAGCTTCCTAAAACAGAGCAGCTGCCAGACCTCAGCTGCCTTGATCTCAGCACAGTGCAAAATGGTTTCAGCCACTCCTTTCCCCTGGGCTGTGAATTCTGCTCTTGTCCAGGCACTGCCACAGTCCCAGGCTGTGGATCCCTGGGCTGCTGAGCCCTGCTCTGCTCCTTTCTGGCTCTAGGTATCTCAGACACCAGCTGGGGAGTTTTGGACTATTTATTTGAATCTATGGCATGGGTTTTGACTTTTTATTTTTTGGTTGCTTTTGGTTTTCTTTTTTAGCTTCTTAAATGGATTTATAGGGCAGAATCAGGTGTTTCATTTATTCACACCAAAAAAGATGGTGATATATTTTTGCCTATTCTCTCTCAGTATTAGCTCCTCTCTAAACTGAAGAAAAAAGGTAGTTCAGGTGCCATTACCATTTTGTTGAGTTTTCATTAAGGGTGCAGTTTGTGATCTGGATTTTCTTGTCTGTCATGTGTATTCCCTGGTAACCCACTGGTTCTTAATTACCCCAAGGTATTTCAGGCCTGTCTTCTTTAGGCAAGTGTGCAGCTGTGTTTTTTCTGGGGGATTACTATTTGAGCCCTAGTCTTAGCATTATTTACATTATAAAGTATAAATTTAGAGGTGTCAGGCTTATGTGTTTTTCATAAGGGATGTGCAGTGGTTGGTAGGTACCAGGAGTTTCAGGGGAATTGATCTACTGCACAATAGCAGGGCTGATTGTGTGAATCATCCCTGTACATTCAGTACAGATTCAGGCATTTTATAGTACCCAGCTTACGGTTTTAAACACTCAGTATTCATATTCTTCACATATGAAATATTCACATATTGTCAGGGCCCTTTGGGGAAAAAATTAAAATACCAATGTGTTTGTGTGAACGATTTTGCCTGTCTGTATCTGGATTAGCAAATGCTTTAGTTCTGATATAAGCTACTTAAAAAATCCTCATATCTCACATGATGTGCTTTCTATTGTTATCTCTAAAAAAAATTCAGTCAAAATACACATGTGGCCAAAACTAAAAAGAGTAGTTGTCCTGTTGGTTAATTTACATAAAGCTGTAACCAACATGTTCAGCAAAATATCTGAAATGGAGCCTCTCTGTTGGATTTAGGAAACTTGCCTGTTCTGTACAGCTCTAGCAAGGAAAATATTGAATAATACATTACAATCCTAAATTTTAGAATAAAAAATTAAATATTGCAGAAGTGTGGTAAAATTACTGAATCTCTTTTTTCTTTTATAAAAAAAGGGTCATTTTCCTTTGAGAAAAAGAATTCTATTTTAAAAATGTCCCCAAACACTGTTTTCATTTACAGAGATGTAAAGTGAGCACTAAACTTATGTTTAACTAACAAAGAATCTGAATTCTTTGTTAAACTAACATAGAATATTAATAGAGTGGCAGAAAAAAAACCCTACAAATTTATTTTTTATTACCAAGAGAGAATATAGTGTTTCCCTAGTGAAGCAGACATGTAGTTTCAAGTTGCCCCAGTATTTGTACACTCCAGAGTCTTGTGCAGCACTGCAGTGGGCAGCCCTGCATGGCACTGATGCTCCAGTGCATCTCCAGTCAAGGGAGACGTGGTTTTTCCCCTTTCTGATTGAGAAAATGCTCAGGTTTTTTTGCCTCACATGTGCCTTTGGATGTCCAGTGGTGCTTTGGGGAATTGGCACGTGAACAAACTGAGATCCCCTGCTAGGTGGATAAATATTAACACAGTATTGTTTAAATATTATTACATATTATTGCTAAATTTTTATCTCAACTTTTTGGTATCTCAGCCCCTCTGTGAGTGGGTTAAAAGACCAGTGATAGTCTGATGAGTACTCACCTCATCTTTTTGCTTCGTAGTGGTGAGAAAAAAGTCTCAAAGGATACTGTTTCTCTTGCAGATAATAATCTGTGTTTAGAACAAGCCTCTGAATGTTCCAGGCTGTTTAATCATGTGAATGCAGGACTCTGCTGCTGAGCTTTTGTCCTCTGCCTGAAGCTGGTTCCTTCCTTTCTTAATTGCTGTTAACTTCTTGAGTGCGATGACAATATCTGTAATGAGGCATCCAGCTCTGGGTGCATCTCTGTACACAGGAGCCTCAAGAAGGGAAAAAACTACACTACATCTTAATAGGAGATTTATAATTAGCTTTGTTAAATACCTATCTGTGGGTATTCTCTGGGTTTTTTTAATTGAAATGTAATCCTCATTTTTCATCTAAATTTAAAAGACTTTTCTATCTTACTAAGAGTATATTAAATACTAAAGCAGTGTGCAAGCTGCGATGTTTGATAATGATAATAAATGATAATACATATGAATTTATACTTGGCAAACTCTCTATTTCCACATGTGAGGAACCTCTGCTTTGTATTTCTCAAAAATTGCAAGCTTCACATGTCTTTCAATTAGTATTTTCTATAAATTTCGTTATCTGGTTGCAGTTTTTAAATATTTTTTTTCTGCCCAAAGTGGCCCAATATAGGAAAGTGTCCAGTGAAATAATGTCAACACACATTTATACAGGATTCTTCTAGAAAATACTATGTTTTAATTTTTTTGTGTCTAAAATGTCTGAGTATTTCCATCTCTGAATTTTTCCAGCTCTAGAATGGTAGATGAAAAAGGAAATATGTAACAAGAAGATCTTAATTCCCTTCCTCTTTAGGCTTGAGGAGTCATGTCAGAGATGCAACATATATAGCCTTAAGTTTAAAATTTTAATTTATTCTAGGGGAATTAAGTGCCTACCTAGCTTGAAGAGTATTTGCTTTAATATCTTGGATTATTGACTGTTATTTTGTAAAGCAATGACAATGAATATCCTCATTTCCTCCTGCCCTCAGATTATAAATTCTTGATGAAGGTTGTTACCATACATTAGGGCAGAAACAGACTGAGCATCATTGCAGGGTTCTGTGGACTGCCAAATTGCAAATAACAGTAATGATTTTACCTTAATAAAGTTAGTGTTGGTTTGGGGTTTTTTTCTGCTTAGCAGGCACTACTACAACTTTATACTTCATAAATGAAAATAAGCAGGCTTTGTTTAATCTATTTCCAGAAAGAAATTAAATAATTGTTAGACACTCTTTTCCTGTTTTTACTTACTACAGGTTCAAAAATTATCTTTCTTAAAGCCAATTTCAAAATATTCCTCATTTTCATTGCTATCTTTTTTTGCCACCTAGAGTCTGTCTGCTTTATGTTCCAGAAATAATTTATTTCTTTTATCTTTTTTTTTTAGTGCTATGTCCTTGTGAAAAATTAAAATATCTTGCATAATTAAGATCTGTATGCAATACAAAGTAGAATTTATTAGCTCACAACAAATCTCTGTTTCTTTAGTTTGGGTTGGCGCAGCTGATCTAATTGTTAAAGGCAAAATTATAAAAAAGGAAAGAGAAGAGAACACCACAATCAGTCTTATAGCTACCAGAATAGTGAGGGTTTAATTGCCTTGGTTAGCTGTATCACTAATGAGTACAGTTCATTAAAAGTTCCATGACTTGTCTAATTATAGCTGGAAACTTGCATTTCTCTCTTTTGCAAAGGAGTGCATTTCCTTGGTGTACTTCCCTGGTGAAAACTCTGTGCCAGACCCAAGGCTGCTTTGCCTGGGAATCCTCAGAGGTCAGAGCACAAATCCCATCCCTGTGATGTGGTGGACATTTCATACTGACTATGGCAGAACAAACTCTTCTCCCATTTTGGTGAGCAGGACATTGCTCAACAATGCACACTTGCTTGCACAGTTTGCAAGAGTTTCAGATTTGGGAAACAATTTTAGGTTAAGGGAGATCTCAGTGTCTGCCTTAAAAGTTGAGGGTCTTTGGTTTTGGGTTTTTTTTTTTCTTTTTTTCATTTTGTACTTACCCTCTGAAGAGTGTCAGAATTCAGCAGGTCTGCACATATAAAATAATTCTTGGCTTTTGTATTTTAACTCTTTTTGGATTAAGGAAATAACAAACTTAGAAAATATATAGCTTATCAAACTGTACAGATGTATTGCCCCAAAATAAACAGAAAAAAAAAGTGAATATATTTGAAGGGAGATCTTAGTATGCAGGGAGTAGGAAATCAGAATCCTCCAATCATCCCAAAACTAGTTTACCATTAGAAGTTAAGACACTAATTAAAACATGAATCCTTTTTGATCTTCCCTTAAAATACCGATTTCCTCCCCCATCCTCCCAAGTGAGGTCATTCTTTTTTTTTCCTTCCATGTGAATAAGTGCACTTATGAAATGGATAGGGGACTTTTTTAAAAGTGATAGCTTTAGCAACAAGGTGTCTGGCATAGCTGCATTTATGAGAAAAAAAACAATGATAAGTTTAAGATTTCGGCAAAATCTCCCCACATTCCGCACAGTCGCCTGCCATCAGCAAGTATCTAAATCTGCTTTGAGAAGCAGCTTCTAAAGCTGAGGCACTTAAAGAAAAAAATATATTGGGCATTATTGAGAATCTTAGAATGGTTATGAGAAGCTGAGAGCTGTCTGTGTGCACCCCTGTGTGCAGTGCCTGGGTGCTGGCTCAGCCTCTCGCAGCCCTTGCCCGTGCCAGCAAAGCCTGAATACCTTCTCAGGCTGGGTCCCACGGGATTGGGAGAGGGGTGGTCTGTGAGCAGTGATTCTCCTCCTACTTCCATGCAGATGCCAAAGCCTTGTTTGTAGGACTTTCCTCTGTGGCTGGAGGCTGAAACCTTGGGGGAGCCAGCAAGGGAGCTCTTGAGGGGCTGGGGGCAGGAGGGGCTGTTTGGCAGCAGATCCAGGCTGAAGATGAGTGAATTGCAGAAGGGCAGGGTGGTTGAACCATGGATTTAGCAGGAGTCTGGCCTTCATGCAATACATCTATTACTATTAAAAACTCAAAATGTGTGGTGCGTATCCTGCTCCTCCTGTGCAGCCCAGGCTGAGAGTCATGGATGTTGGCGATGGCCATACCCAGTAGGAGATCCCAGGCTGTGCTTCCCTCTGTTTTACAATACAACTTCTTTGATTCCATTACATTTTAATCCACAACTAGCTGTAGCCCCTGAGGGCTGCTTCACTCATCTCTGTGTTAAGATTCAGATTCGTAAGCCTTTAAATTTGATAGATCATTTTCTTTTATGTTAAGTTGAAAGGGCTGTAAGGAACACTCAGTGATAATTTATTGAAAAGACTATTAACAATGAGGTTAATGACAGTGATACATCTCAGCTGTGATTCAACCTGGCAAAATAATTAGTGCTTTCATAAACACACATGGTCTCCTTTTTTTTTTTTCTTTCCACACAAAGGAATTAAATTTATAACTTTTATGGCAGTCTTGTGGGCCCATAGTTTTCCTTTAGTCTTTACCACAAAGGTTAAGATTTTGCCATTTCAAAGTTTTATGTATAAATTCCCTGCTCACAAACTCTGCAGCACTTCCAGCAGAGCTCTCCACCCCAGCAGTGCTTCAAAGGGATTCCAAAACGCTCTCTGCATTTCCTCTGGTGTCACAAGCACCACAACAGAGGGCGTGACTGTGTTAACCCTGCTCTTACAGCGAGTCCAACCTCATTTAACACCATACTCCTCATATCAGTTGTTGCCAAACCAGGAAAAATATGTTTCTGCTTCAGAAACAGAGGCACCATGGGCAAGGAGAGCTAATGGAATTAGTGATCATAATCAGTTTTTTCTGTCATTCCAAGCCATATTTGTAGCTATAACTGAAGATATATTTGTTCCTTGTAGCTATTCCTGGCCTTGCTAATGATCTCTTATATCCTTTCTCTGAAATTTAAGCTGCACATTTAAGAGCTAAGAGTATTTTGGTAAATTGTTTTTGTTAGTAAGAGGTTTAAATTATATTTGTGAAACAGTACAACACTAGTGTCCACTTTGAAGTATGAATATGGTTTGAGTTCTTTTCAAGTGGGGGAAGACATGCAGAGGCAAAAGCAGCTGGCATTCAGTAACAAGTTTTATGGCATACAAAGATCATATCCATATCTCATAATAAAAAGTGGAGTAAGTTAATTTTCCAAGCAAAATGCATTTATGTATATAACACACTTCTTTATGATGAATGTATTAAATTCATCAAAGTATGAATTTTTGTTCAAGGGATGAGGCATTTTCACTGTGTTTAAGTGTATCTTTGAGTTGTTTTGACATTAATAGTGACATGTTTAACAGATAAGAAGTGCATCATTTGTGACAGTTTCATTGCAGCTGAACTTTTGAAGAATTCATTTCTCCTTCCTTACACATGTTCAACCTCCCAAACCATATGGCCTGTGTTCCTCAAGATGTTTTGCATTAGATCAGCCAACTAAGTGCATCAAAACATGAGTTATCCCAGAAACAAGAGACAGGCTAAAGACTGAAGTACACGGCTAATTTTTTTTCTCCTGAGAAGGCTTTGCCTCCTGATTACATCATGCCCTCATCTTGTTTGGTAGATGCAAGTAATAAACTAATATTCCAGCAGTAATTTGCTGCATTGCAAAGTATCTTCTGATTAACTGGGAAACATTTAGTTTCTGTTACCTACTGTAAGTGCAGGATGCTGATCCCTGTGGAGTCTTGAATTGATAAGAAAGTTTAAGAACATAGATGTTTTCTTGTTGTTGTTGCTGACATTGAGGTGATTTCAGTGTCCAAAAGTGAATTATTTTCATTTTTGGGGCCCCAGCTTGCATGTAATACATTTTCTTAGATGTCTAAGGTTTTTATTTTGGTGTAGAGAGGGCTGACATGTTCTTTTTAGTACATGAGCCACTTTCAGTGTACAAAATCAAAAGAAAGGAAGGTATCACCTCTGTATTTAGATGTCTTATCTTTCCTGCTTCTACTTCATTTTACATTGTTGATGATTAAAATGGTAGAATGTTACCTGTGAATTCCATATTTTCAATCTGAAAAATCTACAAATTTGCAATACCTAGCATGAGCTTTAAAACACAGGGGCTTTTTTTCAGGGTTGTCCATTTCCCTTTCCTTTCTTTGTGTGTGTCTGCAACACTTCCATCACCATTTCACCTTGTAAGGCTATGGCTGCAATCCGCAGAAATGCCATAAGTCTGTCGCAAAATCTGGACATTCTTTGTGGCTGTCTCTGAATACAAAAATTTCGAACACATGCTCCAAGGCCAAATGGTTGAATTACTTAATTTTGTATGTCAGGTATTCCTTGCTGCTTTTCTGAATAATCTGACATTTTAAAACTAGTCAAGTGGTCAGGAATGGCTTCACATTCCTCTTCCATTCACATGGGCAGAAGCAATTTGGCAAATACTTTGTGCAAGGGCTACCCTTCTGAGCTTTTACACTCTGTCAGTCTCCCATTACAGGTGAGATGAATTTTTGAGAACTACCCAGTTTCTCCCTCATGGCCAGGTGGTGTGCAGCCTCCCTGTCTTTGTGTGAGCTGGCTGCTGTCCCTGTGCTCAGCTGCTTTGGCCTCAGCCTGAGGCTCCCTCGTGCACTCTCCCTGTTGAGTTGGAGCCCAGCCATCAGTGAGACCACTGGGTTCTTCCTCTCTGCACACACAGGGGAGAAGAGAACCCCCACAAGCATGGCTGGTATTCCAGCAGGCAGCTTTGTGGAGATTCTCATACTTCCTGCTGCCTTGACATCTCTTGCTGACCCCTGCAGCAGAGGAGAGGACATTCACCCATATGTGTAGGAATACAAGGAAGCTTCTATAAGAACTATGAAATTTCTGCATTAAGCACAGGATGGTAACTGTTATCCCTTGATATTTTTCCTATTTCTTCTGTTTTGCATCCTCTGAGTGCAATCCCAACAAAATGATTATCCAACGTGTCCCTCCTGTGCCCTCCCAAAGCCTTTTACATTTCCACCTTACTTGGCTGTAACCAAACTTGTCAGAGGAATGTCAGCATTGGAAATCCTCTGGCTTGGAATGCTGATAATTCAGACACCAGCAATCTTCCTGTGTGAACCTAAGCTTCCAAGTGTCTCTTTCAGAAGCTCTCCCTTATACTGTTTGAAAGGATGGTGTAATTGCATTTTCACATTGCAGGATTTATAAATATATCTCCTTTATCATCTTAATATACTTACTGAGATATTTTTTCCTTAAGCAAGCTGAAGGAAGTTCAATTAACTACTAGGAATGTATTTTATTAAAGATGCCAGATCTTTCTGTAGGGAAGAGGGATTGGGGTGGAAGTGACTCTAACTTAGTATTCAAATATATTCCTCATCTTTTCTGGTTTTTCCCCCAGAGTACATCATGCACAGGTAGTTAATTTTAAGTGCTGTATACAATACCTGTTATGCTAGCTTGCTTAACCTCAAGACAGAAAGAAAGGACAAAAATTGTGCTGTTGACTAAGAATAATCTCAATTGCATCATCTCTTCTCAAATGTCTATTTTTCTATTTTATGGCAGTGTGAAGGATTGTGTTTGGGGGTGGTTTTGGTTTGTTTTGAGTTTTTTGGGGTGGTTTTTTTTTGCATTTTACTATTAGTCCAGATGTCTTCCAGCCTGTTATCAAACAATGATATGTAGCTATTATGTTATAAGGCTTAATCTGATTTGATTGACAGTTTTACAACCACAGCAGGGAGTGATAAGACACATCCTTTGTGTGGGATAAGATGTTTATTTTTTCTCAAAGAATAATCTTTTGTTAAAAGTTTCTATAAAACTTTAGGTGTTATGTTCTTTTTGCTGGTGTTTTTTGTGGGTTTTGAGGATGTTTTTTGTTTTGTTGGGTTTTTTTTCCCTATAGGAATTTTGTATTACTGTAACAGTGACACAGTTAACACATTCTGGGACATGCTATCCTTGATAGCAGTGGTTCTAACACCTGAACTGCAGAGCAGGTGTGTGTCCTGTCCTGCTGGATGGGTGCTGTACCCCATTTATTCAGATGGAAAACCCTACTGGAAATGACCATGGGCTGCTGCCCACCCTGAATTTTCTCTCCAAGGAGGGCCTAGTGTGATCTCAGTGCCTGTTCATGGGTATAGAGGGAAACAGAGAAAAAATAAATCTTATGCTGGAGAGCTTTCATTGTTATAGAAAGGATTTGGCCACAGAGTGCACCCAGACTGCTCCAGAATCTGGTAAAATGGATATAACCATTCCGATTCAAGCATGAGCGTGGGCTTGACTTTGGTTTCTTTGCAGGATCAGAATCAAGGTAAGACAGCCCTCAGACTTCTGGTAGTGGAAAGGAAAGGTGTGGATTTCAGGAAAAGTCAACAAAAGGTAGCAGACTACCCAAGGATCCTGCTGCCAATGTGCTTGCAGAGGAACCTGGGAGAAAACAGTGAGCCTACTTCTCTGACAACCACAGAAGACAATACCCTCAGGTGGCATAAACTGATGGTTTTCCATCAGAAAAGGTTCTGAGAATGAGTCAAGCACTGCCTGACAGAAAGATTACTTTTTAAAGGCCATTCTGTGCAGAAGCAGATGGCTCGTTCCACTCCTGAAGTTTGCCTCGTGCAAGTGAGAAGGTCTAAATATGTCCTAAACTGCTGCTACTATTAAACTTCACAGATAATCCTCCCAACCTCTTGCAGACACTTCTGTCAAATTTAGATTAACATCTTTCCTTCAGTGTAGGTGAGGGCACTCCCGAATTGTACTGACAATTAGAGCTTTTTACATAACACACAGAACTCGGCAGTTCTGTGTTTGTTTTCCTATCCAAGTGACTCTAGATGACAATGTGTGAAGTATGTGCAGATGGCAAGAACAGTTATGTTATCAAGTTTGTTTCCTCTGCCAATGCTTACTGAAAAATAATTCCAGCTCCCCATCTAAAAGTATAAATAAACGATGAAACAAAATATCTTTTCCTTCCACTGGTGGAATAGATGCTTCAAAGCTTTTTCCCAAAGCAGCTATACATGGCTAAATGGGACAATAAATCTTCTGAAGATGTCTTTCTTTCTCATTCATATGCCTTTCAAAGTACATTATCTGTTTAGCCCCTAATTTTTTAAAATTCTAATTGGGTGCCCCATTATATTTGTTGTTAGTTATTTGCATATCCTGTAAGCTGATAAAGATACAAAAAATGTGATGATTAATGAAGGGAAGCTTCATTTCACTGCACATCTGGATCTAACCATGGGTCCTGAGGACATTTGGCATGCCAGAACCAGCTTGGAAACCTTGGTTTGTTCACAGTTATCCAGGAAATGTTTTGGTTTTGCACAGCTGAGAATGCCTAGTTTGTACTGAAGAAACTGAAAAGCCCAGATGCAAGAAGCTTTCTAAATTAGTTGATAACTCTAACACTTTCATCAAGAGCAAGAGATTTAACTATGTTTTCAGTTTGCTATTTAATGAAAAATGAAATAGGTATGTCAAATAAAGAAACTTGATGATGCTGTAAGTGCAGCCATCTTGGAGAGTTTTCAAAAAAAAAAGGAAAATGAAAGAACATGTGAGCATAGAAGGTCAAAACTATTAAACATTTTTATTACAGAAAGAAAAGGAACAGAAAGAAGGAAAATAACACTTCTGGATTATTTTCTTTTTCTGAATAACTTTCCTAGAAAAGAAAATTGTATTTCTTGCATTTTTTAATGGTTGAGGAATTGTAAGTACATTTGCATAGATCTTGTTTGGATGGAATTGCTTTTTGTTAGTATTTTCACATTCAAAGCATCACAGCCAAAGAATAATCTTTTTAAAAAGATTAAGGCAGAGAATAAAAAAAATGTACAAGGAAGTGGGAATTTTTTTTTGGTGTTGCAGTAAATGCATAAAATAAATTTTAAATTCATTCATTTGTAGTACTTTTTGCTTTTACCTCTTTCAACTTTTCATTTCTGTTATATTCAAGATGATACTCAGTTCTTTTGTGAATGCAGTGAAACATTTCTTTTAAATTCTTTATATACAGGCAAGCATAGAAAAAATAATGGCTATAGCAAGCTATTGAACAGGAGAGATGAAAATTTTCAACTTCTGTAGTGATATTCAAGTGGGATTCAGTAAACATCTGCAGTATTTTTCCAGTAATTCATAAAACAAGAATATTTCATTTTTTTAAAACATGATGAAAGTGAAAGCTCTTTGTCTGAGGTAGATAATTAAAAATGTAAATCAGTGAATTAGAAATTGTTTCTTAACAACTAATATTGATATAATTGAAAAAATGATTCAGTTAATTTAGGAGAGTCCATAGAGTTATTCACTGACATATTGCTGGCTCCACTTTAACAAATTTTATTTTTGACATTTGCATGTCTTTGACCTTTGGTCAGTTTAAATGCTTGAGATATGATCCTTCCAGTCAGCTGATGCAATAAAAATAAAGATGCAGGATGTCATCACCTTGTCAAGCCCTGAAGCCATCTCTAAGAGGTCAGTCATTCACTTCCAACTCCTGGTGGAAAATTCTCTCTGAGATGTTGCTGTCAGTGGAGGATCAGGAGCCCTGAGGTATGGGGGATGGAGGTGACTCCTGTGCACTGCTGCTCCAGCAGCAAACAGAGGACAGGAACAGCTTTGTGCACTGGGGAAACTTTCTCACCCTGGGATTTTTGCATTGTATTTTATACAGATTTCATGATTTGAGGCTGTTGAGCCAGGGACGGGCAAAATGACTCGTATGATTTCAGAAGGCAAATGACCATTTGTTCAAAAGCACTTCTCTCTTTATAGAGAACATCATGAACATTAATTCCATTGGTCTTAAAGTAAAAACATTTCACTTGATTGGTACACTTGGACTTAGGTCAGTGTGGTAGAACATATCTATAAACAGTATGAACAGAAAACAAGATAATAGAATGTTTACATTCCTCCCAGACTTTTTCCCAGGCTTAGCCTGCCAGAAATCTTTCTCTTTTTCTGTCTGACTGAACTGAGAATATCCACAATGATTGATTTCCAGTTAAATCCCTGTGTGGGCTGCATAGTGGGGCACCCAGCAATGCTGGCCAGGGTAGTCTGCAGAGGGAACTCTATTGCGGTCAGCAGAGATTTGGGTCCTTTAGACAAAATTTAGGAGCATTCAGGGTGGAATAGCATGGGCTATGTGGATATGTCAAATGTGGATTCTGATTTTCCTTAGCCCTCAGAGTAACAGCAAAAAAATAAATTTCCTCTGAAACTTTTAACTACTGCAAAATTTAAATTTTGATCTTGCACTTTTTCTGTTAGCTACACAGGCCTGAAAGATACTTCACTAATGTAAATCAATTGAATATCATTGGAGAAAATCTCTGTCTGAAATATTAATTCTACAAGTTAGAAACTGGAAGAGAGAGAATCCAAGATGACTGGTACAAAGCAGAGCTTTCTTTTTCTCCTGTACAGGTACATTCCAGAAGAAGGAGTTCCAATTCTGGTTGAAACCACCAGTGGCAATAATTTCAAAAGCTGTTCATGATGACGCATTTCCTGGCAATTGCCCATCATGCCCCTTACATACAGATACAGTAATGTTGTGTCAGTTTGGT
The DNA here is from genome assembly GCF_031753505.1 of Anomalospiza imberbis. Lineage (NCBI taxonomy): Eukaryota > Metazoa > Chordata > Aves > Passeriformes > Viduidae > Anomalospiza > Anomalospiza imberbis. The sequence goes on along the minus strand of NC_089690.1, from coordinate 14,135,744 downwards.
CTCCTAGAGGGAGAAAAAAACCTCACTCCTCAAACAGACATCAGGGGATATAAATAGGGAATATTGGTGTTTGATCTTTGATAGGAATTGTATAGAGATCTTTAAGACAAAGGGAAATTGTGAGACTGCCTACAGGGATTGTGTTTTCATTTACAAGAGTAGCACACAGGAAAAAGCTGCTAAAGTTAGTCCATTTCCCGAGAATGTACAAATATGCACACGAACCTGGTATCTCTCCACTGCAGTAGGGACCAGTGTGTATTTCCCATTATTCTTCATTAAAGAATAAGCTGACCCCTTCCTCCTAAGGATTGTTTTAAAAGCCTCCTTTGATCTAGTGAGTAACCATGCACTTCACAACACTTGAGTGGATTTTTGCAATTGCTTTGGTTTTAACTAACTTTGTTTTGTCCAGTGGGCATTAGAAGACTTACTTTTAAGGCAGCAGAGCTAAATCACCACTGGACACTTTTGATATTTCCAATTTTTATTCTTATATTTTATAGCTAAAAATAGGATGTGAATCATGAGTGTAGGTAACCTTCGTGTACTGGAGTTGATTTGCAAGGTTTAGTATCCCTGCAAAGAACTACAAGCTGTGAAAACAGCATTTGTAATCCAGTGTGCCTAACTTTTGCCACAGAAGAAACACCAAAAAAGCATTTTGTTTGTGCTAACAGCCTACATTAACTTCAGCTGAATCAGTGCAGCAAAAAACTGGATTTGCTCCACTCCAAGCTATTTTCTCCCTGTGTGAAAGCAGAAATTATTTTTTATAGAGGTCGTGGAAATATTCCATCCAATTCTGTCTAGAGGTGTTTTTTTCCCAGCATCACTATTGATAAGTTCCACTCACTTTTTGTCCTCTCATAAGGAAGATGAGCTTTACAGCTAGGCATATTGTTCTTAGTCCTAATTGCAGTAACTTGATTATATTTTAGCTGGTTTTAAGTGGACAAATCCTGTATTCTGTATTTTGATAGAATTTCTCTTCCTTGCCTCATAGGCATTTAAGATGAAATTCCACACTGCTGATAATCCTGGAGACCTCGTAAGGATCCTTCCAGCTTGTGTTTACCTGTGATTTTTAAGTCCGACCTATATAAAAACCAAACATAAATAAATTCACTCATGTATTTGAAATTCTCATTCTTGTGGGGGAAAAAAAATTAAAAAAGGTTTAATGAACATCACATTTAGCATGAATTCTGAGTTTGCACTTAAGATGGGTGAAAGAAATGTAGTTATCAAACCACAGACAAGAAATCAGGCTGACAATACTTTCCTAGATTCTACACTTGCTTGTTATATTATACTCCTAGATTTCATAGAAAACACACACTAATGGAATTTTTGCCATTATTTCCTGTAATTGATGGATAAAGGATAAAGAATTGCAGATATTTTTTCAAGTTATTCCTTTGGTTTCCATTATGATATATTGGTATTTAGACTTTTGGCATAAGCTAGTATTTAACCATTATTTTTTGCCTAGCTTTAGTAAGGAGGAAGATGAATGCTTACAGCAGAGTAATTTTGACAAACAGAATTTAAAAAACAGTTAAATAAACAGCAAAATAATTAAATTTGCTACGTGAGTTTTACATTATGGATGAAAATATAAATTCATCCGAAGTTAAACAACAAATTCTACTATAATGCAAAATACTTACTTTTTGCTCAAATTAGAAAATGAATATTAATTAAGAGTCAAAAATTCCAAAGGATCCATACATCTAGATGGGTACAATAAGTTAATATAAAAAATAAATGGTTGAAGAACAGCCTGAAGAACAAGCTTGTGGTAATGTGCATCAAATCAAAATGTTATGTGCATTGTAACACAATTCTCCTCTAGCAGGATAAGTATACTCCTAAAATAATCTTGTTCAATCAGCTGGTCAATGTGAAGTATTTTCTTAAGAAAAAAATCCAAACAGTTTGGTGTGTGCTTGGAAATGGAACAGCTAAAAATAATTGAAAGAGCTCCATACCTGTGGGTATATTCTTGCTACAGGAGTTCTTATTTTCTATTTCCTCTGGCGGCACACTGAAGTGCCCCTTGTCCCTCTGCCCGTGCTGTCGCTCCCTGTGTCCCTGCCTGTCCGAGGTGTCCTGGGCAGAGGCAGCTGGGCACCAGTCTGGGGCAGGGCAGGGCTGCCCAGGGGACAGCTTAGGCCTGGCTTTGTGGGGGCTGCTGGGGGTGTCCCTGGCTGTGGCAGCACCTGCAATACTGAGTGTCATTGTCCTGGCTGAGGCAGAAAGCTGGCACTTCTGTGCCAGCGTGACAGGAGATGTTTAGGGCAGTAAGAGTTTTCCACAAGAACTTGATGTGGCTTTATTTTAGAGATTCAGGACTTTATGACATGGGTGATTTTGGTTTTTTCTGTGCAATTCCATCTCTACAGGTAGATAAATAGATGTAAATAAAATTCAACTGTATTAGCTTAGGATCTGGAAAAACTATACATAAGAAAGGCAGGAAGAAACCCAAGGATATTTGCTAGAGAGAATGAACCTTTATTAAGGTAATTATTTCAGTTTATCTTAGTTGTTATTCTTAATTGCTTGAAAACTTCTTGGCATGACATGTTGAGTATTGCATTGCATTTTAATCTCTTCCTTGCTTCATTTTGATATTAAAAAAATCTCTTATCATTTTTTTAAAATAACCTATGAGTTTCTATTGAACTGGTCAGGAGCTATAGAAGATATTGGTTCTGCATTAACTCCGCAATGATGTGACATCTTGGTATGATTCATGGTAAGCTTAAAAAATATGTTTAATCTAGATTAAATAGCTTTTGCAAGGTTAAATAAAATACAGCTATGGAAAAACAAAAGTTGTGGGGATTTGTCTTAATGAAAAACAGAAAATAAGAGCTCCTGTCTAAATTATGCATATTTGAATTGATGAATTCCTTAAAATGTCTTCCTATTCACTGTTATATTGTTGTAGTTAGGGGAAATGCAGAGAATACTGCAAAGCAATGATAATTACTTGAGATTAAACACCACCACCAGAGAATTGAAACAAAGGCTGATTTACCAGATCAAACCCACCAGCCTGTATTGTAGAAAACAATGCAGTCCTCTGTCTTTGTCTTACAGCTCACTTTTCTTTCAAGCAGATTAGAGAATTCTGTCTCATAGCCTTTCAATTCTAATCACATCCATTTTCCATTTCTCCCTTTTCATGTGCTCTTTCTGAGAAAACTGACTATAAATGATCTGACTTTACCCCAGCCCTTGGCTTGCCTTTCCTTCCCCTCTCACAACTCTGCCTTTTATCTCTTGGCACTGGATGTAGAAGTCTCTTGCCTGCACAGTGTCTGATCTTATCCTCACCAATACCCCAGTGACCTTCACTTAATTCATCTCAAGATCTCGCCTGTGTCCCTGACTTTCCCTCTCTTATCAATCTCCTGAAGCTCTCTGCTAATTTTTTTTATTGCCACCATCAGTGCAATGAGGATGCTGCTCAATAAAACCTCATGGCACATGCAAGTATCCAAAATTCATCTTTTGCTACTAAGCTTCTCCAGCATTCCCATTACCATTTATCTGGGGATAGTGGAGTCAGTTCCTGTGTCTTGATTTCACTGGAAAACCTAACGAGAAGAACTAGTTACAAAGCTTCATTCATGCAGCTTCAACCACTTTTCTGACAGCTTTTCTCCTTACACATATCACATCTGGCAGAGCTGTCCCAGAGCACAAGGTCACCTGCTGTCCTTACCTGGGTTGTTGGCAGACCCACAGTTTTACGTGCTTGTCTCCACCTGCCCACCTACAGCCAGTGTTTGCTCAGTGCAGTCACCCAGGACTCTTCTTCCTCACCATCAGATTCTCATTTACACGATTTCCCTTTTGGTTGTGAAGAAACCCCTGCCTTGTGTTGGCTCTTTAGGCCACATTGTGCATGTTACCCCTCATCATCTCCGACTTGCAATATCCAGGCCCTGTGTGTGCTCCATCTCCATTGCAGAAACCAATACACTGCATCTGTCCATGGATGTGAAAATACCAGATTCTTTGCTTGTATTTGCTTTTGGTGCCACTTACCTCTACAAAGATTTTTCTCCTGTCTTGTTCCAGCCAGTTCCTGTTAGCCCCTCTCTGTGGAAACATTTCCTCCCAAGCAACCTGATTTTCCACAGAGTAGCCATGTGCCTTCTCAGCTGCTTTTCAACTATCAGCTCTCGTTTTGTTAGCCCAGATTATTCCTTTTTAAAACCCACAGACATGTATTTTTCTTCTTGCCCTGCTTCCACATATTCTTGGAATATTACTCTGCAAAATACCTCATTAATTCCTTTCAGATACTGCTGTAAAGCTACATGTTTTTACTGTCCTGGTTAAAATTGCTTTGACAGTGCGAAATGCAGAAGTGTGCCAAGGCTTTTTCTTGTCACTAACCAGTTTTTGTCTCTGTGTTTTTTCATTAATCTTTTCTTAAAATTGGACTGAAAGCTGTTTAAACCAGATCTCCTTTTTTTTAATGAACTGATTCACAGCAGAAGTTTCTGGGGTTTTTTTGCACTTGGAAAGAGAGCTCTTTGTAGTAGAATTCTTTTCAATCTTGCAAGATCACCATCTCCTTTCCCTGTTCCCTCACACTTTCCTGATAAGCAAGAGCTTAACTTTCACATCTGCATTTCTCATTAAGACCTGACTGTTCCCATGAGAAGCTCAGAATCTCTCTATTTCTGATAGATTAGAAATCTAGCAGATGCAATTATAAAGCAGATGATAATAAACTGTTTGATGTCAAAGCCTTTGAAATTGTTTTATTTCCAGCCATCCTTATATTCAGTTTCTTATTCCATTTTTCTAAAGTGCATTTTCTTGAAGTAAGGATATTTTCTTGTCACTGTTAGGCAAATACCCACAAGTTGAACATAATGTGTTTATCTTTCTCTGAGTTTCAGCAGGCTGTCAGTTTAAAAACAATCAAATTTGAAGACTGTAATTTCTCGGAGGTCTTTAATTTTGTTTTTAGCAGTCTGCTTCATTTCTAATTTCCATTATTATTTCCCTCTGGTGCTGCCTCCACAGACCTACAAAAGCAGAATATAAGAGATGAGTTGAATATGGAAGATCTCCAGTGCCTTTGGAAAAACAAGCATAATTCTCTCTCCAACAGCCCCAAATAAACAGTAACACACTGTTTAGGTATGATTAAGTATAGCTTCACATTATTTCTGTGTGAAAGAAAACAGCTAAAAAACAAACTATAAGCAGTTTGGATTAATCATATTACAGTTCTTATGTCTGTAAAGACAAATGTGCCAATTTTCTGCTGTTTCTTAGGTGCCATTTCTGGTATGTTTTAAGAAGTTTGTACTGTGTACCATATCCTGGAAAGAAATGTATGGGGAAGCTCTGGCTGCTTTATTCTAGTTATCTGAAGTTAATTTTTCTCTATTTATGAAGAGAAAAACTCTGATGCCTGGTCTTCAGCAAACAGGGTTTGTAACCTTGGAATTGTGAATTGTGAAGAGTTCATTCTAGTATAAACTAACACTGAAAGACAGCCCAAGAGGTGAAGATTCAGGATTTTATTTTTTTATTTTAAACCACAGAGGTTTCAGACTATACAATATCAATGTTTTGCTTTTAATAGAGAAAGAGAACACCCTGGAGAAATTATAATAGAAAATCCATTATTTTCTAGATCCAAAACTTGCACCCTCAGAGGGCATGTTCAGCTGCTAACTGCTCTTAAAGCCTCCAATTTGGATGGTTTCCCTAAAGAATGTGCTAGGTCCAGCCAGGGTTGCAGGCATCCCAGCTTGCACAACAGTTTGGGCCCCATGTCTCCATTCTCATGGCTCTGCACTTCCAGCTGTTAGGTAAAAGAGGGAGAACAAAGATGTCTATACATGAACCTCACTTAAAAACGGTTCCAGTCTGTGGAAGGATGCTGTCTTTTTTTGCCTTGATCTTGGGCCAAAAATCATTGAAAGCATCAGAATTTCCTAACACTGTTTATGTTGCCCCAGATATCAACTGGCTTGATAGGTATCCGAAATGGTGAGTTCATCCCATGTGTTACTGCTCATGTTCCGCTTAGAAGATAATTCTGTTTCAGAAAAGTTTTGTTCCTAGGAGGTGTTTCTTCCCCTCATGTCTGTCAGCCTGATGGAGATTAAACCTCTGTCCCCAAACTTTGCCTTCCTTAAGGCACACACCCTTAGGGCACCGTGGCCATGACAACAGTCCTGGTAGATCTGCAAAGGTACTGTGTATGGAGCATGTCATTAACAGGGGTGGCTTTACCAAAACCCAAAGCACGTGTGGGTGAAGAGCTTTCACTCTTGCAGAGACTGCTGCAATAAATGCACTTTCAAAGAACCAAGTTCAGTGCTCTGTTTGAACAGTAGCTTTTCTAATACAATCCAAAAATTTGGCCAGGTCAGTGCCTTGTCAGGGAAAAGCTCTCAGAATGTGCATGTGCTAACAAAGATCCCAAGTTTAAAAGGAAGATTTTGTGCAGCCCATGATATGAGTTAAGTGTGTATGAATATAAATAACTCCAGTAGGAATGGTTTTCTAACATTTCTGAGAACCACAAAGCCTCTTGGAATATCTCACAATCTACATAAAGGATTATAGCAGTGCAATAAAAGTATTTTTCTTGCCCAAATTATCTTAAATGTATTTCCCAAAAGTAGGTTGTTGTCCAGTTATGGCTATGACACTTGCTTTTTTTGTGTGCTTCTTAGGAATTCTATTTGCATGTATGTGTTATATGATCCATAGAACAATATCTCTGATTATGTGAAACAAACTAATTTTTTTTTATTCCTGGTTTAAGATGCTCCCTCATTTACCTTTCCCTCAAGATGTGACATTAATTAATTCTATAAAGGCCTGTCATATCTGTTTTATTTTAAATGGGGTGCATATAATTTCTTTAACAAGAAAAAGAACTGTTACTTGTGAAAATGATGTTTAATGTAAGTTGGCTGAGCTGCAGATTGAATGAATTAATATATCCATTAAAATCTAGTCTAAGTGCAAGATTTACTTTTGGGTGATTTCATTGACCTAAGAGGGTTTTATGTCAAATTTGGCTTCTCTGGGGTTTTGACACTATTGCCTGAGCTCTTAAAATATAAAAAAGAGACTGGACTTTTGATACCCCGTTTAATTAAATTCAGTGACATCCACAGTATGATGAGTCTGTTAATACAGGCCCAGAATGTGAAGACCTGGGTCTGTATCTCCAGCAACCCAATCTGCAGCCTTTTTTCAGTTTGTTGGAGGGACAGACCTTTCCTCTCAAAGGTTTTGGCTTCAGGACCTCTGGCTCCTGATGCTGTCTGGGCCACCACAGACAGTTAAGTCTTCTGCAGTTCCTATTTCTATAGGTTTTGCCACAGCCAAATGATAAAATGTCAAAATTTGCAATCATTTCTGCTTACTCATGATTTTGACCTCTACTTTTGGGAACAAAAAGATTCAGATGATTTGGGGTTTTGTTGAAACAACTCTATGCTTAGAGTGAAAAATACATCAGAACATTGGAGACACATTTTCTTTAACAGCTTCTGAAGTCATCAGCTTGCTTGTTTGTTTGTTTATGTGTCTTGTGAGAGGCACAGTGGCCAGATTCAGAAGGATAAGGAGGAAGCAGACAGACATAGAATATCCTTTGCCCTGCCTTGCCCCTGCATGTACTGCAGTGCATCAGTATAAATGAGCAGGATGTGAATCTCTGCGTGTTTTGGACTGGGAGCAGAGCTGTACTTCAGAACATACTCCAAAGTTCTTGATAAGCCAACTTAAAATATTCCATGTGCAGAATACATATGAAATAGCTGTAGAAACCCCTGTGTTTCTCTGGTCCATCATCCAGCTTTCCTTACCTGGTGGGGCCCACTCAGCTGCTGCCTGTGGTGGATACAAGCAAAAGGGTTTTCTGCCCTGCAAATGCTGAGCATTTGCCTAAAGGAGATGGAAGCTTTTGAAAGCCACTTAAAAAAATCCAGAAGGGCGACAACAGAGTTCAAACAAGCCAGCAGGCTTTCCCAGCCTTTTCTAAAGGCTTGTGCTCAGATGAAATTCTGAGATATGTATGAAAATCTTTTAATTGGCCAGGTCTTTTGTTTACTGGCAGTTCAAGCCAGAAACTTTTACACTTGACTGTTCAGGTATGAAGTTTTTGGAATAGATGAAACTTCATTTTAAATGCTGTCTAGATTTTTATTTTTTTTCCAGAATATGTTGGAATTGAAAAAAGGCTTATATTTGAATAACCCCTATCTTAAAAAGCTTTTTCTTCAAATGAGGGCAAACTTTTCAACTGTTTCTTTGTCTGATACCTTTTGTGTGGCAATGAATTTTAAATCCGTTGTTCAGTTTGTGATCTACTTGTCTGCTTATTTTAAAAGAGAGATGAAAATAAGGACCTATATAACAAAACATGAAATTGTAAGTGATTACTTAGTTTTATAGTTTGGGAGAGTATCCATCTGTGATGATCATGTGCGTGGTTTTCAATATAGAATGGATATGGGATTGACCTTGTTTATTATTTCAGAGTAATAACATTGCTTCTTGTAGCAAAATAAGTATAGCAATTAATCATCTGAGACAAGGTAGGACTACCCCATCACCCATATATCATCTATGTGTTGTTCTAGAATTAATTTAAAGTAGTGTCATATGGCTCATAAATTTAGTGGTAAAATTATTGAGAAGTGGGGACTTACCGAACCAGCAATTTTGAAGAGCAGTGACTATCTTTTGTACTCTTACTGATCCTGAAAGCAGAAGGATCTCTCTTCAGTATTGATATTCCCTCCCTACAGTGAAGGGAGCATGGCTGCTACAAAACCCTGCCAAACTCTTTCTCTCATGGCTCAAGTGCTGTGAGACCCTAAAAGTTACACTTTCTTTTTCTTTAGCACATATATTGAAGGGAGTTATGGATCATATAAAATGGCACTTGATGCAAGAAACTGTTTGATTTCTCATCTAGACTGTCAAGATACCTAAACTGGAACTGTTTAGAAAATATGCTGGTTAAAAAAATAGTTTTGCAGGATGATGTTCACTGCTGAAACAGAAGCTTTGCACAGGAACATATAATTCAAAAGCTTTTTGTTTTAGTCCAACATCCATAATAGAGTTGTGGTTTAATTCAGGGTGGTATCTCTCTTGGTTAAACCTGTGTTGAGGAGATGGTGTCTGGTCCTGCAAAATCTTTGAGTGCATACCTTTGTGTTAAGCTGCCATCCCAAGAATGTGATCAGTTGTGCTTTTCCATTGAGTGGATTTGATTTTCACCCAGCACAAAGGCTGACTCCATAGCCAGTGCTCACAGGACATGCTGAACCAAAGTTCACCACATGATTCTTTTCTTGTTTATTTGCAGCAAAATAACTGCAACAGGAATTTTTTTATTTGTGGAAAACCAAAGGCCTCCTTGTTTCAGATACAGGGTAATGGCAGCACAAAGATTTCATTTCAGGAATTGGATGTTTGGTGTTTTAAGCCCAGAACAGATCTTTTGCTACATAGTATATGGAAGTGCCTTGTTTTCACACTCATGCTGAGGGAGGCTATTCTTTTCATATGTAACAGTGGTTTTCAATGTGGGAAAAGTTTCCCATTTGACTTTTTAGTCTCCTCCTGGTAGGACTGTGTGTGTTTGGGAGTCTGTCACAATAGTTTGTATTACATTCTTTGACCTTCAGGTTCTGGGATAAGTAAAAGAATATTTAAATAAATTGTTATTGGGTTTGGTGCATCCATTTCTACATGGAATATACATTTTGTGAAGCAGCATCACTATAGGAGTTGATTCTTCAAGACTGTGTGCTAAGCTGAAGAGGTACCCAGTAATTTGGCTCTAAAACCTACATCCAAGGTAATTTCTGGAATCATTTAGGACACACAGAATGAAGTTATGTACTTTGAAATTGTTGAGGATATAGTTAATTACAGTGCAAAGTTCTCGCTACAATTCTTCCCTCTTTTCTTACTGCTTTTGCACTGTTTTGGGCAAACCTGCTCTTAAGTCCCTTGCTTTTGAAGCCATTGAGTTGAAATATTGCCTCAGCCTGATTGTTTGTCCCATGAGACTTGATGAAATAAAGCAAAACTATGTGTGGATGCCACAAGAAAATATCAACAGACTTCAAGTTCTCTTTTGCTGCTGATATTTCCAGTGTATGAATTGCACTGCTGAGCTTTAGAATCAGAGCAGAGATTAGTGAACAGGGATATGTAAATAGGGATGTCTTGTGAAGTACCTTGTTGGATGACTGAGTAAATCTATGGAGTCATAAGCCTGTAAACTTTTCATATAGACTGGTGAGGAAAATGTAAACATGAGTAAAACCAATGCCTTTTACAAGGAATTTGTGATTATATAGACTTACTGTAAAACCATCTAGCACTAACTCATCTTGCAATCAATGGGTGTGTTTACAGTTTTGTTCAGCAGCAGACCTGCTTTAATCAAAAAGATTAATAGAATCTGAAAACTAGCTATTTAGTTACTGAAGGTAATTAAAAAACTCTGAAATCTCCTCTGCAACTACTATGGTTAAATTAAAAGGAAATTATAAATTATTTTCATTTTTAGAAAGATAATAAGCTTTTAAAACATCTGAATTGTTGTCTCAGTCCAGACCTTTCAGGAAAGCCCCTTGCCTGCTGCTGATGCAGAGTCTGGACACGTTGCTTCTAATGTTGGAATTCTGCCTACAAAAAAAGATGCCAAATTAGAAGTAATCTTTGAAGTCCAGTGATGAAACTGATACTGCTTTGAATAAAATTACCATTTAAAAGAGAATAGTAATAGACAGACTTTGAAATGAGTAAGTTTTGCGAAATGAGTTATTTGTGTCTTGAGTGAATGTATTTCAACAGTTACCAATTGTTTTAGATTAAGAAAACTAATGAGACAAATGTCAGAGAAGCCCTTTAATTATGATACATTGACATATATAATTATCTTTAAAAACATTTTTAAATACAAGCTCATCTAAATGAAGATCAGGTAGATGAAAGGAAATGTCGACCTCAGCCTGTAATTTGCTGGTTTGAAATCCAAAACCAGAAGCCACTTTCATGCACCTTGAGCACCCATGCCAGAAAGCAACACAGCCCAGTGAATGCAGAATAATTCATCTTGAAGATTCATCACTGTCACTAGAGGACACAAGGAAAAACAACACACCACAGCTATGGTCACGATGAAGAGACTAACTTTATTTCCTCTGACTCCAACATTTATAGTTTTCTAAAAGTGCCCATGGATTGGAGGATGAATGTGCCACCTCTCCAATGACGCTGGACAAACTACCAGTACATCAAATTTCTCCGCTTCTATGAAGGAATGCAAAACAGTAGGTTATTTACATAAAGTTGTGTGAGAAAGTTTTCTACAAGAATGTAAACTCAGAAGGCTTTAGAAAATCTTAAAAAATCAGGGGGGCACAACACTCTTCTCTCTTCTCCCCTCTGTCTTTTAGGAGATTAAGAGTTCTTGTGAAAAAATTGTTTTGGTGCATTAAAGACCCGTGGAGATAGTACAGGAATCCAGAATTTGTGCTACAAGGTTTTTATCCCTTAGGTGATTTTCTCTACATATAATAAACCATGCAAGAACTCTTTAACCTCTGAAGCATCAAAACCCTTTAAATTCCACTGTGTGCAATTAACAGTGGTTAATTTAATTTGGTAACATGTTTGTCCATTTAAACTGGATGTGTTTTCTTCCTCATCTCCAGTTAAAGATATACTTTTTAAAGTGTAATGGATTTGATAGGTTTTGTCTGTTTCATGTTACATTATATCAAGTGGTCTTTTACCCTGAATACTAAATTACACATTAAAATAATATAGGGACAAAATTTTAATACCCTATAACATTCAGATTTACCTTCATTTATTCCACTGTTGAAAAAAAGAAAAATTATATATTTTTCAAATGAAAAATCAGTGACACTAAATATTATCCACTGTATTTAAATATTTCTTTGCACTATCCAGGACAGTGAATTCATTAGGCTGAGTATTGCGACTTACATAATATTATAAACAAGAACTCCATTTCCTAAACTTTCAAAATTTCTTGGCCAATGTAATTTGTCATTGGTGAGAATGATCAAATAGGTCGTCTTGAAGAAAACCTAGACTTAAGAGTGTTTTTTTAGCTATGACCCTGGATAACTGTGAACTTCTCCTGAGATTATGAGGTACTTAGGACTGTCTGTGTCTCCAGGTTTATTGACCAACTACTTCTTTGTTGTTCCTTCAGGAACACGGGAACCTCTTTGAGTTTGTATTTCCCAAATTCCTTGCCATTTTGGTGTCCTTTTCATTGTATTGTTTATGGAAATCCTAAAGCAAATTATCTATCTATTCCTGAATGTTTGCCATTGCTTCCAAGCCTTAGAGAATTTCAGTTTACTTCCATGAAAAGTATTAAAGGCGAAGTTAAGATGAAATATTTGTGTGATCACTGAAAATGATTTCCAAGTTACATACCCAGCTAAAAAATCTGTAGTTGTGCTGAGCTTAGTTCAAATAGTACACTGTAATTTACAACCAGTAGAAATGGCCAGGAAGATTTTACTGAGGAGTAGATGACAAAAGTTATCATCAACATGAGTAAAGCTTCTATTCCATGGACTGATATCTCATGTTTAAGCTATGAGGCCTTATTTACTGATATTTGCTATATGCACAGTCAGGCAGTAGAAGGCTGTGAAATCTGGATTCTGCCTTAAACCATTTCCAGTGTTGTTACCAGTGTTTTCCATGGAGAGGAACATATTGCCATCTGTTGTCAGGAGGGAGATTAGAGTCTTTGTAGGGCCCGTCAAAGCCCCATGTGGTGGTAGGAAGTTGGGCCTTGGGAAGGAATTTACATTCCTGGAGAGAGATCTGTCATGTATCTTCTTGGAAGACTTGTGTCTTCAAGGTGCTCAAAGCACCTTTAGAGTATGTTTTACAAATTTTCCTAAGAGAATGTATTGTTCATTAACTCATGGTAAGAAATCTTTTCCTTTGGAATAGCAAACCAGCAGGAGGAAGAGATCTGCTTTATACAAATAAATGCAAGAAATAAGAAACCAAGTTTGTTTTCATACAGTCATGTTGTATCTGATACTAATAGGAATCTCAGAACAAATTTAAGTAAATTTATAAAAGTTATTTAGAAAAAAAAGTTAATTTGTTTTATTTGAACTGGTTTTAGGATATACTGCTTTACTATAGTACTGCAGTGGAAAAAAAATAGTGATTAATTCTTGTTAGTTTATACTAGGAGATTATATTTCTATTTTCCTTACAGAGTTAAATAGCTGAAATATTTTTGTTGTAGGGTAAAATATTGATTTTAAAACGTGAAGTGCACAGTGAGAGGAAAATACTTCAATGAAAATGCTGACCAGCTTTGATGTTATACATGACAGCTCATTAAGCATACGAAAATTTAAATTCAAACAAAGGATCATCGTGGTTTTCACCAGCCAGTCTTAGCCCACACAAGTCTTCAGTGTAGGCAAGACATTAATTGCTTAGGTGAATGGTAGTTTTGATTTTTTAAGAACACTTTAATTTATTATTGTTAATGAGTAAATCTATTATTCCAGATTGGTGACAAAATTATTAATATCAAAATCAGGGAAATTTGCACTTTTTGTGCTATTTGTATCACTCTTTACCTGAATAGGCACACAAGTACATTTGCTGTAGTAAAATCTATTTTCCAAGGGTATCTTAAGGGCTGTATGTGAAAGTAAGAGAACACCTAATGCAGTTGTTGGTGTGTGTTGAAAATTAGACATCTGTTTCAATCACTGAATGCCCTGAATCTGCACCTACTTCCCTTTGTACTGCTAGAATTGCACAGCACCCTCCAACTGTAGTGCCTTTTTCTCCTACCCAGAACTTTCTGGGAGGCGGGAAAATAAAATTGTAGGATACTGGGTATGGGACTCCTCTGGGACGAGAACTGTAGTGAACTCAAGGAGGAAATTTCTGAAAAAGATATTTCTGAAAACTCATGACCACCTCACTTTTTTGTTCAGGTCATTTCTGGTCTGGGTATTCACTCATTGCTCAGTGAGAGATATTTCTGCTTTTGTGCATCTTGGACAGCAGCTGGAATCATGTCTAGGAGAGTAGTGGAGTAGAAAGCCAGACACTGGCAGTGGTGTCAATTTTACTACAGTGTCAATCCTTCTCACTTTTGTGCTTGTCAGGGAAGTGAAAAATCTCTGAGAAGCAGCTCTGAGATAACTCCCTTGTGGATAACTGCCTGGTAAGTGTGCAGTCACACTGCAGTGGTGTTGCTGTCCCACTTTTGCCATTGGGATAGTCTGGTTCCCTTTGCAGCTTGCAAATATGAAAACTCTCTTTGGAGGTCTGTTTCTGCCATCCCATTTTTAGAAACAATCCTTCAGAGAACTGTTTTTATCTAGATCTCCTCTGTCCTTCAGATGAGTCTTGCATTCAAAAAATTGTTCCCTTCTCTGGACCAGAGTTTTGTCAGATTTCCCCTGCCTGTGTGTACTGCCAGCCATGACAGAAGGCACAATGGGAGGTATATTCATTTGTCTGTCACATCATTTGAATTTGTTAGATCTCAGAGACTTTTATGCTGTATTTTTTGTGGGAAAATATTTTTTTCTGTTGTAAGAGGCTCATTATTACAAATTCCATAATTTGAAGTGCAGTTTTTCATACTGGACCTGTACTGGAAATGTATCAAAAGAGAACAGTAAAGGAATTGAATGACCTAGAATTAATCTCTGTTAAAGCCAGATTGGGCCAGATGGTGATCAAGCTGCCCAAGTTGTTTGGATAGCTCTGTTCTGTGTGGATGTGCATTGTACTTGAATTATCCTTTGGACTGGGGTTGAAGTGGATAAGGTTAGCAATACAAATGCATCTCTCTAGTTTTTGAGTGTAACAGGATGGTAAAAAGTGACAATATCCTAAGGGGATTACCTATTAAAATGTAATTGTTTTCACTAGGAATTTATTTAGTCTCAGATTATCCTTCTTGCTTTATAGATAACATTTTGATTAGATGGAAGATTGATTTTGCATGGAATACTTCCTGGCTACTAACAAAGTTATGCTCCAAGTGCTATTGTTTAAAGTTTTGGGGAAAGTAGCATTCAGTTTTCCCATACTGATTGCAACATCACATTCAAATGCTTAGGTAAAACACAGCCCTCAGATGAGACATTTTCTGAATATCATTGCAATATCTTTAACTCTGTGTGGAGTAGAAAGGAACAGTCACAGCCTTTCATTTTCCTCTGTATACACTGAAAGTAACAGGCATGAGCTGTAGCAGAGCACAATTTTATTTGCTTTACAAACAAACAAACAGAAACTTGTGCAGGATTAATTGTAAGTCAAAGGCACAGAAACGTGTATTATTACTCATCCTTTTCCAAAATTATCATATAACTTCACTGGGAAGTAGAAATAAGAAAGCAGCAGAGAATGCACCCTGCAGCCATATCAGTAATCCCAGTTTTCCAAAGCCATATTGTATTCACTTATAGCAGTTTTTGAAAAATGATTTTGTACTCCTTCCCTCCACCCTCATTATGATGATGAGTATCCTTCTGTTTACAGAATGAGTCAGATTTTTTTTTTATACTCTGAATTTTTGCTTGCCTTATCAACAGACTTGACAAATGAAGCTGATAAAAATAAATTTTTGGTCTGAATTAGGACAGACTGTATCTTTACATGAGACCTTTCTAGCTAAAATACTACCTTTTTAATATTAATATGTGCACTAACATATGTAAAGGTTAAGGTTGTTGCTAGATGGAGGTCTTTTTACCAACTCCAAACTCTTTGCACAGTTAGAAAATTCTTTGAGTTATGAATAAATATTGTAATATCCTTCCTGATGCTTGTTTTCATGTGGAATAAGGTGTGTAACCCAAACTCTACTAGCTTAGTCTTGCCTGCAGATTTTCACCCTCTTATTGAGTTCCATGCAGTGACAAAAAGGGCAAGTACCAGATGGATAATAACATCCAGATTATGGATACCAGATGTGCAATACCTGTGTTCTGCTATTGAATAAAATTGTCACTGGAGATGTAAATAGATGAAAGAAGTCTGAGTACTTTTAAAAGCAAACTGTTTACAAAAACAGCCAGCAGCTTGGAAAGGTTCCACAAAAGATCCTGACTACTAAACCAGAATGATGTAATGGTCTCTATCACTTATAAGAGCTCTCACAATAGAAAAAACAGAAAAAAAATCAATACTCTTGTTTAAAATAATCAAAGCTTGAAATATTTCATTTCAGTGAGCAGTGTTGGATTTTTATTTAAAGAAAACAAGCCATTTCTCATGCCAGGACTAAATAAGTCTTCTTTGTTTGTTTGTTTATGTTTCATGAAAAGAATTCAGAACACTGAATTGGATGGTTTAGCACAGGTATGAGTGGAAGAAAGGAGTCAAAAATCTAGGATAATATTGTACATGAGTCCAGAATAGATTTCAAGGATTCCAAGTGGCTGAAGAAAGAGAAGACTTACAGATAAATAATAACAATAAATATAATTGTACAATGAATAGCATCGTGACTTTTAATAAGCTTATAAATGCAAGGTGTACTTTACAAATGCTACAGTGCATGACAGTGCATCTCTACAGCCTGAAGGTGAATAAGTCAGGAGGAGATATTGCAAGGGGAAAAACATATCTATTTATCCTTATTAATATGGCTCCATTTATCCTTAATATGGCATCTATTTATCCTTATTAATTATGGCTCCATTCCTCCTTATATTTTTCTTCTTATTAAGAAAAAACTCTAAATGCAAACTCTTGAACAAAGTACTTTTTTCCCCAGTGAGATCTCTGCTGTGGACTAGACACATTCATTTTGTATGTATCAATTTTATCCACCCATAATTTAAATCAATAAAGTGTGTGCACTGGCAGATTTGTGAGGCCAGAAAGGTTGTCATTTTGTTGCTCAAGGAAAAAGGGAGAAGGACAGGCAGAGAGAAGGCAAGAAAGAAAGAAGAAATCTGCAACCCTCTGCAGCATAAAAAGAAAAAAATCTTTTTACTATCTTTCTCTTTGTCAGCCAGCTAAACTCCTGTATGTTCAGAGTAATGTGCACATTTTTCATAGAGAGTGAGAAATGATGAGTCACTGAAAAGCTCTTCTTGAGCAAGGGAGCCCAGCAAGGCTGCTGACAGTGAGCTTGCCAGGGCAGGAGCTGATCTGAGATATGGCTATGCTCTAATTACTCAAGAGCCATGCTCTGCCAGAGTATTTGCTGAATTCCTTCTTTCCAGCCCCTTCTCTAACCTACACAGGGTGTGTAATTTGAAGGAGGTCAAGCTGAAATCTCTCTGTAGTCTGTACCATGAAATGTTCAATGGAAGATGGATGCAAAATAGGGAAACTCGGTTGAAGGGGTTTCAGAAGGTACAAGTTCTTCACTGAAACACAGCATACAAGAGGTTCACTTCAGCCTTAGTGAAGGGAAAGCTGTCTGTGTTTATTTTATGCATTTCTGCTCTCAGCTACCTCAGGAAGTTAGAGATGTTGACGAGCAGAGCTTGGGCAGCTGCCATGGCTGTGTGGCTCCATTTTAACTCCGCTCTCTGCCAGTCCATGTGTCAGGTTTTGTCCTGCTTTGAGAGAGCGTTTTGCACGAATATAATAATGATTTTGTGTTAGCCACTGACCTTGAGTGCCTCAGTGAGTGTCCACATATTTGGGTCATTCAGTCCTTGGGGCTGCACTCGACAGTTCTGACTTTTATTGCCTGGGCAAGTAATGAGCAAGTCTGGAGGAATATCTGGGTAGGGAGGAAATATGACACAGAAATATGAAAGGACTAAAAAGTGTCAACTTTCATCTATGATGACAGAAACTATGCCAGAGTCACCTTCAGAAATCTTGGAAGTTCTGAAGGCGGTGGCAATGTGTGTGCAGGAGAATGTTAAAAAGAAATTCTGGGAGGTGGTTGAGTAAACGGGGTGAACTGAAATGGAGTAACAGGAAAACAATATCTGAATATGTTCAAAATAGGACAATAAAATTTAGCCTATAAATCAAATCTTCCTGACCATTTGTATGCTCTCATTGTACAACTTATTGTGAAGCAGTTTTGAAGGTCAAATCTATAGTGATAATGTATCCAAGGCAAGAGGCAAAGCACTATGATGCTTGTTTGTTTATAGGGGAGGAAATCTTGTACCTCTTAATTTATTTTGAAGCTGTTGGTCTACTCAAATGGCACAGTTTAAACATCTTGTAAATGCAACATGATAGATTAAAATATTGGGCATACACACCAAACAGGATAAAAATAGGAGATTGATTTTTCAGTGCAGTAGCAATATCGATGTAGGGTTAAGGGAACAAGAGTACAGTAAGAATTTATGGAGCAGAGCTATAGATGGAAAGAGTGTTTCATAGACACCTTCTTTTGGAAAAGATGTTTATTTCAGCACTGAGGATGGTTTCTGCTCCCAGGGAATGAGGAAAAGGTACCTTCCATTGTGTTATAGTAAAAGTAAAGATTCCAGCAACGTTAGAAAAACACTTGGTTTTAGTGGCAGCACTTTTATAATTATTTGTTTTAAAAAGATGTTTTAATTAACTCAAGATTACAAAGATGCAGGAGTGCCACCAGGTGGATGGGCCAGCAAAACTTGCTCACAAGAAGGGTGGTACTTGCTGGTAGAGTTTGTGTATTGAAATAAGAGTCGGGAATCGTGGCAAGTACAAAATACAGTTAAAAAAAAAGAAAAAAACTGCAGTGCAATCAATGACAGTTCAAGAGCAAACTGCTCCTCTGCTGCTCTTCAGCTCATAGTCTAAATAGATCAAACAGGTTTCCATCTGGGAGAAGGAGCACTTGCTGCACCTGTCCCACGTGTAGCGAGGTGCAGCAGAGAGTGCTGTGATTGAGGAGAGGAGCTGTGCCTGGGGCTGGTTACACTCTGAAATTGGTGACCTCTCACCACTGCTCTTTCTCTTTTTCTACTATATGGCAGCTTGAAAACAGCATCCACCTACTCTAGCTAGAGTAGAGAGATAAAGAAATAATTTTGGATTTTATGTGGTATCAGTGTCTGATGGCATGGACAAGTTACAGAAATGGATGCTGATTTGCAAGGCAGCTCACAAAGGAAGACAAAGCCATTATTTTAAAATTGAAAGTGCTATATGCAGCATGATATGACCATTGAGCATCTTTCCTTGTTTTTTTTCTGTAAAAAATGTAACTATTTTCTCTTATCCTAAACTCAAGAAAATATTTTTTTCTGATAAAAATTAAATTATTTACTTAATATTGGTTAGAATTCACTGCTCTTTCTGAGGTGAAAACATGCCTATGATTTTATAGACTTTTTTAATAGTTTTTAAATTCTGCAAATCACAATACGTCAATGGACATATTTTTCACAGTGAAGTCCAAAATTACTTTCAATATTCTATTCATTAGGAAACTGAAGCAGGGAAAAATATGCTTTTAAAATAAGACTTTAATTTGAGCATCTGCAGAAATGTTAGGCATTTAAATAAATGCCCATATTTGACCATAGATCAATTATTTTGAATTGCAATATACAGAATTTTGCTGTTTTTTTTTTGTCAGAACTGATTAAATGAAAAATGAATATCCAAAATCTCATGAGGTGCTTCTTTTTTATAGGATAGTTTCTCTGTGATCCAAGACAGTACTCTCTTTTTTTTTTTTCCTCAGCTTTATTCAGCCAAAAATAGAAAATCCATCCCACGTTCTGTGTATGGAATATTAAATGCTGTGTGCAAATGCGTCTCACACACTTGAGAAGAACAACCACTGTGGGTAGATAATTCTCAGCCACTTCTGAAATTTCACAAGGCAATTCAGCAGGCCCAGCTCTGAGGAAATGTCTTTTAGCATATACAGAAATAAACAGCAATAGGAGCTAAATATTAAATACATTTCATAAAAGGTTTTTTCTTCTCTGTATGAAAGTGCTCCCCATTACCTAAAGAGTTAAGTCTGAGGTTTCAATAAATTTTTTAGTTTATTGCTCATTGTGCCATCTACTGTCATTTAATTTTGACAAGTTGTTTAATCCCTTAGGGGTCAGGAAGATGAATTAATTAACAGTAGTCAAGCAGGCTGGGATAGCAGCATAAAAAGCACTGTAAAACTGAAACTATACCTGTTACTGTAAAATTACTTAGGCTGTAAGTGAATTTTTCACTGGACAGTAAACTACTTGCTGAACTTTCCATTTTTGCTAAAGAGTTGTTTTCAGTTGGTTGTTGTACACCAACATGTGTGACCTCTGAGGCAGGCAGAAAAGCACATCTTTGCAATTTAAATGAAGAGTAACCTATTTATAATTTCATTATTATTTCATTACTGCATGACTTCTGCTATTTGTAAATGTCAAATGCAAAAAAAGAGTGCTTCAATTTAACCTTCCCTGTCACAGAATAAGAGCTTTATTTTCAATGTCTTTAAGGAAGTACTTGATGTCTCAGAGTAAAATCTATCAGACTCGGCTCAATAGAGAATCATTTTGGTGGGGACAGGGAAGGATGGCATTTTTCTTTTAAAGCTAATTTCATACACACAGGGTGTACAAGCACACAATATTTTCAATTGAGTTTAATCAGTCACTTCAGACATCCAATGGCCTTAATCTTGGTTCATTTTTTCTTGCTCTTTTGAAAATAGGCAGTTCATTCAACATAGAGTGTACAAAGCCCCGGAGAGTGAAAACAGATTTCTGTATCTCAGCCTGTTATATCCATCCAATCATCACTGTATTTTATTTTTTTAATTTTTTTTTTTTTCCTATAGAGCCATCACCAATGGCAGGAAAAATGTTACAATAATGGAGAGAGTGCTGATTATTCTGACAGTCCTGTGAATAAACTACCTTTTTCTAAATTTGTGTGCATTTAAGCCAAGCATAAAGCAAAAGCTAAGGGACATGGAATGTGCTTAATATGCTATTTTGAGGTAGTTCTTGAGTCCCAATCTATATTTAGAGGTCAGCAATCTCCCTTTGGTTTTAGTAGTCTTTGGAAGAGAGCCTCTGGTGGTCTCACATCTCCCTTCATGGTAGTCTTAAGTACCTTGTTGGCTCAGTCTAGGTTCATGAAGCTTTATCTGAACACTGATCATTTCAGGAAATGTAAAAAATACTATACATATTCTGTTCATTGTAATGGGCCTGTTCTTTTTTGCAATATTAATATTCAATTTTGCACTGCCCTACTTTCCTATACACAAAGACTGTCTTTGTGTATAGGAAATAAAACTTTCTAAAAATAATACTTTAAAACAAATGCAATATTTACTTGTATTCTTATGATTACCTTCACTTTTCCACTTTTTGCTGTAGCCAGCAACCTTCTACCACTTTCTTTTTTTCCCTGTTATGAAATTTGCCTCAGATTGACTTTCAGTCTTGTAGTACCAAGAAAATGGGGAGTTCTTTGTTCCTGTCTATCAGGGAATACATTTCCATATGGGTCTTCCATCTCAATGAGCTCACTGGCTCTTCATCTTTCTGACAATCCTTGAAGAGCTTTTCAAACTAGAGAGAAATGTTTTCCATTGGAGACTGCTAACTGGAAGAAACTCAAATACTTTGGGGGATCTTAGGTTTTTGATTTTTATTAATGAAACACTGCTGAAACAGGTCTATGTATTTTTTATTGTTGGCTTAGCTATTCCTTTGTGTAACTGGAGGAAAAACTTAAAGGATAGATTTTCAACTTGTCAAAGTCAAACATATTGACAAGGTCATTTGCATATTCACTGAAATAAAGTTGCTTGGAATTGTTATTTTTGTAAAAAGTTTCATCCTATTCTTCCAGTTGTGGGAAGAAAAAATGAAAATAAGGAAATTTAGCATGAAATGGAAAAAGTAAATTGTTAATTGTGTTAGCTGCATTTATCCCACCAGGTATTTCAGCATTTCATTACAAGATTAGTGAAACACACTTTATTGAACTATTCCAAGTTATTACAAGTATCTTGTTTCTGTTCAGGTTGTCTGGGCAACTCATAACCTCGAGATTTCCCACACAGACTCCTAAACGTATTGCAAGCCTAAATTTACAATAGTGAGGATTATCTGTGAAAGAGTTAAATATTTGATATGTCTATGTAAGTGCCACTCACAAGATGTTGGGGAAATATTTCACAGCTGGAAATGAGATTTAAGAAGGCTTACCTGGACATAAGAGAATTACCTACTAGGAAAGTATGTTTGAAATTTGACTAAATAGATTTGGATTTTTTTTTTCACTTAGAGTAATGTTGTTGTCAGAAAGATAAAAAAATTAAAGGAAATTAGCTTTTTGTAGAGTTAGAAATTAATTGGTTTATTATTTTCTCCCAGTGTACAGTCTCATATAATTTAAAATAGATTTTTTACTTTCCACTTTCAATATACTTCATTGTGTTAATATGGCTGACAGAGTATTCATGTGAAACCAGTCACAGGCTGTTTAGCATTCATCAGCATTGCCCAGTCTGCCACCTCAGCTCCTAACTGGAAATGAAAGCTGGAATTGTCCTGGATAATCAATTATGTTTTCAAGATTTATTTTTGAATGGGAGTTATACTGCACGGGGAGTTAGAGATAGAGGAGGTTGTCATATAACCTAACTTCAGTCATCTTAAATAAGGAGTGAACAAAATTGTCAGTGTTTAATTACTTTAATGGCAGCAGTCTTCTGAAATAACAGTAATAGGTTTTTTTGCTAGGACTAGAGCAATGACACCTTTCTGATTTTTTGCATGCTACATTTCTGTACCTGATGCTCACAGCTGCACAGGAGCAGTAAATCATCATCTGGCTGGAACTGTTTATCATTTTTGGCAGCTGGGCTCCAGCATGTACTAAAGACCAGCTCGGTTGTTTGCATTGGGCTGGACCAGCAGAAGACGTTCTGCATCACTACAAGGCTGTTAATGAGTGACTTTCCTAAGTAGTTCTGAGTGCTAAATGTGAATTTCTAGTAAGCTTTTAAAGCACTGGCATTCACTGTCATCTGCCAACGTAAGCTAGTGGTGGAAGTTGTATGTGGCATATGCAAACTTCTACCTCGAGACGTTCATGCTGCAAAACATTCTGGAGCACATCTCCACAGGGCTGCACCTCTTTGGAATCATGGTCTCAAAGTGAAGAGGGTGCAAGTGCAGGGACAGGATCTTTTCCCTTGCAGGGACTGAGTAAGGTCCTTACAGCTCTGTCTGGGTAGTTAAGGAAGGAAGCAAAGGAAGAACTATCCAGAAATAAAGATTTCAAAGACATATCATTAAAGAACAGAAAAACTTCTGCTCGTTTGTACAAGCATTGGAGCGTTTTTTCCTTTGATCAAGTAAAAGGTAACTTCCAATCTGAAATTTGCAAATAGAATTCTGTGGGGTGTGTTTTTCAGAACCGGATCTGAAACTTCTCTTGGCAAAGTTATTCTAGATTTCAGTTGAGAAAGACCACATCTGAACTTGCTTCATTTAACAATCTTAGTCATATCAAGAATATTTTCATTTAAAAGTTCAGGTTTTATTGACTCACTAGGCCTAATTCTGAGTTTATTTAAACTGTTTTCAATCATGACTAATGTAAGAAACTCAGGCATTTCAGAATTCTCTTTGTATTTATGGCTATAACTTTGACCAGAAGCAACACCTTCTCAATCAGTAAAAATATTAATTTAACTGTGGTTTGTTTGTTTCAGCCCTTTGATATCAAACAGAACACTTAAAGGAGATGTATTCTGAAGCAACTGATGAAAGAACATGGAATTCTGGAACACTTTTGGTTTATTTGAGGGCAGAGGTGAGGTCTTCTTCCAGCACAGTCTGACCTCAGTGTAATGCACCTCTTCCCACTAATGGCATGGGGGGGCCTTGGTCCAAATATGAGTTAGATTATATGTTTGAATCCATTTGTTTTCATCATCATTGTCCATTTTTCTAGCTATAATCATAGAGGTGGTGAGGAGGAAAAGGGAGTTACAGGATTAGTTTTGAGATAAATTACTTTCAATGCATATCCGTGATATTAGGAATGTGACTTCCTAGATGAAGGGAACTATGTTAAGGTTCTATGTGTAGTTATATTTCTCTGCTGAAATGAGAGATATACTCTTGATGCAAAACTAATTTTAGTCAATTTGTACCTCTCCTTAAATTTTTGTTGGCATGGCATCAGGTCCTGGAGGCTATTCTGTTGGAAAAAAATGGTAATTAGTCAAACCACTTAAAATACTGTGAACTATGCTTGCACCAATAATCGATTTTCCAAAATTTGCTCAGCTTCTGGTTTGTAAGTCTTTAGTCAGAAGAACACTTTTTTTCTTTTCTGAGGATATTCTCTTCTCCATTGCAAATATCTTTATTTCTCATAACAGATGCTGAATTAAACATTAGTGATTCGAATTGTATATATTTGCTAGCTGTTGATTGAAAATAAAATAGTTTTTATTTTTAATATAAAAGTATTTCATGACAGATAATATTTCTGATAAAATTTTGTTTAGTTGATTTTTAAAGAAAGTAGCTTGGATGCTATCATCTGTGCCACTTGCTATCAGCTACCTTCAGTAGCTATCATTTCTTATCAAATCAGGCAGGCATGGGAAGCAAACTGATTAAATTTGGCATGTTGTCTAAAAAAAAAATCAGCATTGCATTTATTCTTTTCAATGTATATATCATTTCATGAAAAAGCTTTGCCTGAAGGGTTTGACTCTCGGCATTTTGGATGCAAAATGCAAGGCAAACAACAAAAGCGGTATTTGAGATGGTATTAAATCTTTCTATTGAGGACTGAATCTAATTCCAGTTAGCTTCTAAGGTGATGCTGAACATTATTTAAACTCCACTTTTGATTTTGTAAGGTCACTGACATCTGGAGCTTAGAAGTAACACCAAAATTAGCTTGATAAGTGTCTTGTTTTTCTCTGTCAGGGCATCTTAGTGCAAGCTTGTGCTCACATTGCCAAAGACTGCTCCCCTTGTCTCCTTGTGGGAGTGGGTTTGGCACGGGGACCCTGCAGCCATGGGAAACAAAGAGAGGGAATGAGGGAGCATCTGTAGCACAAGGATTCTGAGTTCCTGAAACACTCCAGCATTTGTGTAATTGTCACTTTCTATAAATGCAGATAAATTTTAGACAACATATGTGGCATTAGTGGACATCTAATAAAATAGAAAACTCAAGTTTCTTTTTCCTGAAATGCTGTCATCAGTCATGTTACCAAAGAGGTTTTTTTTTGGTAGCTGTTTGATAGCAAAAAAAAAATAAAAATAGTAATTCATAGGCTGTCATGTAGAGAAACAAGAAAAACCAGTATTTTACAACTATTTTATGACACACTGAATGTCTAAATTCCCTTTTCAGCTTAAGTATTTAAAATGAGGGTGTGGTGTTCTTCTTAACACAAAAACATTACAGATGTGGCTACTATGATAGCTGGTTTAGGGAAAGAAAAAGTATATCTAGAAAAGAACAGGATGCAGAACATGTAATGTGGTGCAGATAATGAATTCTTTCAGAGAAGCTTGAGTAATTCCTTAACTATAAAACTGTTTAGTGAAGGGAGATGAAGGACCAGAGTAGGAGATAACATAACTTTTTGTCCTGTAACATTATTAAAGCTGGATGTAGCTTTGTTATTAGTATATTTTTGAAATATAATTTACATAACTAATTAGCTCCAGGTGGCTTTGATATGTTAATGACAGCTCTGAAGAAGACCCTGTAGAAATCAAGTAATGGGACTGAATGTGCTTAGAGCCTTGTTATTGTCTACCTTGGAGACATGCATGCAAAGTGATTTCAGTTTTAAGGTGATAAGAATATGCTTAAAACAAGAAAAAACATCTCTGTGCAAGGCAACACAGTACTGGATAGTCAGTGCATAATGTCTGTGTCTGGACAGCTTGTGGGCACATGTGCCCCTGCTGGGTGGGGTGAATTAGGATGTGAGTACAGAATTGGAAGTAAAACACGCTGCTGGCTCCCTCCTTCACTCCAGATATTATCACAACACCAAGGGCACATATACAACAATAGTTTTGTTCCCAGTTACATTTAACAGAAATGTTCTGTAAGCCTTAGTTTCCTGAAATTACTCCTCACAACTTATTTTCAAAAATTTTCAAGCTTACAATTACTATTGTAAAATTATATATTCCATTATTTTTCTCTGTCTCTGTGAGAGGAAAGGCCCATTGCTATAGATACTGTTATGTACCTGCTTAGAAAAGTATCCCACAATATATTTTACTTTATGTGTATAATAGAAAATGTTATACCTTCAGTGAAGAGGACAGAGACACTTGCTGCAGAAATGTAGATGTATTGCTGAAAAAAAGAGGTAAAACCCCCTTCAATCCAGTGTTATTTGAATGATACTTTGGTGTTACAGGTCTTGAAATGATTTATGGGAGAGAGGACCTGGTAGTCAGATGGAGGAGATAGCAATATTACTATTTAAAAAATGTGTATTTCACATCTGTATTGTGCTTAAATATTAATTTCTTAAAGGTCAGTTCTGAAGTAAAATTCTTTAACTTTTTCAGAAGCTAGAGAGTTCTAGAGGCAGTTGATATCAACTCACCAATTGGTTTCAGGTAGCATGGATTTTTTTCCAAACTAATTTCAGTTTTTCTAACAAAAAGTTATAATTCATTAATATAATTTAAATTTCAGCTATACATCAGAAAAAAATAATTTCATTCTGCTTCTATGCTTTTCCTTTTTGTCTTATTTTTATTTCAGTGCTATTTCTACACATGACTTGCAAAAATTCCACTAAAAGTTAAATATGGTGGGAAGATATACATCCTCTGGAATAGCATTTTAAAGACACAGTCATGTGTTCTAACTTCTTGAATCAGTGCAGCATAAAGGACAAGCCAAGAAACCAGCCTGCTGAACAGGGAGTGCAGCATGAGGGAGGTACCTCATGAATGTGCTGAGTGGATGTGAAGAAACCTTGTGAGGAATTGACCTGTTGGCTGGGAAAGTGATTTGAGGACGACCTCTGTGGAGCCCAGGTGGAGCCATGTGGGTGCAGATGCTGAGTGTTTGCTGTGCTGTGGTGCTCACGGGAGCTAATGAGCCCTATCAGCAGGACTGTGTGTAGGATTTTACAGCTGTGAACTCCACCCATGTGGTGGACTTGGTGGAGCTGGCCCTGGGTAGTCACTGAGGTGCTGACACTTCCCAGCCTTCCAGGTTGCCTCTACACTGCTCAGGGGGGAGCTGAGGTGGGTACAGGCTCTGTCATGAGCAAGTTCTTGGTTAAATTTTAGGAAATCACTCTTTCTGCAATTCTAGCAGGCAATGAATGCAAAAATATTTCCTTTCAGTGATGAAGAACTTAACAAGAGAAGAAAGCCATCAGTGGATGTAAAGCATATCTTAGTAACTTCCTGAAAGGTGTCCTCTAACACATTTGACAACTTAAATATGTTGACATTTATTGAAGAATGTACCTTCAAAAGAAATGAGTGTCTGGCTTAATTTCTGTGCTCCCATTTTTTTGTCTACCCATCAGAAAGGCCATGCATTTTAGGGGCAGCCTCAGTAATTCCAGTACTTAGATCGTGGCAAATTCCCAAGTTTTGATAAAGCTGTCAGTTGTCTGCTTCAGGTACCTAGAAATACTTTCCCGGGGCAAGATTCCAAAGATAATTTTATGCTTGCTCTTTGCCAAAGGCTCAGTATTCCTAAACCAACTGCAGAGTGCATCTGCCCTGCAGAAAACTCGTCAGTGCAGGCAGTAATTAAACTGCCCACTGGAAACAGTGTCCTGAAGGGGAGAAAGAAGTTAGGCCACTGCTCACGGGAAGATATGTGCAGTACCAGATCCCAAAACAAGCATGTGTCAAATGAAAGTGATAGAGTTATTTACTGAGCTATTTCTACTGTCTCAAAACAATAGTATCTGTTCTTTCTGTTTGCAAGTTTATGTATGAACCTCTTCAGTTTACTGCCTGTAACGGTACGGGCCTCTGCAGCAAGCCTTACATTTTAGTAGCCAATAGCAGTAGCTCTTTCCTAGATAATCAGGACTTTTTAAATAACAGGATTTCATACAAAAATTATACTTTTGCAGTGATATCGTGGACTGTCTGGCTACTTAATGAGAAATATTACTGTCATAACAACAGCAAGAACTTTCACTTGACGATCCAAACCTATGGAAAGCCGTGCTGGATTACCCCCAGGGTTTTGTCTCATCTGCTGTTGTCTCTGAAACTGCAGTATGACATGAAACATCTCTCAAGAAGTTGCAGGAAAATAAAAAACTGTATTACAGCAGTAGAGAAATAGTGAAGATCCATGAAACAGAGCCAGGTGAATGTCTGTGGGATACCATGGATTCATGTGCTGGATACAGCCACATTATGGTCAAACACCAATCTGCATGAAAAAATACTGCATTATGGAGGACTAGAAACTGATATTAGAGCCTGACATTGTGGACATTATAGCCTGCCTCTGTACATTTGCAATTAGCCAGAATAAAGTGTTTTGCTGCCTTTGTGCAATGAGAATGTTCCAGCACGTCCACCTGGCAGTGCACTACCTTTTGGGTGTTTCCAGTTTATCCACTGCAAAATAACCCTGGAATGAATTGTATTAAAATAAAAAAAATTAGGAGAGTGCCCTTTGAAAATGGGATAATTATGTTGCAGAATATCAATTAAATTAAACACTAAGGAAATCCAAAAGTTATTTCATTGTTGTCAATCCTCTCCTGACTCCACTTTGCTGTTGGAAAGGAAGGGGAAAATGCCCAGATATTTCTAAGTCTCAGTGACTGCACTCCCCTAGGTATTCCTCCTGTCTTTTCTAAGATTTGGCCTATGATGAAATGCGGTTCATTTCCTGATTTTACAACTTTTGGTTCACCTGGGAAGCAGTGTCACTTTTAAATAATAGTCTATGATTTGGGATGGAGGATTGACAGTTGTCCCAACTAAGGCACAACATGAACAGGTTCTGGTAATTCAAGATTTATTATTTTTATTGCCCTCAGTTACATGACATAAACACTGAAATTATTATTAGCAGCGTTTCACTTAAAGACCTCTTTATCCTTTATTGTGTGTTGTGTTTCTAAGATCTTATCTTACAAACTGAACACATGATTAGGAAGAAGGTGGCAGCTTTGGTCAGTGGCTAGAGTACTGTTATTCGCAAAGATTTATTATCAAGTATAAGAGAAGAAAATTGCTTAAATCAAACAAGCAGGAGGTGGTGTATGAAGCTGCAGCTCAGTACTTTGACAGGCAGGTACAGCTCCAAGACAAAGGGAAAAAGAGTCAGGAAGTGGTAAAGAATTGATATTAATCCAAAAGTTCATAACACTCCCCAGGAGTCATTGCGTTTAGGCAGAAGAAAATTTGTATTTTAAAATCAAGCTAATGTCATTCTAAAATGAATTACTAATTTTGAGGATTTTTCCACTTCAGAGTTATATGGAAATAAGAGAATATTTTAAAGCACCTATCAGCTGAGAAATTTCAGCAGCTTTGTGTCAATATATGGTTTGATTTTTTTCTTTTTTTCTGTAACTGAATTCAGATTGCATATAACAGCAGAAAATCTATAAGTTAAAATAACATGGCAAAATTTGGGGGTAGGAGCTGTGGACCAAGAATTTTACTACTATGGAGGAAATACTAAACGTCGTTACCATTGCTTTATCTTTTTTTTGTGAAGGAAAACAGACTCACATCTACTCCCGAAGACATTGGAGATGGTCCCCACTCCCGTCCCAGCCACAGGTGAATACCTAAGGCAGATCACTGTAGGATCACAATGCCCCCACATTCCCTTTCCGTTGCAGTGAATCCTTAACTCTTATTTACAGGTTGAAGCTGCTGCACTGGGAGTGCCCAGTCCCAGAATAGAAATAAGAGTAAATTTTGCATCAGTTTCCTGGCCTGGATTATACTGGGCCATGAAATCCTGCCATGGATTATACTTTGCCATTTCCAAACTTTTTTTTTCTAATTTCTGAGAGTGCAGTAACCATCACAAAAGGGGTGGCCTTAAGTGAGGCAATGTAGATGTGAGGGGAATTCTGCCCCTCTGTTGTTGCAAAATTAATTGCATTATTAATTAGTTTAAAGATCTTTTGAAAGGAACAGGAAGCGCACAGCTGGATTAATACCCCTTTTTAGGAAGTGGCAAGATACCTGTAAAATTTGTCTATCACTATACAACAAAGCAGAATCATAAACATTCCGGTAAACATGAAATAATAGCAAGCAAAATGTACTTTTGAACCATCAGCCATGCCAACAGTGCCACTGCCTGTGGTGTAGAATGAATTCTTTGCTTATTTCTCTTCCCATGATGTGCAGTGCCTTACACTCTGCAAACCTGCTTCAGGGATACATCACCTCTGCATTGGACATGCAGACTGAATAGCCTGCGAATTGTATAAAGCACCACAGAACTCATTTGTTAATATCACTGCTTTTTTAAAACAGGCTTAAAACGTTGAAGGAGCTATTTTTGTTAACGTAACTGTCATGGTGAACTAGACATGTGAGAGCATTTACAGAAAGGGACCCATTGAGTTTACAGAAGAAAATCATAAGCCATATGTAGTTTGAAATATCCAGACAGCCTCTTCCTCACCTAGAGAGATTCAAATAAAAGACCAGTGACAAGAGGCTGTTAAGAGCAACTATATATATTTCTGATGAATTAGATTGTCAAATCAATTTCTTTCCTTGTATTCTGCTCTTAACTAAATGAATTTGATGACATCTACTCTGCACCCTCAATTAAAAAGACAATTATTTTATAGAGAAATAAACTTCTGACTGAAATTCTTCGTTGTAACTAAGTTTGAACTCAAAGCAAGAACTTAAGATTGGAGAATGAATTATGCACGTGTTTGGATTATCAAGGAAACAAGATTTTAACAAAACATAGCCCACTTAACAATTCTGTGTAGGAAATAACTTTCATATGTTTACTACCCCCAAAAAAGGGAAAGTGGAGGCAATAAAAAAACATAGTTACCTCATTTCTAAGGCAGCTGTTTAATAGTGAGTAGGTGCTGAAGCAGGGCTCTGCCATAATGCAGTGTTTTATTGCAGAGTTGTGTTTTATCACATTCATGCCGAGATGCTCATAAGCAGGAGAAAGTTCTTAAATCCTTGCAAGCTGTGGTGTGTGAGAATGGGCCAAGCCTTTAGGACAGCTACATAAGGAGGTTTCTTAAAACTTACAAGAATATTTGGACTGTTCTCTTTTACTTGTGTAAATTGTTCCTGCATCTTTTCAATTTCTAGTTTATATTCTGTTTTTCCGAGTCATGAGATAAATTCAGCTATGGTTTCAATAATGTTGTTATGTTGTTTCCTTTTTCAAATGTTGAGGTCAGCACTGACAAACAGGACTTCTGCTTTAGAAGATGCTTCTAAAACTGCTCCAAATAAATAAAGTTTTAAAAGATAAGAACTCCCATGACTTTAGAATACTGACACAGCTACATGTTAGACATGAAAATTAAAATGCTTTCTTTATATTGTCTGCTAAATCAGCTAAGCACTGATTTGGAACACCTATTTGTCTCCAGCTCAAACATAATTCAGTATCTGTCAGAGGATGTCTGCTGCCCTCTATGAAGCCAAAATACCCAGTTCTGCCTACTCACATGGCTTGATCATAAGAGCTATTCACACTGAAAAACAAACCCAAACTAGCTCTCAATGTCATTTGTTTAGTACCAGCTCATTCTATGTCCAAGTATATCCAAACTTAACTTTAGGGTTTTTGGACACTTTTTCTTGAATACTTTTAAACTATTTATCAGAAAGAGGGTGAAAAAGTAAGCCTGGAGACTTAGCTTCTGAAAATTGTTGACTAAAGAAAGTATGAAGACAATATTGATTTTTTCCCTTTCATTTTTTTTAATGAGACTGAGTGGCATTCTTATAGTGACATTGATGAAGTCACCTGTCAGTGAGAATTTGAAATACATTCAGAATGAGAAGCCTGGTGAGCGGCAGGCAATTTTTTTTTTGCAGTAGGCAATTTGTCTACAGCAATTTTAAGGAACAAAAGGTTTTACTTAATATTGGCAGATTCCTAAGTTTCATTTTGTCAAAGGAAAAAAAAAGGTTTTATCACATTACAGTTGGCTTTTAATTTATTATGCAAAAAAAAAGTCACAGATTTAAAGAGATTAAGAGAGTAATATTCAGAGCAGAAATGTGAGCAGCTGAATTGGATAGAATGAAAATGTTGCAATCCTCATACACACACAGATGACACAGTTTCATGTCAGAGTTTGCTGAGTTGTCAGCTAAAGCACTATTAACATCAATTAAGTTACTCCTACTGAAGCTGGCTCTGGCAGAACTGTTTAAGCCTTTCTCTGTAAATATTTGATTTTTCTGCTGGCTGTGGACTTCATCTCATTGGCAAAGCTCCCTTTTATCTCAGAAGAGCATGAATTGACTTCTGTTTGCATTTCTTTGGAGATCAACGCTGGCTGTCCAAAATCAGCATTGGAGAAGTAGGTCTCATTTCCAGTAACTCGTCTTTTTGAACTCTCTGCTTCTCTTCTTCCCTCCAAAGCAAAACCTACTCATTTTAATTTCATACTTATCATTTCCATTTTAAATCCTATGCATACGGAACTTCATTGTTTATTTTCCTTCACCCTTAGATGCAAGTCTATGCCTTCCATTAGAGCCTTGTTTTTCAAGGTCAGAATTTTTCTATTTTATTCTTTTTTGTCCTCTTTCTATAAACACAGTGGAGTAGTTTCTTCAGAGATTCCAAGTTATGAGCTGTGCAGGCCGTGCTGAGTAGCATCCATTTTGTTTCTTCCTTGGCTGCCCTGTCCTTTCCTACAGCACTAGAAGAGGTTAAAGGATTTGTTGTAGTGGTCAGATCTTGATGGATTGCACAGCAGCATAGGAATCCTATCCGTATGTAAGTCCTTTATCCGTATTTTTGTCAACTCTCCATTTTTTGGTGGATGCAAATAATCATAAAACAGTGGTTTTAGTAGAAGAGAAGGATCCATTTTCAAAATACACTTTTATTGAAAGTTCTTGGAAAGCAAAAGAATGTTTGCAGAGACACACCTATGCTTACATTTTGGTCTGCTTAGGTATTTCCACTAAAATAATGTGGAGGGTAAAATCTAGCTGATCAATTAGATTAAAAAAGTAGGTTGTTTTTATTCCTGAACTCTCTAAATTAGCTATTTAGAGCTGGTGAGTGTGCTTCCCACTGAAAAAAAATTGCTGCACAGTACTTTTGGGTCATTGGGAAAAGGAGACAACATCTAAATTAATGTATTATTTGTGTTAATGTGACATTTCTGTGTGAATCATCTTTCCAAACATGGTATGTGCATACTCCAAACAATTCAGAAACAGTGAGAGAACAGCCATTTGCTTCTGTTTTAAATATAGTCTGGATTCATTGTAGTTGAATCAACTACAGAGGAGATAACTACAAATGAATAGAATAGCAGGAAAATCGCCTTTGACTTAATAACTTGTAATTTAATTTAATTAGTACTAATAGGCATCTAAAAATATGTACAATGACATTTAGAAAAATGTTCTTTTTTTAAATAAATATTGTTTGCCAGGAGCTACATTTTGATTCTACTCTGGAAAATATTCCATTGGATGTAGCTTTTTCTTGTTGAAGTCTTAATATTGGGATTTATTACATATTTGATATGCTGTTTGCAATAACTGCTTCCTTCTGAAAAGGATGTCAATCTGCATGTCCCTCATGTGAATCTTCACTCATCTCATTCAGGCTGCTGTTAATAAACATTGGAGCAGTTCAAATGAAGGGCACACCGCCACCAACCCTGAGTTGTCACAATAGCAAGCAAGTAAATGACCTGCAAATATAAGAAAATCAGAAGTGCCATGCATAACAATAGTTCCTATGATGTTTGATGGGAAGTGAACTACCCTGACTGGAATTTCTAAGCTTACCTGACCTCAGCATGCAGATGGCAAAAATCAGAAAAAATTGGGGCACTAAATTATCTTTGTATTTTTTCAAGTCAAGAATAGCCTATTTAAGTAAAACCTGCATTCTGACTCTGTGTGAGCTTGACTAAATTTTCAAATGACATTGGCAACCCTATTTTGCAAAATCATAGTCCCCCCTGCAACTTAGTTAAAGTTTTTACTTGCCTCTAAAATAGATGAAGAAAATAAGTTTTATTCCTTGCTTCTCATTCCTTGAGCACTTGCATTTTTCTCAAAGAAATTTTTGCATATTTGATTGTGCAAAATAATTCAATTCGAAGCTCAGAGCAAAAAGTTATAGATTTGATTGATATTCAGATGTTGTAATGGTTTAATTAAATATACTGAATAAACAGCATATGGTGATGTGTTAATTTACTACACAAACCTGTCTTCAAAGTGTTTGAGTAAGCAGAATTCTGATGGTAAATATGAGCAAATTTTAGATACTTGATGGTTTCTTTGGTGACCTGATGACAAGCCTCCATTCAGCACCACATATTTACCACCTCCATTCCAATTCATAATGTACAGAATATTTATTGCCTCCTGCTATGCATGAGTCTCTAAAATCCTGATAAGATTCTATGCACAGGATTTTCTTTCATTGTGTGGGAAGAAATGAGCAGTGAAAGCACATTAATCTGGGAAGAATTAACCATAGTTCCAATCATTCTCAGGAGCTGAAGAGGGTTTTTAATTGGTTTCACCCAGAGGTCTTGTTGTGGAATTTTCGGTATTGATGAGACCTAAAAATGTCTATGTACTTGAGGGGTCTAGAGACAAATGAAAAAGTAACCATTTGTCTCAGTAAGTAATTCTTTGTCTTAAGAAATTTGCCAGCAAGATAAATTTTCCTGTTTCAAAGATGGCAGGACTCTCTATAAGCAAAATTTTCTGAAGTTTCTGTGTTTGATCTTTCAATTAGATTATTGAGATTCTAATTCTCATGGGCTTCATTAGTTGCCTGCACTTTGCACCAGCTGAAGAATAATGACCTTGATAACCAACCAGCAAAACCAAACTCATAGGACATCCATCATTAGGTGATCACCAAAAAGTAACATTATTGATGATAAAAAAATGTGTGTCAGTTCTGACTGTGTGCAGTGCTAATTTAGTGACAAATATGTTGTCACATGTCAAAAGTTGTTCAAAGGACTGGCAATATTTTGGAACTCACCAGCAATATTTTGTTTTCTCAATTATGGATACTGTTCTTTATGATTTGGTGGTTGCTAACAGAATGATCTGCACTATTTATGCTTGGATGTATATTAGAACAACCTATAAGATTTTTCAGGGTTAAAGAACAGCAAACCATACATAGATTGAACCTTAGGAGAAAATGTAACCTATGTCATTCCTAACAATTTCTGTAATGGTGGTTTTAATTATAGCTTTGGAGGAATTCACTTTTCTTTGAATCCAAGAGAAGTAACTATGCCATGAACAGCTCAGGCTTTAATTTTGGATGTTACGGTACAGCTTCATCCTTCTTGTTCATCTCTCCTGCTGTGAGCTGCTAATTATGTAACTTAAGTATAAAGCAGTGAGTTTCACCTGCACTGTTCCTCCATCACTAAGTTGCATGTCATGCATATCTCTTTACTATTCATAGAAGCTGCCATTTAATTTCTCACTGGATAAAGAATGAAGTCAAATTCAGCTTCATCTCTGTTTTTAAGTCTCTTGTGTAGAAGTAAATTGCTAAATTGTCACCCAGCATAAAAGGCACAATGGAGTGGCATGATAAACACAAAATCATAAATCTAACACTTATGGTGTCTATTTTTTAAAGATTGCCATTAATTTTTTACTATAGCTTTTATAAAAGATGCTTGCCATGATACTCAGTTATTTTCAAATGTGCAGGAGGAGATAGAATATCAGAATCATATTAAAAATATACTCTTGTGTTGTCAGAACCCCAGCAGACTCAGTATCTTGAGGTCAGTTACATGGCAGGAACATATTTGACATTAGTGACTGGATTTAATGAATTTTCTCTGTTTGGAGCATAAGCAGCCTAAAATCTATCCCTAAGGCTGTATTCCCAAGAAGAAATAAATCATGTTAATAAAGTAAGCACAGTTGTTAATATAGTGATTGCAATCATAATCCTACATTAAAAACAACAAAGAGTGCTGATGTAGTATCACTCAGATTATTTGATTTAGCCTGAGTTGCCATAACAACCATAGGATTCATGAGATCACATTTTAATTAAAGATCTCCTAGTAATTCTGATTGTACCAGCCTTAAGTACATGGTGTGCTGATCTGCATGCTGAGTGCAGAGGAGCTTGATAAATATACAGCTCACTGGAATTCCAGTATAATTAAACTATACTTTTGAGAGGGTAAATTCAGATCCAGCACATCAGGTTATATCAGTCTTTCATAGTATTGAAATTTAAGAGAAGAAGTAAAACCAAATCTTTGTCTGGCAGTATTCTAGAAAAAGCTGGGGAAAGTAAGAAATATTGCCATGTCCTTACACCTGTTGAAATTAGCACATGGTAAGATGGTAACAATACCTCATTTTCTTAAATCGGAGGCATAATTTCATGGCTGTTGAATTGAGGAGTGACAGCTGTATAAACAGAATTAGAGACCAGGAAGCATGTTAAGTGAAAATGTCATGTGCTCCTGAGAACTAAATATCTGGTTAGGACATTTTGCATTTGAACAGCTCCAAAACATTCAGACATTTCAAAGTTGCCACTGTACAGTTTAGAACACTATCTAGTTGAAATATAAAGTCATTTATAGAAAGAAATAAATGAAAAGCAGTTTTGAATTGATTTAACTCAGCTCCTTCCTTTTTCTCTGTCATCAAACAAGTGCCTCAATGTGTTAGATGTTACTCTCTAAAGTTTGGTAGCAGCAGAATGCAAAGCTGTCATTGCACTATTCTTCCACTCAGTTGCAGGTACCCATTTTGTTTAAACTGAGATAAATGGTGGATTAAATAAACAGTAGAAAGATAAAATTATTGGTCTGTGAGGTAGGGCTTTATATTTTTAATTTTTATTTTAGATATTTGATTTTTTTTTATCTGTCCTATGCTGAATCTGAAAATTTTAAAAAAGAAATCTTAAAATACAGCCATAAATCAGGTCAGGAATTCTTATTGGGTGTAGTAGGGATGGTTAGTAGTCAATTATTGAAATAAACACACTCAAGAGTTTCTTGGAACTAACTTTTTATCACAAATACTGTCAGCTTCTACTAGCAGAATATTTGGGGTGGAAGAATTTTACACCAGAAAACCTGTAACCACCACTTCTACTCAGGTAGTCTTGGAAAATAGCACACAAAGCAGAAATGAATTTTATAATTCAGCATAATCTCTAAAAGCTTAAATGTCATTGCTAAATCAGTTTCCTGAATGTTATTTAGAAATATTTACTTTGGTGATTGCAACCCATATTTCTTCCAGTCAACAGATATATAAATGTTTTCATATCTTGAACCACTTTGATCTTCATGCTGTTTAAAAATTCTGTGATTTCCAACTTCTTGTGGTTTCTAATAATTTCTGGAAAAGGTGTGAAATAAACATTTCAAGTCTTGTAGATTTATGCAATACGATAGAGCAATAATATCCTGTCTAAAAGTGGTTTTGATGAACACATTCAGCTTACCTGCCTTAAAACTGACAGAAAGTATTGGATAAAGTTTTCTACCTTTAGATAGTTCTAGGTAATAGTTCTCTCTTGGTGATGATTGCATTTCATTTAAATGTTGCCACATCTTTTATTGCAAGCCAACATTGTACCATGTCTGCTTCTAATGTTCACGTGGGATGAATGTTCAAGGAGGAAATTGAGAAATAATATTCATATATATGTCAGACAAGGCTGAAATAGGAAATTAGTGGCTGAATAGACGCTGGATGATTTAGTTCTGACTCTCTGTTGCACTGAATGGTGTTGTAATGACAGATACAAGCATTTCAAACTGACCTGGTTATGACACTCATGGTATGCAATTCCAGTGAGGTGTAATTGAATATCCTCCTCACAATGCATTAGCTGCTTAATTAATTGCACTAATGACATTGTCCAGCGTTTTATACTTAATGACAGAAGATTTGGTTGAAGTAACAACCATCCTAAAATCTATTAATATAAAAATTAAGTAAGATTACCCCAAGATACCTCCTACAGTATGATCAACTATAAATATCTGTTTCTAAGATTTTTTTTTTTTGATAAATAAATGGTCACGTTTCCTGGTTTTGTTATTATTTAGGCTACAAATGCTTTTTGTTGTTTTCTCTTTTAGTTAGAATCCATGTTCACAGAAGCATAAGAAAGAAAAGAATAAATCTAATCTGAAGTATAAAAATCTAATATGGATGTAATGGATGGAGTACAAATACAAGATATATCTTGTGCAAGGTGCAAAAAAATGCTTCCAATAAATATTTAGTAGAATTTTTATGTTAAAATTTACACTAGTGCCTCCAAAAAGCAACGTGTACTAGCAATTTCACTCAATATGCCATTAATAATTAAAATAAATAGCTGATTAGCAGTTGCATGAAGAATGTAGGACTGCCTGCATGTCTATGAATGTCTATAAAAATAATCTCTGAATCATAAGAAGCTTTTACCATCATTTGGAAATTGTTTGATGATGGCGCCGAGGAAAACAATTTTCCATATGGTATTTTCTCTCGGGTTCAAAATATTGCTTTCCAGGTAGAGCAGGTTTTTACCATTTCTGTGCTGCCTTTGTGCCACCAGGATAAAAGTAGTATCATTAATGATCTCCAGGAAGTCAAATTAGGGAATCTGGTATTGGTGCATTACAGTTATTTGAACACCTGCTGCTACAACAGATGATGTGGATGTGAAATCACATGAAGTAGAACTTTTTTGGTGTTGTGCAATCTCCCAGAATATGACCAGGAAAGTTATGTGCAATTCTATAGTTAGTGACATGAGAATTTGATAATGGATTATTCCTGGTATTTTGCAGAATTCAAATGTTTTTTGCTGTGTTCCTTGAGACTGGATTCTTTTTTCTGTTGTTTTGTTGTTTGTTTATGTCAGATTGTTTCTTCTTATTGCATTGGTTTTGGGCTGTTTTTGTCTAGTGTGATGTTTTAAAATATATAGATTAGACCTTTATGCCATACTAATGGATTTCATTTTGTTTCTGGTTACATTTATGACTTTTTTCTTTAAATGTAGGATTTCCTGCTACACAGTATATAGACTTTTTAGTTCTCTATTAGTTGTCCTTTTCCAGTCTGTCTGTGATGCACTTTAGCAGTGCAGGGGTGCGTGTAAAATGCAAAAGCTTGCCTGGCTCCTTTGTGTTCTACTGCTCTGTTATTAACATTAATGAAGTTTTTGACAATGTTATGACCATATTTAATATCAATCTTGGATAGTTCTACTCTGTCTAGAATGATTTTCTCACTGTGTCTTCCCAAGAAGATTCATGCCCAGCTTATTCAAGTTGAGCAAGTAACCATTTCTTCTAAATTTTACATGGTCAAAAAAGCTGGAGTTGTTTTATGCTTGAATCAGAAATTATGTGCTATTCATCATGCCAGAGCACTCAACCAGATAAACATGGAAACGATCCACCATGGTCTTGGTTAGTGCTAACAAAACCAATTTGTTTTATTCAAATTAAATTAAATATGTTGGAGCAATGTTAACAGAAAGACCATGTAATTACTGTAACTAGGATGTTATTAAGCTTTTTGTAAGAGTGAAAAGCCACTTACAAGGTATATATATAAATTGTGTTGTTCTGTAGACTTTTTACCACCCTCCTGTTTCATTGCTCTTCTAATGAAGATACAGCATAGAAATATTTCAACAGTATTGATATTTAATTGTGGAACAGTGAAACTGCATAGTTTCTTCCTTAATTTGCAAGGAGCACTGCTTGCTTTCAATATGATCATGTCAATTTATTTTATTTTTATTTACTTGTTTCAGTCAAATTCCTTGTCCCATAATAAGTACAGTTTTAATTTTTTTTAATGCAGGACTGTTCTGTGTCTACTTTGTGTGACCTGATGATAAGGAAAATAAGTTTCAAACCCTGCCTTTTTCCTTTCCAGTTGTGAGTCAGTGATCAGCATGAACTGGAAGATTTTCGTTACTTTTTAATTGCTTTGCTGAAGTGGGGATTGCTTGGGACACCCTCTTCCATGTTCATATCAGGAAAATGTTCCCTGAGCAACTGCTGATTATGCTTATGTCTTAATATTAGTGAATATGGGTGTCCTTTTCCAGATTCTCTACTGCATATTCAAGTTCTGGTCCTAAGAGTTTGAAGTAAAAGATGAGAGATAACAGATTAAAAAAGAGTGGGGAGATAAATCTGTATATTGGTATTTGTACACTGGTGTAATAAGCTAACAGTTTTTCAATATTGCTATTGTAACTTCATTTTTCAATCCCTTACAATGACCTTTTAATGAGGCATAATTTTTCTAATACCTTTTCATTGATTTTGGCGATAAATGACATTATTTCTGACATTTACCTTCAAGAGTATACTGGAATTCAGGCTGGGTTTTTTAGAACTTAATGCAATATAAGTGTGATGTGAAGAGAGTCTGAAGAAAAAGATGGAGATGTTGAGGGAAGGAATGAGACAAGATGTGGTTCAAGGTCTGGTCTTTGTGGCTTAACTCTACAGAATTCATTATTGCTTACTGGAAAATCCAATTGAATTAGTGCATTATCTAGCAAAAACAAAAAAAAAAAAAAAAGAAAAGTTATTATAGGAATAAAACATGAGGTATATTCTGGGCACATATTGGAAGAGTGAGGGGTTGAATGAAAGTGACATCTATAGCATGGCTTTGCCTAGACTGGGTGTGAAGATTAGGAGAGGTTTCCATATAGATCCTGCCAATGTGGAAAGAGAGGAGCAGGATGAGTCTTTCAGATACCTGCCATATATGAGTTTTAGAACTATATGTATAGTGTTTCTAATCTGAAGTTTTTCAGAGGTTTTTTCTCATTTCACTGAGTCTCATACTCTAAGGACAGGATGTATGTGGACAGCAATGCAAGTAAAAGATCTTATGTGCAACAAAGATTTCTGTGGCTGTATAAAATATGCTGTGATGCAGGATTGCTTCTGAAAGGGCAGTGTTATGCAGCTTGATAGGTGTTTCTACACTCTCCTGCTCATTAATTCAAATTTACTGCACTTTGTTTCCTTCTTGGTACTTAAAAAAGATTATTGGAAGGGATATTGAAATACTGGAGGTAGATAAGAAGCATTTTCAGGCTGTAAAATCACATAGGTAATAGATAACATTTTAGTAGGAAGCACTTAACATAAATGATTGTTTATTGTTGGTTTGGGGTTTTTGTCAGACAGATAGTTTAATGTATAATTTATAACACTTTCACCAGCTAGTTTAACTGCACAGTCTTGATTTTTAAACTATGATATGGAATCTTTACTGCATCCTGCTTTTAACCCCATTAGAAACATTTAACATGTGCTTAACTAACTTAGCTTTTGCAGTAATTTTCTGGTGGAACAATTCCAGTACTCCTGCTTTCAGGTACTGCATCAAAGGGTGTCCAGCCCAAATGGGTGATAAGCAGTTAACAAACCATACCTCATGTAGAAGGAGCTGTTGTTGCAAAGAGAGGATTATTTTGATGTGTATGTGGTGATTGTCATGGTGACAACTGAAGTGCAACAGAACCAGAGTTTCCAATACTACCCAGGCTTCCCAATCTGCCACATATGTCAACACTTCTCCTCACCTCATCTTTAATGTAGTAGCACACTGAGTTTACTGACCCAGGCTGAGATGTTCCTAATCACCTGTGTAACATGTGCATTCACTAGTTGTGTTGATTTAGTAGGAAATATTGGGTTTTCAGAAAAGCAAAGTGCCAAATCCTGTTTTATTGCTTAGCTTCACTGCACTCACACTAAAAGGATTCTCTCATCCATGAGAACACGGTGGTGTTTACTTTTCAAAGCAAAAGATATGTGCTGGATGGATTTTTTGTGTCAGAATGTTTTTTTTTTTCCCTGCTTCCTTTCTGCATCAGTTAACACAAGGGTGTTTCTCAGCACTCTGTGGCAGCAGAGTTTGGCAGAGGTGACAGAGGTGGTGCTGGGTTGTGATGCTGCACAGCAGGCTAATCTGAGCAAGCCATTAATGCAACCCTTGGTAGGGTGGGAGCCAAGATTAAAAGTTACTTCAATTTTCTAGTCACTGGGAGGGCTACTTCCAGTAGGGCTGTTTGGTGTGGCAAATGGTAACACCAGGAGCTGTAAATAACAACAATGTGTTTGATCTGACTGAGAGTTGAACTTTTGCCTTCCTAATGCATCACACAAGGCATATTAATATACTAAAGATTGTGGCTGCGATTCCCTGAGCACGTGTATCTGCAGCTGCTTTTTAATACAATGCAGAGCATGCAACGCAGAGATGACTGGTTGGAGGCTGCCTGCTTGGCAAGGTTTTATCTGTCATGTGTCTTAATCTAGTCATCTTGCTTTCAAAGTGAAAAGAAAATTTACTTCAAAGAGCTCAAAATATAATCCTCAAATTTTTTTTATTCTTTGACTTTAATATAATCATTACATTCACACTTTGCTTTCACAAGTCCTTTAAAATGACTCAGTAATTATTTTTGCTGTTCAGACCTATCAAATCCTGTATATGATTTGTGTAATTTACTGAAGTTCTCTGTGGTTGTTTTAAAATCCTGATACTAACACAGCTGACCTGAATAAAATATGTAATAACTCACATTTTGTGGTTAACCAGGACAGAATTATAATAATGCCAAGGTCTATTAAACTAAAAGGCTGTGTTTTTATTACTTAAAGGTCAGTGAAGTCCTCTACAATGACATCTGTGTTCTGGTATTGTGTTCCCAATCTTTATCTTTTCATATGGACAGATACTGGCACATTATGTTTTGAAATTGATCATGAATATTGGGGGAAGAGTATTACAAAATAATTCCGTTTAACATTTTTATCATGAACTAACTTGCTATCACCAGCTTTCTGTAATATGACTGCTTTTGCCCTTCAGCAATGATTACACTTTTCCCTAATTTTGTCAGACAGAATGGTAATAACCTTAGGCAATTATGCTAAAATAACTTGTCAGCTAGTCATTGTTTTATTTTTAATGTATTAAGAAATTAAATGCTCCAAAATGCAATGGACTAACAAGCTGAATGCTTTTTTTATTCATGGGTGTGTTCAGAAGCCACGGCGGCTGATGGTGTCCCCCAGCAGCACAGGCTGTGACAGCCCTGCACAGCCCCAGGGCACCCATCCTGCCTGCCTCAGCCTGGGGAGAAGGGGGAAAACTCTGGTGTCCTGGAGGAAATTTATCCCCATTTCTCTTGGGAGCTTGACCTCCTCAAAAAGGAGGGAGTTGAGGAGCAGGGAAGCAAAGCTGTGGTGAGTTTAGTAGGAGCTGTTGTTTATGATCTTAAATCATAAACACAACAGCTCACCCTCCACAGATCACCCTCCAAGACAGAATGCTCCCACGGCCAGAAGGGCTGATGTTCTGGAAGGTTCAGGGAGTGTCTCCTGATCCAGCTGGACCACTGAAATGGTGACTCCTTTTATCATCCAAATAGCACTTGACCATGCTGCTTGAGAGACTTGATTCCCCAAAGAAGCACTGCCCTATCATGGTTATTTTGTATTCTTTTTACAAACACTCTGTCCATGGGCATCTGTACAAAACAATGAAATATGCACATGCAAAGGCAACCTCATCTCATTATCAAATTGCAATTCCACTTTGGGCATGTTGAGAAGAAAGAACCAAGTGCCCCAGAGAAAGTGTCTGAATACCCTAGGCTTTGTTTCTCATGTAAAAGAGAGCAAGGCCAGCAGTGTTTTGGTCTGGGAGAGTTTCTTGTCTTGCTCAGTGCACTGCACTCCTCCCTGTGTCTGGGAGAGCTGTTACATGTTAAAAAGCAAAGGACACCTTTTACTGAGATGCTTTATAGATTAAAAGCATCATGCCTGTTCCACAGCACATTGCTTTCCGGGTTCACTTTGACTAGGAGAGTATCTTATTATTATCAACAGCCTTTGAAAATGTGCATTTCAGGTAATTTTCACAGATCTCATTGGCATTGTTCTATTACATACTGCAGTGTTCTTTCAAAAATGACATGCTGCCATCAGGAATGAGTATGATAATACGACCAATGTAAGAGAATCAATGTTTCAACCTTTGAAATTATTTTTGTATCACTACTGTGTGAAAATCTGGTGATTTAAAAAAAAAAAGATACATTTCTTCTACTTTATATCTTGATAGATCACTGACCATTACACCTCCTTGTTCTCTTTCATGATTATTAACAGCTGAGACATATTTCTTGTAATATCTCTCTATAAATAATTCTAGGCTCAGAAGTTTGTTTCTTTTATAAATTAAGCTATCCAAAAGTGATAGCTCATTTCTCCATAACTTGAATCTGTCTCCTCTAGGCGCAATTTATCTTTGCAGCAGCTAACCCTTAGGCATT
Organism: Anomalospiza imberbis; assembly: GCF_031753505.1. NCBI lineage: Eukaryota > Metazoa > Chordata > Aves > Passeriformes > Viduidae > Anomalospiza > Anomalospiza imberbis. Next base: position 14,091,161 of record NC_089690.1, on the reverse strand, counting down.
ATTTATTTCATAAACTTTTATTAATCATATTTGCCAGTTTCTCCCAGTCTTTCTCTTCCCACAATCTTCTTCTACAGTCAGAACACCCACCAAGTTTCCTAAATATTTATACTGCTATTTTTAGAGGAAGAAGAGTTGTCTGAGACATTGTTTTATTAAACTGATTGTTTAAGTACCAGTCATCAGGGATTTCTCATGGAAAATTCAAATCTGAATTTTGTTGTAGAGTAGGGAATGCCAGTTTCGTGAAGTCAGACTGTTTGACAGACAAAGCAGGTACACAATCACTGTGGATTGTCCTCTGGGAAAGGCTGCTGCAAGGAAGGAAAATTAATGTGAAGAAAGATGGCAAAAACTAGCTCAATGCTTTTGAGTTTTTCTTGCACTGGCTAGACAGGAAGAAGCTTCTTGGTAAGAATGTCTTTCAAGCCTTTTGTGCCAACTGTTAAATCTCAGTCAGTGACCAGAGTAAGAGAGACCTGGATTTGAGAAACATCCCTGCCATTCTCAGCCACCATTCCCAGTGCAGCTGTGATTGCTCAGCCAGAGGGAAGGACCCTGTGAGGGCAGATGGGTGCAGCCACCCCCTGGTACTTTGCCAAAGCTATAAAGGGAGCCTTAGGCAGAGATGAGACACTCATGGTAAGGGTGGCATTATAGAGTTTGCAAAGCTGGCATGGTCAGGAGACACACCAGACTGGTGTACCCCTACATTTAAGACAGATGTTTGGGGTTCTTTTTATATTAAACAATTAAGATATGCCTTAGACAATTCAGTGCTGTCCTTGTAGCCATAACTCCTGCTGGCAGAAGTGCAGTCCATGTGCCAGGCAAGTCCTTTACAGACTATTTTAAACACTATTGAGCCAGGTGTTGCCAGTAGTTGCATTATTTCTTTTATATTGATTAAAAAATTTAATCTAAAGGATTTTTTTATGGCTCCAAACAGTGTAAATAATTCATAAGCTGCATTTTTAGCTGTCTCAACAGATGCACATTCCAATGTGTTACAATTACAAAAAGAGTACTCTTTTTTTTTTTTTTTTTTTGCTGTATGCATTGTTGATGAAAAGAACATGTGAACATCTGCATAAGTGTTGGCATTTTTGGGAGGCATTTCATGTATTACTTCATCAGGTTTTTTCCCCAATACTGGTGGTTAGTGAACAAAAAAGAAGAAAACTTTCTGTGACAAGCCTATGCAGTAATTTAATTTTAAAAAGAGAAAAAATATCAGTGCTTCACCTCAGCATATGCCCTTTAGCTCAAAAAAGTTATCTGGAATTTACAGGAAACCAGTGAGGTTGACAAGGATTAGCTATAATAACCCTACTCGGGGTCCATCTTATTTCCATGGAGGTGAATATATATATATTTGTATATAACGATACTGTAACTATATAATGCATGTATAGTTTTATTTATAAATGAAAAGTAAGCCTTAAAATTTGATGCTATTGATTTAAAGTATCTTCTTAGCTTGCAGAGTAGAATTATTTATTCTGATATTAATTTCTGGGCAACTAGAAAGAAATAGAGCTGTCAGATTTCAAGGTGACAAGAAATCCCACTTGAGTCCATCATCAGATGTGCCTACAAATGTCTGTCAGTAATGACTGAATCTGCCCATAAAAACCTGCACTGTAAGAACTTCTACAAACGTCATATATTCCATTCCTTGCCTCTTTGTACTTGGAGAAGGCTTTTCCTGATGCCTGTCATGTACCTTTTTTGCTGCTATTTAAACCTTGTTGTTAGTTTTTCTATCAGTGGTAGAGATCTCATTTTCCCCCTCAATTTTGCTGTGTCACTTCAATCTTTTCTGTGCTAACCTAAAATTATGATACGTGGTAATACTTCCTCCATCTTCTTCACTCTGTAATAGGGAACATTTTCCTTTATTACACAAGGTCCAAGTTCTTCACCCTGCAGTGTCTCAAAAAGTGATTTGCATACCTCATCAATATCCCCAGGTTTGGTGTATAGTCCCCATTTATAATATTGCTTTTTGTCTTTTTCCCTGCTGACATTTCAGCTGTATGAAAGGCCAACTTCTTTAGTCTTTTATCTATGGCATGAACCATTTTCTCACTGGATTTTGTTACTACATATTCTGAAATTTTTAAATACTGTGCTAGAAACTGTTCTCCTAAAATATTTTTTAAGCCTTCATTATCTGGGATTGGTTATTTAATTCTGTATTGCCTAAACTTGTGTGATACTGAGAAGTTTCTTCCTTCATCTATGACATATGAAATTTTGTATAGCACATGCTTCTCAGAATAGAATGAACTTGATTTTTTAGTTATATTCACTTTCTCTCCTAATCCCAAAATTGATTTTTTCCTAATGCATCTAATTTCCCTAGAATATCTAATTTTCGTATCCCATTCTAAAATACTGATTTCCTTTTGAATTTTTCTCCATATCAGAACACCACAGTTTGTGTTTATTTGGGTTAAATTGGTGAGATCCTTACTTGGTTGATTTCCTCACAGACAGCAAAATCTCATATACCTCCCCTAAAGCCATTAAACCTGAAAGCTGTAGCTTGCTCTATACAGCTATTTTTCTATGACATTCTAACAGTGACTCACTTTCAGGTGCAAGGCCAAGTAGATTATTTCAGTTTTCCATCAGGTTGTATGTATTTCTTTACAAGTCCAAATGCAGGTGAGGAGATTAAGTTTTTCCTGGTTGTCTGCTGATGTAATAGACTATAGATCAAAACCTGGTAATAGACCTTCCTTTTTCTTTTGTCATGTTAATTGTTATGGTTTCTGAGTCCCTAGAAAATGAATTGCAGAAATGCCACTGCTCTGAAATGAATCCACTCTGAAATTCATATTCTGCTGCTGTGTCTGTTTAAACAGACCAAATGTTATTTGTGCACTGGTTTTGGAGAAGCTGAAAGCTCTGGTTTTGTCTGATTACCTTTTTCTCATTCCCTGATAGAACAGTCACTTTGGAAGAGAGATTGGTATACTCTACCCAATTTGCAGATTCAGGCACTAACTTGTGTCTTCAGGCTTTGAAAGGGTAATGGCAAAGAACTGCTTATAAATCTTAAGTTAATTTAGGATATTTAGTCTTCTGTCTCTTGGATGGATAGACTTTGGCACTTTAATTAACTGCTTGTTAATTCTAGACTTTCACATTGCTCTGTGCAGAGCCTTTAAATGTCTATACTGAGACTATATTAAAGGGCATATTTTAGTGGTAAATAGATTCCAACTTTATGTTTTATGCATCCCATGGATCGTGTGGCCTGTGACTCAAAACACACAAGACATGTTTCTGGGGTTTCACATACTGTAAATAAATGTAAAACAAGCTCCTTGCATAAACGTGCTACAAAGTAATCAGCACCAGGAAAGCTAAGAAGCTAAATGATACTTGGAAGCCTGAAATTCAGATTAATCTCTTGCAGGCCAGAACAAATGATTAAACTACTCCACCTCTTTTGCTTGATATGTAAATCTGGCTGAATGGCAACATCCTACGAAAGACAACTGCAGCAGCCACTGGCTGAATTTAAATATGTAGCAATGGGTTCAGAATTTAAGAAAACCTGTAAGTAGTTTAAGAATTTCATCATCTTAAAGCCTGTTGGTGCCTGTTTTCATTTATAGTAGGAAAGGACAGAGATTATACATTTCCAGGTAGAAATCTCATCTCCTGTATTCTTTCATAGAGTGTTTTTCCTCAAATGAAGAAAAGCAACACACAAAGTTTCTGGTAAATATGGCTGGACAGTTATCCAAGTCAGCACTGTAAACTATGTGTTCCAGGCTTCTCCCTGTTCTCAGTGTGAGAAGGGATAAAACTACTTCATTTTCAGAGTACTTGCACATTTTTTTGCATTGCGATATTTCCCATTATTAACAATTTTTATTTCCATGAATTGGGAGAGCATGAAAACACCACTTTGTTTTCAGTTTTTACAAACATTTTATATTTAATGTATCAGATCCCTTTTTTCCTCAAACCTTCTTGGAAATTAAACTAAGTCTAATTTTACAGCTCATAGCATGTCAGTAAATTTTTAGAGAACATTTTAAATGTAAGAGGTGACTTCCTTTCAAGTATCTTCCTGTTCTCCATGTTTTTATCAGTACTACTTTGCAATTACTGGAGCAATATGAACAATTTGATTCTTGAGAAAATTCTCCCCACGGGAATTTTATTTGGTGTAATATACTCCCGATATTTGGTTAAGAATAACATGAATAGAGCTTAATTTTCATATTCAAACTGGGGCTGGATTTGATGTGTTCATTTATTTTATTATTTAGTAATATTCCCTTTAGGTTTTTGCCAAGGCTTAAGATTAACTGACCATCTGTCTATTTTGCTACAAGCAGTATCTGCTACTCATTACTGGCAGTTAATTTTGTGGCAAAAATTCACAGAATGTGGTCTGGTGTTCTGATTTATTCAGTGACATTTATAGAAACCTAACAAATCCAATCAGAGAATTCAAGGATGCTCAGCAGAAGAAAAGTGTAGTGAAAAATATTCACAACTGCCACTGTTCAAAACGATGGCAATGCTATGCTTCTGTGCCATACCACTTGTCCAGCTTTACTCTGTATAGTTCAAACTTTTATTAGCTATTTCCAACAGGAGGGTGTAGCATCACTGGACACAGGCCTGGAATATTTATCCCTGTGTGAAGAATCTTGTGCCTGCAGAGTGCACTGAGAATATGCAGAGATTTGACTCCCAGGTGTTAAGTGCTCTGGACGTACACCCATTTTTACATTATGTCATTAAGTCATAAATATGTAATAAGATATGCCATAAAGGTGGGCTTGGAAGCAAAAGGATAACTGGAGATAGTCAGCTGCTCTCTGTTTAACTTCTCAAAACTGCTAAGTTATTTAAATATTTCAGTACCCCAGACTGGTATCCTGAATACTTATAGATAAAAACCCACATCCTTTTCAACAGAATCCACCATTTGAATTTTAATATTCTTGCAGTTTGTGCAAAATTTTAAAATCTTCTGGTTTTTCTCATTTCATTTTTGTTGAAGTACTTAGATGAGTACTCAGATGTCCTTATCAGGGCAATTTTCACCCTAATTCTTGTTCAGTTAAGATTCTGATGTTATGTTCAACAAAGTTCTTCACAAAGCTGCAGCCAGTAATTGGTGTTTGATTCTTTTGTCTTTTAAGAATTTGTCTCCTTTTTGCCATTACTTTGGAGTTTAAAGTGAACCCAGTGCCAGTGCATAGCAGCTGCACCTATTACCAGACACACATATTTTTGCAGTCATGATTCTCTTTCAGGGAAGTGAGTAAGCGTTGTTGTCTCTGCTGTTCTTTTGTGCTAACCAGCATGTCACATTGTAATTACTGGAGTTGCCTATTTCTGATGAAAAAGCAACTTTAGAGCTTCTGAAGCTATGTTGTGCTGTGGATTGTGGTTTATATTTAAGAATGCCTGTGTTAACTTTAGAGGTAATAAGAATCTAGAAACATCTAGGTAGCTCCACTTAATCTGTTTTCTCTGTGGGAGGCTTATTTTCTGAATAAGCCATTGTCATCTTGCTGCTCATTCCCCTCATGCACAGGAATGGTCTCTCGAGCTGCTTGGGTGGCTTTTTCAGAGCTGGCCCTCCTGGCCAGAGTGTGGAGCAGTCAGCCCTGACACCCCCAGCTGTTGTGGTTACACTGCTTTCTGTGCTCTGGACACAGAGCTGGGACAGATGTTCTCAGCTGGCAGAGCAGCAGGTCTACGGAGTTAGGAGTTAGGAATATCCTAACACTGCAACTCTGGGGAAAGGATTTCCCCATGGGACTATTACTGTGCATTGGCAGTGGGTTTTGATGTGATAACCTCATGCTTTACTAATATTCAGATTAGGCTTGTAGTGTTTTCCTGTGCATAAAAGGCAATCAGAGACAATTTGAGTACTTTTTCTAGCATTTGGACAGTTGTCTGGGCCTTTCTATGCACACTGCAGGAGAACATCATAGAAAATAAGCTAAACCATGCTAAGGTAGCTCTGTTGCTTTTTGGATGTGCTGTGTAGACATAAAGGCTTGCTCAGGAATCTCTGCCATGTTTCTGTGCTGCATTGTGGCCCTAGTCCACGGTCTCAGTTTGTCAGAAAGTCATAAAGCATCTTAGTTTTGTCAATAATTTTACAAAGCTTATTGGCAGCAGAAAAGATTGGTATGCAATTAAATTTTATTCCAAACTTGGTTATATAATTATGTGTAAAAATGAAAAATCAAAGCACATCATCAAAAAAGCCAATATAATCAGGAAATTAAATTCAAATATTTACATGTCTCTGATGGAAAAGCGTTTGTTCTGCTTCCATTATATCAGAATATGCTAGTCTTGACAGTGAAAATGAAAATGAACTTTTGCAATGCATATTTGCTCAACTAAAAAGGTTTCTCCATTTGAGAAGTTCGTTAAATGGTACATAAAAATTCCAAAAACTGCATGCGCTTGAGCGCGTGCAATGTCCTTCCATGTAAAAAAAATTTAAACATCTAGGATTGCAGAAGCTCAGTTTCACTTCCAATATTTACTGCTACCAGTATTCTTAAATGCTTTCACATAGAATTAACAATGTGGAGTAATACTATTTATCAAAGCAGTTTATTTCTGCTGCTCAAATAAATATATATTTTATCAAAGTTTAATGTTTAATTCAAGATTAATAACTTAATTCAAGATTAGTGATTCAGTCAAATGTAAGAACAGCAAAGCAATTATCCCTCTCCTCCCACTATCAACTTGAGCTTTTCAGAGGTGTTGCAGGAGTGTGAAATATTTTCATTTCACTGACATGATAATGACACTTTGCAGGTGTTCTTAGACTCTAATCATCCACGACTTTCACATATGCTACAAACTGGGAACAGTCCCTTTGAAGTTAATTGAGTTTCACCTGTATACTCCAGCAGGGATTGAAACCCTGTTTACCCAATTTTAAACTAAATATAAATACATTAAAATATAAAACTGTACTTTACCTCCTGGTAGTTCTATTATGCATGTTGTAGGCTTTCTCAATTAAAATACATTCAATTAGATATATTTAAAGATGAAATCATCCTCTAAGGCATTGGGTGTAGAAATGGATTAAAAACTAATTAAATGTAAGCCTCTTGAGACCTAAATTACTTTCCCCTCCCCCTAAAATCAGATATATGTCTAAATAAGAATATCTGAAGGTTAGTGATAACCTCAGGGTCCTTGGCTTTTATTTGCTCTCAGATCAACTGACATGGGCTATTTTGTTCCATCACACAAAATGTATCCTTCTGTTTAGCTTTCTGGGGACTAAAATATGACTTCATGTCAAATAATTGTACTCGTATTAAGGTAAAATCACATGCATTTTTAGCTGCTTTTTCCTATATAAAGTAAGAAAACTACAACTGAAATTTTCCAGAGAGGAATCTAAGCTAAAGCATGTCACTATATCCAGAGAAACTCCTTCAATGAATAAAATTAAATCATCAGAGCCATAAGAAAAAGGGATTTCTTTTTCTCATATGTGATTGTGGCTGTCTTCTTGGGGGTGAACAGAAGTTGAATTGATTTAAGGACTTTACAGAGAAAACGTCATTACTTTGAGAACTAGTTTGAAATAAATTGGACAAAAAATTAAATTTGTATTATGTAATGGGCCAGATTATATGAGATTTCCACTCAGTATGAAATGGGCATCCAATATTACCCACATCTTAGCTCAAAGACACCTTAACTCAAATTATAGAATTTCTACTACTGGAAGAGCATGCATTTATTAGAGGATCACCAATGTGTTTATACCTGGAGGATATGAATCTGTAAAATTAGAATTTAAAAGACCAAAATATTTTTTAGGTGATATTAAAAAATGAATCTCATGCAGTGCACATTGTGCATGGTGTAAAAGCAAGATATCACTCAGCTGAGAGTGAAAAAAACTGAAATGACCTTCAAAATGAAGTGTAGATGTCTTGGACCCAGATGCTGATGCATGAGCAGGTGCTGGAGAGGGCCACAGGCAGAATGGAGACTAGCTGTCGTGGGATCCTGCAAACCTGCAGCTGGAGGTGGCCAGTTCCATACCTGTTTTAAGCTCGGAGCCATTTGATTGCTGCCATGCCTGTGCTCAAGGAAAGCAGAGAGTGACTCAAGAAATCACAACCAATCTATGTCCATGGGAGGAAGCTGTGAATTTCAGTGTCAGACTGGGTTTTAGACTGAAATAATATTTATGCACAGAAATTATACTTGACATAGTGGCAACACTTCAGATCTATTTTTTTAAAGGGGTAAATACTTTGCTTACATTTTGAAGAGTACCTGAAGTGTCTCTTTGATCCCCATAGATCTGGTCAGACTTTGCTTAGTTGTGCCAGCACTTCTCAAGCTCTGTGGCATAATTCCTGATTTAAGAAACTGATGAGAATGTTGTCTGAATATCATAGGAAATCTGCAAAAGAGCAGCAACATTGGAAAGGTTGCCACCACCTTTAGTGAGAGCAGTGTTCCTGATGAAGGTCTTGCTTGGCAGTGAAATCCTACCTAACAGAGAGCTGTTTAAATTACTTGTGAAACAAACACAATTTAATTTAACTTTTGTACAAAACCTCTATAAAGCTATTAATTTTTTTTTACAATGTATATTTCTATTGCAAAACTTTTTTAATTTGTTTGTTTCTTTGGGTTTTTTTCCTTGTTTATTTAGTTCTTTCTAGTGGGGTGTTTGCAGTAATTCCAGAGAGATTTGCAAATCACTGATATTTTAGTCAGGAGGGAGCAGTGATTGATAGCCCAGCACTCCAATACTGATGCTGAGGAGATCAGGGTATAGTTCTTTTCTAAGCTAAGCCGCTTTGGAGCTGGAAATGCAGCAGTGGATGTGCTTTGGAAGGAATGCATCCTAGAGAGAAAACTCTGCTGGCATGCAGCAAGACAGCGGGAGGTGGATTGAATGAAGAGGTTTTCCTTGTGCATCCCCAAGAGTTCTCTCAGGTGCACTTGAGAAGTGAAAGTATCACTAAACTGGAAATGAGGAGGAGTTGTGACGTGTTTTCACTGAGACTGCCTGAATGTTTCAGAGTCTAAATCCTGGATACTGCTGTCCTCTTTCCTTATCCCTCCAAATGCTTTAGAAGGTTTGCAAGTTCTCTAGGCATGCCCACAACGATGGACACCACTAGCAAGGGGCACAAATCAATACAGAAAATCTTTTCCCCCTTCCATGAGACATTCCTTCCCTACAAGTTTGGTTGGTGACCCTAAAGAGCCACATGACTGAACTTTAATAATTAAAGTTGTCTTTAACAGATCAGAGTATGTTATATTCTGGACTTTTATGCTGTGTCAGACTTCTCTTAATATTTACATGTTTATTATTCTCCAATTATTATATACAGACCTCTATGCAGCTATTCATATATGTTGATGCTAACCAGGTTCAGACTATGCTTTAGGCTATAATTTAGGGTCTTAAGGTACAGAATAAAGGCATTAAACACAGATTGTTGTTCTTGATGTGATTAAAAGTGATTCCCATTGTTACTATAGTGTGGTTTTTAATCTTTTATCTAATACTTTAAGGCAATCTGTTGAATAGAAACCATAGCACTATTAATTTAGTGGAGCACTAAGCCTCAGGAGAAAATGCTAAATAACATTTAGTAATGGGTTTTATAACAAATTTATAGAGCTCCTTATGTGTGCTTTTCACTCTTTTTCAATGCTAATGTTGGTATCCATTAGCACTCAGATGTTTTTCCTCATGATACAATAGCTATGGCAGTCTGGATACACAGACTCCAAATAATTTAATGCTTGTTGGAGACAATAGAAAGAATTCATGGGTGTCATGTAGTATCCTCTACAAAACCAGCTTTAAATACTAATAGATGCTGCTTTTCTTTGTTCTTGAACATGAAATAATATTTTATATCTATTCCATCACTTGACACAACAAAAAAATCCACGGTTTGTCAGTGTGCCTTCAGTAAGATTTGTACTGGGTGTGAGGAGCAGAGTGACACATTCCAGTTGTTATTTTAATAAGTTCACTGGGTAAGTGGTCATAGAGCATTATTCCATAAGGCAGGAAGGCAGACAATGTAATATCAGGCATGAATCTTGCTCTTGAAAGCAAGATTCAGTGGTCTCTGACTTTATTTTCTTTACTGATTGTCCTGAGCAAGATTCAGTGGTCTCTGACTTTATTTTCTTTACTGATTGTAGCTGAGTAAAAGGTGTTTCTGTCTCCACTAGACATTAATTCATATTTCCAGAAATGATGAAGCAAGTAGGTATTCAAGCTTCCCCTCTGCAAATGATTTTGTGTAGGACAAATTGGTATATAATGTTATCAAGTCTCTTGAGATCAGGAATGAAAATGTAAAATATTTTTTTCCATTTATGTGCAATCACCACCTGTGGTCAGGATTAAAAAAATAAAAAAGAAGAAAGGGTTAATACTTCAAGCTAAAAGACAGGGACAAAAATGCTCATAAAATGGAATTTTTCAGTTGGGAGTTCAGTCAATTAATTAATTATTTAACTTGACAAAGCACTCAGTAAAGCAGAACATTTTCTGCATTAGAAAAACTTGTTGAACTCATTCATGAGATTTCTACGATTAAGACTGCTTTATGTTGGTCTGCTAAGAAATAAGGTGTCCAATTATTAGAGAATTTATTTTTTAAAAAAAACTAGGTCAAACGTCTGTTTAATACATATGTCTTTGAGACTTCTCTGTAATGACAGTTTTGACATAACAGTGTATGGTGATAGTATCAACAATACTTCTTTTTAGAGCATAAGTTTATGCTAACTTTTGATTTCCCCTGCCTAAATGTGCATTGTTTTTTTCCATAAATTAGCAGAGTTCATTGTCAAATATAACCTCTTAGATTGTTATTTTCATTCCTGTGACAATCAAAGTGAGGTGCAGCGACATTTATATACATTTGAGTTTCATTTATCTTCTCATGGAAATTTCATTATTCTATCCCGTGTGGTGAAGTTCTTAAAGTGAAATAATTTCTGCTGAAGAAAGCAGAGAAGGGAGAAAGCTGAAATAACCTTTTATAACCTCTAAGATAAATGACAAATGCACATCTAAGGTAGATGAAGCTTCTATATTTTTTTATGGCTAGATCATCCACTTCACCTGTTTACTGTTTTAACAAAGGCAAGGTTCTCAACCAGCAAATATTACATCTTTAATGGATTTTTCATTTTTCAGGAGTGTAGTTTAGTAACTGCACTATAGAGATGCAAATATTTAATACATCAGTTGTATTGGTTCATGAAAATATCAATTTGATTAATGAAAATATCAGTTCCCATGCAGATTGTAGCATTTTCTAAATAATAAAAAAGTTTCAAGTTTGCTGAACAATGACATAATATTAGGTGCATACATTTTTTCTGGGAAAGGGAGTTTTCTTCCAGTTTTTCTGCAACATTTCCACTCTGAGTTAGTAATTGATTCTTCAAAATCAAGTTTCACATTTAATTCCTGAAACTATTCTGTGTCATCTGCCTAGAATATGAGCAAGAGAAAGTGCATTTCTTAAGGTGACTGGTGCAGGAATCCATTTTTATGAGTTACAAGGCACATGAGCATTGCCTACAGCTTGTTTTCCCCCTCATTGTGATTATCATCAAGTTTATAGGTGGAAAGAAAGTCTTTTGCTTCACCCAGCCCATCATCCCTGACAGTTTGCATTTATTCTCTGAAGCAGAGTTTCTGGTTTTACATTTTGTTTAGCAGTAAAACATCTGTAAAGGGCTGATCTGTCTCCTCCTCCACTTGATGCCTGGAACATTGTGGAGAGCAGCCTCCTTAGACCTCCAGTCTCTCTCCTGATATCCCTGCAGTGTTTGTAGCACCTGCAAACAGATTTTTCAGCTCTGGTGTAGTAAATTAGTGTGCTCTGTGTGGAAACAAAAATCAAACAAAACCAAAAAACCAGAGAGTGAATTAAGACTTACTGCACTGTCAGTGTTGCCCTCGGGAAAAATCTGTAATTGCTAGGAGATGCCTCTTATTTGTGATAAACTATCACTTTCTGTAAATGTCACCACTCGAAGACTGAGATACAAACATTGCCATGAGCAAGACCACTTAGCAGGCTTTTGCAGCACATATAAAGTCCATGCAGACATTTGCATATGACTTACTTTCAGTGTAATTTTTCAGAATAAGAGGAGACAGTAGCAGTGTAATGTAAGACACAGAATTAGGCTTGGCTCAGTGACCAAGCTCTGGATTTGCTCTCCCAGGTGAAGGGTCAGTTGCTAATGTACAGAGAGCCGTGCTCCTGCTCTTTTCTCTGGAAAATATGGAATATCGTAATGCATTGTTGTTCCAACATGAGGGCTGGAGAATGCCTCCATCCAGTATAAGCCACATGTGTGCGTCCTTTTGCCAGCCAGGAAGCTGGATCCCAACCCTGAGAGCCTTCCAGCTGGCCTGGTGCCTTTTGTTTGAAACAGAGGGGCAGTGGCCAAATGGCTGTGAATGATGAGAGTGGAGACTCCCCTCCTCAGGGACAGAGGGGGTTCAGCTGGAGTCACATCCACACCTCTTTATGCATGTGGCTTGTTTTATACGGTCACTGCCACATCAGGGAGGTCTATAAAGTGCTACGTGATTGAAACTCAGCTCGTGTGGCTGAAGAGGTGGAAAACCTTTACTGTCAGTATGGATAGAAAAGGGAAAATTTGACTCGTGGTACAAAAATGAGAGTGGTGACTCAGAAGTGCAGGGACAAAGAATAAGCAAGTGAATGTTGTAATCTCTGAGTTTAACTATAACTACAAAACACTATTAAGTAGAGTGTTTATGTTTTCTCTTTTCCTGCACCAAGATTAATGGGAAAAGTTTAAGCACTTCTAAATCACATTACTTGCCTCAGGAAAATGAAATGGTAATAGTGTGTCTTTCTTAGTTATTTCAAACTGTTCATGTATGTGTTAGCTGATGGAATTCAGATTAATTCTCAGTTTGTCTGCTTTTGCAGGCCATGTGTATCAGCGTGTGTCTGCAGGCATGTATATCACACTCATTTTCTCCTTGCCTCCCTGACACACTTCCATGTGTGAAGTCACATTTAACTAATATGCTCAGATAATTTCATGTACCCTGAAGCTGTATTGATTATATTATCAGTTTTATACTGTCATGTAGAGTAAGGCTTAGTTTCTGAATGTCTTCCATCCATCTGTCAGGGATAATGTAATATGCCAAGGATATGCTGTCTGATTTAGCAGAGATACTTTAACAGAGTAAAACTGTTAAGACATGACCTAATTATTTTACTGCTTTTATTCTGATTCTCCCCACCCTTGACCACTGCCTGTTTTTCTTGGATTTGCCTTTACAAAATGCTTTAATAAAATCTTCATTTACATTACTATATCGCAACCTAATTTGGTGCTAATTTACCTGCTAAGACCTCTCTAACAAAAGAGCTGTTCCCTCCCATTTTCGTGGATTTTGAAACCTTATGTGTGTTATTGGTAGTGATTCCTACTTTCCAAGGCTGGGTACACTTACATTGGCTACAACTGACTAAACCTGTACCATATGCTTGATATATTTTTTAATTGTGTTGTGCTTTCTTGGGATTGGAGTCTGAAGTGAAAATTCACAGTTAAAATATGCACACTCAGGATTATGAATGAAAATCATGACTGCAAAAAGTATGAAGTGAGAACATTTCAGAGCTGTAGTAGCAAGATTTAAAGCTCAAAGAAAGGAGAAAGGATAGAGTGGATCAGGAACTGGAACAAGCTTAAATTATGCACATCAGGAATAGAAACAGAAAACCCCAGTAACAATTCTCTGAGACACACCATGGATTGGAGCAGATAAGTAATTGTTTAGAAAGGATGAAGGGTCCATGGTCTCCTTAAGCCCACAGGAGTAGTAAAGTAGAGGAGGAATGTGGGACTGGATGTGCTCTTCTGCAGGCTTTGCAGCTTGTTGATGTAAGGAATGGGTTTTCCTTCAAATCCCAGCTAGCACTGACAGCCAATGGATACCAGTTAACACTGCATCATGTCAGAGAGGGTGCTCATCTGACACCTGGAACCTGCATCAGCTGCAGCCCACAGGAGGGTTTTCCTTTTTTCTTTTCTTTCTCCATTTCTTTATGTAAATGAAGTGACAAGCCAAAAAAATGCACCTTTCCTTGCTGTAATTACCAAATCTCTTATATGGCAATTAAGTTACAATATTAGGCTTTTTACCTAGTTAAATATTCTCTGAAGCACTGTTCTTTGAATTGTGGGAACTGTGAGCTATGTGATTAATAGCATTTTTATTATTTAACCAATTTAACCAACGGACACATTGCCAGATTTTATTTTGAAAGCAAATTTTTGACTGCAACAATGCCAAAGTGAGGAGGCCATTCTATGTGGTGTTGAGAAGCTGTACTTTTATTGCAAGTTGGTTTTTCATTTTGTTCCTGGATCTGCTGAAAAACAACAAAAAAGAAAGAAAGGAAAAATGGACCCTTCCTTCAAAGAAGCCTTAGGGATCTGTTCTTGTAATCACTGGTAAAAACATAACAAATTTTTCACAGTGGCTAATATTTGCATTCCTTAGTATATATTGCCAAACATTTTATGGCATTGGTTTAACGTGAAATGTACTACAGTTTTTCAAGTGAGAATACTAATCAAATTTCCAGTCTATATTCATTATCATGTTAATATAAAATAAGATATTGTGGAACTAGTAATATTTTGCAGTAAATGTATTGATTATATAATGTCTGTTATTTCTGTGGCAAAGAAAGCCTGATTTCCTTTCTGCCTATTATAATTACCAATTGCACACAGTCTTCACAGTATCCAGTCTGCTAATTAATGATGATACTGAAGGATGGGCATCTGATAACAAAAAATAATTTGCATAAGCTGCCTGCTAGAATGAAAGACCATCTTCCTCTGCAAATCCTGTATAAATGAGCATAAACTAAGAGATCACATTTAGATCTTGAAAGCCACCACCTGAGGGATTCATGGCTTTTGAAATCCCAGCCATAATGTGTACTGCTATAAATGAGAGCAAAGCAATTCAAATGCATAACAGCACGGGGAATAAAAAATAGGATGTTTAAATAATTTAGAAATGAGTCTGTTCTTTGAGAAAATATCCATATGAGCTTCATCATAATAGCTGTTGTCTTGAACATTGCTGGGAGTTGCTGCATTGCAGTGAGAGTTCATCTGGACCCAAGAAATGCCTCTCTACTCTGATTTGCAGGCAAATCCTTCAGTAACACCAGAACACTCTCACCTAGGGAGGTGGAATGATGGGACTGCCTGTGGTGAGAAAAATATTTCTGCCTTCATGGCAGTCCCTACAGAGAGAACATTTGGAAACCTGAAAGGGTCAGGAAAGATGAATAGGAAATCTTCATCAGCTGTGGTTTAGAGTATACTCAGAAAGGCTGTTGTTGTTGAAGGCCTTCCAAATTGAATTAGATTGCTTTGTAATATTCTTATATACAGACAAATGAGATATTATTATACAAATGCTCACAATTATTTGTCTTTAATATAGCAGAATACAGTAAGAGCTGTGAGACAGGAAAAGAAATCTGTGGATTTTTGTCCTACCCAGTAGGAAATGAAAACTAGAATGTTACAAAACTTGTTGCAATTTAGACAACCCACTTTCCATCTTTTAATGAAGGGCAGTATATTCTTCTATCTTTTTACAGTAATGGATAAGAAGCAAACATTTGACAGTTGTTTATGTACCCGAATTCAGAGTTCTCAGTAAATGGACATTTAATTTAGTTTAATCTCTTGCCATTCATTTGGTCCTTTTAAAAATTCTTTAAAAGTATTTCAACTCTGTCTTCCAGGAAATCTGATTATAAGAAGCTGCTGAATCTTTTCTACTTTTCCCCCAGTGCTTTTCTTTCAGAAATATTGCTTTTGGTTGTAAATATTTTTTTCTCCATGACTATTTAACATTATTTAATATGTGTTAACAACAGATTATCAGTGCACAACTCACCATTTATTGCTAGAAACTCTTACTTTTTTGGTAGTATTTTGGTTTTTTTTTTTTGCTTCCCCTAGCATGCTGGCAGATGTTACATGTGTGATGATATCTGCTAGCCTCTGTTTAGCAACTTCTGTGAGTTACTTCAGTTACAGGAGGATGATTGTTTTTTCTCTCCTGTTTTGAAGTTTGGTTTTTTTTCTCTGCATTTTTTCAAGTAGCAGGTGAAAGAAAGGTGGGACAAAATGTCAGCTACTGAGGAAAAATTGGTAAAAGCATGACATGGTATTGCCTTCTCATCCATTCTTCCCAGTACCTGTCAAGCATCATGCAAAACAGATGGCAGAGGCTGCACTGTTCCACAGGAGAGCTTTTGATCTTTGGTGCTGACTTTCATTGCAAAATTGTCCAATCACCTTGTGAGCAGGCAAAATGCCATGGCAGCAGATGAGGAGGAGTGTGAGTGCCCATATATCATATCTGTTTGTCGAGCTGAGACTGTCTAAAGGCCTTGGGGTTCAAATAAACAGCTTGCCTGCGCTGGTGCAACAAAGGGGTGAGGAAAGAAGGGGATTCAAAGCCAAGTCTGTACTTCCAAGTGCTTATGCTGCACATTGATATTGAAAAAAATCCTTTTCAATATAGCTTAGAGCAGCATATAGCTCTGCTCTACTGTGTTGTTACACACCTCCAGTGCTCCTGTAAGCACAGGATGAAGCTGTAAGTAGGAACCACCACAATGTGAACATTTCACTTTAAAAGTCTGTTTGTCAAGCTTGATTTCTTGTGCAAGAAGCAGTAAAATAAGGTTCAGTTTCATAATCAGAGTCCTTGCACTCTAGTTCATTGCATTTTTTAGTAATGTCCAGTGGTATTTGCGATTCTGTGAACATCTTTTCTATCCATAGACATGGTTTGTTTTAGGAGTTGTTGATAAACACTTATGTTCAGGGCACAGTGGGAGTGGGTTTTTACCTTTGGATTGTCATATTCAAACAAGAGGGGAAATAAAGATATCTGCCTTATGTGCCATTTCTTTTTGTTTGATAAGAGAAGAAGTGGAAAATTTAATGCCAATTTCCATAACAGTAGGGTTTGCAGTCTCACTTTAGGGTAGCAATGTAGTATTAAATACTGACATAAATACTGTTCAGGAGCAGAGCCAAAAAAATCCACATTGTCTAATTGTTTCTTCACATGGAATGAAATTTCTTATGGCACCCTGTTCTAATATTTTTCAAGTATGTCATTCAAAGTGTAACGTTATTGAAAAAGCCTAAAGATTTTGAAGACTAAGCCTGTGTGGTTCACTAGAAATGTAATTTACCTCAACAGAAATAGCTTTGAGGAAATCAGAGAACTAAATAGAACATGCAAATGTTGCTCTAAGCACTTGAAGTGTTTTATAAAAGAATATGATTTTCAGTGAAATTATGAACAATTTCCAGAAGGACAAATCAGAGATAGAAAAACTGATACAACTTGAAAATCTTATTCATCTGAGAAAACTGTATTTACTCCTTTCAAAGACATATTTGTGTAATAATTTCTCAATAGCAATTTTACTACTGAATTTTGATCCTTTATTATTTACCTTAGCATCTTTAGTTTTCATGAACCAGATTCTAGAGTCAGTTAATTGTATTGATAATTTTATTTTTTGTAAAAAAGAAAGGAAAGATCACTTTTTTTAGCATATTTTTATTTTTGAACAATGAAGGGGGAAGAAAGCTAGAAAGAAAAACTAAGAAATAATCCCCTCTCAAGTGTAGCGTAAAAATTAATAAATTTTAATGGCCTGAAGTATAAGTGTCTGGATTGCTAAATCAGCTGGCTGTGATAACTGGTATCTGAACTTGACTGCAAGGGAAAATATTAAAATACGTTTGTTTTTGTTTTTTTTCCACTTTTTCTTTGACAAAAGGATTGAGAAGTTCATCCCAGTTTACAGTATTACAGTCTGAGAATCCCTGGGAAGAAATGACATAAGAATGTGGATCTCTTAAAAATTTTGCTTGCACTTTTGAACAGAAACAACTTTGTTAAATCTTCTGGAATTAATTCTCAGATTGCTTAGATAACCTTTTTCTGTGCTTATACAGTGAGTATATAAATTATAAAGACTGATTTTGCATATTGTTCTAAGGCTGCTTTCTGCAGAGTTTATCTTGCTGTGTTCCTTTTGCATTTGTAAGGAGAGAGATTTTTTTGTAAGGAAGTTTAATGCTGAGAATGCTGAATAAGAAATAAGCACATATTATTTTTTATTTCTGTTCCCACTCTTTTTGAGCAGTTGTACTTCTGCCTTGCTCTGAATTCCCTGTACAGCTGAGTTCTCATAAATTTGTGCAGGCAGCTTGTGAATACTTGTACAATAAGTTTGTTGAGTTTCAATAAAAACAAAAGCACCAAAATCTTTAAAGTAAAGTTGCAGATGTAATATGTCTTATAATGAATAAGAATGTTCCAATTTAATTTATTTCTAAACTGGTAGCTCTACATTGCAGGACTGAGTTCTTTGTATTGCTTCCACTACTTTTGAAATTTAATTCCCAACTTTTTTATTTTTTTAACTTTTTTTTTTTTAACTTTTTTTTTTTTTTTTTTTTTTTTTAATGCAAGAGTTTTTTGGTCTGGTTTTGAAAACTTGTACAACACATTTTACAAATTAATACTCACTCTCATATCCCATGGTCAGTGTAACTCAAGTGTGGCCCTTGGTGCCATCTGAATGATTTTGAAAATTTCTGACTAGATTTCATTCAGCTGTTAAGAAGAAACTGAAACTGTAGGAAGGAAGACAAAAGATATCACTCAGTAAGTAGATGAACAATAATTCTGCTTATTCACCTCCTTTCCATTTCTCTTTGTTTCTGCAAGGCAATCCAGCATGGAAGCATGGTGGCAGCTCTCCCTCTTAGGTGTTGGCACTGTAAGGACAAGTAAAATCCTAAAACACTTTCAATCCTCTCTTCACCTTTTCTTCAAGCACCTTTCTTTTTCTGGCTGTTCTGAGCTGTGGAGGAGATTTCTCTTCTTCTTCAAGTTCAGAGACAAATTCAGAATTGTGTTCAGCAAATGGTTTCTTGCTTATCCCCTTTTTTCTCTGAATATCTGTGATGACTGGGTATAAGTTTCTCTGAAGCTGCTGCTCTGATCCCATTGTCTTAGCAGCAAAAATCAGTGGCAAAGGAGGTCTCCCAGGCTCCTCTCTGAATCTCTAAATTTCTCTTTCATGTTTTCCCTATTGCCTAACAGTCTGTAGACCTCTTGCTGTGTTTTTAAGTGCTTCACTCATCTGACATTTCAACTGAGAACTTCATTGCTCACTTCTATTTTCTTTTTAAAGACTTAATTGTTTCAAATGCAATTATTTCAAAACAGCCTAATGCAGGCCCAAGTATGCTTCCATTATACATAGCTATAATAATTGGAGATTAGGCATACTCAATGTTTGGCATGTTCTAAATCCTGGCCAAAAAATTTCTCAGCATCCTTCTATAATCAGGTCATCCAGTAAAATCTCAACTGTTTGCTCATCTCAAGAGTCCTTCACAGAAACCATTCTGTCAGCAAATGTGCTCAGTTTTGTCACAGGAGGTTAATGTTCATGAGAAGAAGTGAGGTCTATGCCATGGTCAGACTCCAAATTAAAATCACTCTGTTAGGAAGAGATCTAAGGTTTACATGTATTTAAAGCAGAAGTTGGATTAGAAATGAGACCAGTCTGCAGATAGTACTGAGCATTCTGGCTGGGTTTGGTTTTATTTCCAAGTAGTAGATAGTCATGTTTTGTACCACAGCCATTTCTGTATCTGCCCCCAGCAGATATTCAGACAAAGGCAGCTGCTTTTGTAACTGGAGATTTCTGTGTCTGGCCAAGCAAAACAGAATGAGGGCAACCAGCACTGACAAGACATGAGTCTTGGTATGGGCCTCCAGACTGGTATATTTTAGCTCTTTTCTTTTATCTCTTCCTTTCAACTGTTGACTCATTTTCCTTGACTAGCAAAATATTGCAGATATCATTAGCAAAAATACTGGTCTGGAACTGGGGCAAGGGGACTTTTTTTTGTGTCAGCAAATGAAAGGGGGGATTTCTTATGTTTGGTGCCAGTGCATGTGCACTGCTGTCACATTTGTTTGCAGTAAAATATGTTTGAAATTATTAGGTGATGAACATTCTGATTTGTTTTGCTGTATATTTAGATTTTTCTTTTCTTCTATAACTTCTACTTGCAGGTGACATTTTTTAGATAAGGCTTACAGGTCTGCAGTGTGTAGTACAATAAATAAAATCTCAATTGTGAGCAGTCTAATGTTAATTCCTTTACTGGCTGTCTGGAGTGGGCTGACAAAGTGTTCTGGTTTTGAAAAAAGCAACTTAATGTCTCCATTTGACCATAGTTACAAAAATGATGAGTTGTGAAGGCTAACCCAATGCATTTTATGGACGAATGCTTAAAAATATAGAAATCTTCAGACTATTCAGAAATAGATTGCCTTTTCTGAGTCTCTGGGCTGGGTATTGGGGGGTGCTGAAGTAGCCTAAGGAAAAAACCTTTAGAGACAAACACCATTAAAATGGAACTCATAGGAGTTTTTTTTTGCTAAAATAGATGGTGAATGTTGTTGGTTACTCAATCTGCCAACTAGCACTCCAAACAGCAGTGACAGTATTGCTAGCAGCAAAAAATTATTTCACCATTTATTTTTAAAAGTGAAATGAGCTGCAAACTTATATGAGAGGAGGGAGAAACTATCCTTATCTTAACATGCAAATTTGTCTTTTATTAAAATTTAAAGCAGTAACACAAGTGTGTGTATCCAGCAATGTCCTATTGTCTGTTGCAAAAAAAAAAAAAAAAAAACCAACCAAAAAAAAACCAAAAAATAAGATCTTTGGGATAACTTCATCTCTTTATCTTACATATTTTTTAAAACTACACATCTTTTTTACTATTCATAGTTCTAAAAGGCTTTAATGTTAAATTACTTAAAGGCATTAATACAAAATTCATTAAAAGATGAGGGGCATTTTAATGTCCAAAATTCTTTCCACTTACATCAAGTATATGCACAGCAAACCTGTAAGACAAGGGCTATATTCAGCTTGATACGATTTTTATTAATCAGAAAGAATTTTTCTTCTTCTTGCTGCCCTCTGTGAGAGTATGAGACTGTGAAGTCAGAAATAATGCCCATAGAGTTTACATATAACAAACTTGGCAAGCATGAAGAGAACTATTTCCCTGAGTACTCTGCTGAAAGAGCTCCTTAGTTCCCATCTGTGGATAGATTGTGTGCTGCAGTCCCTCAAATAAAGCTTTCTAATCCCTCTGCAAATGGAAATTGATTACAACAGCTGGAACTGCTTTGGCTTTCCCTTTATAGTCAAGATTTTTTTTTTTTTTTTCTGATAAGGTAATGTAGGTCAATGTTTTAGGTAATTCACAGTATGTGTAAGCTCTGAATTCAATTTAGAAGGAATCTGCAATCTCTTTAAGTTGTGGATGTTTAAATGCCAGTTTTGGAAGGCAATTATGGAGTAATAGAAAGTAAACAGGAAAAATGCATGTTGGTATTATTCACAGTTTAGTACACTCTCTAAATATGCATAACCTTAAATATGAAATTATGCTATTAGAAATAACAGGTGAATTTGAATGCAAATGGTGACATTTTGATAGCATAATTTTCCAGCTATAATTCATTCCCTCTAGGTGTCCTGACAGAATTTTATGTAGGAATGTAATACTGAATCATCAGTATTAGTGGTAGCTGGTAATTTTTCCAGGTGCACCAGTGCCAAGAGCACTCCTCACCTCCCACCCTGCCACAGCCCTGCTTCTTTGGGCTTGTCTTCCTTTCCCCTCTGTCATTTCTGCTCTCATTTTACCTTCCCTTGTCAAGGCTCTGCCCCTCGGAGCAGCCAGATTAAATTGTTCAGAAGACTTGAATCACCTTAGGTGGAATAAAAATGGCCTTAACCTAACTCTGTGTAGAGGAGGGCTGACCTCTCTGAACTATAAAACTATTTTATCTGCAAGTTATTTGTCTGGCTTCTGTGGATGATATGAGTTACTGATTAAAGCTCAATGATCCTCAAGCAAGTCCCAGGACTGTCTAATCTTATTTTTCCTCCTATATATTTCAAACTGGCATTTTTTCTAGCTATATTGAAAATCTGAAGTTTGTTTTCAGATTTCTAAGTTGTATTTCATGTTCAGTTGTAAATATTTCTTTGTTTTTCTACTTTTGGGACTGTGTTGCTGATTAAAGATCATTTATTTTCAAAATTTCTCTCCAAAATATGTTTCAATTTTTTATGTATTCACCAAGAGTATATGTAGAGGGTTTGTAAATAGTATTTGAAAAAAAAAATCTAACTGCCCAGATAAAAGAAAATTATTATGCTTTGATTACCTTTATGCCACTTTTTCTGAAAAAAATGTCTTAGTTATTACACATATTTTGAAATGTCATATAAATATTAGAGAATTTTGAAGCTGTTAACATATGCAAAACAGAAACTTTATTTTAAAATCTATGCTCGTCATTGAAAAGAAAGCATGTATCATTATTTGTAAATATTATATGATGGATCAACATTTTCATAACAACTTCCTGAACTGTGAATGGCATCCAGCCCAAGCACAAGTGGCAGAAATAGGCAAGCATATGCTAAATAATTTAAGGTAGTTTGAAAAATGAGAATATTTTCATTAGCAATCTGAATAGAACAAAACACTGGCTATAAAAGATAACTTGGTAGAAATTATTTCAGTTATTTTTAGTTCCAGGCCAAGATTGAGTTGTGCATATGTGACGTAATGGAACAGCTCAGGTGCTTAATATTAAGCATAAGATTAAGTGCTCCACTGGATCAAGACCCTGTTTGATAGTACCTTTTCCTCTGGGCTATGCTAATTCATTTCCTGGCTGATTACAGTGGCCTACAAAGAGTGTGAAATTGGTTTCCACTGGAATTTTCTCACTGTGATAGCAATATGTGCATCTTTTGAAGGCTACCAGCCCAGGATTCATCATCTGTGGTGCACAGAAATTCTCCTCCCCATATTTCTTTCATGAACCATGATTTATACATTTTAGCTCTCTTCAGGGCTGAATAGAAGCAACAGTTTCTGTCTCATTTTCTTGAGTTCTGGAAAATACTTTTCAAGCTGGGACATGTTTTGAGGGGTTTCTGCCAAATCAGCTGTTACACAGAGGTGGTGTCAGTTTGCTGGAATTTCTGTTGTTAGTGGCATAATTACAATGGCTTCATGTTTGAAACCTGTTAGCTGAGGGGATGCAGATTTAATTTCTGTACTGTCTTACTGAGTCCTTGTAAAATGCACTAGTTTCAACCCTCCTCTCCCTTGGTGTCTTGGAGGAGTCATGACTTGGTCAGAAAGAGGATTGTTTTGAGAAAGGAAATTCATTTCTAAACGTATGTACAGGAAGTTCATCAGTGGGAATTGTGTTTTTTAGATTTTCTGAATGAGCTAAAATTCATCGTTAATCTCTAGCCTTCTCACAGGTCAAATTAAGGAAGCCTGTAAGAAAAGGCACATTTTCAGCCCAATTGTTTGTGTTTGGACACTGCCATGACTGCATGTTGGTGGCCTGTCTTTGTAAATAGGAACCATCAGAATGCAGTTCCTTCTACTGGGCACTTCTGGCTTAGGGAGTTTAATTTGCTTAAAGAGAAAACCTCTACAAAGAGAATAACTGGTTTGCAGAGAGGGATGAGAAAGCAGCTGGAGGAATGTTTTTTCCTGCAGCTGGCCAGCTTGTTGGAGAACAGGAATGGGGCCTACCAGTTGCAGTCTGAATAGCTCTTTGGAAAGAGCAGAACCACCCATGAGTCTAGTGCCCTCTTCAGAAAACATATCCAGAACTGAAAACCTTTATCCCTGCAGGTTGTGTTGAAGAACAGTCGAAATTCAGTCTCACAAAACTGCAGCTGAATCCTGGATGGCATCTCATCTGAGGTCCACAGTCTCAAGTGATGCAAATCTTTGTCAGTCATTAGCTTTCTGGCGCTTAGGTTGAAATGCAAAATATTATGGGTTACTAACTACACAATCCAGTTTGTTTGCAGAGACAACTCCATGTTTGGATTTCTATCCAATCTACTTGAGGCTTTTCATTTTCAAATAATATAATTCTTTAGAAGAGATTACTCTTAATTGTGCCTTCTTGCACAGCTTTGTAACCTTCCAAGTTTTCTTTCGGGAGAAAATACACCTTGAGTCTTAGATTCTTATTTTGCTTTTCATGCCTTTCCTTCTCTGCTCACAAAATCAGTCAAACACGCTAGACAGCACCAGCTGTCTCCTAGGGCTCTAAAACTCTTTCTCGGTGCTCAGTAGGAGATCAGCTGCAGACCAAGAATAACAGGAAATGCATTATTTATGTGCCCCATTCCTTCAGAGCTGGCAGCTCCAGAATTCTGGGAGGTGCAAACTGTATTGAATTTTCCACATCTCGATGTAAATTGCAACATGCTCTTATTAAACATTCTGGAAGTTCTGAAAATATTTCAGTTATTGGAGCACCTCCATCTTTTTCTCTTTCTTTTCCTCCTATTTTTTTTTCATTTCTTATAAATAGATTATCTAAGTTATTTGGCAAAAAACCAAATGGATAAATGTCTATTCTACCTACTATATTCTTTATAATTCTCCCAATTTCCTTCCTTATTTTAAAGATTAATACTGTGAAGATGGAGACCTGACATGTCCCTGGAACAATCCTTAAAAAGCTGCTGGATGAATTTGGCCTTGCCCAAGTGTCCTTGGCCAAGATTTCTAGTGATGGCCATGAGAAGTGATGGCCCTCTTTGCAGATATATTGACTGGAGGAGGATGCGTGCAAAAATACTTTGATTTGTAATACCCACTTATGTCAAAAAAAAAAAAAAAACAAACAACATAACAAAAGAAAGCCTCCACAGCTGCCTCCAAGGTTGATTTCACTTGTTCAAAAGGCCTGCATACTGCTTTATGCCTTCTTTTACCTTTTAAAATATCAACAAGACAGAGTTTCCAGTTGCTGCACCTTCAGATTGAATGGGGTAATTATGGGGCCTCTAACCCAGCTGGGCTGTGCCTTGTTAGAGCACATTGGGAAAGGGTAAGATTATAGTCCAGGAGAAGAGCTGATGCAATTTCTGACATATATCCACCATAAGACATGAAATATATTTCAGGAAGAATGCTTCCCATCAACAGGTGGATCAATTTCTGCAGCAGTCAGGAATGCCTGTTTGGTGGCTGGGGTTTAATTAGCATTCCAGTGATCTCGATATGCTGATTATGCAGTTCAACTCTACCTCTCACAAATGATGTGTTTGTAAAAGCAGTTGCTGCTTTTCTGTGCTCTGCAAGACAAAAAAGCTTTTTATCTGTCACACACACAGAGCTGCTTCTTGCCCTCTATAAATATCTTTTTGGACTGTGGCAGGTGAAGGGTAGAGGTAATATGCAGACCAGGTTTCTACCCAGTCACGTTTTGTATTATGCTTTCAGAGTTTTTAGACTGATGACAAGTCTAATCTTTTAAGTATAAAATCATATTTCTGCTTCTGTGGAAGTGGGTATCAAAATATAATTTTTATTTTGGAGTTTTCTTCCTTGGTCTGTTTTTCTTCTTTCCTTTTTTTTTTTCCTTCCACTTTTATTTTCTCCTTGGTCTGATCTATGTCCTTTCTCTCTGCTGAGTTACACTCTTTTTGTCTGTCTTTTACTAACTGCCAGATATTATCTCCCTCTATATAGAGAGCAATTTGATGTATTTTACTTCAAAAGCAAGTGCTGTTTGACCAAGCACCACTGTGTTAACAAAAAAGCCGGGAAATGACTCTTTCTTCCTAATAAATATGATAAATCCCAGCTCTTGTCTGGCTTTTCAACCATAGTAATAAAGCCATAGTAGTTAATGGTTATGTCCAAATTAGCAATACTATGGTTTTTCTAAATCTTTTTAGCTATCCTGGTAATACCTGTATAATACAACACAAGAACAACCACAACCAGCTTAGCTTAGGCTATGTGATTAAATAGTAAAATATGGATTTAATTTGGGATGCCATTCTAGATCTTTATTAATCTTTCTATATTGAAGTAGTATTCTTTATTCATTAGAACTTCAGGGAAAAGGACCAATGTGTCTTTCACTGCCTGTTGCAATAAAAAGATAAAATATTGTCAGTATTAATGTATTCATTTTACGCATTTTTAATGACTTACATCAATAATAACAGATAAAACTAAGCTTAGATAAAGCATTAGAAAACGAATCTAAATTCTATTTTATTTATACAATCAATTTGAAAAGGGTCCTCTAAGACTTCTTTTATAATATTCTGTTGAAAAGAATTCTTCCAAACCAGTTGTTGGTTTGGAGTATGTTTGATGTTAAGAACTGATACTGGTGCTGTAGCCATATTTTAATAATGGTCACATTTAAATTATATTTACCTGCTTTATTGATCTGGGGTACAATGGGTAAATGCCCTTCCTCCCCCAGTGTATATGTACTCATTTTTCTGCTTCCTCAGCCACAGTTCTGTGCACCTTTGGATGCCTAATGTCTGTGTGTTCTGCACAGCAGCTGGGGAAGGGAATCCTTGGGGTTTTTGTTTTTATACAATACTCACACTTATACACACTCTCAAATAAGTGGATCTATCAATCTATATGGTATTTATATAATTATAAAGGTTATCTGTACTTTACTTTGCATGTCATCTGAAAATCTTTTCAAATGGGGAATAATCAATTAACTGTATTTCAAGTTTCTGTGGATTTAAGTTACTCAAAAGGAAATAAACCAGTAACTGTTTTATGAAGATGAAATTTTTACAGGGTAGAAAAATTTCAGTGAAGTACACTTCCTTCAAAAAAATAGTCAACTTTGGAAATAATTTCAAGTTCAAAGACAAAATCTTCTGTCAGTACTGTTTCTATCACAGATACCAGAGATTAGTGTTATATTCTAGAAAAAGATATCTGCAAAAAAAAAACCCAACCTAACATTGAATAACTAAAGGTGCTTTCTTGAAAGCAGTCTAAGGCAACCACATATGGACAATCATCTTCAGGAGTACATTATCCCTTTCTTCATTTTGGCTTGGGTTAGCAGTGTGAGTGTGCCTCCCTTCTAACCAAAATTACCTAAAAGGCAAAGAATCAAATTTCTCACTGCTATCCACTGCTATTTTACTGAAATAAGTAAATCTTGAAGAATAACATAATATGGGTAAAATTTTTGGTCTGAAGAGATAACTAAATATTTTCATTTGCTGGAAATATTCATATTCTCAGTTTCTCCCTTCTCAACTGGTCAAAAAATCCAAACATCTCTATCTTCAATGAAATAGAAAATCAAAGAAACCTTAGTGTGCTGTAACTCTGAGTAGTTTTCCCTGAGCTTTTAATTACTGTTTTTTTCCCCTATGAAAAACATTGGAAAATAGATATGTCCTTATTTTATGAAATTATATAAATGCTTGTTCTTTTTGTCAATGAACAGCAAGCCACTTCATTTGTGTTCTGATTTGTTGGTTCATATGTTTGTTGTACCGTAAATGTGAGGATATTTGACCCATGACCCCCTGTCCCAGCCTCTAATATTTTGGAGCAAAGGCACAGTTTGTTAGCCTGCCCTAAGTGAAAATTAAGGCAGTCAGCATCTGAGAGAGTGGCAGATCAGTGCCATGCTGGTGCTCAAACAACAACAGCAAAAAAAACAAACTCTTAATTTGAACAAAGCATTGTTGTTTGGGTGGGTTCCGCATATAAAAATGCAGTTTAGCTACAGTTAGAAACAGTTCTTCCTGTTTCCTCATGGTTTAGAGTTTTGGAAATTTTTAAGAAACAGCATAGATGGAAACTAAGAGAGAATTTCTCTCTGTCTTATTTTTTTTTCATCTGTTTTTTATTCAGAATGCTGGAGATAAAATGAAATACAGGACCATTTTCTGGATGCAATGTTCAATCAATTATTTTATCCTATCTTTTCTTAGGAACACTTGTCTGTCCTAATACATTAACACATTTAAGAAGCCACAGAAATTCCTTGATTTATATCTAAATTCAAGTGAAATCATTGTGAATTTTTCCTTCAGTGACTTTTGTGGGAGTAGGGTTCTGTAACTCCAGTACCTCAGGAGGGCAAGAATCTATTATCGTGTTGGAAATTCTCTTTCTCAAGCTTGTTTCAGTCAGATCTCTTTGCTTTCTTGGTCAATGTTATGTAAAGCCACATTATTTTAACCTGTATATTAAAAATGTCATTCATAATGAGCATCAAGGAGTAAATTTCCTTGGTGTCAAATATATTCTTCCATCTGGAAAATTGTAATATACCCTTGGTTTGCACTTTCCTATGAAAGGATGTCTCAGCTTCATACAATCTTTGCAGAATATCTAGATGCAGACCATTGCACTGTATCAGAATTGCTGACACCTATTGCCAGTTTTCAAGGCTAGCTTTCAGATAAAAATCAAAGAAAGAAGCATGAAACAATGTCATTTTATAAAGTCTTTCTAAAGTTGCTACATAAAAAAAATTGGATTTTCAAAAAAGTTTTGATTACTTGCACCAGGAGGTATAGGACCTAAGGGTTGGGTTATTTTTTTTCCTCCTGTGTAAGTCTCACGATGAGTACTAAAATAATTTAGAGGACCAAACTGTGATTCATAAATTAAAAAAAAAAAAAAAAAGACACTGATTTTTTTTCTATGTTGATATAATTTTAAACTGGCCGTATTTTTCTTGATTGTTTTTCCCTTGTTCTTTTGATTTAACATAATTTTTGAAATTTAAATATTGAAAAAAATTAATAAAACCAATATTATTCGTAAAATATATTCCCAACTTGCATAATAAATGTAAAGGGAATATCCTTTATGACCTGCATCATTGAGATCTGCCCTTCTGAAATACTACTTCATTGCATTTTCCATCAGGAAGTTCTCTGGAACAAAAAAAAGGATAAAAACATTTTTGGGATATTAGTAGGCTGTTTTTTTTTTATTGGTGGGTTTTTGTTTGTTTGTTTGTTTGTTGAGGTTTTTTTTTAATAAGGAAACCCTATTTCGGCCTTGCTAACTATTAGGATTTAAGTAATGGGAACTCTTCACATTACCTTTGCTTTTCCATGTTAGTATTGCTGTCCTATTTACAATTGGCAAGAGAAACAAGAGAATAATCAGAACCAGAGTGTCACCTGTAGTGAAAAGGAAGTGTTTCAATTGCAGTACCAAGACACTGATGTCGACTTTTGTTTATCAGAGAATCACAGGTATTCCACCCTTCCACAAAGGATTGCCTACAGGGCCAAGGATTCTCAGTAAATTGCAGCTGCTGTTGAGCACTTTATTGACTTTCACTTCTCATGTATCTGTGCAGAAGTTCTGTGGATTTGTGACATGCCAGGGTTGTTCTGAAAGCAGAAACCTCAAACTTGCCCATAGAATTAGGGAGGATGAATGGGTTTAGTCCCTTGGATGAGACAGGCAACAGACAAAAGCAACAGAACAATGCCATAAAGTAACCTCAGCTGCTTCAAGCAGTTCCCTTTTATCCTTAAATGAAGGAATTCGACAATGAAAAGTGGCAGAGGGAATACAGATGAAAGAGTAAGTACTTTGTTATTTCCAGTCAGGCATGTTTCCAATGTGTCTTATAAAAGAAAACCAAGCTAGAAAGAAATAGGAACCCAGTAGGGCGAGTGTGGGGGTGTGAGGATGTGTGTGTGTGTGTTGGAGGAATTTTACAAAAGGAGATCTCGGGCTGTTCAAAGCTGCAAAAATTTGTCTGGGGAAATAGACTTCCTCAGCTACAGATCCTCACCTAAAAAACTGGAACTATGTAAACCCAGAATTACTCTCTAAATCTCAGCAGGGATGCTGTTCTCGGTGCTACTGGAAATATTTAGTCCTGAAGCAGTTGTGCTATCATCGAGGACTCTCTTGCTTAAGGCATATCTTGTCCAGCACCCCACTGAAGTACAAACTAATCCTCTACAAGAACCTTTCTTCGGTTCCTTTGGGTTCTTTGGTTCTTCTCACTCTTCCCAGTACAGAAATAGCAATAGAAGCCTTACAGGAAAAAAAAGTGCATATGTCTAATTATTTTAATGACAGATGTTGGGGGGAACAGAATTACACAGAAGCAAGAAGGAAATGGAGTCAAAAAGGCAGAGAGGAGATTACATGAGTTGAGCTGAAGACTAAAGTAAACACTTGTATCTTGCTTGGAAACCCACTGCAGCCCTAAGTGTCTATCAAATGACTCAAGTAAGCTCTAGCACTGTCATTTGCTTCATTTGCTGGCAGGAGACCAAGCTATATATTTACAGATTCTGCAAAAATAGAGCTTTTGCTGTCCTGTAGTACAATCTCTATAGGGAGGTTATTGTTGTTGCTTAGGAAAAAAAAAAAAAAGGCTGAAAGACTGAAATTAAAATGATTCTTGGCTGTATAAAATTTAAGTCCTGCAATAGTAATTCAAGCAATTCTATTACACACAGCCAGCTTTCTGATAGGCATTATTTGTGGAAATACCTTTCTCATCAAAACCACATTCAGTTATAGCAGAAGCAAGAGAGAAAAGAAAGCTTTGTGTGAATTTAGTATAGGAGCTGCCAATTTTATAGTAGCTCCCATTCTCTAGGAATGGAAGGCATAATGACTAAACAAAATAAAACCAGTTGAGATGTCTGAAATAGAAAAAGTCTTTTTAGATTATTATGCCTTTAGACAATAATTGCCTCAGATGTTATGCTAAAAGAAGACATACAGGATAAAGACAGAACTGAACATAATCATCATTCTATAAAGGACTATTTTAATGAGAGAAAAGTATAGCACAAGAGAGAACAATATCCACTTTCCAAAACCATCAGTGCCAAATTAATCGAAGTTATTAAAGATAGTCTAAAATCAGGAAGAATTTCTGTTTTTCTTAGCACATAAAATGAGCTAATCTCAAGTCAAACACTTTTTATGTTCTCTGCTACACACTTCTGTCATGATTTCTCTCTCTGCTCTTGGTCCAAGCATCTCAAAGACCACGACCATACTTCAAAGGAGCAGAGAATAATAGTAGCAATTAAAAACTCCGTAACACAGCCTCCCAGTGGGCATTGCCTGTCCAAAGGGCCTCTTACACATAGTTATTTATCTGAGGTTTTGTCATAATTTTTTTCATATTTCCTGATGAAAAGAGAATGAATCCAGATAACCTAGAGAATTGAGAGTGTCCACCAGTGGATTTTACAAAGGCTATTTTTTCTTGCTTTACAAAATATAAATTCTATTCCTCATATAAAACAATTCTATATAAACTCTAAATAAGTTCTAATTATTTATGTTTTTTTCAGCCTTTTAAAATCTAACACCTCTGTGTAATGCACAATGTCATGTAAACTGAGTGGTGATCTACACAGTATTCCATATTTGAGTGGTTTTTAAACATTGTGTCCAAGATATATTATAGAAAAAGTATTGTCAGCAAAATAGTCCTCAGTCCCTGCAGTGTCATTTATATTTCAAAGAGCAGTGTCTCTGATGAACTGAGAAATATCACTGACTGCATTCACACAAAAATAATATTTAAAAAAGGGAACCTAAGCTTTATGATATATATTGGGTGCTGTATCAATATTTCATTTACCTCCTTACAATTTTTATTACAAATTTTTAATGCATGCTAGAATAACAAATGCAATAACACAGTGGGAATTCATTCCCCTTCCATCTGAAATTTATCCTCATAAACAACAAAATGGATTTGGTAAGCAGAGGGGAGGTGCTTCAAGACTTCATTGTGGCTTCAGGCAGAGCACTGAGAAATGGGTCATTTTCCCCAGAGCAGCAGCACCTGCAGCAGCCTGGGCTGCTCCTTTGAGTCCCCAGTGAGCCATAATTCCACTTCTACTTCCATTGCTTGGGTGGGACGGAGAGCAATTGACCCTGGCCTGTACCAGCAGCCCATGGCATCCAAATTCTGACAGCAGGAGAAGGAAGAAAGTAATGTTTTCTCTCCCTCAGCTCCTTAGGAAAATTAAAATTTTCTTCCTTTAAACCAAGAGTCAAGGTTGGGATATTCAGTATTTCACTGGTTCCAAACAGTATGGTCCAGTTACTTGGCAATTAACAAGACTTTCAAGAATAATATTTTATTTTGTCCATTTTGATTAGGAGTAACCATAATGATCATTTCTCTCTAGATAGAACTAATCAAAAATATTACAGGCACATAAAATTTCCTGTTGATGAGACCCTCTTAAGAAAGTAATAGCTCCTTACTTTTTGTGAATGATTAGCCTTCATTTCTCTTCTATTCAGTGACAGGGAAAGGATGATAGAACATGAAATTATTTACATAAGCATATAGGAATGCAGTGCTGCACTTTTTCACTTCCTAGTTTGCTTTTTTCTCTGTTTATCAGAAGAATAATTAAGTTTATGGCATGATAAATTTGACTTGACAAGTGTGTCATTTCAGGAAATAACATTTGAACACATAACCTCTTTAGCAGTGTTAACAAAGTCAGATTTTTTGAAAATAAACTTAGGTTATCTGTAAGATTAATGCTTGACAACATTGAGACTATAATGATAATGTTATCTACTAATGGTATAGGTGTAAATTTATTTGATAAATAATCATTCAGACTGGATTGTAGATTATATGAACTATGAATAAGAACATACAAAGGGCTATAGATATTGGATTTTGTAGGATAGAACATATTTGAGAATACTGGTTTAATGGTATGAGACCTCCATATCCAAGATCCATTTTATCCTTTCCAAGAAAAAGAGTGAGCATAATGGTTGGAGTTTTCCTTTATGTTGATAATAGTATTACATTTGAATCGTTTTATCTCTCCTTGCAAGCATGCAGTATTGGCTATAACAGCTTTAATAACCATCATATGATTAACAAATCTAATTCAAGATGTGCGGTAAGCTTTGCTTAACTTGAAACCATCACATAGCTGAGTATCTCAGTGGATGTTTATGAGTTCAGCCAAATTCTTTCAGTACTTTCCCACAAAAGCCATTTAAATTTTTTCTTGTCTCTAAGCACAGAATGATGGTCTACAAATTAAAAAAAAAAAAAAAAAGCACAAGTCCTGATGGCCTTATTTGATAGAATATGTAGATTATGTCAGTTAGAGGGAATATCCACTGTATAGCACACTTAAACTAGTTTGAGGTTTGCATTTGCAATTCTCACAAAGTGTATTGATTCTAGCAGTAAGCAACGTCTGTCAAGGTTACTAGGAAACTTGCTACTATGAGCACTGAAATCCACAAATTGAAATTCCTTTATTATATTATAAAAGCATGTCCAATCTTGCTTGATTCCCATCCTTTTCTTTACATTACCTATAAAATATCGTCTTGTTTTTTTTCTCTGCAAAATGGAATTTGAGTCCTGGTCCAGTTCATATTACTGGTGAGAGGTGTGATTTATCTACACATTTTCTCCTTTTCAGCCATTTAGCAACAGGTTTACTCCATTTTTAATTGACTCAGATTTGAAGAAACTTGCACACTGTTCTGCATACTATCATCAATATGTAGATTCACTTTGACCACAAAACAGCTCAAAAATACACTTCTTTCTGTCTGCTAAACAAGAAAACAATACTAAAAGAAACCTTTCATTTTATTACTGCATTTCCATGAACTGCTTCAATCTCCTTATATGTGCTTTATCAAATCCCATTTCACAGATTGCTAAACAGAATTCTTTTCTGTATCCTTTCAGGTTGATCACTTGTTACTTTGAATATTTCCTTGATTACATTATTCTTTCATCATGTAGTCTCTGCATCCAGTGTTTTATTGATTGTATCTGTATGTCTCTGGTTTTTTCCGTATATCTGCACTGAAGTGCTGCTCTTTGCGTCATCTTCCCATTTTCTTTGAACAGTTTTTAAGTGGTCTTTATTTGCTTCCTCTTCACCCATTGATTCGTTCATCTTTATTAGTCAAGCATGTATCTCTTCCTACCCTCCCATATAATCCTCTAATTGCCTTTTTTCATGGCAGTTGGGATGTAAACACCTTGGGTCAGTGACCTGCCAATGCTGTATCAAGTGCATTTTTAATCAATTTGGTGGCACTGAAGAAGCACCAGTCACAACCTGTATGATATCAAGAGGTTCAGGGCATATCAGTTTTATGATGATGAATGGAAGTAGCAATTTCTATGTTTCTTGGCATTACAGCAACTGTCACTATATGGAAAGAATATTTCCCTAAGTTTCACCAAACAGATCCATAAACCATAACTATGGCAGTAACTGAGGGAACATAAAACCTTAGCAGCTTTGGAATGGAGCCAATCATAAATACATACAAATGGTCTATTCCTGCTAAGAAAAAAAAAGCTATTTCACAGTGCTATCAGTCAGATTAATGTACCCCAAAAGTATTAAAACATGACATGCTGAGTGGTTTTGATTCTCTTCTTAGAAACTATATCTGTAGTGTCCAAAACGCTATTGTAGGTATGCACTTCAGTAACATGTCAGAAAAGTTATCATCTTCAGATCTGAAAGATGAACTGAAAATATTTCTCTACTGACATATTAGACCAAAATTGTTTCTAATGTTTTAATTATATGGGGAAAATATTAATACAGGACTAACATGGGTCTTTTAAAGCCACCAGTATTATGTAGTCACTTGTGATGACATAAGAATTTTGTCTAAGTGGAGTCATATTGACAGACTGAAAGAAAGATCTGAACTCTTCCTATGAATGCTTGCAGTGAAGGCAAAGTTCATGGTTTTATTGATAAAAGGATTGTTTCTGTTTTCTGTTCACCAGTGTAGATTAGGGGGAAATGGAAGTGTAGCAAGGTGTGAATGAAGTTGAGAGCCTGGGGTTAATTTTGTAATTCATGCAGATTGCATTAGGGGAGCCTCTCAAAACCTTTTTCTTCTTATGTGTATAAGATTTTTATTCTGCACATAGTAAGAAATATTCTGGTGTTCAGCTGCATCAGGAGGGCTGTGCCATAATGGATGGAGCTGCTCCACTGACACCACAGGCAGGACTGGAATTATTGGGGGTGTCTGTCTTTGTGAAGGGCTCTTGAGCAAATGAGCCTTGTGCAGACTCTGGAGATGGATGTCAAAGGAACAAGATCTGTAACTTGAAGGTATTTAAATCCTGTCAGGACAAAGCTGTGTCAAGCATCATCTGTTTTGAACAAGGTTTGGCCTAAACAACATTTTGTGTTCCTTCAAACCTAAGTTATCCTGTGATTCAACTCGATTTTAAAAACACATGTCCCTTCTCCCATCATATGAATTTAGTTCAGGGGTTTCCCACTAAACAAGTCTATCAGTTGGTAGTTCATATTTACATATTCCTTTCAGGAAAATGCTTCTGTTTTTAGAAAAAAATGTTTCCCACCATTAAAAAGAAAACAAAACAGTCAAATACACATTTTGTGTGAAGTTGTACAAATCCTCTGTTGCTGAGAGTCTGTAGTACATACAGAAAATGTCTGAAAGGGAAGATGCTGAATGTTGCTTGAACCATCAATTCCCATGGACATGCTGATGGAGTAGTTGGAAGTAGAAGCTGATATCTAGTGATGAGAAAAGAGGGCCAGAGATTTATGATGAAAACAAGAAAACATCACAGAGCCATTCACTGTCACATCAGGAAAAACAAATGTTGTTCATTACTGAACAGCAGAAAAGAAACTGGTGGCAGTTGACATGAACTGTCCGACTTTTTACTGGTTTTGACTTCGAGGTGCAATGATTGAGAAGATGAAGGAAGTGCTCCAGATGAGGAACACTGTTTCCTCCATAATAGCTCAGATATGCAGCTGTGGGAACAGAGGGGACAGGAGCCCTGCCCTGTGCTCTGGGCTGTGCTCCACTGGCCCCTGTGCAGCTCAGCTGCATGTACTGCATCGAGTGTGAAGTTTCCTCATTGCTGCAGGGTTATCCAGGTCTGTTTGCCCTCAGGATTTGATCACACTGATGCAATTCCTAAAGAAAATGCATCACTGCCATATTCAGCTTCTATAGCTCATGCAGGGTTTTTCCATTAGTTCATCAATATCTGCACTGAGAAAATATCAGATGAGTGGCTTTTGACCTACAGTTTTAATTGTGTTGTGGATGCAACCCAAATAGTGGTTATGGCATAAAACTTGGTGCGTTTAGGACTATTACACCACATAAATTTCCCCTCTGACTGCTGCATATTAGCCACAGCTGAGATTTGTAAAGGCAATTTGCAGGAATTTCTATAGGATAAATAGAAGAGGAGCCAGTTTCTGTGTAGTATTTCTGCAGGAGAAGTGCAGTTTGGAAATCGTATTTCAGTCCTGGATCCATGATGAGTCATTATAAAGAACAGCAAGATTCAGGAGTTGGATTTAGAAATTCCTTGGCCTCTGAAAGTACATAATTCTCTAAATTTTGCTAAGGTGGACTACAGCATACACTGAGATG
The DNA here is from genome assembly GCF_031753505.1 of Anomalospiza imberbis. Taxonomy (NCBI): domain Eukaryota; kingdom Metazoa; phylum Chordata; class Aves; order Passeriformes; family Viduidae; genus Anomalospiza; species Anomalospiza imberbis. The sequence continues at coordinate 14,054,624 of NC_089690.1, read as the reverse complement.
GAAAATTAACATCAGGCCGTGATTTAAACTTATGAACAGAATTCCAAGAGATCTGACTTGCTCTGTGGGGGTTTTCTCCTTAATTTTTACTGCCCTTTCCCCCTTAAATTATAATATTAGTCAATTTCACATTCGCTTCAAGACTTGTCACTGGTATTAAGTAATAGCTTATCTGCTATTTTCCTGTTATTATAAGAAAATTTCCACTATATTTTTGTTCAGCTGCATCTATGTTGGTGTCATATTGTCTTTCTGTTTCTTTTAAACTATGTCTTAAAATAGTCAAGGTAATTACCTTTTTCTGATAGGACAATATGGCAATTCAAATATCTGGCACATATTTTTCTTTTTTTGTGCTATTTTGAAAGCTTTATCTTGAGTAATTTTAAGGTAGCTAGTCCTATATATTATTAATATTTTAGGACTAGTAATATTAATTTATGGTGGATTTGGGGGCAAATCTGTCTGTAAATAGGACTCTGGAATATAGAGTTCATTCTTCTGTGCACATATCACACTATGCCATGAAAGTCAGAATGTGGCTCTTTAGGACAGTGGTGACATTTATCGGCAGTTGATATTGAAGCAGATTAATTACTTGAAGCACAAGGTTCATAATAATGCTTTATCTGACATTACCTAGCATATTATTATCACCAAAGAGCTCTCTCTCCACTGAAGTAATTAAAAAAGGTCAAATTTTCCCAGCTGGAATTTTAATTTCTTTTGCCAGTTCCTTCCATTTAAAATATATGTTCATATGGTTTAATGTGATCTAATGACATTACCAGTGAGTTAATGTACCCAGAAAGCCAGCAGTTAGTGTACAAATAATTCTTTCTATTTAAAATAGAAATCCAAAAAAGAAAAATTCATGTTAATGTACTCCAATTGTTTTTGAAATTATGTAGTATTCTTTAAAGCCTGAAATGGGTAATTTCAATTATCTGGATAGAAAGATACATGCTTTTTCAGTAGATTAATGGATATTGAGTGTGTTTTTTATCTCTTCTTTTTTTATATACCAGGAAACTGTGGGTTATTTGTAGTGAGTTGATTTTCAGAAAGATTATACATAGTTATTTCTAATGTTCAGTGGGTATTATGGTATACTTATATAAAATTGGAAACACTAGGGCTAATGCATTGGCCAGAGGAAAACAAGGTACTAAATTAGATGAGGACTTGGTAATGAACTGGAAAATTAAGAATCTGGACTATAAATCATTCCTTTTCCTATGACGCTGAATGTATACACCTTTTCACAAGGCAAATCACAAGGATTGGAATAAGGGCCAAAAAAGAATTTAAAATATCCCTGTGTCACACCTAATCAAAACAGCTTTTTTTTGTGTAATGTTGCCATATTTTATTGAACACCTCCACAGTGATATTAGAAATATATCATGATTTCAACATTACGGTTAGATTATATGGTAGATTCAAGATTGAATTTATGTTTTACATTGAATCATGCCTATAAGTAGTTATTTCCTTAAACTGCATTTTCATGAGCAGTTTAAAGACCTTCAGAGAAAGAGATATGCAGTTTGTTTTAGTTTTTTTATTGGCTGCATATTTTTTTCCTTTGGAGACCTTTTTCGAATTTCTTCTTGAGTTGCAAATCCTACTGGTGTTTCTGAAAGCTCCAGAGAAGGTATAAAGATATACTGAGGTGTTTTGTGAAATCTTATCTATTTCCTAATGCTGAGAGCTACAATTTAGATTGTAATTACAGCGTCTTTTCTACGGTGGAGTATTGAATGTGCATGAAACTGCCAGTCCTGTGCACAGTAAATGCTGTTCCATAGTTAAAGCTGCAGCATTTACAGTTAATTCATGACTCAATTTTTCTTCCCTAATGACATAACCTTTCAGAAGTACCCTCTTTTCATTGCTCTTATACTTTAAAAGAAAGTTTGCTAACAGAGAATTGGATTTTCAGCATAATCACTAAAACTAAGACTAAACTACTCATAGATCCCCTCATTCACTCTTTTTTTTCAACTGCTTTATCACTCTTTGAGATTCTCTTGAGTCCACTAAAACACCCAACCAGGGAAAGGGAACAGAAACGTCTCATGTATAGGCTTGTCCATGGTAGGAACTCTGTCCGTCCATGGCAGAATTTCACAATGTTACTGAGGTCTAGAATTTTCTCCAGATCATTCCTTTATAGAGGAACTTTTGTTTCGGTGAGGAAAATTGTTATTTAGAAAACCAGTAGTCCTTGTGTTAAGATGGACATATGAAGAGTGAGAGCCCTGGATTCAAATAACATGGACCTCAGGAGCTGCTTTGAAATAAGCACTGTTTTCTCTGCTCTCTCCAAAATGCTGACTTCTCACACCCAGTGGCTTCAAACTTATCAAGCTGAAAGATTTATCCTTTTTGTGTGCTTCTTTGATTTTGGGTTTGTGTTTCTCCCCCAAGTGAAACCAGTTCTGTGGCAGCTGTGTCGGAGGCCTTTCACCAGGTGGTGGAACAGGAATTCAGATATCTTCTGTAACTGGGGGCAGAAGGACGCTTCATCTATCACCACAAAAATTGCATTAAACAGCTTTTGACATGTGTTGAGCTTAATGGTTTGATCAAAATCTCTTCAAAATTGGTCACAGATAATGGTAGGAGGGCATAGCTGTCCTAAGTACTTGCATTAGTGACAAGACTAATCAGCAAAAGCAAAAAATATTGCATGTGTTGTGAAGGAATACCTTGTCTAGAATTCCCATTTCTTTCTTTGTTTCCATCTGTGTATGAAATAACACTTTTTCCTTGCAAAATACCAAGTTTCTTTTCAGAAAATCAGCATGGATATATTTGCAACTTGCTCATTAATTGCCTCAATTATTTTTGAAAGGTAAGGAGTTTAGTGAAAGTTAGGAAGAGTGAAGGGGAGTCAAAAAAGAAATTGCTCTATAATTCTTTCTAGATCTTTTAGCTTTGTGAAGGAAGGCTTGATGAGACTGTAAGAAAGAGACTGAATAGCAGTATTTACTATCTATTTCTTAGTTTATTTATTTTTTCCTTAATGCTTTTAGCCTTGTTGTGAGCAAAGCATGACTTTTCCTAATTAAGAAATTGTACATATATTACAGCATTGTAAGATGACTGCATTTGGGGCAAGGATTGAAGTTGCTTTCTGATGAGTAAGAAAACCCTCAAAGAAAAGATTTACAGCAAAGTCTAGGACAACAGAATTGTTCTGGGATGGCTTAGGGGATGACATTTTAGTAAAAGAAACACAAAACACACAAAACCCACACAACAGAACCGTATTTTGCACTTGGATGAGGAGAATAGGATTAGAAGTCTAAACTGGGGGAAGACTGGCTGCAGGCAAGGAGCCAGATGTCTGCCCAAAGCTCTGCAGAATCAGCCAAATAAAGGGTTATAAACAGGAGTGAACAATAACTGCAATGGGGAGAGCAAAAATCCATCAGCTTGTGATGGATGAGCTGGAAGAGCTCACACGAGGTGCAGCGTTTTATCCCGGCTGTTATTGTTAGGGAGTCCAGAGGAGTGCACAGGGGAGGTTTAGAGAGCCATGGCCTGGGAAAGGAAGGGCTGGGAAGGGCTCATGCAAAGGCCCTAGATAGAAACAGCTCTTCTTTATGCCTGCGGTGGCCAGGCCAAGGGGAAGAATTCTGCCTTGTGGCAAGAAATGCGTTAGAAGAAATCATGTGAAGAGGAAACACCAGCCTAGGCTGCCTTTGGAGCTTGTTAAATCCTCACTGCTGGAGGTCTTTAGTAGCAGCTCTGAGCAGGAATTCAGCAAGGATGGTGTGTGTAGCCCAGGGGCTGAGTGAGCACGTCCTGAGAAGTGCAGGGTGGATTTCTCCACTGAGGAAGGGGTAGGTGCTGCCTGGGACTGTGTCCCCTTGTAGGGCAGCACTGAGTTTCTGCCTGCAGACTCCAAGGGCAACCAGCAGCAGCTGGGCTGGAGAAATTTCTGTCTCAGTGTAAACACCCCTGCTGATCCTGCCCTGGCACAAAGGGATGAATCACATCAGCTCTAGAGGGGCATTTTAACCCTCTTTTTCACCAGGATTCCATTATTTTGCTCTAAATGCTGTCAGATTTTACACATATCCTAATAAAGCAACTCTTGAACAATGGCTCTGGTAGCTGTACACCTTCCCCAGATGCCAATGTGATAACTTTCCAACCAATAACAAATTCAGAAGGGGAAGAAATTTACTAGAACGCAGTGAAAGCCAGAATATGAGATTATTGCTATTAGATTTTGTTCAGAAACACTTCTGTCTCCAGCTAAATTGGTCTGGGGCAATGTCTGCATTTAGATTATTGCTTTTGCAAACAGTTCTTTTGCTAAGCTATTATGATGGGAGATAACAGTACAGATAAGTTCTGTGGGGGAGAAGTCTGTCAGAACTGAATCTAATTATTTACTTATCTTTCAGTCAGATAATGCTGCAAGAGTTTATACTTGTTTGCTAAAATAGTAGTTTGAGTTGTCACCTTGCTTCTAAGCTATTAGCTATTTCTAATACTGGGAATAATTTTCAGCATGTGACATCAAACCAGAAATAATTCTGTCACTACAGATATTCCTTGGATGCCTAATTCAGGAAAATATCAAAAATCTTCTAATATCAGAGAATAACGAGAAAGATAAAAATTCTTCCTGCTGGAAGAAAATGTAACTATGAAGCCACTTTAAAAGATAATACAAAGTCAGCATGTACACCTGCTCATATAATACACCAAAAATTAAAATTAAAAGGAGAGTACTGGGAAGAAAAAGGAAAAAAATTAATACCAAACACCACAGTCTATTTATCAGATGTATATAAAACACTATATTTAGGGTCCAGATTAAATGTTTCACCTGTCAGAACTGAAAGATATCAGTACATCTAGAATTTGGCCTCATCTTTTACAGGTCAAGTACAGGATTTATTCTACTTGCTGCTGTGTTGTCATGTTGAGCATGTTTTACTCACAAAACATTGACAAGCTTCAGCCTGGAGAAGCCCCTGTGGAATTTATGCAAGCACAGCTTTCAGTGGTTTATGGCTCATTTCACTGGGGTGGCAAAAATCATCTGCTGACCCAGAATAACTATCAAGAGATGCTCTAGAAAATGAAGCATTTGAGACTTGTGCTGATAGAATTTTACATCCCTTTAACATCAAAACAGAATGGTTTTTCTAGCCTTTTTTAAAATAAGCCTCAGTAGTAGTAACAATAATAATATAACTAAAAACTAGCAAAGATATATATGCACTGGAAACTGTCTCTGTAGGAACGTACGTATGTCATGAGTTTCTGAGGTCTCTGACATTTGTCTCTGCTTCCTGTTTCTTGTTTACAAAATCAGCTTTTCTTATTGCCTGGCAAATCTAAGACCTAAATCTCCCACTGAGTCTGCCAGCATGTACAATCAGTCTCCAAGCAAGTCTAGCAGACACAGAAACATCTTTCCCAGAGTGTTTGACAGAGAATTGAGTGCTGTAAAGTTTCCGAGTCCCTTGAGGGGGGACAAGTGTTTACCAAACCCACAAACACACTTTAATAATGAAGCAAAGTCAAGTTCATTGTAATCAAATACAAAGAAAAGCAATTCCCTTGTGCTTGGAAGCAGCTGCTGTGCAGGGAAACAGCAATAGCTGCCTGCAGCTTTGGCTTAGCTTCAAGTTGTTTTCTTTGGACTGGGGACTGAACTATCAGGAGGATCTGCTCAGGTGCAAGAAATGGATCTGATTCTCAGATAATTTGCCTTTCTCAGGCTCCTGTTCCCTTGTTAAAATGCAGTTTAGAGGTAAAGTCTACCTGGGAATCTCAGGAGAGTGAATTTATCTCTAGGGAATGGGGGTTGCTCTGATTCTTGATAATAAAATTCAGCAACAAAGTGAGGTGAGGTTTAACCTGCCTACTAATGAATTCTCACTCCTGCACTGACAGCACTTGATGTGCAAAGGTACTCTGAATGCCACTTCTGGATGACAGATTTAAGAAAATCTTAGTAATTATCTGCCTAATGTCAATCCAGTCATACACTACAAACTTTATCCCACTTGGGTGGTAACCATTCAGATTTATTGTGTAAAGTTCTCATCAACATACCACTCTAGTGTTACAGCTTGAAAACAATGCAAAACACGTTCACATTGGTAAAAATATTCATTACCAACTACTGAACAGTGACTAACTCTGGGGAGGATTTGTCTGTTGATTTTCTATTATTGCAATATTTGTGTTATGCAGGTTGTTCAATTTAACAGAAAATCCTGCTGTTAGTAAACTAATTTCTTCTCTTGTAGTTTAATAGTGGCTCTCTAAAAAATAAAAATCTAAAGAAGATTTTTGGTTTTGCTGGACATATTGGACAGTGTTATAAATATTCTTGTGACTGTTTTATATAGTTCATGCATCAGTATGGTAAAGATATATATTCTAAACAAGAGTTTACCCTTGGCATCAAGAACTGTTTCAACTCCAAAGATCAGATTCCCCATATTTTAAGTTTATAGTTTTGAAATTTATTGAATTATAAAAATATAACTCCTTGTACTTTAGTTGTCTGATAAATCCACAATCTGGAAAATCCAAGGTAATTGAAGCTACAATTTAATCTGGCTCTGCTAAGACAGATCATGAATGCTCTTATTAGCATCCTGGGTTTCCCCAAGCTGGGGAGTATGGCCTTCTTTCCTTGCTTTTGTCAATGACAGATGGAGAGGGACAGTTCTACCTTTCATGTGCTTTCTATTGCTTTGTTCTTCTGTTTTGTTGTCATTCTGCTCTGGGAGTCTCTGAGAGGAGTGGGTAATTTCTTAACAAGAGTGAATCAACAGTGCTTTTGTCTGGTTCAGTGTGTCAGGTCGATGAAGAAGGCAGAAGGAGGGAGGATAGAACAAAAGAAGTTTCAAATTGAAAGTCTCCGGTGCAAATAAATAATTTTTTAAATTTCTTCTATGGAAGAAATAGGCTAACTTAATGCATAGTAGCAGCACCAATTGAGTATGGAGAAATCATAGTCATATTTCTGCAAGACAACTGTTATATTCTCATATACTAACAGAGTCATTTTAACCACAGACATTTAAAACACGATTAAATGCCACTTCAGTGGTGACATGATTTATGACTGAGCATGTACTACAGTGACTGAATACTCCAAAAGTGACACCTTCACTTCAGTCTCTCTCTTGCATGAAAGGAATACACTGCATTTTTGAAAGATGTAAATGTCTCTAGGTACAGGAGTGTTTAGGGATGTACTTTTATGTGACTATACATTTTCTAGCATTTTTAACACTGATTATGTTTTATGTACATGAAGGAAATAAAAGTAGAGGCTTCTACCTTTTTTAGCCAGATAATGATGTCCTGTATTGTAGTGCTTTCCCATTTTGTCTCTTACTTGCAGTTGAGGTTTCAGAAAATTCCTGACTAAAAGCTTTCAAAAACTCTATTTTCAAGCAGTTATTTACTAATATTTCCAATTATATTGCATCCTCAGTTTTGGCTGGGCAAGAAGGGGAAAAAAGGTGGATGGCAACTAACTGAAATGAAGTGTTCTTTCTAATTACATAATGCTAGAAATGAAAATTATTTGTTATGTTGTGACTTTAAGTCTTCATTTCAGTTCCAATAAACCTTGCATAAAAATCCCCTTATTCTGAAAGAGATTTGTTATAGCAGTGTAGCAGAACAGTTTATTAAATGAAATAAGATGCAAAAAATCTATGAGGTTTCTGACAGCATAAGATTCAACAAATCCCCAGTTTCTCTGAGAAATATATCTCTAGGGAGATAAAAAATATTTCAATAACAGTCACTTCTCCTTCATATCTACAGGAAAGCAGGCTTTATGTCTTTGGGGCTTGTGGTTTTCAATACTTTTCTTATAACATCTCAGTGCTTCATGGCCTCATGAACTTGGTATGTGTGAAGACTGTCACTGATGTTCTGCAGATGCTCTTTTTGCATTTAAAACAAGTTGGTTGTCAGGGAATGATTCCAGATACCCAAAATAAGCTTGTTAGAAGTTCAGGTGCCCTACTCCACTTTTAATGTCTGTTTTATTGTGGGAAAATAACCCCTGAAGTGATTGAACACCCTGCAGAGGTTTATACCTCACAGTACACAGTAACTGCGGAGTCTTTGTGGGCATTAAGTTTTGATCTGGTAATGGAATAGAGGGACAAATATGTAAAGCAAAAGAGAGAGGCAATCATTCGTTAAGGAAAGGTTTAGTGGACTCCTGGTTATCCATCACTTTTTTGTTTTTGTTATCTTCTAAAGGCTTTGGAATATTAAAAAATTATATTAAGTCATTTTATTGTACTTTTCCAATGGATGAGTGCTACAGACTGAACCTTTATAGTTTAGGCTCTTACCACTGAGAACAACCCCAGTGTTTACCATGAGGCATTTTCCAAACCACACAAACTTGTTTGAAGCCTGAAGCTGTAGGAGAAATTCCAGTGAAGCTTCAGAGCTGATTCTCCCACACTGACTTTATCAAAAAATAACCAATTTTCAGCAATTCACTGAAAGGTTTATCACTAACTCTTGGACTGTCTCTGCCAAGTTTCAAGTCCCTTTCCTGGTCCATGTTTAATTTATCTGGTCCATATCTGCAATATAGTACTGCAGAACTCAAGAAGAATGAAAATGTCTAAATAGTAGGGAATTTGGAAATTTGGAAAACCAAATTCTTACTCTAAGGCTAGCATCAGAAATTGCTGCTTTTTTGTCTGTGTAACTTGGTGAGCAGAGGGCATGCAGAACATCCACAGTACTGATGTACATAGGATATATTTGTATCTCCTTTAGAACCCTTCTGGAAATTTTTCTGAAAAAGTGTTGAAGCCTTTTTGGAGCTGAGACTCGTGGTTTGCCCTGATCTGCGGTTGGTTTTGAATAATGGGTGCAAAATGCTAATTATCACACAAAGTAATAATTGCAAGGCATTTTGATTCAGTTTTCTAGCTGGATCCACATTTAAAAATAAAACTAGGTCAAAGCAGGAGGTGCTTAGTTGTTGAAGGAAGCAATGTCAAACTTACTCTTCTTTCATTTATTTCTGTCATTCTAGACTGAATTCCTCAGAGCTTGTTTATCAGCAGTATAAGGGTTTGCATTTTCATTTCTCATTGTAGTAAGGGAAACTTTAGTCTTTTAAATAGCATCTCAGTTACAGAATTATTCTTAAAAACTTGTCTATTCTAATAAAAGTAGCTGATAAAATCAGTGGTGGATAGAATCAGTAATGTTTCAGTTACCTCTTAGAAAATATTAGACACTGTGAAAAAAGGGTATTTTCCAGCCTCAGGGCTGATTTATACTAAGGGAAAGAAACATTTTCAAGAAGTTTACCTAAAGGCCATAATAATCTAAATTTATAATTATCTCCAGAGGTAAGCACCCCTACATACCGCTTCTCGAGGTTTTTTTCTAGTAAAAATTACTAATCAAAATTCATAGATTTGAATATCTGCCCAAAATTAACTCACTTTTGACATGAAGAATATTTAAAACACCAAGAAAAACTGCTTTAGACAAGGAGACTATTTTGTCTTTCCAAACAACTATCACTGTGATCAGAGATTATTTTCACAGAATCATGAAATGTATGGGACCTTAAATACATCTAGTTCCATTCTCACTGCCATGGGCAGGGACACCTTCCACTAGAGCTGGTTGCCCCATCCAGCCTGGCCTCCAACACTTCCAGGGCTGAGGCATCTCAAACATCTCTGAACAACGTGTTCCAATGCCTTACCACCCCCACAGTAAAGATTCTCTCCCAGTTTAGAGCCATTCCCCTTTTCTGGCCACTACACACCCTTGTAAATATTCCCTTAGCTCTCTTGTGGAATCCTTCAGGTACTCCAGCAAGGGGTTCCAAGGTCTCCCTGGAGTCTTCACTTCTCCAGGCTGAGTAACCCCAGCTCCCTCGGCCTGTCTCCTTGCAATGGTGCTTCACCATCCCCTTTGTGGCCTCTTCTGGACTTGCTCCATGTCCTTCTTATGCTGGGAATTCCAGAGCTGGACACAGCCCTGCAGTGGGGTCAGAGCAGAGCAGAGGGGCAGAAGCCCCTCCCTGCCCTGCTGCCCACGGGGCTCTGGGTGCAGCCCAGGACACGTTTGTCTCTCTGGGCTGAGTGCTCACGGCTGGGGCGTGTTCAGCTTCTCCTCCCCAGCACCCCCAAGTCTCCTCAGGGCTGCTCTTCACCCCCTTCTCTGCCCAACCTCTGCCTGGGATTGCCCTGACCCGGTGCAGGACCTTGCACTTGGCTTCCTTGAACTTCGTGAGGGCCACCCCAGGGCCACCTCTCCGGCCTGTCCAGGTCCCTCTGGATGGCATCCCTTCCCTCCGGCACGCTGACCACACAGCTTGGTGTCATCAGCAAACATGCTGAGGGTGCACAGGTTGGTTGTATTGTCTTAACTGGTGCTATCTAGCAGAAATGTATTTGAAGGACTAAATATGTGCATATAGGAGATCTAATACAAAAATTGAAAAAAATTAATAATACATTGCAACTGTTTACCATCACATTATTTGCCACAAGTAATTTGTAAAACAACAGTTGAATTTTAATATATATCCATTCCAGGAGATAAATTTTCAACACTTTGGGAGTGGTTTTACAGCTTGGTAAGGAAAACCTTTATTTTGAATATGAAGCCTGTTTGGTGTGAGCTGTAGTCTGAATAATTGTGAACATTTCAAAATGAATCAATTCCAATTCTACTACTTCCCTTTCCTCATTAAAATCTTTACATCTTGCTTTAGACCAAGACAGATACTTTGGAAGGTTTAAAGAAAGAAGGCCAGTGCATGAAAAAGAATATTTTTGTTCTTGCTAAAATTGTCTTGCTAAGTAAATATTGATCAGATGCTGCGAAACCCCGTGCTGAATTCATTCCATTTGAGGAGGAGGGAGGAGGGAAGAACTGCCTCAGGCTACTGTAATTTACAAAACTATGATGAGCAAAATATTCATGTACTGGTACTTTCAGCTGGGATGCTGGTACATAAAAGAGGAGTTCTGAGCAAAGTCCTTTGAACACATTAAATTCTCTCTCCCTCTTGCAGGGTTATTGATTAGGCTTCCTGCAGTGGCAGATGAAGGCTGCAGGGGAAAAAGCAACTCCTCAGGCAGATCTGCTGACATTATTGGCTCCATAAGAGACAAAGCTTCTCAGTGGTCGTGGTGGGAGGGCTGTGCAAGACCTGAGTGCCTTGTGTCTTCTTAGTTCTCTTGCTGCACATTTTAAAAATATGTAAAAGCTTATCAAATCTCTTCTCATAGCCCATAGACCTTTGCCACATCAAAGAGCTGGTTTCCAACAGAATATCTGAGCCCTGCCGGGCTGGGATTGCTACCAGCAGCTTTAGAGAAAAGGCTGGTTAAATCAGTGCTCTCCCTGAAGCAGAGCAGAGGTCAGCCTCTTTCCACAGGGCCAGGGAAGGGGGATGGCTCAGGGATCAGAGGGTCAGAGGGAAGAAGCAGCCTTGGAATCCCCAGCTCATGGAGAGGTTCATGGTGAGGCTGACCTTGGAGGCAGGAATGGAGAGAAAGTTGTGCTTGGTGTTCGTGCAAGGTGGAAATAAGTCTGTAAAGCTGTAAATGTTCACAGCTCTACTTATTCATCCCTCACTCATCTTAGTGTAAACACCTGTAATTTGCTGAATGCTATGAAACTTAAAATACTTTGCTGTCTCTATGTCCATTTAATTGTCTGCTTCCATGCCACTTTTTCCATGCCTCTGTGTGTAATTTTGGTCCCACAGCTTTTTTAAAGGACAGAATTCTCAGCTGCTGAAGTTTCTGTTGCTCACTGTGGTACCTCCCTGAGGTTTATCTGCTCAAGGTCAAGCACAGATTCTCTGTAGGTGGCCTCCAAATATCTTAGAAAGCTTACAAGTTCATCAGCAAAGTCTGAGTTTTGTGTTCCTAGCGCAGGAGTGTGCTAGCATTCATCACCATTGGCTTTGGAGTAAATTGGAACTCCTAAGTGCTAAAAAGTAATATTCCCTCCATCACTTCCAAATAGATGTGGTTAAATTCAGAAGCTTATTATGTACAATAAACTGCAAAACTAATCTGCAGCGTAATATTGAGTTACAGACAAGCAAATCAGCTTTGCTTAAACACAACAACACAAGCTTCAGGCATCTGTTATGTCTAACAAGAAATTAAAGGGTTTAACTTTTTCTGTTGTATATTAATATTCTTTTTCTTTTTATTCTTTTTATTCTTATTGACTCAGTCTTTACAAAATAAGGCATTCATTTATGTCTTTGAACAAATATATGATGTTCAGAATCTAATTATTTTTTTACACCAATATTATCTTGGACCGTGCTAGGAGAAAAATGTATTACATTCCTACTGGATTTAAAGGATGGATTTATTTCTAGTGTCCTGATCTGGTTTGATTTGTGATTTCTTAATGCTGACCAAGGTTATTTGCTTGGTCAAAACCCAAACATTTTGTTTGCTGGTGAACTGTTGCTCTGTTGCACAAATATAATTTTAAAGGGCTCAAAAGTTCATTAGCAAAATCCTGCTCTTTGCTCACTGCAAAAGGCAGGCATCACCACATTATGAAAGGGAATAGAAAAGCACATCACCTGTACAAGTCCACGCCACAAAATAGTTATAACAGCTAATGAATTAACACATTTGTGCTGATTTATACTGATGTTTTCTATTTTATATATTTGTATTAACATATGTATATTTATTTTTCTTATTATTTTTCTCCTTAACTTAGGAGGCTTTTTTGACTTTAAGTTTCTCCTAAAATCAGCAACTCTTGTGAAAAGGATGTCTCTGATTCAGTTTTTGATGTTCTGAAGATGTTTAAGCTTTTAAAGTTTTGAAATCATATTTTTTTTCCTATACTAAATCTTTCCATAATTAAAATCATTCATTAATCTGCTAATGACATTCAAGTTGTATGGAATTCTCTGTAACATAGTAGCAACAGTAAGAAAACACCTATACTAAATACAATTTGCAAGTGCATAAGTAAAAAAATGGATTAAATAAGCTGGGGTTTATTGCATATGAACTACTGTTACCTGTGAACATCTTTCATTTTTTCGAGTCATGCCTTGAAAAAGAAAGCCTAGTATGAAAATAGAAAGTTGCCACCTTCCAATTATAATTTTTTTTTTTTTTTTGGTTAATTGTGCTTCCCTTTTTGCCATCCTCCTTCGAAATTCCAGTGTAGCCTTGAAAATCAGCAGCAGTGGCCCAGTGCTGCCTCCATTGTCTCTGGGTTCCATTTGGCTACTGACTAGGTGTTCTCTTTTTCAGCCAGTCAACTCTAACTTTTAAGGGAAGATGATTTCATCATGATGACACATTCCAAGTTTGCATGGATTTGGCATGTTCAAAATGCGGGGGTTTTTTCTATTCTCTCTTCAGTTTCTGAAAGGTACATTGCTATTACTCACTGTGTTCTCAGAAATACAGCTGATGATAGCTGCCTTTATTGGATTTGATAATAGATTTCTCCATTCAATCAAGGGATCATCTATGTGGAAAAAAGTAATAAAGCTAAATATGTTTCCTAGGAATTTCATCTGTCTGAAATCTTCATGCTAAGCTAGTTTTGTTTTAAAAGAAACATTCTTCTGGTTGAGTTCTTGTACTTCATAAATCCTCAATATCTAATAAATAAATAATGACACAGTGTCAGATTAGCTCCAAAGAAGGATTAGTACTAGGAACAATGTCTGCAGTAAGGAATTGTAATTAGAAAAGAAACTGGTCTGAAACGTGGAACTCCTGGAAACTGTAAAGTCCTTGACACCAGATTTTGGACAATCTAAACATGAGACCTGAATAATCCACAGCAATCAATAAAAGTTATTGTCAAGAAAGATGTGGAACAGTGACCAAGCATTTGATATCACACAGAATATTAATAACTTCAGAAATTTCTCTAAGATAGAAACATTAAGCTTATTTTGACAGTATTGCAAGAATTTTCTATGTATTTCAAGTTTTACAAAAAATCTGAGTTTTGACATGAATTTGGGCTACCACACCTCCCTCAGGCTGCTTCTGTTGAAGAAATCTAAGATCTTCTCTGGACAAAATCAGATTAAAAAGAGGCAAGGTATTCTTATTTTTCTTTCATAATTACTAGAAATTATTATATACTTAAATATCAAATCCATTCTTCCCTAATAAGAGTTTAAAAAATGCAGGATATTTATAACTTTTCCAGTCAAGTTTCAAATTTCTTCTGACTAAAGCCTTGAAAGTGATTATCTTTTGTTTCACTGCATTAGCTTGCTTCTGTTAAAGAAGCACTTTTTGGGTGCCCTTGAACCAACAGGCAGTCCCATCACTCTTCCTGACTGTGTGGTAATAGTAGAGCTCCTTGGCTTCTTTATTTTAAATATCATTTACACAGCACAATATGCAACTTGTTTTCAGCTGTTATCTGATATGCAACACATACAGTACTCCCCAAGGCTGGCATCCATGTACATTTTTTTATCACTTTGAGCCTCAGCATATCAGTATTTTCTGATTGCCTTATTTTTAAGCTAAATTCAGCAAGAAATGTTCCCTGAAGATCTGAATTGTGCAGGAAGGTATTGCTTTGTTATGACAACCAAGCATCCCTTCTCACCCACATGATCCTGTCTCATTTCACATTATTGCTTTTTTTGCCTATACTTCTCTCTTTTGAAATATATAGTAACGTTTAATATCCAGTATAAAAAAATCTTTATTTCCCTGTTTCCATTTCTTTAACGCTCCATGCGCTGCACACACCGGCCCCTTTCCATCATCTGCAAGCACAACAAAAAAAGATTCTCTCATAAATGTTGAAATTATTGTCTCACGTAGGATGGGGTTCAGTTCTGGGTCGAAGAGTGACCTTCCTGGCAAGGAAGAGTCACCTGCCCACCTGGGACTGCATTCTCAGCACAGAGCCACTGATCTGTGCAGCAGAAACCCTGGGTCTGTGACTCATGATCAGGAGTGTGCTAATAACCCATCATCTAAATTTTTCATAAAAGTAGAAGAATCAAGATGGTTTGGGCTCATCATTTCCAAGCTGGGTTTGCAGCCACAGAATTCAGTGTTGTTTCTAAGCTTTGGGAAGGATTGGATGCTTGTTTATGGTACTTGTGCTGGTTCTCAAAGCTCAGAGTTTCAACAAATGCTGAGTTTCATAGCTTTGAATCATTTTAACTGAAAGAGAAATCTAGAGATTAATATTTTCCTTTATTTAGAAGAAGATATCCTTAAGGCTATGCAGCGACCTGAACAAACTTATCATTACTATGTACTGAGCCATGATATAACAAGAATATCCTTAGGCTTAGAGAAATAGTTCTAGAAATGCATCACTAGACATTATATTAGAAAGCACACATTATAATATTCATTACAGTAGTAGAATGTGAACTGCTTGGTATTGTAAAAGAAAATCCAATTTGCTGCCTACTGCCTTCAATTTGGTTTTGAGAAGTACTCAATCTTCTGCTATGTTTTGTATTCTACATTTATCTTCCTGGGCATGTTCTGTAATGTCTGCTTAGGGCAAAAGCAATAATCTTTTCATTTAATTTAGTGAAAAATCTCATGTATTCACTATGCTTACTAGGTACAACAATATGAAAACAAATCCCACTTGCTAAAGATCCATTTGACAATATGAAATAGATTCTGACTTTTTAATTTAGGCACAAAACTGCAGAGGGCATATAAGGGATGCAGATTTACAGAGCTGTACCCTTTATTTATGAGTGCTTGCAAGAGAGTGATTTGCAAAGGCCCATTTTATTTTACCAGTGACAGATGAACTTGAGATGGTCAAAAAATAATTTTATTTGACCCTTGCAGAACACCTCTGGAAAATATTAAACTTATTTGGCTTATTTAAAAATCTGAGAACTTGAGTTTACCTCACTTTCTGCAATGAATGTTTATTCAAAGTGGAGCCTAGTTTTAATTAAATTGAAGTTGTCTCTTTTTTAATTTAGCTCACTGCAAATCATGGGAAGGGCAGAATTTTAGTACAAATTCAACCAAAACTTAGCATTTCTACTGAACTGTCTTTGAAACAATACTGTGTGATCAAAGGGAAACCAATCTTGCCAAAATTTTACTTGTTTTTACCTGAGGTTTGGTTTGCTTTGTTTTTTTTCTGAATTTGTACAAAAATGTCAAAAGAACATGTTTTATCTTGCTCATGGTAATTTGAAGTATGGTAAAATTACATTCCTAATTTTCTTATTAGTTTTTCCCCAGAAGGAAGTCTGATTTTTTTGGATAAGCTCCTCAGTTTGCCTAATCTCCAGTGCTTTCCTTCCCCAAGTCGTGTGTCTCAGATTTTAGAAGATAAATTTTGTAGAAATTTTTGCTGTGAAGCTCACAGAATCAGGTAAGCTTACCACACTGGTCTAGAAAGCCATTTTCAGCCCAATTCTTCCCCCTCCTTTCAGAAATAAACAGGGAAATGAAAGGATATTAAAGTTTGTCCTATATAGTGCTGTTAAACCCGATGTGTTATCCCTTCAAACAGCAAGCAGCAGCATCTTTCCTGTTCCCTCATTTATAATGAGGAATAGCTGAAGGGAGACACAGTTGGATTCATTATTTTTTCCAGGAATAAGCATCAGTCTGAATACTAGGAGCTATACCATGGCCTTATGTATTAGGGACTGCTTCCAGTGATGGCTGAAAAATGACAATTATTTCTTATCTCCTCAAAGTGGAAGGAGGCGACATAGCCCCAAGCAAAAACAACCACAGACACATGGTTTGTGGAGCAGTTTTTGTAGAATTAAATACTGCCAGAGCAAAATTGATACTTCTCAGACTCCTGAGTTTACATTTCCAGCTGGCCAAGTATATCTTTAAAGTTTAGTAGAGTTTTGTTCCATAGCCAGAAATGTATTTAATTCTTCAGAACCAAATACTGCAGGTGCTGGCTCAGTAAAATTCCTTCAGACCTCAGAAATGCTCTAGGATTTGACCACCTGGAAGCTGGTCAGCAACATATCAGACTTTTGATTTACCTGATACAAATGTCTGTTCTCTCTTATGCACTTGTGGGCAACTTTATGTTTTTCTCTAAGGCATCCAGACCCTATGGACATGGGTGTGATTTGGACATGGGTGTTATTTTAGAAACTGTGGTACCACACATGCTCTAGAGCTCAGCTCTCAGTCACTGCATTTAGAACTGATTGCAAGTGTTTCTGCATGACCTGAAGATAACTGAAATTTAGCCAGCAACTACAGAACTGTGATTCTGCAAATTTTACCAACTTGCTGCATTACCTCAGAGTTTCACCTGACTCTCTTTTGGCAGGAGACTTTCTGTAGACTCCTAAAATTTAATTTTTGTATGTCCCAAGCAACCTCAGTTGTGACAAAGCTGATTTGTGACTGAGCCTGATTTGTCTTATCCAGAAAAAAGCCCAACCAGGTTTTTTGTCATCTAAAACACTGGGAGGCTCAAAATTTAGGATGTTTTTCAGAGCAGATTCGCAGAATTAGGTACAGTACACTGGGAATATTGATGAGGCCAACCATTAACCTGGGGAGGAAATCCATAAACACTCAGTGCTGCCTTACTCCCCTCCTCCCTTCCCACACATCCTTGCATGAAATCTTCCTTGAATGTGCTGGCATGGGTGAATTTCTCACCTATCCCAGTGCTGCTGATGCCCCTGTGTGAAAAGAAGTCAGGAGAGAGGGTGCCAGGACCAGAGCCCACCATGTCAGTGCCTCTGTGGAGGTGCAGACTGAAGAAGGCATTTTTGTATCCCCCTGGTCGGAGGAGAGCATACAAGTTTAGACTTCTGCATGTTCTGAAAGTGCTGTGATATTTTTGCTCTTTAAGAGCATAATTTCTTCCACAGCTTTATGGTTTTAAGTTTGCTGCTTCACTTTGAAGTCTAAATTATTTCATTTTCCTAGAAATTATTCAATCTGTTTTTTGCAGAAAGCTCCTAATCCTTAGCCAATCTGGAAATGCACAAGAACTTCAAAACACACTCCTTGGTGATTTAGCCTCGTATGTCTTCATTCTTCATCAGCCTATTAACAATCCTCCTCTCATCTGTTGACTTCCTTCTCTCTTTGCTATAAGCTTTTGCCACAGAGAGCCTCTCACAGTAATCAGTAAGTTTCATAAACTGCAATTGTGCCAGATAATTAAATAAGAACTCTATTTCAAATCAATTTAAATCCATATGGCTTTCAGAAATTACAGTTGCTACACTGTAAAACCAGTGAATAAAACACTTTTGAATACTTAAATCAATCCCAAATTTGTTTCATCTTTATCATCAGAAAGTAATTCCTGCAAATGTCAATACTGCCCTAATAGACTGGGTGATGATATCTTGTATATGTTAGCTCCAGAACTGCACTTGGATCAGGTCGATTAAATGACTGTAATTGTTGCTTTTCAACACAGCACAGATAGAAGCTGGTGCTGTAGCTAAGGCATGTGTTTACAGCAGTGCTGAAGCATTGCTATGGACATAACTGGATTTCTCCTATTTATTGTGTATTGTAGATGCAGCACCTATCACAGGTTTATCAGCTAACAACCAATAAGGCTGTATGGCTGTATAGAATGGATATTTTTGTATGGTTGGGGAGATGTTTTTGATGTTTTTTTTACTGTTTTATTTTCTCTAGGATCAGGGCCTTATTTTGAATGAAAGACCCTGTGCTGGACAAAGTCACAGGCAGAAGTAATCCGTTTCCCTTAATCAAAGTCAGTGAGTGGAAAAAAATAATACAACAGCAGGTTACAGAGTAAATCACTGGCATAACAGAAACCATCTCTGCTGAGTCCCATCTGAGCAGCCCTATGCAGCAGAGCATCTTCAGTAGAATAAATTGCTTTGTATCTTTTTACATCTGAGAGTCTGCTGTTGTCAGTGTATGAAACCAAATACATGTTTCACATACTCACAATGTTTGCAGCAAAATAGCAGCTAACATATGTTCATGAATCATATTTGTTTTATTACTCCTAGTCATCTGAAATCCTGACTATAAAAGCAATTGTCACAAAATAATCCATCTCTATATGTGTCTGGTGATAATGGTCATCCATCCCAGTAGGTTTTCTATTATTAATAAAGAATTAAAACCAGGAATTAGCAGAGGCCATTGCTGTTTTTAGCCAACTACTTGTCTGGCTTGAAGGACCTGCATGATTTGCAGTTACTGAACAATAGCAATTCAAATAACTAAAATTAGTAGAAAATACATAGTAATTGTACCTTGTTCAAAACCTGCAGCTGGCAGAGATAGTTAATTAGTCTGGAGTTTACATGCAAAGCACCAGCAGTGCCCTGACTGAAGCGATTAGCTGGGCCTGTAATATGCTTTTAGTAGGAATCACACTTAAATCCAAATTTTCATTTCCAGATAGTATCATAATGTGCCTGTGCTTTTAATGGGAATTGAAAATGTCACAAATTGCATTGCTTCTCAGGTGAAATTTTCATTACAGGAGGGATTTGAATCACAGCTGTCTAAAGGCTTGTTCAGAATGTCTGGTGGGCTCTGCAGCTCTCCCAGCTCAAACTGCTGCTGCTGAATTAGCAGGCAGGAGGGTTTTATCAGAAAAATTGACAAACCAAGAATCACTGATTGTACAAAAGTGTCTGGTTAAGTGAATACAGTCATGACTACCTCAGGTCATAATGGCAAAAGAGCCAACTGTCTAAAAGCAGAAGAATGTGGAAGGCAATGAAAGGCAATTTGGCTGTGTTGTGGGATCTTTAGCATGAAAGGAGACGCACAAATAGAAAAAAAGAGCAGTTGGCTCTCAAAGGCTATCAAAACCCTTTGGGTTAAAAAATCAGCCAAGATAAAATGCTGAGTGCATTGCTATTTACTAGGGGTAAAGAAAGGAAGAGGATCTACAAATACATTAGGTAAAAAAGAGAAGAGTGAAATTAGGCAGGGTCTCAATTAATCAGGGTGTAAATGCAAGGGAGGAGGAATTCTAAGCCCCTCTTCTGTCTTTGCAAAAAGGTTAGCAATGACCAGATACTTATGAGTCTAATAAGGCTCTAAGAAACAGCCAAATGGATTTAGAGAGGACTAATAGTATCAAAGATTTGATTTTCCTCTTTGATGGAAAGCTCAGGCTCTGAGGAGAAGCAGTCAATGTGCTAAACTGGAAATCTGGATAAAGCTTAGAATCCTGTTCACTGACATGTTCATGAGCAATTGATGGAAATGCAGGCAGGAGAAAATTCTCTTAAGGTGTAATGGAACAGTCAGTTTGGGAAACTAATTGAACATCAATTGCCTATAGATCTTTCAAGTTTCTGGAAAGGTCTTTTCATTTTAACATATTTCCCCTTTTCCTTTTTCCCCCTTCTCTTTTTCTTTTGACAGAGAATTAAGATTCAATAACTGTGGTTTAGGAACTGGTTCTTTTACATTTATTTTCTTTGACAGTAAGTAAAATTTTCTTAAGGTTTGAAATGCTCAGCACAGTGACTGAAAAGATAAAGAAATTTTATATTCTCTTTGTTCAGTATCAAGGGAGAGAATAAGAAAACCAGGGTTACCTTACATAAGTTTCTGGGATCTTAGTGTTGTGGGTTTTGATTTTTTTTTTTAATGTATATTAAATTTATCAAATTTATTATTTTCCTTCTAAATAATATGTTGTAAAGTATTTCATTTCTTTTTTTCCTACAGAGTTCCAATAAACAGATTAGAGGAGGCCAAAGCAGTGGGTAAAGAAAGTTGACCTTGATTTGTTTTTTCAACAAAATGGGCTGAAGGGAAGTTTATTCACGTCTCAGAATAGCAGGAGAGGTTCTGTTAATCTACATGTCACTCAGGAAAAAAACTTCCCGTGCAGTAACTTTCCCATTACATGATTTGTGTTAGTTTTCCTGTCAACGCACATAACTGCTGAATAACAAAGATTAACAAGCCTATGGCCACAATAAGCTTTTTATTTCCTTATTTTTGAGCATCTCATATCCATGCTTAATAATTTGTCAGAAGCCTCAAATTCAAGACTCAGAATATTAAATACATTACTAATTAGAGCTCTGCAAAATAACATTGTGAACAGAATAGCCAAGGAGCTTTCAGATATCCTCTAAAATACAAAGCCCCTCTGAAGAAGGAGGGGACAAAGCAATGAAGAACAGAGGCAAAAGGAAATGTCTGTGCCCAGAGATTAAGTTTTGAGTGAAAATAATAAATTCTCTAAATAAGCTTTATTTTCCTTTGAAAATGATAACTTAGGAATAATTAAAAACTACCAACAGTTGTAGAACAAATATCAGCATTCACTGATACATAGGAGTGCTGTAAATTAGTATTTTTCAAAAGTTTTATTTATCAAACAGTTGCAAATCTTTACAGTGAAAAAAAAAAAAAAAAACAACCACTCAACAGTGCCAGTGTTACTGCAGTGGTTTCAGTTATAACGAGAATTATGCTAAACTTTGGATGAACACTCTTGCTTTTATTTCCCTTATTGGTTGTTAATTTCTTTGCATACATGGGAACACATACATCTGTTATATTTTTTCTCCCTTTTTTTTTTCTTAGGGAGGTGGGTACGTCTTAGATGCTTCACAGTCACCATCTGATGTAATAAAGCTCCTGTGACCACAGGACACAACAGAGAAACATTGCTGATACCTTGATGCAGTAACTTCTACATCTGGTGCTTCTCTAAGTCAGATGTGAACTCTCAGCCCAGTCATACACAAGTAGAAAAAAAATCAAAAGCTAAAATATAAAAGCAGAACAGATAACCAATATGAAGGAATCTTTGGCCTTACCTAAATAAACATTTCAGCTAGTCCTGGCTCTATAGCTTTTCCCCCTTTGTCCTGTAGGTGAGGTATTCAGGGATTTTTTTTACTTGGTTTCTTTTCAAATTAAAGAAACCACAGCTGATATTGGTGTCATGGTCAGTACTTTTGGGTTTTTTTAACAGTTGCCAGATTCAGGTTAGACTTGGATATTTTTCTGACCTCCCTTGGCTGCAGAAAAGATGGGTGGAGGTTCAGATCCATGCAGTGGGTGCCTTTTGCTTGGGCTTCTGGGGAGAGCTAAAATGTCTGATTTTTGCAGAAGATCCTGCAGTGCTGATTATTGTCCCATCTCTGGAAAAGCAGCTGTGATGTGCCAGCACACTGTGAATTTGAAAGAGGGTGTGGAGAGCCCTTCCTCCTGCTGAGAGCCTCTATAAAAATAACTTGACCTCAGGGGATTTACCCAGCAGGCCTTGGGGAAAATGAGCAGAGTCACCAATTATTAATGTGAGGATGTCAAGTGTATCATTGTACATCAATGTAGTTGCTACTGCTGCAATCAAGGCAAGACAGCAAGGAAAATTAGGAGAAAAAACCCTTTCCATCTGCTTCAGCTCTACTGCCCACATTAGAAAAACAAAACCAAACAAAAACCGCTTTATGATATCCTTGCAATATCATGTAACCTAAATGCTAATATTTCTTTCAAAGGTTTGATCCTTGTGTAGAGTGTAAGAAGCAAAAATCTTTTACTGTTTCTACAGCTCAAATTGCCCCATTCTACTTTTCTTAGACTTTTATAAATGCTAGAATTGATTTTATATTTGTGGTGCACTATGAGAGTATTTAGTATGCAGTGTTACAAAAAGATATAAACTCTTTTCTGTGAACTTTAATAATACTCATCACATTAATATTTTCATATGCATGCACAGGTAATACATCTGTCTGATGCACAGTGCAGTACTTGTACAATATCAGCATGATTGAATGCTGCATTTACCAGTAAATTCAGAGATTGGGAACATACTGGAAAGTCATGGAAAGTTTAGAGACTGACTTCCAACAGGATTTGGAAATGGAAGTTCTTCATAGATCATTCTGCATTTAAATGAAAACACTTTTGCACACCTTTGTGTGTAGCCACACATGTATTTGCTTAGGGACTTCTGAGTTGTCTGAGAAATGGAATTCTGTTTGATCTGGATGACTTGTTTAGGAACCAAAGAAAGGCATTTCTAGAGTGCTTGGAATTCTAAGCTTCAAGAAATAGTTTTTGCAACCACTGACACAGACTATGGTATAATCTATAAGTAAAAGATGCAGCACTAGTTTAGATTGCTCACCAATGTTTTCATTTCTCTGGAGGATTTTTCATGTACTTGTCTGCAGTTCTGGAAACTGTTGCCTAATTGCAGATGGGTTTAACAGAAGGAAGTACCCTCAGTGTTCTGAGTTAATCTCAGCAGCATTTGAGCAGCTGATCAATCAGAGGAGAGAGGCCCCAGGGAGTGCCTGGGGGAACGGATGAATGTTGACATCAATTCTTTACCAGATATCAGAAAGGAAGAGAATGTTTCTGAAAATGCCCCCACTGGAGGAGAGCCCTCAGTCAGAGCCAGTACCAAAGCAGTTAACCATGGAACACATCTGAAAGAAACCAGGCTGGGAAATGGAGTCTGTTAAATTTATTTTGGGTGTTGGAGTCTTTGATTTCTGCTTGTGCTTCATGGAAATCACTTTAGTTTCTGTGCTATATAAGACAGAAGGTCAGATGTGCACTTTTTTACTGCCTCCACAAAACTGTGTATTTTGAATGGGCATAAAAGCATCAATTTTTGTTTCTTTGTTTTTCCCTGTGGCAAATGATTATGAGGAATTTCTCAAAAAGAAAAAGAAAGTAGGTGAAGTATATATTTTGTGACAGTTTACAAGTAGAGAGGCATGCTGGTCATCAGTTATGAATAGAGTTTATGAGGTCAGTAGCAGACAAAAATATTCTTAGTGGTCAATTATGTTCTAAGTTATAGATAAATTTCTTGCAGCATTTGTGTGAATTGATGCATATTCTCTTGGAAGAAAGAAGAGCAGTAAAATTGAGAGCAGCAAAACCTGACATTATTTATAGGAATTTCTTGTTGTACATCCAGTTCTGGACATCTAGTGTAGAAGATGTAAATATTAATTTGAGGATCACCCCTTCAAAGGGATTTTAGTGGACAATAGGAGCTACTTGGTAACTATTGCAGAGCTGATTTGACTGGTGTTTATATAAATAGAAATGTCCACCAGGTAATCACTGGTTTTAGTTGAAATTCTATGTCCTGGCAGTAATGCTGAAAAAACATTCGAATCCATCTAATTCGTGACTAGTTGGGATGCTGACAACAGCTAGAGAAGATTTGTTGGGAAAGTCAGGGCTACTTCCAAGATTTGTTCCATGATAGGCTTCCTGTCAAGAGGGAGGGACGATGGCACAGGACATCTGGATGGGGTGCACAGGACCACAGGACAGTCCCTCAGCTGCTTGCAAAGTGCATGCTGAGCTGAGGTGCTCCAGACCCAATGTATGCTGAGACTGCTATACCCAACCTGCCAAATCCTTATAAATACACCTTGAATTTCATGAATTTCAATAAAAGAAATGCAAAGATCTGCATAGCCTCATGGACTAAGAAGGGATTGTTTTCTATGAAAGATAAGGAAGGTTTGTAGTTATTTTTTGTATCTTTAAAGCCTGATTCAGCTCTGAAAATAATCTGTTTGAAATACTGTGTTATACTGACTCTTCTGCATTCCTTGAGTTCTCTCTCAACTTTCAAAGCTGCTATCCCATTCCCATCTTGTCTGACTGAAATGTCATCAGCTCCATTTTTGTCTCATTTTTACATCCTAGCAAAGGATTTGAAGTTTACACTAAGTATATTTTATATTCATAACCTTACTCAGCTTTAGGGTGTATGACCTGTCATTGCAAAAAATACTTTTTATATCTTTATATCCAGTTGAGTTGCATCACTTTGTCCTCATATTAAGAATTTTGGACTCCAGCCATGTGTGAGTTCTGGAGATGCTGTAGAGAGGGATGGACATTTGAGCTGTTGATGTCCTGGCTGTCCCTCAGACTCTGACCAGGACAAGCCACAGTCACAGGCATTGACTCAGGAACTCAAGTGGTTTTCAGGCTGACACCTCTGAACCCTTAGCTGACTTTAAGAACTATGTGAGGCAACTTCAAAAACTACCCAAAAGAAATAGTTCTGCTTATTATGGGATCTCACTTGTGTGGGAAATTTTTTTATGATTGTTGAACTGAGAAAAAGGTTCAAGCTCCTATCAAATACATTGAATAAAAGATTTCAACTCATACCGAGGTAAATGAGAATAACTTTCATATGTGCCTGCTTTGAGTAAATAATTTCACTGTGGTTTGTGATTGAATTATTTTCTTAGGTTAGGAACAAACAATGGTTTTGTCAATAAATTGTCAGCAGTTGAGCCTTACTTATCAAAAGCACCATCATTTTGAGAAAGCTGAAGCAATGAACTCTTAAGCTTTGAATAATCCAGTATTTTACTCCTCTCAAATATTCACACTTTCCAAAAGGCTGAAGGTTTTTGCCTCTAAATAATAATGTATTAATGAAAAAAATTCTCAGATGCCCCTTGAAATAACATTCCCTCTTTTTTTAAACTGCATAACGACTCAGATGTCTGTAAATGAACTTGCATTTTTTGTTTAAAGAGTTTTTGACTGAATTTTTCTGAAAACAAAGAAAACTAGGTTATATCTCAATTGCTAAGAAGTATTAGAAGTACTTGTATATGCAGTCACACAACCACACATTGTGTGTTATAGTGGCAAGTTATTATTTGTTTATCTTAAATCAAATGTGCCAAATGAACATCCAGTAACATTGCAGCTACAGGATACATTTACAGGGCTAAAAGTGAGTATTCTTGTAAAGAACTATCACCCATTTTGCATTGATCAAAAAATTTTCAGCCAGTAACAAAATATAGATCCAGCTATTCCAGCACAGGCAGTGGATTTGCATTGCCTTTAATTGAATTACATGTTATGAAGAAGATGAAAATATGGAATCATTCTTAAATTATCCCAGAACTATTCTGAAGACATTTTAAGAAGCAAATTTGTGTTGTACTCTTGCAAAAGAATAGAGTTTTTTGTTAAACATTTTTAATTACTTTCTCTTTTTAAATTTTAAAAATATTTCAAATATTTTTAGACATTTCATTTTGGTTTGTATCAAATCAACTTATATTTAACTCACTATTGTTCTATAGCTAGAGACAATGTGATTATTATATTGTTTCCTATCTCATCTTTTAGATGTAGATGCATTTATAAGAGACTATGCTCTATTGCTAATTCTAGATTCTAGTTCCTAAACTGGGAAAAAAACATGTATTGCCCACATTTCAACATGTTTGTCAGTGACCTTGGAATGGGCAGGGCTGTGGTGTTACTTACTGTTATTAGAGATTTAAGGTAGAATGATCAATAATAATTACAGAAGGATTTCCTAAGACTGGTGACAGGGCACTAAAATGGTGAAATTCATTGTAAATAAATGTAAAGTGACTCAGAGGAAGGAAATTGCTTGAGCTCCACATATAAAATTATGATCTCTGGAATTGTTAATTGTCAAGAGCAAGCCCTTAGCATAGTTACAGACAGTGCTGGTGAAAAGCATCATCTCGGTGTTTGGTGAGTGTCCAGAAGAAATCACCTTTTATGAATTATTAGGGAAAGAATAGAAAATAAACAAATCCTATATCTCTTCATAAATACATTGTTCATCAACCCCGTGAATGCCTTGTACTTTTCTGATGTCTCCCCATCTCAGAAGGCTTATTTTGGAATTTAAAAGCTTTAAAGAAAGGAAATAAAGATGATGAAATTACTTGTGTATATGAAATTGTGAGGTGTGCTGGGACTTTTTGTTGTCAAGGAGAAAATTTAGAGGGAGAACTTAAATATATTTCTATTTAGAGTATAAATTTTTAATTAATGTTTAAATGCATTTAATATGAAATTTGAAATTCTTAATTTTCTTGTCCTTTACCATGACTGTTTATTTTCCTTATGGAAGCATACTTCTAAGGGAAAGATATTTAACTGTATCTAACGTGATGATTTCATGTGGTATAGATTATTCTTTAGCAGAAGTCAATGGTAAAATCCAGTCAGATTAAAGACTGGAATATATAAATATATTTTCATGTGATAAAAATTCATTTAAAATATCACATGAAATTCTGTTCATTACAGTCAGGCAACATTAGTATTTGCTTCAAGGGGATTCTCATTTGAATAAGAACATTATCCATAATCAGCAAGTCCTTTCAAAGCTTGGATCAATGCCAGGCTAAAGGTTCTCCATTCTTATCTCGTGGAGCCAAAGGAAGAAATGAAAAGAGAGGAAAGAATTACAATAGATGTTCTTATCCACTGGCTTAATCAAGTCAGCACTTATCAGTCCATTTAGTATAAAAAAAAAAAAAAAGAGTAGAAAAACCTCCCTTTTTGAATCTTCTGACCTTGTAAGTCAGACAGGCTGGCCTGTAGTATGACAGGCTCAGAGATAACCTTCCCATTTCCTTTCCTGAGTTAAAGGACACATGTTCTGCACAGGGAAAAGAGAAAATCAGGGCTATATTTCCTTTAAGAAAAAGCAAGCTGGTGGGAAATGCACTGACTGTGAGAAAGGAGGAAATCTCTTATTCCATTTTACTGCATCCCTGGTTCCTGGCATTATCTGGGAGGGTGTCAGTGGTACCTGTGAGAGAACTCTGTGATCCTTCAAGTGGTGTGGTACAAAGATTCCTCTTATCCAGGCAGAGCACATGCAAATGGGAGGAGAAGCAGAACATTTCCAGGCTTTCCTGACCCTTTACCAGTCTTCCTCGACTTACTAAGTGGTTTTACCTTCCATGTAGGGAAAAGCTGCATGCAAAAATGCAATTAAAATGAGGTTTATAAATTTAATATGCAGGATATATATGTGTGTGTTTTTAAGGGAAAATTAATGTTCCCTGCAGGCTGTGTGGAGGCATTGCTGGTGGCAGGGAAGTTGCAGTACCTTGAAGTGTATTCATATATATCCCCACACTTCCCCTTGCTAAACCTATACCATCTGGTTATTTGGAAGAGAGTACTTTATAGAGAATTGGAAGGAAAAAAAAGTTCAAATAAATCCTTTTTGTTTGTCCTTTAAGCTGCACAGAAATATCAAACTGCATTTTGACCTTATCTATCTATGTTCATTTTGTTTTACTCTTGAGATGGTAACCTCAGCCCTAAATACCCCTTGCATTTCCATCTTTTCAATTTCCTCTCCCTTTTTCCATACCTCACTTACTGAAGGGTTTTGTGGCAGAGAGTAATTTTAATTCCACTCTGCTTTGAATAACCTCAGAACTCAAATAGCTGTGCAACTTTATAGAATTTTCCTTGCTGTAAATAAATGCTGCATGGGAGGCTCCCTGCATGATTCAGCATTATAGAAATAAAAATGATTGCATCACAACGTGGTTTGCAAGGATTCAGTGAACTAGTTGTTAGTTTTATTCCTGGGAAGCACAAGTGAAGGGGGCAAGAAAGGAGATCTGTACCAGCTGAGAGGATTGCAGAAGTACTGGAAAGAAAACAAGACTTGGAAACTTGCCACTGTTGATACAACAGAGAAAAAATAATGGTTGCAAATTCTGCGTATCTACCAAAATATTTGCTTAAAATATGCCTACAGAAACAAGTAATCTTTCACACGTACAGCTGATTCAAGATGAAGTAGGTACATTTTTACTATTATGCACTAAAACTTTCCTTCCTGACCTAATCTCAAAATCATTTCTCCTAACAAATTCATCAGTTTCAAGCTGTAGAATCTGCTGTCATCATTGAGTCTGTCTTTTATTATATTACAGGTTAAATACTTATGGTATCAGTGTCACAACAGCTACCTAAAAATTAGGAATTAAAAATATGAAGTCCTGAAAATCTATTCCATTTTACAAAATATTCTAAATATTTTTTTTCTCTTCACATTAAAATTATGTAGAATTTTCTAGATGGAGCTTCAATTTCCAGACTTTCTCTCTTAGTTCTTTTATACATTTTCAGATGCAAATGTCTCTCTCTAAGAAATTAACTAAATTATCATGAAAATAGATTACAATAATTGAATTTAAGTTCCCTATGCTTTGTCACCTCCTTATTCTACTCTTTCTCCCTGGATAATCAAATATTTTATGAGATGGGTATTTAGACTTAAATTAGATGAACTTTATTGGTCCCTTTTCCAAAATACCTGAACAGAAAATAAAGCCAAAATAGGGATACAATTGCAGAGGAAATTTGAAAATTATCACAACAAATTAGTTTTCAGAAAAGAGACTTTCCTGTCTTTACTTAAATCAATTTTTAAATGGCAGCAAAAATACAGAAATCAGTTGAATTTATTGGTTTCAGACCAAAATGGTGGGGTTTATTTTCACCATGTCCTAATGGATTCAAGTTCCTCTGGTTTGCATTCAGGATAAAAGGACTGTGTGGCATTTACACTGTGCTTCTTTTGTTAATTTGAAAGCACTGTTGTTCATCTGAGAACACCTTGAAATGGAACCCAGCTTCCAGCTTGAACACTGAGCCTGAGACAATGATATTAGAATTATATTTACAGAATTAAAACAGATGAGGAGAAACAAATAATGATTATTTATGGTGGTTTTTTTGACTCCAGTTCTAAATATTATACTGTTTTATAAATTTTTGTGAAATTCTTATCCCAGAAGGCTGCTGAACACAGCCTTTCAAAAACACTGCATACTGCTAATATTGGAATTTCTTTCAAGCTGTTTTTAGGAATCAGGTCATCTCCACCTATGACTTAATGGGAAAGAGCAAGGCAAAACAATGCACTTGTATTAATTCTGTCTCTCAGAACAAGATTTAGGCATTGACTTGTGAAAACCTGTAACCTTTTCTCTCTCTTTTAAATGCTATTTCTTGCAGACTAAGTTAATTTGGGTTTTCTTTAGTCTGAAAAAGTTATTTCTATGGCTGAATGAAAAAGTAGTTTTGGAGAAATTGGATAAAAGTCATTGTTTCACAGCAGAGTAGTTCCTTTCTCATTTTCTCTTGGTGGTGCTGAGGTTTGGGTCCTGTTTTTTCCTTTTCCTTATAAAGTCTCAAGGTTTTTTAATGACTTTGATGTCAAAACATTGGTTAATGCTGGGAAAAGCATAAAAATGTGTTGCTGCAAATGTTAATACAACATAAGCAAGCAGTCTCTCTGTTACCATTTATTGTGTGGTAGTGTTTTGTAGTCATATTTCCTAGAAAATTTCCTTCTCAAAATAATTTTTTTCTATTGCTTGAAAACATTTCAAGCTTATTGCTTGAAGAGGATGGATCTCTGTCCTTGAAGCAATTCCATTTTGAGCATCTCCTACATCTCACACAGTTTAGAAGCTAGCTGATGAAATTTCCTGGATTTTTTCTGTTCAACTGCTTCAGCTCATAGTATTCAAAGGCATGGGCTTTAATTTTCTTACTAGATTCCTAGAAAATTGACTTGGATTTTTGTGAATCAATCCATTACCCATGACTGCCTTCGAGATATGAGTCCTTGCTGTATAAAATTTCATAGAGCTCAAGCTTGCTATTTTAAATTCAGTTTATACAAATTATATTATTTAATACTTCTGTTCTTATTTCATGGCCAATACTTTACAAGCTGAAGTCATCCCTGTCTAGGCTGTTTGACAATCTACTTAGAAAAAGGAATATTTTAGAAAGAAAGCCATTGCAACTGAGCAGGCTGTAGAAAATCAGTGCCCTAAACTTTCATGACAGTGGGGAGATATTCCCTGAATTGTTAATGCCATTAACTCTAGCTTCATCCTCACCAAGGAGTTGAGCAGGTAACAGATAAGCAGGTATATCTTTGTAGAGACAAAACCACCTCATGCTTTACTGCTTCTTTAACACACCCAGAAGCAAAACCAAGACTTAAAGGGAGAAGCAGAGAAGGAGGAGGATGGCAGAGTACTTGCTCAATTTTATTTAGTCTAAAAACAGAAGAACCTCACAGATTTGATGGAGCAAATTTTACCAGATCAGTAAAAGTTATGGACCTTCTTATAGAGAAAAACTGGTAACTGACACACCCTAAGGACAGACCTGATCAGCTGGACCAGAATCATTGTTAGTCAGCTCCTTTTGTCACATTTGTTTAAAAATATTTTTTTTCCTTGGCTGAAAAAGGGGAAGGACACCTTTTCTGGAATCTTACATTTTCTTACTAAAGTTATGTACACTTGCAAAAGCTTTTGAACTCTAAATTGTTTTCTCTTTGTTGGTACAGTGTTGATTTGAGAAGTTTCCTTTATGCCACATAAAATTGTTATTTTCAATTACTTATTTAAAACACTTTCAGGATCATTTTATGAGATCACCAAATGTCTGGACTCCAGAAGGTTTATAAATCTCTGTGAGGCTCTCAGTCTTTTCAGAGGTATAATTGCAGATGGGCCCATCTGTTCCCATTTCATTTTCATCTTCCATGTTTATCTACCTCTTTTATATTTGGCAGGATATGGATGGCAGAGAGGTGCAGCAACTGGTGTAAAATTGGTAGTGCTTGATATATGTCAAGTCTGAAGAAAATACACCAAATTTTGAAACTTAAAAAAGATGTTGTAGTAATAAGTGAATAACTTCAAATTCAGAGTTAGTGGACAAAAATGATGAAAAACTACAAACCCAACAGAAGTCACAAAGATAAATTCATATATAATTTATTTAAAGGATAATATGTGTTTTTTTTCAAAAGAGCTAGATAGGAACACCATTTAATGCAGTTGTAAACTAA
This sequence comes from Anomalospiza imberbis, assembly GCF_031753505.1. Lineage (NCBI taxonomy): Eukaryota > Metazoa > Chordata > Aves > Passeriformes > Viduidae > Anomalospiza > Anomalospiza imberbis. Next base: position 14,022,935 of record NC_089690.1, on the reverse strand, counting down.
TAGGGAGCAGGAGGAATTCTCAACAGAGCTCTTGGAAAATTTCAAAAGTCTGGAAAACTTCTTCCTAACATCTTAGATCTGTCATGATACAATGTCTATGCAAGCAACATACTTGTAGGTTGCCTGTGTATATATATATATATGTATATCAGTATAAAATGTTCTTAATTTGGCTCATACATTTTAAGCTCTGAGAAGTGGTTTGGTTGGGTTTTTTGTAAAGATCTTCAACTGAATCCCCACCTTTGATTAAAAAAAAAACAAACCAAAACAAAACAAAACAAAAAACAAACAAAAAAAAAGTTGAGAAAAAAGGCAGTGTAGTTGCTGAGAAACCTCTCAAGTACACCTGCCTTTGAGGGCTGTCATGAGTTGATTGTCCTTTGGTGCATTTTTGCTCACTAAATAGCATGGACAGGGCCTCGCTGATTGTGCAAAGGCTCTGAGTGTCACAGAGCTCTTGGTGTGGGCACTCTCAGGGCCAGGATGTTCCTCTCCTGTGCTCATTGCAAGAGCTGCTGCTGCCAGTGGAATGGGGCCAGAGGGCAACAGTGCCTGGTCTGCCCAGGAGAGAGAGGGGTAGAAGTTGCCAGGTGAGGAATAGGAAAGAATCTCTGCCTCTCAGCTGACAGAACACCTGGGAACCACTTCTCCAGATGTGGCTGACTGGATTAGCAAACCAGGAAATTTCTAGCATCCTGCCTTAAATGTCCAGTATACAATCGGGTGAGCCACGGAATTTATACAAACAATTTTCTTTATTCCGGCCTGGGATCCCACTCACATTGCTCAAATGAGCTCTATCAGAAAGAGGTATTCAGACTACCCTGAAAAAGCAGACTTGTCATATAGGACATAGCCCATAAATTTCCTTACTTTGTACACACATCTATATTTATATAGAGTTGGCACAGGTTGTATGTGAAACCGGCAAATATCTTGTGACCTTTCAGTTTTGATAACCAAATTACTCATGAATGACAGAACCTTTAGCACATTATTAGGCATCCAGTAAAATGTGTCTTCCTCATGTGACACATAATATATCTTTTGTGGGGTGGGGCACCTTTCTTACTTTGCAGTTTTCAATATTACCATAAAATGTAAAAAATGCTGTTCTTGGAACACAGGCACAGTCGTGGTGAAATTCTAAACAAGGAGTCCAAAGTAGAAAATCCTCTCTCAGCTGATGATATTTGGAGGAGGAGGTTTGTTTGTTTCTCTTTTTGAGGTATTTTGGCACAACTTGTTCCAAGCTGCATAGAGAGGCAGATCAGCAGATGGAATGTAGGTGAAGCAGGTCCATGACATGATTCATCACTTGAATGTTATAACCTTCTTAAACGATTATTTACTTTTTTTATACTGCCAAAAAGAAAAAAAATCTGATTTCTCTCATTTCTTTGTAGTTTCTGGCATTGAGGGACCTCATATCAGTTGGGTTCAGCATCAGTATTGTCCCTGTTTTACAATTGTCCCTATTGTCCCTATCTCCATGTGATACATGGAGATTATTGCCATGTCCAGTTTTGTGGGAGCTATGTTATTTCTGTGAGATTTTGGTGCTGTTGGGGTGAACTTCCCACGTGCTGGGGCAACATCCTGGGCTAAGGTTGGGCCCATTTTAGGCTCATTTTGGGCTAATGGCCCTGCAGTCCCTTTTTAGCAAGGAACAGTGACAACAGCCTTGTTAGGTCTGAAACAGATGTGATTTGCTCATCATTCAGATTCGTCTTTCAGTTTAGGAAACTTCAGCCTTGTGGAAGGGCATTCTGTGAAAAATATTTCTATCTGTTTCACAAATATCCACTCCTTGGCCAACATTTGGACCAAAGTGCTGGACTGGAGATGCTTTATCAGCCCCATAAGGACTGTTCTCATGTCCTTATGCAGGGACTGACTGCACTGTGCCAGGCAGTCTGCTCTGCTCTGCAGTGCCCTGGCACACAGGCTGCAGGACATCACTGTGTCAGTCTGCTGGGCTCTGCAGCTCTCCCCTGTCTAAGGGCTTCACTTCTCTCATCACACAGTTCTCTGATCAGAAGGAATGTTCCTCTGAAGTACATTTACAGGCTTTTTCTGCTTGCAATACCTATTCAGGTATGTGCACAGTCCTGAGCATCTCATTAATTTTTTTTTCAGATTATTTTTACTACCTACTCTCCTTTATAGATACAGAATGGAAATGAAAGACATCTGCTTGAGGGCAATAAAAGGCATCTGCTTGAAGACTGTCATGAGTCAGATCCCAGCTGAGTATTTCAGAGTCTAACTCTGATCACCCATCCACTTGTCTCAGAGTGAATTGCTCTTCCTTCTCTCTCCTAGATCACTGGAGTGCCTCATTCTTGCAAGCTTGAACATAGAATATATAAAATTTGATTGGTAAAAAAGAAATAAAATCACCAAAAATATGCCTCTTCTTTTCAAGGAGTCCTATCAAGGGCCTCTTCTTTTCAAGGAGAGACTAGTTAATCTGAAATACTAACCTAATTTCATAAGAATTTTCTTTCTCATAAATGTTTTCCAATTAATGTACAATATCACTGTACCATGCAGCATTTAACCTCTCACTAATTACCACTAATGACACATTACTGCATCAATAGTTTCGTAATAGATTGAGTGATGGTTTTAACACAATTCCTGTAGTAGTTCTCTCCCACTTCTTTATCACAGAAAGATGATAAAACACATGCAATGTTTCTAACTGATGACCTTTTTGGTTTTGGAGTTGGCTGATTATTTGAAGGCAGTGTTCCTGATCTTAACATATTAGAATGCTTTGTGCTCTACAAAGACACTTGACATCCTTTATAGAGCACCTGTCTCACAGTATCCTTTTCTTCCCTGTAGCAATGGCTCTGTGACTTGTGCTTGTTAGAAGCCAGACTGAAGCCCTTACATGGTAATTTTTTGGGATTCAAATAAGAAATATTAATCAACTTGGTAAAGACCCCTGTTTTTCTGGAATGTCATGTGTTAGAGTAAAAAATAAATAATAAGCAGCCTCTTTCTAATGGAATGAGATTATTGGAAATTATTATCAATGTGCAAAAAGGATGTCTAAATTGAAAGAGTAGGTCTCAGGTGCTTCTATAAGGCAAGACCAATTACAGTGTTAAAATCTCCATGATTACCTCTGTTTCTGAGAAGATCAAATGAACTGAGAAGGAGCTTGGACTTGCCTGAAAGTTAGTACAGACCTTTTTTTTTTTTTTTTTTTTTACAGTTAACAAAAGATTTAAACATATCCTTTCAAAGATGCACATGTTTTTTCATTAAATTTATTCATTCTACATTAACAGATAATAGAGATGGCATTTCATTGACATCTTCCATGTTTCTGTGTAATGAAAATCCAGCTGTGAAGTTTCACATTCCTGAATGCTGAATGATACCTGAATGGGCACCATTTAATGAAATGATCCCTGCAACTCTGTCAGTGATCCATCTGCTGCAGGCCCTTTCAACTTGGCAGTTTGCAGAGGAATAGGATGAGACACAGAACAAAATGCACAGTTTTCTGCCGTGAAAGCTTGGGGTTTGTACATTGGTCAGAAAAGTTTTACCGCGCAGGATGCAGGACTGTCAGTTCTGGTCCTCTCCACTGGAGGACAGTCTGCTGTCACATCCAGCTCCCCGCTCTGGCAGCAGTGCTGGGCTGGAAAGAATCTGCCTCAAGTTCCTTCAGGAGAGGGAAAAGCATTGCCACTCCTACAACACAGCTCTGAGGTTTAAGCCAGAGGCATTATAGGCATATTTAAGGTTTTCCACAAAGGCAAAGTGAGCGCCTTCTCCAGCCTTACATCTTTTCCATGATACTGGTGATGGAAAATATCAGTAAAAATAAGAATCTGGCCATAAAGTCCAGGAAAGCAAAACATTTCTGTAGAATTTGGGCAGATTTATAGAGAAACTATCCAAGGGTTGGCTGGCCAGTAAAGTACTGAAAAAGGAAAATTATCCTTTTTGCTACAACTGCAAGGAAAATTGAGGGCACCAAGAAAGAATTGAAGACAGAGTTTTAGCTAAATACACTGTAAAAAACCCACTATGCTTTCCTCAAGGTACTGATTCACCTCAAACTAATAAGAAAGAAATTCACAGGTTTGGTAAAATTGGATTCATTAGAAGGACACTGTAACTTATTGCCTAGCTTTAATTGTCTGCTGAGTTGTAATTCTCCTTACAAAATCCAGTCAGCCCCTGTCCCAAACCTGCAGAATTGGATGAAGTCTGGTACCCAAGAGTCTGTGGAGTATGGAGAGTCTATTATATTTTTTAAGTTTGATGTGCCTGAGTGCACACTTAAATATTTCATCTCATCCAACAACTTTCCTTACAGTTTTTTCTTGCAGCATATGTGCATGCAAGAGATTGAGGGTTCTCACTCTAATTCAGAAAGCACCATGGGGATGTGCTCAACTTTATAGCCTGCATATCTAAAGGATAGTATAACAGTTGAATTAGTTGGATTTTAGGGCTCAAAATTTGAGCTCAACATCAATGCAGATTTCCTCTCTGACCTTGAGTAAATGACATGTAATCTCAGGCTCCATTTCCATGCCTGCAAGCTGAGGGTGCTGCTCTGCTTGACAGGCAAGGACAGTAATGACTGTGAGGTATTTTTATAATGGAAGCCATCAGTATCCAGGTACTCAAACCTATTCAGAGCCCAACAAACAGGGGATGCTGATGGACTCTGTCTGCCCTCTGCATGAGGTAAACGTGGATTTACAAGTCACAGTGCAGATTTGTCTTTGTAAATACCCACCCAAGTATCTCTGAAACATGTTCATTCTTTTTAACACTGTATCAGATAATGGGGGGAGGGGGAAAGCTCTTAGTGTTCCTTTTACAATCTAGACAAAGTTTTTAATATCTTTCATGTAGGAAGCGTTTTTCTAAGCTAGCCTAAAAATTAATTTTAGACAGATGCATGGTAAGTAAGGGGGAGAGGTTCTGCAAATGGGTCCTAAGGAATTGAAATTCCTTTTGGTTATGTAAGGTAGATACTGGAGTATTTTCATTTTATCCTACATCTACGAAGAGGGATTTATTGTTCTTTCCTTGCTTCTCCTTGTCAATGACAAATAAAGAGTTGAGAGATTAAAGTTTATCTTAAGAACCTCAATTCAGTAGAAAATTACACCTCAAGGTAAAGATAGACCATTTAATTATTTTCAGACACAATTTTTTATTCTAGCATTATTCAATATTGCATACTCAGACACTCTACTAAAAAAAAAAAAAAAACTAAAAACCCAACCTAAATTGAAAATTGATTCATCTTCTAAAGGAGAAAACAGTTTCCAGTAATTGAAAGGATGTCATTTTCTGCTTTGGATCTTGCATTATCATGGTCATATTTCTTAATACATGCTGTCCTGACAGCATGTTCTTGAGGTCCTCAGAAATTGCTATGGTTTGCAAACACTTTTTTTATTACCACATTCCAGTTGCACAAAATACACTTGGCTGAGTATGTGCCAGCATGGGCAGTAGCTGTAAAATACTGATTTTCCCTGTCATCTCAGAGCAGTTTCATTCTATCAGCTGGCATGTCAGATGTTCCCTTGCCATGTGTTTGGCTGAGAGAAGAATTTTTGCCACAAAATTTTGTTTACTGGACTGAGAGGTTGATGAGATACCAGACTCCTGTTTTACTCTTGCTATAGAAGTTTGTGATGTTTGATACACATAAGAGGCATTTAGAGTCCCTCTTGTACCACAGACACATCAGCATTAGTCCACCCCAAGATATTCAACTAAATATCAGATGCTTCTCAGAAGGCAGTATGGTATTTTGTTCCAGCATTTTCATGTGCTCCTACGTCTGTGGAAGGAGGAATTCTTTTTAAATTACTACTGAATTACAGAAGATTTCACTGTCAAAGAATGGTTGAAGTTCCAAAAAGGAATTTCTTTTCCAGATCTCATGGATTCTTCCACTGAACTGAGATCGTTTTTGATTGGCTTGGGTTTAGGCCACATTGTAATGTACAGAGGAGCTTTTGATGTGGCAGTGTAAGGGAAAGTGTTTGCCTTTTTGACAGGCAACAGGGCTGAAAGTCTGTGCTAATCATAAAAGCAGTTGTATCATTTGACATCAAAAGCCAAAACCCTTTTGCTTTATTTGCATGAACAGTCAGGTTTTGAAGCTGTCAAATGATGAACATTACTGTGAAAAGGCAAGTACTCATATCCAGAAACTAGCAAGTAAAGAAATCTGTGATAGAAACATAAAAATTGTACTCCTTTGGAAAACTTGGCTGTATATAAATGACAAGCTTCCATACCACTATTGCAGCAATTGTTATGCAGTATGACCAGCAGGAAAAGGACACAGTGGAAGTCTCACCTTTGGAGTCAGAAATAATCAGTGTCAGTAACTGTGCCAAAAACCCAACCCAGAATAAAATCAATTTCAAGACCCAATATACCCTAACTGGTTTCTTTCTGCTTCTGTCCATTCAAGTACTTGTTTATGTCTTCATATTATCATGTAAGTCAATATATCCCTGTATTCATTAAATATATACAAATGTGTATTAGACATATGTGTGTCATAATGAAGCATCTTGAATTCTTGAATGAAAGTTAATATCTCCCTAATAGTTTTTCTTTCCCTGTAAATTGTAGGAATCTCAAAATGTTACTCCCAAATAAGCAGTAGTACCTTATTTTCAGTGAATACAATGACAGAACCCTGTTTATTTTGGCAGGAGTAGAATTGATTTGCAAACCAAACTGTTTCTGAGTTTTCAAATCACTGGCTTTCTTCTTCTGGTTTTAGGCTTCATTTATTATTGTGTTACCATTTTAATAAAAATCCATTGTATCAACATGGACAAAATTATAGATCAATTTGATCTCTTTAAAAATAATTTTCACAAATATTAGCTTAATCTTTGGAAAACATGAGTTCATTTAATGCATTCTAAAATCTGAGTTAGCTTTTTGCAAAGACAGGCAGGTTTTATGTGTCAGTCTGAAGCCTGGGAAAAAACCTCTGTGTACTTTACAGCTGTTTATGAAGAAAGTAAATATCAATGTGTGGCCTACAGAGCACAACTTAAACAATCTTATGACTACCTATCTTATTTTGCTTTTATTCCAGCTATATATTTCTGTATTTTTTTAGCAAAATGAAAATGTTGATAAATTGCTCTATTTCCTTCTATAAGTGGTCTAGAATTTCATAGTTTTTAATTCATTGTTGATGCAGTGAGATGGCTGAATACACTGAACATTCAGAATATGCCAGGGCTAAAAATAATAATAATAAAAAAAGTTTAAAAGTTTAATACTAAAGTTGTATTCCAGTTAGACAGCTTAGCAAATTAAGGTTTTCTGAACTTCTTTTGTTGATACCTAGAACCTATATATATTTGCATAACTCTTCTCAAGAAATCTTGACAGAAATATCATGTCTGCTTCCAATACTTTTCATTCCTAGCACAAGCATAGAGAATGTATTTCCATATCGACAGTGCATGGACAGAAACACAATGGTTACTGATGGTAATTTCCAACCTGTGGCAAAAACTTACTTGGATCACCAGAGGAGAATGCAACAGCCTTAATAAAAGGGAATAATGATTTAAAAAAAAAGCAGGATTATAATATTATAATCGAAAGTTTGGAAAGCTAATACAGCTTCTAGAGGAGAGAACTTAAGGTCACTGAACAAATTTGGCACTAATTAAGACTAATTGTGTGCTGGTCATTGCTGAGATGTTCTGCAGTGATATTCTTCCTCATTTGCCGTATTGATACCAGGATCCACCAATCTGTGTGAAACAGGAAATGTTTCTTCTTCTGTACCTTGATTATTGGAAGCCATATCTGTTGTCACCTCATAGCAGAGAGAGTTAGTCACCTTACAGCATTTTGTTTTACCTGGTGGTTTCTGATAACCACTTGTGTTTGAATTCCTTGGGTCACCTTCCCAGTCTAGGAAATGTCATGATGAAGATCTTGGCTTACCAAAAGGAATGTTTTGTTTCATTTGCAATACTTTTGTTGTGACCCATACAAATGCCTAAGGGTGTGATTCTAATGAAATACACTCATAAAATAATAAAAAAGTAAATTAAATAAAGCAAAACCCCCACGAGTTTCTATGTTGGTTTACATGGTAAAAATTTTACAGTTCTCCTAAGAGGCATCTGACTGACTTCTGATCTGATTGGTCACTTTAATATGTTGCAGTTACCCTCTTGCTTCTTTCACCTTGTCAAAAAGCCATATGTTCTGCAAATAACAAACATAGTGTATTTCAATAACTTAATGATACCTCTTCCAACACTAATTGTTTTAATTGCTGCAACCACAGCACCATAACACCTGCAATTCAGAGCTCATATGAAATATTAAGTGATATGAACCTGTGTAGAGGGCTGTCAATAGGTCACCTATGAGATGGCCTGCTCTGTTCCAAGCCCATTCTACAATTCTGATGAGAAGAAAATGGTTCATAAAGAGTTCCCCCTGAAGAGGCTGTGTGATGTCAAGTGAAGAATCTGATCCTGTTCATGTGTGTTCTAACAGAGTGTGTTCTCTGCAGCTCCAGCTTTGCCAGAAGGGTTGCAAATAAAATGAGTGGAGGGAATTAATTTATAAATTGAGTGGCATAGGATACAGTTTCCCAGAAGAATTGAGATTAATATGGATTAGAATTTTTGACAGAGAAGCCTATTAGGAAATCAGAATGCTGTTTTCAGGCAAACTGAACCCCAGAGTTTATAATGGTTAAGTTCTAAAGGCAAGTGTCCAAACATATTACTGAAGAATTTCTTTGCTTAAATGGCAGCAATCTTCCTTTATGACAGAGAGCTGGAAGAGCAGAGCAGCTGTCAGTCTGAGATGCAATCAGTCTCCTACAACATATGCTTCATGACATGCAGAGAGCGGGACAGAAAATAAACATCATGGAGATTTTCCTGGCTGAGAGAACATGCTATACAGAGAAACAGACTGGCTAAGTAGATTTATTTAAACAGTTAGTGAAGCTAAAATTTTTTACAAAACTCCATTTCAAGCTCCATACTCAAAATAATTTCAATGCCTTTTGAGGCTGATACTAACAAAGGTAAGAATAATATTCAGTAACAGGAAATAAAATAGATTTTGTTTTGACAACAGCAAAAAAATAGATTTTGTTTTGACATTCTTAAACCATATGTTTCAAGTTTTCATTTTGCTGTGACATTTCAAAATAATATTTAACTAAATTTGTTGCCTAAGGAGTCAGAATTTGGAAAAAGCATTTTAACAGAACAAGATAATTTGTCATCTTTCAGTGTGTTTTTAACTAGTAAATTTGTGTAGGAAACAAAAGTAGCAGTTTTGTTCAGATGTAGTCCAAGCAGTTTGTTTTCTCTGTGTTTCTCTTCACACCACAAGTAAGAAACAAGTTCATTTTACAAATGCTGGTACTGGGCACTACCCAGTGCTACACAGAATGGCCAGACCTCAGCCAAAGATTTCCCATTGTTTTCTTTGATACCACCCTCTAATTACAACGTGAGTTTTAATAAATGTAATAAGCAAATTTAGAGAAAAGTTTCTTTATTATAAAAGGGTTAATTTTTGTTTCAGTGCAGTCATAGTAACAATCTCAGATATATTTGTTGCTGCTGCCCACTGGGTGTTATGAAACTGTGAAAGTATACAGTCAGGAAATTTATATTTCTTTTAAAAGTCTAAAAGTTTTAAGCTGCTTGTCATAATATTGACTTTTTTCTAATACTATCTGCTTTAGTAGAGATTAAAATAATGTGGATCAATATCTTTTGAGATATTCATGTCTTGCACATTGCCAAAATATATCATAAGCATTGGAGAATAATATGGCAGAGTAATTGATTTCCTTGTCTAAGTTTGCAGACCAAAGCCCCACATGGTGCAAGCATCCTTCCTTACAGAACTACAGTGACTTCTCTATCTGTAGTCCAGCATCCAAAATTTGCTTACAGAAACTGCCTTTAATATTTTAATATTTTTTGAAGGTAAAATGCATTTTCTTAGGCCTCTAGTGGGTTTCAAAGGAACCACTCCTTCCTAAACTCTTTATGAATCCCTTGTCTAGAAATTTGATTAAACCCAACCCAAATCTAGTAATCTAAATAATATATTTTTTAAATACCACTGGTCTCAATACTGAATCCTGAAAATACTATGATTTAAGTATTTTTTTCTGAATCCTGAGGTCCTGTTGGTGTCCAGGATGAGTTGCTTTGTCTGTACAGAAATAAGGATGCAATCAAAATGCTGTGAAATGGTGACAAAGGAATAAAATGTTACAGAATTGAATGGTAATGGTTATGTAAGAAAAAAACCTGACAATGCCAGCAGCACAGAAATACAAATTCCAGCATTAATTAATTAATGTAGCACTAGTAGATACCATTTCTGTGTATCTCCAACTTGTTAATTTTCAAATTATAGATTGTTTATTTAGTGTACTTCATTGCCAGTAAAACTTTTCCTTTAAATACAAGTTTATAAGGCAAATTACCCAACTGTGAAATTGGAAGCTCAACTGTTTCAGCACATCCCATTTTTTTAAAATGTTCCCCACAGTAATCTGCACTTGTCTTTATAGTGCCTACAACTGAAAAGGATTATCTAGTCAGAATACATCAGTATATAATAAATGTGCTTCATTTCTTCTTCAGTCCTTAAGCTGACAGCCAAAATGAATGTTTGTCTCAGCATTGGCACCACTGGTACTTTTGTAGAGACTATTTCATGGTCCATTGGACCCTAAAGGACATGGTTTTTAAAGGCATATTATCAAAAGGGATGAAGCATGCCATCAGAGTGCATATCAGTATGTATTGAACTTAAGGGCAATAGTATTGCTTAGTTGATATTGTACGGCTCTCTAGTCAAAATGTATCAAAACTTATCTTTATACTTCTCGGCTTCTATAATTATTTTTTTGCCTAACCAGTAAATACAGGTCATGCAAGGCCCTTGTACATCTTCAGTAACTTTGAAAGAAGGACAGAAAAATGCCTTATATTCAAGTAATTTATTCTTTCTGTATGTATATAGAAAACCTACTATCACCACAGCTGTTATACTAATAGGCTACAGTGTCACATTAATTAGCTGTGAAAACAGCACAGCTCTGAATCCCATTTTGCTCATTTATGTGGAAAAAAACCCTAACCTACATTCCTTTAAAAGTATGCAGATTCCTTGTTAGGGATATTTCCAAGAAGTAATCATCTTTCTTAGAAACAGCTATTGAGCTGCACAATGCAAATTTCTGAACCTCAGAGGTGGGGGGCTCATCGGAATATTCACTGGTCACCTCACGGCTATGATGAGATTGTGTGGGCAGTGCCTAATTTGATCCAGATTGCAGCAGTGCTCACTGGGTTAAATGCTGCATGGTCCTGACAGCTTAACTGTCAGATAAATTGCTGCAGTTATAGCACATGAGCAAGCCCATAAGCTGATGATATTAATATTACAAAAATATGACACCAAAAACTAATAATGTTCTTTGAGGCATCTGGACAGAAGCAAAATCTAATCTTGTCTAAAAGATCTCCATTAACAGTAATCATTCTGTAATATGATCAACATATTCTTGTCAAAGCAGATAGTACTGTGCAGCATTAGGAAAACTGATTAAACATGGCATGCTGTTCTAAAATAAACCTTCAACTTTGGGAATCCAAGCCTGCTGATTGCACTGGATTTGTTGGCTAAAACATGTCCAAGCCATTTTCAAAATAGCTTCTTCTTGTGATTTGTTCTTAGTAAGGGAGCAATACACAACAGTAGAAAAGAAATCAAAATCAGAGATTAGGTCCTATAGAATTTGAGCTGCTTGGGAAGGGGAAAAAACCCAAAACATCTGAGAAGATTTGAGCCCTTAGTACAATAATCTTTTATTTCTCCCAGATAAATGCAGGTTCACTGCTTGTAAAACCTTGTGATACGATAGCATAATCAAGCAGAGTCCCTCCAAGGATGCACATTCTTACAGCTGAAGAATAAACACATCAAAAGAGCACATCAGGCTGTCAACTTCTTTGTTAAAGAGAGGCTTTACACTTTGGTCTAAGCCTTTGAAAATTTTCTGATGATTTGCTGGAAGTTTATGCTGTGGAACATTTGGTCCATGATCCTCTAATGTTCCTTGCAACCATGGAAGTTAATGAATTCAAAAATGAGAATAAACACCATGCATTTTTTTTCCTCAATATTGTTACTGTGGTCCAGGAAAGTGCTATGAATGATGGTCTAGAGCAATGCAAAATAGATAAAGAGCTGTAATTTACAAAGCACGAGAATGTGGGGGTTTTTTGATAATTGGGGGGTTTTTGTTTTGGTTTGGGCTTTTTTTTTGCTTTTGTTGGTTTGGGGTTGTTTGTTTCTTTTTTTTTTTTTTTTAATATACATTTTTTTAAAAAAAATATTTAACTAATTCTTCTATAAAATCTCTCAAGTACAGCAGAATCCAGCTGCTCTCCCAGGAGAGTTCATTCAAATGCAGAACACACAGACTCTAATTTAAATTATAATTGGGAAAATATTTCCCCAGCTGTGAACTGGTTTCCTTTTTGGGGTTGTAAAAGGATCTAGACAGATCTGAGCAGCTTTAGTCTGCGGCATCTCAGTTCCTTAAGGCTGAGAGGGTTTTTGACAGGCTGTAATTACAGCCTGTAGGTGTTTACTTTGGCTGGAAAATTACTGAGCACCTTGAACAGCTGGCAGCAGCAGTTTCTCTAGAGAAGGAAAATGAGCTACAAAAGGTGCAGCAGATCAGGATGGTGGTTTCTGCTTTCTTGCATGGAGGAGCTGAGTTGTGGCTGGTTGGGGACCCTACATATAATGATGAGGTGAAATAGGGGAGGAAGGCAAGGCATGATGTGAAAGATAGAGGTTTGTTTCCTTCTTGGAAAATGAGAAGTTGCAGTCTCTTGAGTTGCATTTCAGAGATGGAACCAGATGGACCCATCAGTGCTTCTGTAGCTGCTGTCCCCTGCATGACAAAGGGGTCGAGTTAGTGCAGAACTTTGTTATTTCAGAAGTGTGTGAAGTGCTGTGAAGTACTTCAAAAAGAATTATATGATTTGCAGATTTGAAATAGGTTGTGAAAGTCTGAAGACAAGATGGAAATACCAAGATGTCTCTGCTTCTGTGTAACATGAATTAATTAAGACCAATTTAGAGGTAGTTTTATTTGATAACTTGACAGTAATTGCAGTGGTTAGAATAAGGTGAGAGCAAAGCAGTGAACCCAGTGACAAAGGATTTGAGAAAGTAAAAAAATAGAGTCTTGAATAAAATACCCACACATAATGAAAAGTCTGGGTCCAAAATCCAGGTGAGATAATTTGGTTATTTTCTGTGATGTAAAGACAAAGGCAGCAACCATCAGATAGAAAAGTAACATGTCTTCAGCACGCCTTTTGTATTTTCCTTCTCTCAGCCATTTTGAACTGAACATCAAACATTTTTTTGTTCTCCTGATCAAAAGGATAGTTGTAACATTGGGATAAAGTATTTCCCAGTATTTATCCTTGTAAAGTGAAATATAGGGCTAAGTGTTGTAAAGTCTCGTAAAATTAAGTTTAGTTTCTCCTGGCACGACCTTGTCTAACAGGATGGGCATCTGTATCATGATGTTATAGTGTCCTCAGGAGAGAGATGCCTCGTTTTTACAGCAGGAGAGCTACTTCCAAGGTGAAGGATGTTCAATACTGAATCATAAATTCAGCAAGCATACTCTGTCACAAGAAACAAATTCAATTTTACAGTAAAAATTGTTCACTGAGTATCTGTGCTTCTAAAATGAAGATGGGCTGGTGATAAATGAGATCAGGGCAATAGATGTCAGATCCTCTAAATTATATGGACTAGACTGCAGATAGTACCAGACACACACTTTGAAGTGAAAGGAAATGAGAGTGTACTCACTTGTATTAACATTTGTGTGCTAAGTATCTTTTAATTTGTGTGTGTGGAACAGATTAAAAAAGCTTCACTTTTCCCCTGCAGTACCCAGCCCTGGCTCACAGGAGGGTCAGGGTTTGCATTCCAATGCCAGAACATCCACCTGGCATATTTCTGCCCCTCCACAAGAAGCAGAAAGGCAGCTGCCACTCAGAGACCCCATGGTCAGTCTGCCTCCCATCCTCACCAGCCTACAGACAAGCCCTTGCTCAGGCTGTGACAAGAACCAGTTTTAACCTCCCAGTACAATGACTTATTTTTTTAACATTTTACCCTGATGGTTTAGCCTTGAAAGTTAAGCTTGTAAGGTACATCATTTAAACATTATTTCAAACTAGAAGTAATGTTTCAGTAATAACTTATTAGAACTAATAACTCACTCTATAATGAAATTTTAACTCCACCAACAGTCAAACTGAATTAATACAAAGGAGCGGGGATACTCCAACAGAAAACTCCAATTATTTCACTTTCTCTTCTGTCTGTAAAATGCAATAATTCCCCCTTATTAAGGCAGTATATTTCAGAGAAATTGAAATTTATACACAATTAATAATATCTTAAAATATTATTGTTTCTTGGATATTTTCAGTGAGAGAACTATTGAGCAAATCTTTCCCTAGAAGATGTAGATGCAGAAAGCTAAAAAAGCACAGTGTGCTGTCTGTAGTAGGAAAATGTTGATACTGGCTTCACAGATATTTATTATAAATACACAGGATGAGATTTTTGAATTTAGTTAAAAAATTTTAGCATTGAGATAAATTCAGTGAAATGGATTCTTGGACTTAATATGTTGCACTGTATCCTGGACTTTTGGTAATGCTTATACTTAATGTGGTCTTTTGATTTACATCTACCCAGAGATGCAAGAGATTGCCAAAGATCCTAAGCCTGCACTAATCAGCACAGATGATGGGTGATTTGGGAGACAAAACTCTCTTGGGAGTGACCATGTCAGTGTGCTGCTGTTGTGAATCATCTTTAAAACCTTCTCCACTGAGTGTGAAAGACATCCCCTCAATAAAGGAGTTTGGTGGTTTGCTTAAGTCAACCCTGCTGTGTTCAGCAAGTTTGTACTGAAGAGAAAGTCTGCTGGATTTCAAGATACTGCCATTAAAGGTAACTCTGACTGAAATTCTTCCTCAAAAATATCCTGTCTTTAAAATGTGCTAAAAACTGCTCATGTATGTTTTCTGTGAAGAGCTTTCTACAGGTTATGAAAGTTCAGGAAAATGCCGCCATCCCTTTCTTCCCATTAACTTGGGTTTCAAAATGGATGGACAATAAATCCCTTCACTCCTGCTGGATAAATAATATGAAAGAGTTATTTGACCTCCTGGCAAAACAGAGTTGCTCAGTGTCCACTCACAACAGTGTGCATCCAGGCCAGTGAGGTTTCAGTCCGTGATAATTGCTGTGTCTTGCAGGCAGGACACACTGTGACAGATGCTCTAATACAGAAATCCAGAGAATAGGAAAGGTGCAGTTTGTGATGGCAGGGAACTTTCCTGGGCCTCTTAGAACTTCTCATAACCACAAGTAGCCTTGACCTTGTAAGCTACAGTCAATAGCTCTAATTGTGTGTTTGACACAGAGCACATGCAGCTAAGCCAGGCTGTGTTCTAAGAAATTGGTGAGTAACCCAGGTATGTACAAGGGGAAAAAAAAACACTTTAATATATTTTAGTTAGGCAGAATAAAACCTGGCTAAGAATTTAGTCACCTAAACTGCCATTGCTGAGAATTTCCTTACAAAATTTATGACTGTCCTTATGGGCTATGTTGTAAATAAACTGATAGAAAAATAGGGAACAAAATATGAACATTCTTCCCATGCATCTCTCATATCTATCCAACCAGCAGCAAAGCTCTTGGTAATGGAATAATCACAAGGGTCAGTTTTTCTGATGGCCAAGATCTCCCAGCAGCAACACATCTGTGATTTGGTGAAAACTGAAAGAGCATCAGGGTGAGCAGAGATCAGAATTATCTCTGGTTATTAAGAAAATACAAAATTTATGGTGTGTCTGTGTGTAATAGTTGAAGAATATTATGATGCTGAAACCTCAGAGTTGCTGGTGCATGCTTTCCTGGTATTTTGGGAAGACTCAGAGGTTAAAAAATCTCAATCTTGATTTGAATTTCCCTAACTCCCAGAAAAACCTTACAGCTCCACTATATATATATATATGTATGTATGTATATAAGTCAAAAATATATATATTTTATATGTGTGTGTGTGTGTGTTAAAGCTTTCAACGCTATTATTTAACTTGTGTTTAAATTCTTACAGTACATATTCTCTGTGTGGAAATTTTAGATTTTGTTTAAATAAAATCAAATAAAACTGTTTATGAGAAAGGCATTACCTAAATTGCTTTTTTATATTTACTTTGTAAGTGAACAGAATAAACATGTAAAAACAGCATGTTTCTTTGTAGGGGGAAGAAAGAGGGATGAATGTAATTCCCTGAGGAAGAAAATGTTATTTATACTACTGGATGTTTAAATTATGCACACAAAAATATTTTCATACTAATTTGACTTCTTAGCAGTAAATCATCTTGTGAGTAGTTAAAGTGAACTTTCTTCAGTGGGCCACACAGGTTAACGTGACAAAACAGCACAAATTGCAAATGTGCTACTTAAAATTCACCACCCAAAATGCTGGAAAGAACCAAATTTTTGAGAAAAAAAGTACTTAATGTTTTTAATGATTTTCATAAAGACTTGTGGTCCAAAGGTTATTTGTAATTGCTTTTGGTGAGTTTACTTTATATTATATTTCCCCCTTTATTTATTTTTAAATTTCTTCAGAAATGGAGAATAAAGGCTTGTTCCAGTGAAGCAAAACTAGGCTAATACAAAACTTAATGAAATTAATTAAGAGTTTGTGTTATAACTTAAGAAAAGTGATTCAGAAATGTTTTACATGTTGTCAGACTATTGTTGGATGTTTCAAAAATGCTTAATAAACTGATTCAAAGGAGGTAGTTATTAAATACTGTGCACCTACAAGGGACTTGCTACACTAAATTGTTTGGCATTTGTTTATTTCTAAAAATTGAAGTCTTGTGGGGAAATTCCATGTTTCTTTTGAGATTTTTTAGCTACTTTCCCTGGCTGAGGTCTGACACTGAGGTCTATCAAGCTCCATTTGATTTGTTTCAGCAGTCACAGTGATGGCAATGGCCAAGGGACCATTTCTGAAAAAAAATACCTAAACTAAAGTGATGGTTGAAGGTAACAGAATAAGAATTATAATATTGTAAAAGACTCTGGGTGACTTGTGTCACTGCTGAGTCAGAGATGACACAGAGTTGTTTCAGAAGGCAAATGGTAAATGTCCCATTTATTTGCTCCTCTCCTCTTTTATACCTTAGTTTGCTACAGGTGGGCCTGATTGGTCCTTTAATCAAAACACCATCACCATTGGCTAATTAAGAAACCACCCTTTTGGTAAACATCCTTATGGGAAATGCTTGTTAAAAAGCACCACCTGTGGATTGTTTCCATTTGATTATCACTATTTCGCTCCAGCTCCCAGACCAACTCATGGGAAAGCATTTCTAGTTTTCTCTCTCTCTGACCAGAGTGTCACATCCGCAGACACGCCTGTGGCTCTGAAGGCCCTGGAGAGACACTGACCCCCAAAGCAGAGGAACCAGCTCCAGGGTATGTTCCTACATGTCTCACGGTGTGGTTTTTCCTGTGGGAGCTCAGATGGGCTGTGGGGCACAGGGGTGCTGCTGACAAACAGAGGCACCTGGGAGAGCAGAGATCCCCGGAGCCGCCGGGTGCAGCAGGAGCTGCCGGGTCCCTCCACGTGCAGAGGGATGGTCCAGGAGCTGAGGACATCTCTGTGTCCTGCTGCTGCTGCAGCTCAGAGCAGCTGTGTGGGTGCCCCACTGACATTCCCATTCCAGCAAGGGACCCAGCCCGCGCTGGGAGCGCTGAGGGCTCCTGCAGAGTCCTGGGAGGCAGTGTCAGGCTGGGAAAGAGCATCCTCACAGGGCTGCTTGGGAGCCACACAGAGGAGAAATGGCCATGGGCTGGCCCTGTCCTTGTCTGCAAGCTTTTAGAAGTGTGTCATGTCCATTTAAAAATTAGTATTCCTATGAAAAGAAATAGGGTTCAATTCAGATTTAAGGGATGCCTGGTGCCATAATTTTGTTCAGAACTCTTTTTTTTCCATTCCATGAATAGTAGAGTTTAGTGGAGTAAGAAGAGAGTAAAAAGCTTGATTGTAATGAAAATAATTGTGAGTATATTGAGTGTAATTAAAATCTAGATACATAAATAATATGCTGTTCTAATTAAAGAGGGGTTTTTATCTTCAGAATACATACTAAGGTGGTTTTTTTCCTATTCTGATTTTTAGGATTAATTGAAAACATAGGCCACTGCACACTGAGAAAAGTATAAACAAAAAAATCTTTTTATTTTACTAAATCTTCAGCAGTTACCCAATGGTCTTGTTTATTTTTCATACTGCAAAATCTGGTTTTGTATTACATATGTCTGCACTATCTTCATTAATGTTCCTCCTGTTTTTTCTTGTTAATATTCATAGCAGTAAATCATCATTTCTTGATTGATAAGTGATTGAACTAATTCAATATATTTTACTTAGAGCTCCATTTTTAGGACCAGTTGTCTATTAAAATGTGCAGAAGACTACATAGGAGGAGAGAGGGAACATGGAAGTAGGAAGAACAGATACCACTCCTTGCAGAGCCTTGTTAGCGCGTGGGGAGTTTGTCTGGGCAGAGCTTATGGCTAGATGAAGTGTGAGCTATTGTGGATTTATCTCAGTGCCCTGGGGCCTGCCACCATGGCAGGTGACACCATCACCCTTCTCTAGGCTCAGCTGCATCGGTCAGGACAGAGACCATGAGCATCACATTTCTTATGTACCCTGAACTTGGAGAATTCAGTGCAGCATGAAGTGGACAAGTGATGAAGGTTTTTGCCAGTGCATCAAAGTCAACTTTCTAGATGCATTACATGAATGTGCTAACAGATTTCTCTAAATGGGTTTTTTTCTGTCAAAAATCAAAATTTTGCAAGGTTGTAAAACAAATTAGTGCCTCTCTGGCTTATTTTTATCCCCATTCTGTAAAGTTTACTGATTAAGTAGTGCAGGGATGAGACATTATAGAAAGAGGAAGACATACCTTGGTTTCAAAAGTTCATGGAATTATAGACATGAGAAGTGGAATGGTTTGTTAGGTAGTTGGTAATGAGCCTTTAAGTACAGGATTGCTGTCATGCATACAAGTTATATAATTTTTCACATTCATAAGTCAATAATCATACTCTGATCGCTAGTTCTGATCTTCTGCTGAAAAAGCACTTACATGCTAATTTGCGTTGCTAAAACTAGAGATTTTTTTTTAATAGGTTGCATTGACTTTAGCCAAGGAAAAAATGGTTTGAAATGTTCCTAGAGCCTCACATGCTACAGCATTACAACTTCTGGTACATTGTAAATGAGACAGAGAGGGAGTACAAGAGATGCTTGAGGGCAGTTCTGTTTCAGACACAGGTAAAAGGCATAAAAACAGAAAGATTTCTTTGTTTATTTGTTGGTGCATTCCATAACCAACATGAACTGGGTGTGTAAAACAGACCTGTCAGCTTTGTGTGGGAGGCAGGAATGCCAAGATGTTAACAGTAAAGAGCTTGCTATTTTGCAGAAGGAAGAGTTGACCTGTGTTGACTCTCTATATGTATTTTTATTTCAATTCATGAAACTTTCAAGCAAATGGAAAAGGTAGAGATAGGCTGAAACTAAACTAAGGATGAGGATGCTGAACACTATGTGCCATGGGAGTCTGCACTGTCTCTTGTAAATAAATGTCTGCTCTCCATGGGGAGCTCTCAAAATGAAACTTTCCCCTTCTGTTAACTAAAAAAAAAAAAAAAAAAAAAAAAAAAAATACTCACTGCTCATCCACTGTTCTGAAGGACTTTTTCCTTGAACACTCTAAACTCCATTGAGTGCAGAAGGACTTCAGCTGGTTGCCTTTTCTAGTCACACTGAAGCCCAGGTGCCTGAGGCCAGCACTCCTGTGGGGAGCAGGGAGATTCCTGCTCTAGTATTCCCTAGCAATGTTGTGCTAAGGAGCTTAGCTGGAAAACGTTTCATGTAGATAGCAATTTGTCATTAAAACTGAAGCAGAGAAAGCTAAGGTTAAAAGAAAAGCATTGAAGCTCTTATCAGGATAGGCACCATATTTTTCATGTTGGAAAAGCGTGTTTAGACATTGAGTAACTGATGTATTTGGTTCTCATAGTGTACTGTAAATGCAGATAAACTTGATAAGCAAAGACATGTCTGCTGAATAAGAATGTAACTCACAATTTTTCTCCCAAGGTAATGACTAACTCTTCACCTTCCCCTTCCTCAGCAGCATCTGTAAGACTTCTCCTCCATTCCCACGCACAGTGACAGTGCAAGTTGTTCTGCTTATTATTCTTGTATGGCCAACACTGCGCCTGTCGTCTCCAGTGATGTATGGCCTGGCCTTAGTGGTGGTTAATCTAATGATGAACTGACTCCCTGGAGGTTACAGGCATCATTTTCTCTGTTTCTAGCAGCCAGCATCACATGGTGATGAATATTTTTGGGCTTTCCTCACTCCCCTGACTATGTGCATATTTATGGGGGAAAAAATTATAGGTATAGCTTCAAAAATAGTGATTTCTTGGCAAGGTATCCTTGGTGTCTTGTGTACTTCATTCTACAATTGGAATAATTGTAGAAGACAATATTGGAATGACAATGAACTAATTCAGGAGAGTGACAAAATCCAGGGGTGGCTTCAGGACTGAATGTCCTCAAATGAGAAGTAAAATCAAGATTCATCACTTAAATATGTCACACAGAAGCCTATTGAACACTTAAAAACATTCAATCAACCCAAAACTGCATTTTCCAGAAATGAAACTGTTTGACTAAAACACCTGCTCTATAAGAAGACAGGCTGAGAGAACTGGAATTGTTCAACCTGGATAAGAGAAGTCTCCAAGGAGACCTTAGAGCCCCTTTCCAATACCTGAAGGAGCTACAAGAAAGCTGGAGAGGGACTTTTTATGAGGGCAGGTAGTGACAGGACAATGGAGAATGGCTTCAAACTGAAAGAGAGTAGGTTTAGATTAGATAAAAGAAAAAAATTCTGTGAGAGTGCTGAGGCCCTGGCACAGGTTACCTAGCAAAGTCGTGGATGCCCCATCCCTGGAAGTGTTCAAGGCCAGGCTGGATGGAGTTCTGAGCAATCTGGGACAGTGGAAGATGTCCCTGCCCATGGCAGGGGGGTTGGAAAAGGTGATGATCTTTAAGATCTCCTCCAACCCAAACTATGCTGTGATTCTATGATTAATTACTCTTTTGTCTGAATTTGGCTGGATTTTATGCTTTTGAAAACTTTTTTAATGTTTTCCTTGATCTCATCTATTTCTGATACAAGTTTTCTGTTCTGTGATTGTACTAGAGATGTTTAAACTGCATTTCAAATATTCCAAGCCATATCAAAAGTGCAAGTATTTTGAAGTGGAAATTTTAAAATATTTGCATTTTAAATTTAATAAGTGCTTAGATTATATAGTAATAAATTTAATGCCAAATTAAAGTCATCTCTTGGTCCAAATGCCTCACCCAGTGTAATCTGGTGAACATTCACTTGTGGTTTGTAATGTGGACTTCAAAATATTTTATCCATTCATATTTTTTTAAATAATGTTTATATTTAAGAATTTCCCAATTTATATTTTATAAACAGCAAAAATTAGATAGAAATAATGAAACTGTTTTTGATGAGGTGTTTTCTCAGATTTAGCTACCCATTCTTTCCTCTGGCACTTTTTAAGACTGGCCTGTTTTAGTACCTCTGTTCTTAATTGGATTTCTTGACTGTTTTCATGTTTCTATTTCCCCTATGATCCCAATGCAAAACATGAAACTTTCAGGAAGAGCTTTAAGCTGGGCTTTTTTTTTTGTTGTTGTTGTTGTTGTTTTTACAATAGAGCAGGATTGTATTTAGATTAAGATTAATGGAATAAATTATCCTATTTTAATTGCATATTATGCTAAGGGGTTTTGTTTGCACAAATCAAATAAGGACTACAACGATGTGGTTTAAACCCTTCAGGAATCTGATGAAGACAGCAGTATGTTATGCAGTTTATTTCTAATTTAATGGCTTAGAAAGCCACTTCAATCCTCATTCTCTAACAACCTGGTCAAGGAGTCAGGAAGCTACAAGGTAGAATGTAGAGCATGTGCTGAGTATTTTAGGGAGTAAAAAAGTCAATTCACAGTGTTACAGTGCTGATGTTTCCCATAATAAGCTCAGACAAGGAAAGCTGTAAAATCACATCTGTTTTAAGTTACTGTAGTTTATACCTCCCAAAGACCATTGGGATAGGAGGTTCAGTCAGACAAGGCAGAAGTCCCCAAATAAATAATTTATTCCTCAGCATGGTACAGAGTTTCTGTTAGAGCTGAGAAAAGGAAGGCTGCTGTAACAGCATGGGATACAATGCAGAGGTCCCTACACATCTCTAAAGTGCACCCAGGCTTGTGGAGAACATTTTATGTTTTATCAGACAGCTACTGAAGAAGCAGATCCTGGGAGTTTTTCTCTTGTCTGTAATAATCCATTAGACCTCCAGCACCAGGAAAGCCTTTTCTTTTTTCCTGAAGTAAACATGTAGGAATCAATAGTGGTTTTTGCAACTCTTCATAGGAGATACTTAAACAAAATCTGTTCTGCCTTGACCCAAAGTATTTATTCTGTTTTGTGGACTATGTGGACAAAACCTCCAGAGGACTCTTTAGTTTGAATATATTTAAAGGGGGATGATGAAATCTGACTGCAAACAATTGATCCTCAAAACTGCGTTATAAATACTCCCCAGTGATATGAGCAATATGATCTTTCCAGATTAATGTATTGTCTTTGCAAACAGCCCTATTTATGGCTGACCCACTTAATTAAGAGCTCATTAATCTGAGATCTAAATTGTTAGGTGGGGAAGTTCAGAGTTTTCTTTACAGTCATCTCTATGCTTCTCTATTATTTTGGATAAATATAATCAGACCTCCTGGGACGGATGCACAGCTGATTTAGATTGACAACTAGAACAGGGCTTCTGTTGGTGCTGGTGAATGTAAATGATGAACAAAGCACAGGAATTAAATGCCAGGAACATTTTCAGCCCTTACTGCTGGAGTTGTCTCAATCTCTGAGTTTCCCAGTCTGAAAACTGGGAACAATTCAAAAAAGCCTCATGGATATCTTCTCCTCTGACTTACAGACTCAAGCCCTAAGCTAATGTAAGAATTAGCTGGTTTTAAAGGGAGGGAGGAGGGAGGAAGCCTTCAATAGTGCAGCAGTGCAGGCATGGACAGAGCCCTTAATGGCCCCACTCCAGAATCCAGTCTTCCTCTCCCTCTTTGGATTTTGTACTAAGGAAACCCCATCCTTAACTCTGCCCATATATTTCTCCTGAAGGAGATCACAGTGATCCAGAACAGACCAAGGTGTTGACTCCAGAGGGGCACAAAACTCAGGACTGCTGGAAAAGGCTATCAGAGCACTCTGGTGTTAAGGAAGGTGTGAAATGGCTGATTATACCAAAAATTTACTGGAAAATAATCACCTCCTCTGACATCTATTTAAGGTTGGAAGATTCTCAGTACTAGTATGTACTCCTTTCTGTATGGTTTAGTTACATTTTAGATCCATTATAGGGAGGAAAGCTTTGAAAAGTATTTTCTTATGAAACTTTATGGAGAAGCATAAATTATATTAATAGGACTTCATATACTGTTTTTATATTAATTCTTAATTGTCTTAAAATGTCTAAACAATCTTAAGTAACTAAAAATGTGTGGAAAGGAGACAAACTCCAAAACATTGTGATGTAGATCCCTTCTACAATTTTTATTAGACTAAACAGCATATATATTATATAAAACAGCATATATATGTTTTTCTTGTATTTTATCTATCTCTAAGTTTATTCAGTTTCTTCTATAAAATCTAGAATAATGCTACTGGTGCCAGGGCCGCATTCATGTTAAATTTAATTTCTCTGATGACAGTTGCAGCTGTGTTCAGAACGTGAGTGCTGACCCCAGAGGACAATACAGTCCATGTACAAATAGAATAAATGACACTCCAACAACATATGCATGCCAAATACTATCACAACAGGTTCTTGTGGTGGGTCAGGCTGTGCACAGAGGACTTTGAGGTTTTTTGCTAAAGCAATAACTGGCTCTGTCAGATACACCTTTTGACAACCATGATGTTCCTACTTTGTCTTGATTTGGGACAGCATTGCTCCAAGTCCATACAAAACATGACAAGGGATTGCAACAAGTTGCCGATTAAAATACTTTTAAATTTAAATTCAGTGGGGAGAGGATTAAAATTGCAAGCTAGAAATATGAGAGATCAGGGCATATTTAACTACACCTCTTTAAAACCCAGCCTTATATAATGCTGCTCTGCCACAAGCTCTTTGTGAGCAGTGACATTTTAAGAAAAGCTTCTGTCCATTTCTTTTCACATTTACCCTGCAGAATGCTTGTTTTTCCCTGTGCCCTTTTCAAGCAGACTGGCATTAATAAAATATGGGGTAACAGGGAAAAATGCAGAGTAGAAAAAGGAATCAAGTTTGTAAAAGTGTTTAAAAAAGCTCATGAGGCATAGGTCCTGATGTAAAATTTCTGGCATTTGTTGCTGAGGCGCTGTCCCATGCAAGTGAATATTTTATCTCAGTGCAAGGTGGAAGGCTGACACATAGTTTAAGTATGCATTAAAATCTGGATACTACTTCATTCAAGCAGATATCTCCAGGAATATTGACCATCCAGCTCATGGATACTTGGTACCCAGGCAGTACAAGTGTCAGGGAAAAATATCATCCTCATTGTATTCCCCTGGACACTGTACTGAGGAGGAATAAAGACCCTCCCCAAAAGTGACATTTCATTTAAGTTTGTTTATAATAATTCTTAATGGTCTGAGAATGTCTAAACAATCTTAACTACCTAAAAATATGTTGAGAGGTAACAATGTGTGGAGATCTCTGCTTTTCTTTCCTTAAGACTTCCCAGCTTATCACCTGAAATGTGCTGCTGGAGATTGTCCCAAGCTACTGTCACTGGCAGCCAGAGCTGTAAAGCCATACAGGGGGAATGAACGGTGCATGTTGATGCTGTGAGGATAGCAAGCCCCAAAGCTCTGTTTAACTTGTCTCTCCTTGGATTTCCATGATTTTTTTTACCTGAATTCTGCATCTGACTCGCTTTGCAACCCTGTAGATTACTAAATAGATTAAGGTAGAGCTTTACAGGAACATCCAAAGGTTGGAAGAGTGGCTAAATAAGCAAGAAATCCTCCCTGTGGGAAAGTGGCCTCTCCTCTCTTACCCATGCAACTCTGTGCTTTCAGGCCTGTGCAATCCTATCACAGTGCTAAAGCAAAATTATTTAGGAAAGCTGGATGAGAAAAGAAAGAAGAGAAGCAAAGGATAACAAATTACAAAGACAAATAAGCTTAAAAAATATTTTAGAAAATCTTCCCACGTTAGGAAGTTATGTAAATGAAAACCCACCCCTTCCCCAAAAGTTATTTCCATCAGTAGGACTACTCAAGAAGTAAGTTTTGTCTCAGAAATACTGATTCACCTCTAGCCCTTAGCAAAACTGCAAATCTGTTAGTAGCTTCCAGAATTCCTCTCAAGCAATCATTCAAATAGCATTTATATCTAGTAAATGTTTCTTACATCCTACCCCTTAAGAGGTTTGAGTTAATAGAGACAACAATATAAGTTTAGTACTAATATAAAAATACTTATCTGTTTCTTGAGTGGCTATAGCTTGAGAAAACCATTGCTTTTATAGAACATTCCTTCCTGTTTTGTGATTTGGATATGCCTTATTTTGCTTTACACATAGCCCTGCTGGTGCTTACACAACTATTAAGGATTGTGACTAACCCTTCTAATTATGAGTGGATACAAGAAAGTCTCTATGCTATAAATCATATATTGTTTTTAGAAAATGAGTGAGAGTTTTGTCACTGGCCACATTAGAAGTTTAACATGTTCCTACAGAATATTATGATGCACAGGTGATGGAGTTTCTGTTTGAAAAGACAGTAAAATCCTCAAATGTTGCATTCTGGAGGTAGGTTTGCACCAGTGTAAATCATGTCATTTGACTTAATTATACAGAAACAGTGCTTACTGTTATTATGTGATTATTAACCCCTATGTGAGCTATTTATGTCTTAGTCTTGATTAATTATCATAATGATTACCTGCCTGTTGTGGTAATAATTAAGTAGAAAAACCAGCAACAAAATAATAAGATTTTTAATATTCTTTTTAGGTCAGACATAATGAGTGTGAGGAGTGTAATAGTGGGTCTTGAACATAAGGCAAATTAGATTAAGTTTTAAGAGGCCTTTTTTTGTTGTTGTTGTTTACTTACAGATATTTACTTTTTGTCAATGGAAAGCTAAAAAGGTTTAGGGTCCAAATAAACTAAATAAAATAAAAGGCCTGTTTCTAATGCATGAGACTTCTTGGCATGCCAGAAGAGGAAGGGTCTGTGTACACCTGGCCCACGCTCATGCCATCATTCCCACGGATGATGGGCACTGCAGGCTGCCCAGCTGACCCTCACAGGTGTGAAATGTCACCCTCCATTTCCACTCCTGGCACTGCAGCTGTTTCCACCAACTGATAAGTAACATCAGGAGAAAAAATTTAAAATCAATTAAATACTTCATCACCTGAAGTTATGGATATCTAAGGTTTAGTCAAACATGGAATATAGTCTCAACCTAGTGCCACAGTAACATCATGTCAGACTCATCCAACAGGGTTATCTCCATAGGGAAATGAGAGAATTTTGCTGACTATGGGCATTGGGAATTAGATTCAATAATGCTCTAAGAAATTTACTTCAAGGTACTAATATTGCAAATGTGTTAGTGTACAGCATATGGCTCTGATCTGAAAATCCTGAAGCATGAGCTCATTTTCATTGAGTGGTCCTGTGGGATGAACATCTTAAATTCATCTGGCGTTCTGCAGCTGGTGTACATTTTGGAGGATTACTTGTAAGTGTTCATTTTGCCAGCATATTAAACTACTGCTGCATCACATTAATTTTTCTGCCCCTAATCACAAATTAAGCATTTTTTCACTACAATTTCTTAGTATGCTCTGCTCTCTTCCGAGCGTTGACCCACTGATGGACATATCCCATAGGAGATAAAGCCATGCACTCTATGAAATCATAGTCTTTAGAAGACTAGATAGCCTTTAGAGATTTCATTGGTTTTCTCTGAACTTCCTTGATTTTATTTAGAGCTAATTATCAGCTCTTCATCTGAAGACAACTGAAAGCAACACTTTCAAGCCACATTACAAATACATACAGAAAGGTCTTATCTCCCCTCTTGATGATGAGGTGCCCTGATAGAACATCTGAAGTATGTTGGCATTATTTGCTTCATTCTTACAAAGCAATCTTGTATATATGTGACTTGGTGTGCTGGGAGAACTCTTTTCTGAATGTCTAATTAAGCCAAACTCCATGTTATTTCTCTTAGTGTTTCAAACATATTTGCATGATTTAATTATATATTTATTTATATTTCTATTTAAAATCCCTCATTACTCTTGGTAGGACACACATGCTGATCAAGTACAGGTATTTTCTCTGTAAAGAGAAAAAAGAACAAACACAAGTTGTTGATGACATCATCTTTCATAAGATTAAAAAATCAAAATGTTCTTTGTTTCCTTAGATCTTCAAGAAGGATAGATCTTAATGGGATGCTACTAAGCTGTCCATGGATTAAGAATAAAGCTTAGTACTCTTATTTGATTTTGCTCTGACCTCTCTGAAACATTGATTTCTTGTGATCATTTTCCAATTCTGCTCTCAAACCTCCCTTTCATCATTTCTCTGAATGCCATATGGAGCACTCAGAAAGTCCCATACCACTTCTCCCCTGAGATCGTTCTGGTTTTGCTCCTTGTCTTTTTCTGTAATTGCATTTGTGTATTTAAAAGTTACCATGTTTTATTTCTCTATGGATAGGTATTTGGGGACGGTTTTGGTTTTTAATATGGAATATATTGAAGGCCTTGGCTCTGCAGTAAATTGTATTATGAATACATGGTGAGGCCTTTCCAGAGGTTATTGCATGGTTAAGGCCAAACCAGAAAACAGGTTTTATGTACACATTAAGGAATATGCAGCAGCAGCTTATTATGAAGTTCTCTGGTGCTTCCAATGCTCATGTGTATTTAACTTCACAGCCATGAGTAATTCATTGACAGTAATAGAACTCCTTTTGTCCACTTCACATAAAGTGTTTGCTTGCACAGGAATGAAAGTTTATGTCCTCAGTCACAGTACAGTTCCTTGGAGGAATGTTTTTACTTGCCTTTCTTCTCAGTCTAATGAACCTTGCATAAGCCCTACATTTGAAGAACCGTCTTTAGACAAAAGGGAGCTGTGTCTTTCACTTTCAGTGGTTACATGGTTTACAAGCAATGCATCTTAAGCCTTCTGTTATTTTTTAAGTGAAGTAGAAATGCTTTTCTCAGTGAATAAAAAATGCTGGCATTTTGCCTTTACTCTAAGGATGGGCTTAAAAGGGGTTGTTCTATATGCTGCATGAATGGTTGGAGGATGGGGAAGAGAAAAGAGTAATTGCTTTTATTTCTTAATCTTATTTTTTAAAATGTTGTTAATGATGAAAATGTTTGCAGAGGAGATTAAACTCTACCAAAGCTTGGGTAGATTGAAATGAAGATGAGTTTAATGTCTGAGATTATATTTTGAATACTTTGTTATTTTTTAAGTATTGCTCTGTCAGCTAGATATAGTTCTGATTTTTACATTTTTATAGACCATGTGAGTTCCCTGTAGGCACATTGTCTCTCTTCAGTGATTTATACAGTTTGAATTATAGGGGATGATAAGCATTTGCTGTTCAATAGTGTAGTTAATGCTCAGCCCCCCCGGGTAACAGAGCACTGAAGCATTTAGTACTCAGTGGTAGTTCTGCAACAATCAGCAGCAGTGAGGCTCTATGACAGTAAATTTATACCAGTACACTCCAACCTCAGGGAGCTGAACATTCACTCATCATAGCCTAGGGAAAACAATTAGAATGGACATTTTCTAGTCTTTTTGGGTGGCACAGCATGAGGAGTGTACTATTGTAACTGGATCAGAGACAAAAATCACGTATGTGCAACATGAAGATTATCCAACCTTTATTTTCCCTTCCAGGATGAAAAGTAAATAAATGCTTGGACTAGAAAGCTTTTGGAAACCTAAAAGTTAATAAATTTTTTTCTGTATTGGCCAGACCCACTGCCATGCTGGTGAGATGCCAGAGAGCCTAGGGGGGCTCCAAGCTCTTCACTCCTACGCTTAGGAGGAACCTCCTCCATAGGCTGGTGAGCTTTCAGGCACTGGGGCTGTACAACAGTTCTGTTCCTGTGACTGTGCTGAGAAAATAGCAAGGAGTGCATCAGCCAAGCAATAATAGCATTTCTCTTCCAATGCTCTTCCAGAGCATTTCTCTTCTCTTCAGCCTTTCAATAGGGCTGAAAGCTTTTTATAAAGGAAGCCAGTATCATCAGGGTTGAGAAGAGCAATTAGTGTTCTCTTCTATCCTTCTGGTTGCAGGACATGATGAGGGAAAAAACATGAAATGCTGTAAAATCAATATCTGGCTACGAATCTGGTGCTACTGGAAGAATTTTGGGGTTTTTTGACCGTGGGTCAGTTTACACAACACAATAGATGGGGTACACCTGTCTAAAAGGGGAAAAGGTTCTTTGGCACAGGTGTTAGCAGGGCTCACAGAAAGAGATCAAACTAGATTTGAAGGGAAAAGGGATAAAGCCAGGCTCCCTAGAGATAAAACCTGGGCATAGCACAGCAATACTGAAGGGTGGCTTTTGTGGCAAGGTCTGTGAGCCTGCAGGATGGAGATCCATGCAGCAGCAAAACCACAAAGGTTATTGATGTTAGAAACCATGGAAGTACTTGAGAATGGTCGTGCAGGAATTCGGATTTGTCCCCTCAGGAAGGGGTGGGATCAGTAGCCCAGGTGAAGTGGATGTACACCAGTGCAAGCAGCACAGGGAACAAACAGGAGGAGCTGGAAGCCCTTGTGCAGCAGTAACACCGTGACCCAGTTGCCATCATGGAAATGTGGTGGAATTGTTCCCACAGCTGGAGTACTGCAACTCCTCAGAGGGACAAGCAAGAAAGGAGAGGACATCGGGTAGTCCTATATTTTAGGGAGTGTCTTGGTTGTCTAGAGCTTGATGATGATGGCAACAGGGCTGAGTGTTTATGGGTGAGAACCAGGAGGAAGGCCAACAAGGCAGATATCATGGTGGGACTCATCTCAGATCACCCAACCAGGATCAAGAAGTAGGTGAAAAATTCTGTAAGCAGCTGGGAGAAGTTTCACAATTGCTAGCCCTTGTTCTCCTGCAGGACTTCAACTTGCCTGGTGTATGCTGGAAATACATCACAGCAGAGAGGAAACACTCTAGGAGGTTCCTGGCGTGTTCCTGGAAGATTAGGAAGTGTGATCATCCCCCCGTACACTTGGCAATGCTGAGGGCACATCTTGAGTATTGTGTTCAGTCTAGGAACCCTTATTTGAAGAATCACATTACATCACTGGAGAGTGTCCAGAGAAGGGCAACAAAGCTGGTGAAAGGTCTGAAGAACAAGACTTATGAGGAGCAGTGAAGGGAGTTGGGGTCGTTGAGAAGGAGAATCAGAGGAGACATTATTGCTCTTTACAACTATCTGAATGGAAGGTGTAGCAAGGTGGGGAGAGTGGGGCAGGGAGTGGTGGGTGGTGGTGTCAGCCTCTTCTCACAGGTGCAAGTGATAGGATAAGAGAAAACAGTCTCAAGTTGCATGACATGGGTTTAGCTCACATATAAGGAAAGCCTTCTTCACCAAAAAGGGCTGCCAAGCACTGCAACAGGCTGCCCAGGGAAGTAGTTGAGTTACCATTCCTGGAGGTATTTAAAAGACATGTAGACGTGGTGCTTGAGGGACATGATTTAGGGGTCAGCTTGGCAGTGTGCAGTTAACAGTCAGCCTTGATGATCTTAAAGGTCTTTTCCAACCTAAACCAGAATTCTGTAATTCTATCTTTGTATGAAAGGTGCTGAAACCAAAGAAGAAGGGGCCCCCAGGCAATAGCCACAGTCCTTCAGCAAGACTGTGACAAAGTAAAAATAAAGCTGAGGCTCCTAGGGAGTCTTGCTTAATGCTGTGGCTGCTGCAGTCAACACTGCCCTCTCTCTCTGAAATGCATCTGGAAGCCTCAGGCTGTGGTACAGCCAGCATCAAGAATAGGAACTGACAAAGTTAATTTTTCTCTTGTAAATTATGAAAAATGAGGCAGAGTAAAATATAAAAGAGGAAGAGAAGAAGCTGCAGTAGTCAAGATGTGTTTCAGCCTAGAAAACAGTGGGAAAGTATGAAGTGGGATTTTTGCAAAGCAGGATTTCTGTGAAACAGGATTGTAACTGCTCCAACCCCACAGATGCTGTTGTGATTGTGAGGAAATATGATTGCAGTGAACTGAAGAGGTGTGAACCCTGCTCTGGTGACAGTGAATCTACAAATAATGACCATTATACCTAAACTGCATCTTTAAGCCTGACTGGTCGTAGAGACCCAGCAACACAAATATTGGTGAGCTGAAATGCATCTCTCAGGGCTCTCAGGTCTGAACATCAAACATTTGCCAGCATCTCACTGCACCAGAGAGCCTGAGCAGGCTCTCGGCAGGAACGCTTCAAGCTGGGAGACCAAGTCAGGTTTCCAGAAGATGTCTGTGTTATGCTTTGTATTTGCCTGCCACAATGTGCAAACAGCATAAGGGCATTTTGAAGAGGCTCAGAAAGGGTTATGTTGACAGACAAGTGGAAAAGTGAGGAAAAAACCATGATTTTTGTTAAAGTCATGGTGAAAGAATTGCTGACATCCTCTGGAAGTGGTGAGAATGTGAATAATTAAAAAGAAGTTTGATGGCATTAGAATTAGTACTTTTTTGAAATTAGCATAAAAATTAGGATATGCAAAACGTTCAAAGAACAGGAATCTGATGAACAATGGGGAAAAGATTAAATGTAAATGGCTAATTGGCTGAAAACCCTGAGAAGATTCCAGCTGAGCTGTTCCAGTCAGTGCTCAAATGAGCATGGTTGTCTCCCTGCTGTCAGCAGGCATAAGCATCACTCACCCACACCCAGCCTGAATCTGACCTTAAAGCATGGACACTGATAACAAAGCAAGGAGAACCACTTACATAAAGCCTGGCATGAGTCCTACAGAACTGACAAAGACAAATCTTAACCAGTTAAACAGTGTGGCCTGTTTGGTCACTATAGTCAAGGAAATCAAAATTATATTCCAGTCATAGAAGGGAGTTTAAAACTGTGAAATGGAAAAAGAAAAGAACTATGAATAAAATCAAAGACAAAAATGAAAAGGTCACACTTAGAGTCAAAGAGATGAAGGAGCATTAAATGAATAGCAAATGATCTTACTATGAGGCAGAAGAATAATCCCAGCAGCTCCAGGATTCAGGTAACTGACTCAATCCTTCACCTCATGCTGTAAAAGACAGGTGTCTTGGGGAGAGTGGTAGTAATATTTGAATGATTTCAGTAGTAATATCAGAAGGAAGCTGAGAATGATGAAGAACTCATTAGGTCATGATTCAGAAACTGTGGGCTCAGAAATAGGAGAGGAACAGAAGATCCAGTATTAATGCTGTAAGTCTCAGTGCACATGTAGGTGATACAAAGAGCCTGTATCACTTTATCTCTGATAAAGCATTTACCTCTGCTACCTCCATCCTCTGCCCTGCATCACAGTGTGCCTAAGGCAAGAGGAGTGAGTCGAGGCACAATGTGGAGTTACACAATGCAAATAAAGGCAAGGGTGCCTCACAGAACATCTATTCTCAGTGATAGTGGGTACGATTGAATGAGTGGGTGTCTTCAACGGAGAGGAAAAAGATATTTCTTTGAACTCTCTGGAGCTGAAAGAAATCACAGATTCAGTCAGAATGGTACTATACCAGACCACTTTTATAGGCTCTTTCCAGAGCAGAATCACATACGGAAACAATTTTTGATAACCTGCAGTAAAATAGATTCCAGGCAATATTCCCATCTTGGCAGAGATTGAACTAGACAGTTTAATAAGCCTTCCATCACTAATTTCTCTCTGCTTGTGATTCTTTAAGTTGAAGCCACATAATTTTATGTTTTTATAGCTTTTGAGTCATCCAGTATCTACTGATTTCTAGCTTGACTTGTGTATAACAAACTCCAGGTTGCCTGAGGAAGAAAGACACCTTAATCACAATAGCAGGCTTCAGTCACCTCATTGGCAACTCCAGGACCTAGTTTCATTTATTTATTTATTTAATCTGTGGGATGAATTATACCATTAGGAATATCTACACTGGCCAGCCTCCCCTAGGGTCTTTATTAAATCCTCATATTAAAGGGCAGAGCAGTAAAAGTGATATGAAAATACAGGGCAAGATACACAGAAATTAGATGATGGTTTGGGAGAGGACACCCTCATTTTTAAGGCTTGAGTACTGGGAAGAAGTGGTGTTATATAATCAAATAATTCATATATTCTGTGTAGCTGCCAGGGACTGTGCACACTGCACAGCCTTTGATGGGCAATATGTAACTTTTGGAGGTGTGCAATATTTCTCATGTGGATCCAGAGAAGACATCCTGTTTCTTCAGAGACGTTTTGAGATTCACATCTGTGAATGTGGCTGTGATTTAGCTAAATCTTTGACAAAAAATATCTGATACCTGAAACCCCAGCTTGGGAGTAGCTGTTATGGAGGAGAGAGGTGTTTGGTCTCATCCCACCTTACTGTAGAAATCTGACTCTTCAACTGAGAAGAATCCCCTTCTGAA
Source organism: Anomalospiza imberbis (assembly GCF_031753505.1). Lineage (NCBI taxonomy): Eukaryota > Metazoa > Chordata > Aves > Passeriformes > Viduidae > Anomalospiza > Anomalospiza imberbis. The sequence continues at coordinate 13,988,900 of NC_089690.1, read as the reverse complement.
GGTACTGCCCTCTCTGCTGACCATCCTACTCCTGCAGAACAGAGACACAGGCACTTCCAGAGATCAGTTTATGCCATGTGTCTCTCCTAAGAGGAATGGCTTCAAATCACCAAGAGTAAAGCTTAACCTTCACCTTTCAGAATATCCAGTTTGATGGGATAAACTTCAGTCAACAAGTGGAATACTGCTGACTTTTTTTCCTTGAAAAATGATAGGTTTTAGAAGGCTGATGTCTGTAACAAGTTGTGCTGGGCTCCAAGGCTTTGGTAGCCTGCATTGATAACGGTGCAACATTTTCATACTCAGAAAGGGGGGAGTGAGAAGGAGGGAGAATAAGAAACCAAATAACATATTTATGTATAATAATCCTCAATATTAGGTAATTTGCTGTTTTTCAGTAGGGTTTTTAATAGAATTAGAACTGATTTTGAATCATTAAGTCATAATGAGATCATAAGGAGCTCTTGTTTGCGTAACTAGAATTTCAGTCTTTATATTCAAGGCATGTTTGTATCATCTAGGATTCTAGCAGGACGTCTGTTTGACTATGACTGTGTCGAACTCGAGTATGACAGTGTTGTTTCCTGTGAAGTAGATATGCAAAAAGCAAGTGACTGAAACTATCACCCGTATTGATTTTTCTATCCATCAAGAGCTTGCTAGGTCTGTCTTAATAACACAGTTGAATCTGGAACAGGACAATTAAACATATCTGTGATGGGCTTAGTCCTGTGAAATACAGAACACCCAAACTCTAGCAAAGCAGTAAAAAATTTCTTTTAAGACTGTGTTTATATCTTATCTTTATGGAATATTCTTAAACACAGTTATTGTGGGGTCTGACAGCAGTGATTGCCTAAAACAACCTCCCTCAGTTGTGTGGGAAGCCCACATGGAGGACCTGCAATTTTGGATTGGTTTCAGTTAAAATTTGGTTTGGAATATCCAGAGGAGAAACACTAAACCAGCTGAACTAATATTGGAAAAATTTGGTGTACATTGATTTACCTTCAGCCAGACTGACGTGCAGCTGCCACGTGGAGGCTCCAGAGGCCTTCAGTGCCCGAGTGTGACCTGGTGAACTGCTCTTACAAACACCTCAGACAGGTATGAACATTATTTATTGAAATAAAGACTACTTCAGACATGTGGCATTAATGTTATGGGACAACATTGAAGCAGGTCTGTGATTTGTATTTCCTCTTTCTAGAATAACAGAGTGAAATTTGAAGCTACATATTAAAATAAAGTACAAGTTCAGTGATGAGGTGGCAGATGAGAAAGGCAATTCATTTGTGCTTGCAGATTATGTCTTTACCTTGAACACAATACAATGGCCCAACTGTGCCCGAGACTTGACTTTGTTCAAGGTAATTTGATATTGATCAGCCTTCAGGTGCAATGCAACACCAATCAAACTGATCAAATACAATGCTACACAGATATGGCTTTTCAGACACATTATTTCTGTGAGAAATCATCACATCGCAGAGAAAGGAAGCAGACTGGTAAAAGCATATTTATCATGCTTAGTTTCTTTTTCTCCCTTCTGAAGTATTTGTATTGACTTTTATTTTTAACATTGGAGAACAGCTAAGAAATATGTGGTTATTTCAAACATTCCATGAACATTGTTTTTTTACATTTGCAATCCTCTTAAAATGCACTTATAATGCTAACAAAGAACTTAAAACAGACATTTGAAAAAGAAGCAATAGCCAAAGTCTTAAATTCAATTATCTACTCCAACCCATCTCTGAAATTCAGTAAGTTCTTTAAATTCAGTGGAGATGGTTCTCACTCACTTTAATGAAGAGAGTGTTTAGACCCTGCCAAAACTCATATTTATAAATGAGACACATGCACCTGTCTTGTTGTAACTCCCTGTGTTATAGTGCTGGCAGCAGTGTCCATTTCCAGTGCAGCCCTAGGTTTTCTGGGGCTTTCCAAGTCCATATACCATTTGCAGCTCATCAAGCCCATGACCACATTAGATTATGTACAGTTCATACCCAATGCTATTGTTTCTACTGTGACAGTAAGACTGAGCCAAAGTATATTGACATCCAGAAAATGTATTTGATCTTTGACCAGTATGATTTGTGTTGTATTTTGAAAATGGCACATTTTTGAAGGCACATTTTGAAAGATATTTTATGTATTGAAAAGGTATTAGGGTCTTATCTACATGATGTTCTTTCCTGAATCTTAAATGTCTTAATTTTAAAACTTTCTTTTTGTCTTGAAAACCAGAAAATGTTCTTAAATGGGGAAATAGATGTTCTTGAGAGTCATGCAATTAAAACTTGGATAGTGGTTTACCTTAATAATGTAAGGAATTTAGAATTATAGGCTTCTCTCTCAAGTTCAATATATAAGTAGAGGTAATCAGTGTGATTGCTTAAAATAAACCTTTATCTGTGGGAATTGCAGCAGCATCCAAAAGTCATTAAGATATGGACCTATGTTGCTCAGCCAAATAATCACCATGGTCTTTTAGACAATTAAAGACATTAAATCTTCACATATTATATTCTGACTTCCAGAGTCTTGGGCAAGTTTTTTATACAAAGTGCATAAAACTTGTTAATTAATAAATCCAAGTGCAAAGTCATTAGCTTAAGACTGTATAGTAGAAACATGAAAAGAGTTATGTTTTTCCCCTTAGGATGACAATTTCACAATTATAAACAGAGCTTGGAAAGACATGCTTAGGAGGCACTTCTTGCAGATGAGCTAATTAAGAATGTTCTGTTTATTTTTGTGTGCACCCAAGTGAACAGTACTATTACGGCAGCAGGAACTAGGTAATTTTAAAATCCCAGTCACGGTCAGTTCAAGTGGCTAAGTTTAGTTTTGTGGCAGTGGTTCAAACTCAGGTTGGACACATTTTTTTCAGTATAATTTTAGAGGATAATAAAAATGCAAACTAGTCCTGAGGGTAAATCATATCACCTAAGGGAGGAATTCAAATGACCTCTTTAAATTAAAAGTGCTGACTTAGGAAAAAATAGAAAGCATAGAGATTCAGTTAAATCCTTAATAAAAGATATAGAAGCCACATAATGTTCTTATCCACTATAGAAGGGTAAAAACTGAAGTATTTTCTGTGCAGCACTTACACTTGCTGCAGCATCATGTCTTTTGTTACTAAATATACATCTACCCATCAAAGCCATTGGTTACACTGGTGCTTCATCTGGTCATGATGCTTTGTCATCTGACAAGAATTGATTGATGTCAGTGAAACAACCTCAACAGCAATCCCTGCTGATGTATTCATCTGTTCAGGAGCTAAAAATAAACACATGCAAATATTTCTGCTGAGAATAATTCTTTTTATGCTACCTTGTGAGCAGTAATATTAACAATAAAGTAGTATAGCTGCAGATGTAGCTCTGAGGATATAAAATTTTACAGCGGCCTTTTCCATTGCAATATTAAGGGTCAAACTACTGTTGTGGCAGGCAAATACAACAATGCAGGCTGTAGGAATCCTTACACCCTCTATGAACACAGTAAGAATCAAGTGAGCTTTATTATTTAGGAAAACACATCTCGCTGAATTCCAGATATGTGGTGTGCATATTTAGGTGTACATTATAGAAAGACAAAATAATGCACTTTTTCATGCCAGGGAATGTGTCAAAAAGCCATGTGGCTTTTGGGTAGCTATATTTCTGTAGCTTCGCCTAATAAAATAGTATTCCTTTAATTGTTCTTGTTTTATTATCACAATCATGTCAGTGACATGAAGTCACTGCTTCGTAGAAAACACTTGAAATTTGTCTGTTGTCCCAGTGAAGGAAAGAATGAAATCTCTTTATTTTGAATTCAGTGATCAAAATTCTACTTTGTTCACAGTATTTTTAAGCAGCTTATTTTTGTTGTTTAGGTTGGTTGTTTTTTTAGTTTTTTTTTTTTTTTTTTTAATTGAGAAAGAAAGCATATTGACTAGCTTGAAGGTTTCATATGCTCCCATGCACTTTTTATGACTTAGTCATTAGGAAAAACCTGCTTCTCCACCTCTGTTACGTGATGCAAGTCTATTGTTTTTTACAGTCTATCTTGATTACAAAAAATTGAAATGCCTTGCTGACAAGCCAGTAAAAAAGTATTTTTGCAATCATTTAGTGGCTATAGAAAATATCTTATCTGAATCAGGTTCTTGAAATTTAAGCAATAAAATTGGGCTGGTTTTATTCTGAGCCAATCAGTTGTTGAGCAGTGTTGATGTTAAGGGGATTCCCCTCTTTCTTGTCCCTCACTCTGTCTCAGTGTCCCTGTGTTTGTCTATATTCTCCTGCTTTTGAAGCAGTTGACTCATTTAAACTGAAGTAAAACAGATCTTTGTGCAAGTTATTTCTACAAATTTAGGAAAATACATAGCTAGTTAGAAGAGGGAGAGGTAGTGTACCTTTTCAAACATATGCTGTGCTGTAGGGAAGACAAAGTCATTTTTTTCTTCTATGCAATGGAAAAATAACATTGTCATGTCCATCTGACCCAAATCACAGGGTCAGGTAAATTCTCTGAATTCACTTCCCATGCAAGTTTTCTAGAATCACAGCTGCTTGGGGCTGAAATTAAATAGAAATTGCCAGAGCTGTTGTTCTGATCACAACACTTAAATCAAGAAGAATATTTTCCTGGGGCTTCCCTATATTCCAGAAAAATTCCATGAGCACTCCTTATGAAAAAAATCTTTCTATTCCTACCTAGTATGTGAAAATTTGTCTACTAGATGCTGTCTCTTGTTTTCCTGATAAAACAAAAGCCAAGGAAACAAAATGTCAGCAAGTGGAATGGAAAATGTAGTGCAATGAAGATTTCAATGCATTAATAGTTAAGGAGTTATGCAAGAAATCACCAAGTATCAGGAGAATAGAGGACAACATGATGATAAATCACAAATGTGCATGACAGGTACTATTTCAACCTGAAATAGTTTTGGGTTTGCTTGTTTCTCCTTGAGTAAAACAACTTATGGCACAGAGAAGGAGGTTTTACATCACTTTATGTTGCTCATTTTTCTTCTTTCTTTAATTCCACTATTCTACTAGAGTGGGAATTTTGGTGTAACGAAGGCACATAGGCCTTGGCAGGAGGCTGGAGGCCTAAATAATTTTATGTTTCCAAAATTGTAAAACTGAAATTACTTGACTAGAAAAAGTCATATCAGAATAAATCAATTTCATGAATAGGGAAGCCTGCTTACAAATTAGTGCAATTGAAAGAGAATAATTTATATTTTTATAATTGTACTTGTCTTACCCTAATTCTTGAATACAAAAAGATTTCAGGGTGTTTTGTTTCCAGGCTCTTGTATATTTTTTGGGAAAGTGTTGAGCTAAGCAAAGGCTGGCTATGGGAAAAGGGAGGACCCAGAATCAGAATTTGTTGTTTCACTAAAACAAACAAACAAGAAAAAAAAAACAAAAACAAAAACAAAAAACTAAAAAAAAAAAAAAAAACCAAAAAAAAATACACTCAAATCAGAAAGCTACAGAGGGTTCTGGTTTGGATTACAAGGTGTAACAGATTTGTGTGGGTTGAGCTGGTTGACAACAAACTTAAAATTTGACGATAAATGTTCCTGTTCATGTGTGTTAGTGCTCCCTTTGCCCGAGAAACAGTTATCCTTGTGATTAGCTACAAGGCTGTTTAAAGCAATGCTAGAAACTGGAGTAAAAAAATAGTCACTGACTTCCCAGTTGAAGCTTTCTCTAAGCAATTATTCACGTGCCAACTTCTTAATGAAAAGTTTCCTGTGTTTCTGCTGTGATCAAACTAAATGTCAGAAGTTAAACCCTGTTCTTCAGACTTCAGCCCAGTTCCTTGTTTGGCAAATCCAAAATATGTGTGGATATCAAAGAATTTCTGTGGGTTTGTTAGGGTTTGACACCAAATTAAAAAGAAGCAATTTGGTCATTTACACCCCCTGGCACATTCTGACTTCATCTGTTATGGGGATAAAAAGTGACAATGGAAATTTGTTAGTTACAGCAGGTCAGTCCAAGATCATGGGAAAAAAAATTAAAAATAGGAAGAGAATTTGTTCTCAGATATTGTTATACTCCATAGCAGAATCTAGTTAGAGATCGGAGGAAAAGAGTTCCTGTAAATGGGAAAGGTCATCTTTGCATTATTTACATCCATCACAAACCAACCTTGGACTTCTGCTGAAAGGTTCTATGTTCAGGCTTGATTGTGTTTTAAAATTGCAGCTTTTTTACTCACTTTTGCTTTGCTCATGTTTCATCTAAAGATGGAAAATCTGCAACAAAGAACAGGTAAGGAGAAAAAATGGGCAGTGAAAAGGTAAAATAATCTAGACAAAAGAGCAGATATGCTGAAATATTGCAAAAAATGAGCACCTGTTTCCTAGAGGCTTCATCCAAAAACCAGCACTACTAACAATATTCATGTGTAAAGAGGATGTAGAAATGGCTTATCATGTTTTTAAAAGGGTAACACATACTCTCTTTAATTACCAGAAGTACTACTACTAAGTGAGGGAACACTAAAATGTTTTTCTCTTTTCATGTAATATTGTGGAGTTGTTTGGTTTTATTTTTTAAAACCTGTGTAACAGTGCATATCAAATACTGAACCAAAAATGAATGAGCCAAGAGATTTTTTGTAAAATTAAAGACAAGCACCATTAGTTCTTGCTGTTCAAAGCATTTAGAGTTTCATTAGCAGATGTACTACTGAAAATTGTAGTGGGTGTACTCTCAGCTTGGAGAGGAATGGTTGTGCTGTTCCCATGAATTCCTTATCTGGTTCTTCTATTCCCTGTTTAATGACATCACTATTTGAATATTATATCAATAGCAGCACTAATTTTCCCTTAGTTTTCTTTCCATGATTATATTTGCAGGTTGGAGAATACACAAAAATACCTTTAAGGTTTTTTTCCCCCTAAACAGGTGTGATCTGGTAGCCTCTCTTTCCTCCAGCCAGGTGGCTTTGTGCTAGGCAGAGGAAGATTCATGTGGGAATAATAAGTTGTACAATGAATGAAACAATTCCATTTCAGAAAGGGATTCTTTTTTAATCTATGAATGAAAAAACACTTTATATTGTTTTTTTGTTGAAATATTATAATAATAATTTTGTAGCTCTTTGGTTCAAGAGGTATTTTGTGGTCTGGATTACTAAAGGATAGAAGGTGTAATGAAGTGATGGTAGAATAAGAAATGTTAGTTTAGACTCCAGTTTGTGGTTGTTTATTTTCTTGTTTTGCCCTCAAGAAGAAGCTTAAATGTTTAATTCTGTACCATTTCTAATTTTATACAAAGTTCAGAGTAAAGCATAAGGCAACTTTGCCCTAGTTTATTTGCATTGGCATTTTTAATTAAATGTTTTGTTCTTTTCGTTGCAAACCAAAATTTAAACCAAAAATCAGCAGCGGGAGATTTTATCTGCACAAAATTCCTTTTGAGCTGGAGACAAAAGCTCTCATTGGTGTCACCACAGATAGGCTATGTCTTTCTCTTTTGTCTGAAGCCTGGTTTAATTTGTTGAGTTTTGCTAGCTGAGTTTGTGGTTTAGTTGCTCAGCTGAACTCCTGCAGTTACTAATGAATAATCTTCACAAAATTGTTGTCTGGGAGAAGATGATTTATCTGCACTTTATAGGCTGGAACAAGGCACAGCAGAAACAGCTAATATTTTTGTGGATCTGGTGCTGTGTTCAGTGTTTATGAGTAGCACCTCCTGTACCTGAGCCAAATGCCTGTGCCACAAAAGGGTTGTGTTGATGTGCTATTAGTGCACTAACAGAAGGAATAAAATGATACTTTAAATTCAGTGAATCAGGTTGGAGAATGGCTTTGTGTGGTGCTCTGTTATACAAACTGTAATGGAGTCTGATTTCAGGGTGCAGTTTCAGAAAAGCATCTTCAATGGCAGGATTGTGACCTGTTTTTCCAAAACAACGAGGCCTTGGCATAACCTTTCTCTTATCTCCTGTACTTTTCATCTTGATTTGCACAAGCCAAACAAAAATTCCACCAAACAGAAGAATAGTATTCTGGCTGAGTACCTTCAATTATTTTTATGAGTGCATGAGGGTCCCTGAAAATGCTCTTTTGCAGAATATGAACTTGAAAACGAAGCTGCAAACAGAGTGGGAGCATGTCTTTGACTTCCCTTCATAACCTGTACACAGAGTCATTTCCACATGCCTATCATCATTACATCTCCTTTATTTACATTTGATTACATGTGAAGTGTACATTCAGTAAAAAGCTTGCTAGACTGAATTTTGAACCTGGCTTGATGCTGCCTGTTAAACCCATTATTTGGTGAATCTAGAATATAGAAAGTGTAGAATATAGACATCATAGAATTAAATTCTTGCTCTTTGTTTAACTTGGGACTCCTGCTTTACTAAAAATTTAGCTGTGAAAATTCTAACTAGGTGAAGTAATTCAGGCAAACACAGCCCAAGCCAGATTCAATAACTTGAAAGCAATATACTTTTTCATGAGAACTCTATGAATTCAAGTGGGAAATACTGACTCATTCTGCAGAAACTTGAGTCCAAGTCTTACCACATTCCTAACCTAACTCTGCAGATTCACCAGTTCAGCTGCATTTCACATAGGCAGCTGAATGCCTAGGCATTTCTTTGGAATTGTTTTTTTATTGAATGTGATATAAGCTGAGAGCTGATTTGTTTGAGCCTGGACTTCTACTGAATTTGATCCTTGCCCTCCAGGTTTTTTAATTCTTGATTTTCAAAAACCTTCATCCTGGTCATGAACTCTGTGGTTTAAATGCAAACTGTTTGAATCATTATTTCTAGATGAATGATTCACTAGTTGAAAAGTAACAGAGGGGAAAGAAAAAAAAAACAACAATAAAAATGACAACCAAGCTTAAGGGATTTCAACAGAAAAGCAATAACCTGGATCCCTCTAGAGGCCGTTTGTGTAATATTTGGTAGGGAAAAAAAGATTTGAACTTGTCTCCCAATTCACTGCCTACAAATAAAGGAAGCTTATCTATCTCATGTTGTTGCTTATTATCTTGCCAGCGTGCTTCTGTCTGGTGGTGAAAGCTGCATAATTATTGTACTTTCTCTCCTTCAAGAAACTTGTTCTTCCTTATAACTGAGCAATGCAGCTGGAGCTTCTGCATGCACTGATGCAGTCTTAAATTAACACCTAAAGGTATCTTTCCTTGAAAACTGTTTTTAGAAAGCAAGTGTTTTATGTCAGAAGCCAGTTGAGGCACCAGAAATTTAGGTTTCCATTTGTGGTAGTATTGCTAAGGAGTTAATTAAACAGACCAAACAACAGGGATGCCACTCCTTTCCCACCTGTGTGTGTTGATTCTGATCTCAGGCATAGTGAGAATGCCCCTTTGTGTGAAAAGTCAAATCCTGACTCCTGAAAGAGACAAGACAGGCCATTATGGTGGTGGAGACCTGCAGGCAATCAGCCGAAGAGGGGGTGGTTTCCTTGGAAAGGAGCAGTGCTCAGCACAGCAGGGTGAGGAACAGAGCTTGCTGAACCCTTCCCACTGCTTCTGGTGTACAATAATTTCTCCACATTAAATGCTTCCTGAGACTGAGAGCACTGCTATTCCAATGTCTCATTCAGAATAATCTGCTTATGTGTGCATGGAGTTAAAGGATAGAGATTCCACAGGTGTATCAGCAGTCCCTCTGATGCAGCAAACTGTGAAAAAAGTGAGTGAAGCATTGGCAATGTGTCACAATCTGTCCTTCATTGATTGATTGAAAAACCTTGCCACAAAAAAAAACAAAAAAAACCACCCAAAAAAACCAAACAAAAAAAACAACCCTAAAACACCAAAAAAAAAAAACACCAAAGACAACCCCACCTCAAATAAATTTAGATGGCCAACTGAAAACAATCTAAATGTCTTCCTAGTGATCTTGGTCAAATCCATCAAAGAAACCTTGCTGCCAAGGTTTTTGTATTTACTTTTTGTAATTTGAATTGATGGTATATAAATACTTTGCAATCAAAATGCCTTTTATAATATTTTTGTTAATCTCTGGTCCCTGTTCTGTTTCTCCTGAACATTTTTCATTCTAATCTTCTTTCTAGAAAAGTGCTATAGACACATGTCACTGTGTCACTCCATGGAATCCTACCAGATAGTTGAAAATCAATTTAAACTTTTTAATTAAATTAATATGAAGACTAGTATATGTATACACACTTCTGGCGTACAGAAAAATCATTTTTGATCATTCATTTTGTGCAAAATATCTTTTTGTACACCATGAAACATAATTTTATCCACATGAGTGAGTGCTGATGAGGTGCTTTTGAAGAACTGTGGGCAAAAATTACCAGCCATATTCAATTTTGCTGTAAAGGTGAAAAAAATAATGTTATAATGAATGATAAAGATGTGGGTGAATACTCACTCATAAAGGCCATTTACAAAAGAATTTATACAGAGCACTGTCTTTTTGTGCAGCATTATGCTGCCTTCAGAAAAACACGCTGTAACTTGGGTATATTGAGCACTAAAATATAGCAAAGCATAGGGAGATTATGCATAATCTGCATTCATTTTCTCACCACAAAATGTCAGTGTACCAGACTAGAATGACCTGGGGCTCACAGAAAGAACTGGTAGTGTCAAAACTGGTAGCGTCTTCCTTACTTTTGTTCTGGAGCTCAGCCAAGAACTGAGCTTGATTGATGGGAAGGCTCCAGTGGCTCTGGTATCACTCTTCACCCTTTTCTCCACCTTGCCGAAGAACCGCTTTCCATTTTGTCCACGTACTTGTTCAAAGTTTCACTGCAGACCAGGAAGGATATTTGAAAGTATGTGAGCTGTCACTGGGTACTCTTAAGCAATACAATTCTTTTATTCTGGTTTGGTGGGCTGAGCAATTGATTTATGGCTGTTTATTTCTGCTTTGGTTAATTAAGTGGGAAGCAATAACTCTGGGGCTGCATCTGCCAGCAAGTGGAGCTCTTTGCTAGCCTAGGGAGGTGTGTCCTCACCAGGAGCCTTCCTCCATCCCAAACTGAAGCTACTGGAGAGCTGGTATTCAATTTCGTTTTGGCCCTTTTGCAACTTTCAAATTATGTTCCAGTTCTGTTGGTTTGTTGCCAAAACCAGGCAATTTATATTACCACTGAGATTTTATGGCTTTTTGATTTGACAGCCAGATACTGTATTTATTCTCTTCACCCCTTAAAAGGAAGATTTTAGCATTTCATTTTTAGTTTATGTATTTGTAAGAACAATAACCCAGTAATATTAGTAAAATGGTGCAGTTTGCCACACCAGGAATATGGGGGATGCAGGGGACAGTTTTCCTGTACTTTTCACACTCTGGGCTCATTGCCCACTGATGAATGTTTACAGGAATAGTTCCTTAGAGCAGGATGTCACCCCAGCTGTTCCATGATCTACTTTGTGGTTTCATCAGCGATTTAAAGTGTAGGGCACTGAAGCATCTTTCTGTGAGAACCACTGTTCCAAGAGGAAACTTTATCTTAAATTCCCCTTTTTTTCTACTACAAACTGTCTTGATTAGGAAGGATTTTAAACTAAAATATATAACTTTCCAGTCACATAAAGGAACGCACCAAGAAAATGTCATTCAATCAAGATGAGATGTCAGGATTAGTTTTCTAACTCAAACTCTCAAATGAATCCTCAATGAAATCCAGATTGAACATAGCATTTGCCTGCTAATGCTAGAGGTACTCTTCTTTATGTACTTTATTAATGTTGAAGTCTCATTTATTTATGCTGGTGTGTGGTTTACTTGGTATGTTAGTCCATGTATGCTGGCAGTGTTTCATCCTAATAATTCTACACATCCACTGGTTAGTGCTAAGTCATCCAGCTTTCTGGAGGTGGCTCATTTTGTGCACAACTTATGCTCTGAAGTGCTCCTGCTTGTTCCCTCAGAGACACCAGTGTTCTTACTCCCCCACGGTCAGAATGTTATTGCTACTCTTAGAGAAAAGCAATTCTATTTTGGCAGGAAAAATATTATTTTAGGTGTGTAATTCTAATTTAATAAGAGAGAAAGAGGAAGATGCATCCTCTCTTCACACATCCTCATGTGCTCACCAGGGAGCTCTCTCTTTCCTCCTACTGTGCTGAGGATGAGTAAAGCACAGAGAATTCACCACTAATCTGAGAGGGATCCTGCTCACTCCATTGCTTCAAACTGAAGGTGGAGGAGAAGAGAGATTTGATTTCTGGAAAGGTTTAAAAGAGTTAAACTCCTTTTCTCAGTGCTTCTGAGGAATAATAATCAGTAAATTAGCAATGTTAGTCATACTGGTAACAAAAATGTCCAAGAAAATAGAATTTACATCCCCAGTGTATGGGTGGAGGCACAGACTGGGACATAGGTTAAGTGAATTCCCACCTGGTGAAGCTGGAAATTGTGTCCAGCTCTCTTGCACTCACATCCTACTCCATGAAGCCTCTCACTTTTGCTCCTTTTGAAAATAGTGATTTTATGAGCCATCATTAGCTTTTCTCTGTTTTCATTGCCATGACAGAGTTCCCTGGAAATGCTTTGCAGCCTTCCATGTCTGGCCAGGTCTTTACAGCCCTGGACATATTCAAGCAGGGCTTTGAAGGAGACCTGCTTAGACAAACTGTATGAACTCTGGAAACAAAGGAAATATCTTCCAGCTTGGCTCCCCTGCCCCTGAAATCTCTGGAGCTTCTTACCCTGAGCTGGCTCAGCAGCTTTTGAGAAAAGATGCTGCTCCCTCTCTTCTTCCTGACCCATTCATTTCTGTAAGGATTTTTTTTAAGGAATTTTAAAAAACATGTAATCATAAAATGCAAATATTAAATAGCTACAATCCTCCCCTCTCAAGTGGGAAGGTAGATAAAATCACTGTATCTAAGGAAAAAACTGCTCCCTAAACAAGCACTGAAAAGAGATTTCTATAATTAAGCATGAAATGAAGGGGAAACAATCTCCATAAGATGAGAGTGGCTCCTGCCAGCTTTCCACAGTGCTCTCCCTCCCTATAACCTGTTGTGTTTCCCAGCCTCTGCAGAAACCAAAGCTCTGTGCTTTCTCTGAGGTCTTCAGGGGACTGAATGTTTTTGAGTACAAAGACCTTCTTCATTTAGCATTTGGGGGCTATCAGTCATATATTCAGAAGAGAACACCTGTATATCTCTGCAGGATCACCTTGTTTTATTACTGCTGCAGCACAGTGAGACTGCACCTCAGATCCCTCCCAGGCAAATCTGGCTTTTGTTCCACATAAAAGTCAGGTCTCCCAGAAACCACAGCTCAGTTTAGGAACATACTCAGGGTCTGTGTCTTCTTACAAAGCAAGGAAGGCAGAAAGTAGTTTCAATAAGAACAAAACAAACGAAAAACCTTTCTCTGAAAACCCAGTGCAATAAGCCTCAAGGCTTCAGTAACTTGTGCTCCTCTCAACTGTGTGTGACTTTGTGAGAGGATCATTAGTTAAGGCTAATGAGTGCTTGCCTACACACTCTCATCTCCATAACTTACACACCAGCTCTTGTCTCAGAGCATTAGAGTGACATTACATCAGCCAACAGAGCCAACTGTGATTTATTAGACTGCAAAACAAAACCAATGTGAAATTGGTTAGGATGGATATGGGGAGGTGAAAAACCATTGGACTCTGATCTCCTGTATTTCCTTCAGACAGGATACAGTCATTCTGCCCAAATCAAATCCCCTGTATACTCTTTGCTGTATCTTTGTATTCAAAACTACCATGCAAAATGGGCTGGATTTTGTGGCTGGGTGTTAACATTCTCTGTCAATTCCCATGAGCATTGAAGGAGGTGTCAAAACTCTTCAAACTCAAGGAAAGGCACAACTGACAAAGTCATACCCGTAAGTTCTACAAGGGAGAGGTGTAACATTAACTCCAACGGAAGAGTGCAGGGACTGTAAACTGAAGAAGTGCTTAAATGCTCTGATGGATCACTGCCTCCTTCTGCCCTGTTTTACATCAAACTGGAGCACTTGAACTGAACAGGAAAGACAGAGCAATGTAGCCATAATTCATGGCCAGACAGTGCAAATTTAACTAAGGAAGCCCCCCCTTTGATTTGAGTAAGTGTTGGCAGCTTAAATTGAGGCAGGGATTATTTGGTAGCTTTGTGTCTGTGTGCTGCAATCAGCCCTGGAGAGATTCTCTCAAAAGACATACTGGAATGACTGGAGCCTCTCTGAGTTACTGGTGTTGCAGGAGGGGCAGTGAGGGCTGTGGTACAGAGAGTGCCTGGTGGGTGATCAGTGGCAGAGCAGGGACTGATGCTAAAAGCCCTGACTGGCATCAGCATTCAAAAGGCCTGTTCATACCTAGCTCCCAACAGGAAGCTTCCCATTCCACAGGGCAAAGGCACACCTCAAGAAAAGTTTAAAGGACCAGAGATAAGAAAGTAATGAAATATTTTGTCATTTCTCTCATGTTGTTCTGTAAGCAATGGACAAGTTGGATAAATGCATTATTTTGCTAAGTATTTTGATATTTTATAATTACTTTTGCAGGTTAGACTGTTAGATAGGTGTAGTCTCTGGATTGTTGCTGCAATTGTTATCAAACAGAGAAAAGTTAATTCCCAAGTAAGGCTTCTTTGGCCCATACAAACCACAGAAGTAAATGTTATTGGGGGTCAACTTTGCTTGTCTTTTCAATGGTTTTCATGTAGGGGCTTTGGGCAGGGGTTTATTTCAGAATCCTTTGTGAAAATAAAAAAGCAAACTCAAGAAAATAACAGGTTATATGAAAGTTCAATCACAAGGGAATAGTTAAAAGAGTTGAAGAGTTCTTTTAAGCTCTCCAAGATTATAGTGGAGTTATAAAGAGGAGGATTGGACTGACCTCAAATAGAGAAAGGTAAAACTATTCAAGAACAAAAGTAATATTTTTCACCTTCAGAAAACTGAATGTGCACATATGGACTCTTCTGCTCTTTCTTTAAACATTGGTTATGGAAAAAAAACACACTCATAAATAGACAGTGTGACATCTACTGATAAAATCAACAAAAGCAATTTGGTACCTATTGCCGAGAACAAGCCTGACATTTAAATGAATGCCCAGAGCAGTAGATTGAAGAGAATAGGTAGATGGTTATATCCATTGCTTGCTGTCCTCCTTCTCCCCTGTCTTTTAGAGCAGTCAGAGTTGGAATAAAAGAGGAGAGATTATCTTATTTTGGAAAAGACTAAAATATTAACTTTTTTCACTTTATGGAAATTAGGGATGCCATATCTTCTTTTATTATTATCATCATCCATTTTTATTTTCATCTCTAGTGCAATGCTCTGAGAATAGTTGGAATAAATAGTGTAAAACTTCAAGGAAAATAAAAGGTCATTCTGTAGAAACAAATATCAAAAATAGGTCAGTAGCCTGTACCATAAACCCTTCTTTACGCTGCTCTGGCAGTGATAAAGGTTATTCAAGACCCAGAAAGAGTCCCAAAGGTTACCCCTTTGGAAAAAAACCCACCACCACTGGATCAATATTGTTCCAGAGCATTGTGTGGAAAGCAGAGTATTTTAAAAAATAATGGAGCACGAAGGGCATCATGTCTGAAGAGATTTGGCCTCCCAGAAATGCAGCCCAGCTTCTGATCAGACTGAGATTTGTGGGCAGTCACTAGCCAGGTAAGGACAGCTGTCAATGTGCTGTTGGTTGAAGTCTGCAGTGCACCTGCAGAGACCAAGGAAAACCAAGTTCACATCTGCTGCACAGCAGTTACTGCTCAGCATGGTTTGCCATTTATCCAGAAATATGCATAACACTCCTGGGGAAGTGTCACTGAGTGAGATGGAAGGGCTAAAAACCCATTAGTGCCCTAGTAAATCTACTCTGAAGACAGTAAGGGCTAATCTGATCTATTGAGGTCTACAATATTACCCTGGGCAGATGATTTACAGGGCCTTCAAGTGCCAGGGCTGATCATCACTGCTGCCCAGGAGTCATGGGGGCACAGCTCTGGTTGCTCAGTTTGCAGAGTAGTGGCAATTGAATTCTTAGTTTCAGTCACAACCAGAGGTTTTTCATTTGACTTGTACTTATTTTCTCTTCTAAACTTTAATAACATGAGTAAATCACTCAAGTCAGATTTCTGCCTGCTCTGTTCAAGAAGAACCAAAGGGTGTTGGTGCTGTGAAGTCTGAGCTGTAATCTGAACAGTGCTCAGTTTCAAGCATCACAATAAATATCTCTGTGCACCTGAACTTAACCCATGACCCTTTTCCTCCTGACACTCAGGTGCCAAACCCACTGTCTTTCCCACATTGATGTGGAAGCCTTTGAATGACTGTGCAAAGCACAGAGGTATCATACATGTCTCTGCAGCCAGTCACAGATGGCTGTGACCTGCCTAGAGACACACTCACTCTCTAACACAGAATAACTGTAGCTGGTAAATGTCCTGTGCTGAATACAGCTTGGGCTCTGGGCCTGATGGTGCAGGGCAACATTCTGCTGCTGCCACCAGTGAGACCAGGGAACAGTGATGGCTCTGGGGACCTCCCTGCTCACCCAGACACAGCTCCCCTGGCACTGCCTCAGCCCAAAGCTGCTGCTAAAGTCCCTGCTAAACAAGTCAACCTCTGCTATGATCAGGATCTGTCCTCTTGCTAAAAGACACAGAGCAAAAATGCTGTGACTCACTCTGGGCTCAGGGTCCTGACATGCCTTTGTATTGTCATTGCTGTTGCAATTGCAAAGCTCTTATTTTTCAGACTACATTAGCAGCTGTGTGATGCTTTGGCACTCTCGCTGCTGAGCAAAGATTATTGCATCCAGTGTTAAATCAAGGGGTGCATTATACCGGAAAAATGTTATTTTGCATAAATAACCTTCTTGAACCTTCCCATGTCAGTCTCCAGTCTGTTTCTGGGACAGAGACATGCCGTGTTTTTCCTCATGGCAAAAATCACATAAGTAATGAAGAAAAACTGGGAACAGGCTGACATAGGAGTCAGATTTCTGATTCTGAGGCCTTTATCCACTCATGGGAAAAATTGCTGTTCTTCTTTCAGCATTGTGTAAAATAAGAGTTTGTTTACAGATAAATAAATAACACAAGGGTGCAGTGGAATGAGTATAAAATTTCACATACTGACTCTCTTTGCTTACTCAGAAAAAGTAGGTAGTCTTGTCTAATTTTGAAGTTCTTTTATGTTTGTTTTGTTACTCAGCAGGGACAATATTTTTTCCTTGTTTTGTTGTATTAAGGTGAGAACTCTTCCATAGGCTTTTATGCTTGATGCCTCTTAAAGAAAGATGGAATTTTATGTGGTAAACACCTTTTATCACTATTTCTTGGCTAGGCTTTTTAATAACGTCTCTGTCCAAGAGCTAAGTGTAAATTTAAAACTGGCTTCAGTGCTGATGGCTGAAGCTGCTAAACCAATGGATATCTTAATGACACATGCATATCATATTCTGGTTTAAACCTCTGAATACATGAGCTTCTTTTTGCCCCCTCCAAAAAGGTGTAGTTGGCCCATGGAATTCTGTCCTGCAGCTGCTCTTGCTGCCAGTTTCTCGTGTAGTAAAGTATTGGATTCCAGTGGTGCTGTAAACTTCATCACTTCTGAAAATCATTTCTGCACATGCAGCACTGTAAAGTGACACTTGCCAGGTGGTTTCTGTGCTCAAGCACATCTGCTTTGCCTCTCACAACTTCTGATTGTAAATGCTCTTGGTCCTGGGCTTGAGTCTCCCTCTTACTTTCACCATTGAATAATGTGTGAAATTTCTGTAGTCTGCTCTGAAATGACACCTAGTCACAGTGACCTGTAGAGAGGCAGAGAGGAATTTCACACTCTTTGGTATGGTCTGTGATCTCAGGTAAGGAAATATTACACAGCCAAATACACTATCTCTTCTTTATTAGATGATTCCCCTTCATTTATATAATTTTTTTTTTTACCACATAAAACTTGATGGAAAAAATTAAATGGAAGTAGTTAATGTTTAGGCCCATTTCAGATCTTGAAAATTTCAAGGCAATTTTGTTTAAAATGCCAAAATATTTTAAATGTGCTGTTTTAGAAGTACCTTAGGTCCTTGGAAATATCCTTTCATAGAATGTGGCCTTCTAAATGTTTCATTTAACAGCTGATAATAGGATTCAGGCTCTTCAGGCTGAGAGCTTTCAGAAGTTTATTCAACTTGTTTATCCAGATAGAGCAGGGACAGAGCATGCAATTGAATAAACAATGGTTTAATTAATTTTTCAGCTTTGCAGTACAGCTCACTTCTACACATGAGTGATAGCCTCTTTGGCAGGTGCTGCTTTCACATCATAAAGCAATGTTCCACCAAAGAAACCAAAAATAGTTCTTCAGTCCCCATCTGTGTTTTACTTCTGAACAAAGTAGTAAAAACTTTCTAGGTTTTTTTTTTTTTTAATAGTTGATACAGAAATGCTGGTTTGAAAGAAGTTTGTCTTTCCCTTCAACATGAGCCTTTCCTGCAGTAGGGCAGCCTGGCTGTCCAGACGTGGTGTGCACAGCACTTCAGGAGCTCCCAGGGAACGTGGGCTCAGTGGCAGCCCAGGCTGGTGCAGGACTGCCTGGGCTGTGTGTGGACACTGACAGGCTCTGCTTGTGTTGGCAGTGCCACAGAAGCACGGCCTTTCCTCGCTGCCTCCCTTCTGAACACAGGGCTGCGAGTAAGAATTTGGCCATTCCTACTCCTAATGTGTAGTTTCCAGCTTTGGGGTTGTACTTTTGGCTTAGTTTTTTTTGCTTGTTTGTTTTGAGTCTTTCTACTGAAGCAAGGAGAGCATTTTTAAAGTGCAGACACATTTTGAAAAACCACAATAAAGCAAAAGAAAATCACAATAATTAGAAAGACTGAGTAAAGGTCAAAGATAGAGTTGGTTAAAGTCATCACTCAAACTTGCTCTGTAGTTTTCCTACACTGCATCACAGCTCCTCAGCCTTTTGCTGGGCACTGCAAATCCTGTTTGTTTGATTGTTTTCAAGTCTTCATCTTTTTTTAGAAGTCCTGAGCCCACAGCTGCATGAAGCAAGAATACACAGACAAACATTAGGATTTCTTATCAAACACAACATTGCCTTTGAACCTCAGGCTGAAGGAATCTGACTGAGAGCTTAAAAACTCCAGATTTTCTCAGATTTTTCTTACAGTGCCATTTTTAGGATCCTGATATTTTTACCATTTTTAATTAGTTCTTTGACCATGATTTCAGGGGAAAAATCTTTGACCATGATTTTCAGGCAAGCATAAAATTGTTGAGAAACTGCATTTGCTGACATAGGTGGTATGACTGGAGGAACATAGAGCTAATTTGGTTGCTAGTATGGAAAGTTCTCATTAGGAATATTTTATGTGTTTATAACAATGTGTTTACATTGCCCTTTATGCTTTTCAGCCCATTGATACTGAAATACAGCAGAGATCTAACTGCAAGGAGAATTTGGATGAGTGTTTACTGAAATAAGAAAGGCACAAGCAAAGATTTTTTTCATTCTGATCAGACCAAGCATAGGTGAGAAAGTCGATTACCTCATCTGGTAGAATCTGTAGATCATACAGACTGAAAACAAGCAGCTCAGGATCTTTTGCAAAGAATTATAATAATAATGGTTTTATAACATCCTAAGCAAGTTTAAGTCCCCAAGAAAAGTATTTTCTGGCCTGCACCAATCTGAACAATAATCAACTAATACAGCAACCTATCACTCTCTTAGCGAGTTCTGCAGAAGAGAAAAGTAACAGAGAGAACCTCTCATCTTCCTCCAGGGTCAGAAAGTTTGGGAAAGAGCAAGCATAAGGAGACATCCATCAAGGTGCAGCAGAAGCCAGAAGCTGGGAAACTGAGGGGAAATTTGGCACAAAGCACAAAAGTGAAAATGCAAACTCAGCAAGCAAAATGTTAAAAGTGAAAAATAGACTCCACCTACCCCATGGCTGATACAGAGCTGGCAGTGGAAGCTCTTGAAGTGTTGGCTGGCTCTCTGGTGGGAAGGCTGTGTCCTCTCCACCCTGTATTCACTGAAAAAGCCCTTGGCATTTGCTGGAATGTGCTTTGTGCTAATAGAGCTGTCTCTGGCCTGGTTGTCTCTGCTGTAGGAAGTTTCTTAAAAAGAAAACATGCAAAACCAAGAAACAACAAAAACCAACAACTAAACCCCACAATAACAGGATTTAAAAACAAAACCAAATAAGTTTATAGTAGCAGACTGTCTGTTAACCTTTTCTGTATGCAGAATGTTGTAATTTATTTTTGAAATATGGCACTGAGTTCTGGATTTATCCATGAATGCTCTGAGAAATTTGATTTCATTTTATTACAGGACAGGAGATCCCACAACTCTGTGATCTTTTCTTTCATTTTCTGCCTTAGTTTGAAAGATTTTTTTTTTTGCCTAGTCCCTCCACATTATATTTCTTGGCTTTTAACAGAAGTACTATTTCCATGCTCCAAACTCTTGTCACATAACTAAATCCATGTGTCCAGTTCATACAATTGAACATGAATCTCTGGCAGAAGCTCTCTTGAAATCTGACTACCACTTTGGCATTTTTCATCCCATGCAGGTTTTTATGAGATTTTTACCCATGCAGTTTGGCAATTGGAAATCAAAGTACCTTCTTTGCTACTGTATTCCTTAAATAATTTTTTTAAGACTTGGTTCCCAGTTTTTGCATTCAAAGCAAATTTTTAGTGACCTAAAAATTAGCTGTTTGGTTTTCCTAACCCTTCCTGCTTTTCAAAGACAACTAAAAATTTTAAGAAATTTCTTTAAAAAGATGTTGAAACTCCAGCCTAATGTTCCTCTGTCCTAATCCAATTTCTTTGAAAGATAGGTTGAATCAGCAGCTTGTACTTGGTTGCAGATATTGGTCTGACTTATTTGCTAGGCTCAATCAGAGCTGGAGAAGTGGAAGCAGTGGGTTGTGGGCTGTGTTTTTCCACCACATTTCAAAGCAACTCATCTTCTTGATCAAAAGTAGTTGTGCCAGTTTTTTGTGCTTGATTTAGACAGGAAAAGTCACAACTGTATTCAAGCTTCTGCAACAGTCAAAGTCTTTTCAGTTTCCTTATCTGAATGCTGCCATTTTGGTTTATATGCCTGTGAGCTGAAGCTCTGTTTTCATGACTCCTTGTTCTGTGACCAAACTCTGTAAATGAAAAAGATTAAACACTAATAGACATGTGCACAATGTGCTTCTACTGCACTGAGATGAAAAAAAAATCAAGCTGTAAAAGCTGTCTGAGCTACCAAAAGGAGTTGTGAGGAAGTATGAGTGTTTCCAAAGATATTTGGAGAGAATATGTGTTTATATAGGAAATTTATTTCAAACAAAGGCAATTTATCTTGTCTGAAGATTCACGTGGTCAGTAATGCAATTGAATTAGAAAAACAAGAACAGGATGCTCAAAGATTCTTACATGTTTAAAAACAACACTAAATACTTCCTGTTTTAGAACAAGATTTAATTGCTTTCTGTAAAATGCACTGGCAGGACAACCATTTTCTCACTGGCAGGTAACAGCAGTTCCAAAAAATATGCTTTCTCCAATGTAGCTGTAGGAAGTGTTGCTGCCTAGAAACTAGCACAGTCATTAATCAAAACAAAAAGAACAAACTGTTATATAAAGCAATAATTTTACTAGGCAAGTACTTTGAGTCTGCTTAAAACAAATGATCAGAACATATTACCCAGTTCTTGGTTTATTCTCCCCATAAAAACTTGGAAGAATGCATGTCTACTCCAGTATTTTTTTTTTCCAGGCTCAGATATTCTGCAAGTGATTTGGTGGGGGTTTATTTGTTGGATGGTTGATTGGCTGGCTGGTTGGTTGGTTGGTTGATTGGTTGGTTTGTTGGGTTTTTTAATCTTTCTGGTTCTTGCCACATTTTTTACCTCATTGGCAAAGACTGGCTGCTTGCTGTGGGGGTTCAAGCACACACATTGTCCTTGATTGCACTGAAGCTGAAAAGGAGTGAACTCCAGCCAGAAGTTTCACTGGGGCTGGTGTTATCAATAGGTAACGTGGAAATGTTTAGGATAACCTGAAGTAGACTAAGCATAAGTAACAGGAGGAAAGCAAGTAGAAGGAAATTTTTGCTGATCCATAGGGAAAACCTCTCTTCATAGTCCATCCTGTTAGATTATATAAAAGGTCACTGGGGAACAGATAGGTGCTTGGAGGTGCTGTAGACTGAAATTTCAGGTTCACTTGCAGGAAACTGTTTTGTCAGGAGAAGGGGCTCTTCTGATCTAAGATTAATCTCACCAGTCGTTGCAAATGTTCTGCTTCCATGGACCTTGTTGAGCACTGGTAGCTTTCTCAATTTGAGTGTCCAAGTGCCTGGTGTGTCTCTTCCCAAATCAGCACTGGGAATTCACTGGTGACAATACCGTTCTGGAAAATATTAATTGAGCTCAGAGACATTTCAGAGACTAAGGCAATATTGTGCTGTCTCAGCAAATATAAAAATTATTCAGATCTTTCTTAAGCAGAGGCCTGTAATTGGAGCTCAAGCAGCCAATTTTCTCCTTAAAGTAAGTGGGGAAGAAGAAATAATTCAGTTAGAAACCTGAGTCTTAATAAGAAGTTATTTGGTTAGAAATAATTCAACTATTTACTTTGGGGTTTTTATTCCCTTTCAGAGAGGCTGTACAAAAAAAAAAAAGGAAGAAAAAAGTAATAGGAAATGGATTAATGGAAAAAATAAAGTGAAATTCAGATATGGTGTTGTAAAATGTTTAATATTAATATTCTAAATTTAAATGTATCCTACATGGACTATTTATTGGTTCCAGTAAGCTGCTTCTTCCATCCCTGTTATGCTCAATTTTATGTTGGTCTCTTGCTATCCCTCTTTTACAGGAACACCTTTTTAAATAATATGCTAGTTTACTTGTGCCTCCTGCTTTCCAAAATAGTTGAGGATTTACAAAACCATGTCTTACTTTTTCTGCCTCTTCACAATGTTGCAGAAGCTGAAGAAGTATTTTCTACTTTCATTTTCAATTATTTTTAAGCTAAAGGACTGACTGAACACAGATTGCCTCCTCCTGGTCCTCCCACAGGCAATGTACCACTGGCAAAAAGAGAATGCACTAAGTTCCTTCACTGTATAGAGATCTTTGTGCCTGCAAAGGTATTATAAGAAGTTTTTCAATATTAAAGAATTTGAGATTTTTCTTGTATAGAATCTGCACAGCTAGAGCATTATAAAAAATAATTGATAAGGCTTTCTGCTCTTTTGCTTGATAAACACAAGACACAACAACAGAAACACCCAAGAAAAAGAGCTTGCTCAATTCAGTGTGCATCCCCGTGTGCTTGGTAAGCTGCCTGGCTCAAAAAAGAACATGATCCTTTCTGTGGCATTCTAGTGAATGATACCTTGCATTACACTCTGGTTAGAGTGAATTTTTTGGGACGTTGTTTTGGAAAAGTGAGATGGCAATGAAACAAGAAGCTGGTAGACATTTTTGACAGTTTTTATTATCGTAGAGATGTTTCTTATGAACAAATGCAAGTCACTTGCACAGAAGTTTCCTTCTATGACTCTTTGAGGTACATTTATTTACTTTTATACTAATTAGAAGCAGCAGAGAGAAATAATGAATGTGATGCTTTCCAATTCATATTTTTCTGGGTCATAAATAGTGCTATATCAAGTTTTTAGTTAAAGCAGATATATATTTTATGTAATAAAATTAGACTTTATTGAAACTGATGGGTAGAAAACCTGCCTTCACCTGTCCCTGTTTGTCATCATCTTTGTTCAGCATTTGGAAACCACTGACCTCCAGCAGTCTCTTAGAAATCCCCCTGTGATATGTAGGCAGCAGCCAAGTGTCACTACTGGTCTCTGGCTTGTACAGCTTCTCAAATCCCACAGATGTGATTTGAACAGCTCTGAACCTGCTTTTACACAGCACCTGTTGTGAGGAAGCCAAATTGCCCTTTTCTAAAGCCTTGAATTCATAAAAGACACAATTGGTATCAAGCCACTCTGTCTTCTTAGTATTTGTTCAGCTTTAGGCTAAATACAGCTCACCATGGTCAAGCTCTCTGACTGTATCTAAAAAATGCTTTAATTAATAATTTGAAGTATTTTCTGAATAATTTAAGGTATTATTTTCCAGTATATTGAGAAATGGTTTTTTTTTTTTTTTAGCTTAAAACCTGCTAAACAATAACACACTGTAGGATAATGTGGTGAAAAAAAAAATCAGTCCACATCTGAACTGTACTTGACCTATCAAAAATTCAGTGAAAAATCACTACTAGCCTGAATTCACAAAGATAACAGACTGGGATTTTCAGTCAGCCAGTACTCAGCAAGCTCTGTAGTTTTCTCTGAGCTGTGACATTGGCTTAGAATATTGTATGACCATTTATTCATCACCAAGAATTAAAAATGGCTTGTTATTCAAACAAAAAAATGTAACAATACACTATTACTGTCAATTCAGTAGCTTCCCAGCCCATTTCTAAATTAACTGGTTTAACAAAATGAATTTTCTTCCTGGAGAGAATGGACAGGAAAACAAAACAAAACAAAACAAAACAAGAACCAAATAAAAAATAAAAGCCACAAGAATCCCTCAGTGTTCTTTAGAGTTATGAGGCCGATTTGCAGAAGCATTGAATGCATCTGCACACTGAAAGGGATGGAAGATAAAAACTCAGGGTGTAACATCAGAACTTCTTGACTCAAATCAGAATCCTGACACTGAATCAAAATGAACAGTTAAGTGTTTGATAGATGTAAACTACTATGTAATTACCTGCACCAAAATACATAATTTGATATTAAATCCTTTGAAGAGCTTTATTTTTATTAATATAAAAAATAAATAAAAATATTCCAGCTCTGCAATGCTGGTGTTTTCAACAACCTCCTTCCAAATCCTGATGAAATGATTTTCATAGGAATCAAAAGATGATCCTGAAAATAACATTTAATTAAATAGCATTTAAAGTATTTTTTTTTCTCTTTCAGTGTTCCTTCTGTAACTGCCTTGTTCCCTCATTAGTAATGCAGGAATTTCAGTCCAAGAAGCACCGGGTGAGGTTCAGAGGTGCTTGGAAAAATGTTGGTATTCCTATACATCATCAAGTACTCATTGCCAATGCATTCCCATTTCTCATCATTCTAAGAATTTCTGAAAGTCTAGAAAATAATCTGTATCTCATTGCAGTTTATTTGGTATTTATCATCATAAAGTTTAGGAGATTAATCATTTGTGCAATAAAATTAATCTTTGTAAATACATTCTATTGCACATGCTATTTTTTCTTTATCAGAGGAATTAACCTCTACTACCAAAATCTACCATAAACTGTAAAAATTAAAGAGGACACTAAAACTATAGTCCTTAAAAGGACAGAAGTCAGTTTAAAATTAACAATAAGCTTTCTAGTTAGGCTGTTTATTGCCATTCATATTAAAATTTTATTGGATAATAAAAATGACAGTTATTTCTGTGCATCTGATCATCAAGTAGCAAACTTACCCATTATTTAGAAGAATGAAGTTCAAGGCAAACATCCATTTTGAGTGACTAAACCATCTAAAATTTAAAAATATTTGAAATTAATGACACAGAAAACAATGTATTTCAAACAAGTCTATATAACTTAATATAATCTCAATGTAAGTGGGTTATGATCTACTATTAGATTAAAAATTGTTATCTTCAATTAGAGATCTCCATTAGCAGATTTTATAACAAGTCTTTCACAGAAATACTCTTGATTCAGAGTAATTAATTTTCTTGAGTCACAAGTAGCTGAAAAGTGATATAGAATCATTGTTAGTAAAACTTGCAAATGACAAAAAAATCCTTAAGAAAGTAGAAATAAGTAATTGTACTGGGTCGATATTGCAGCCCAGCTTGGGTGAGCAAGCATGATTGATGTAATAGAACAAATTATGCCTAAAAACTCAAGTTTGTATATTCGATAGCAATTTGCTAAATTCAACTGTCTTTGGGCAAATGGAGTCTACTATATAATTTTTTCTTTGGTCTTAGGTGGTGTTGTTTCAGCTGTCCTGCTATTTTATTTGAGTCTGGGAATTTAAAAAGCCTCAAAAATTTTAAAGAAGTAAGGATGGTTTTCCCATCAAAATGCAAAAGTGGGAGTTTCACAAGGTTAAAACATGAAGCCAAAATCAGAACTGCTTTCCTAAGCCATGAGAATCTGAAAACTGTGATGTGATTCACACCATATCCACTTTTTGAAATTAGATGAGTTTTCAGTAATCTTGTCTTTATTATATGCTTTCTGTAACTCTAATATTTATCCTCTAGCCTTGCTCTTGTTAAATCATGTTGTTGCAGAATTCCACTTTGTGATGACTCACCCGCGCAAGATGATTTTCTGTAGAATGATGACAGTGATGCTGACTCTTTATTCTTTGCTCAATGACATATTTAATGATAAATAGTTGATAACTGAGATCCAGATTCTTTTATGTGACTAAAATAAGTGATAACCGACTCAGACTAAGTAATTCCTCTGTGACCTCAGGCAAGACACTTCAGCTTTCTGTAGCTAACATCCTTATCTATAAATTCTGAATGGCATCACTTCATTTATTACCTCAAACAAAGCAGCAGCAGAGCTTTTGGCCTCCAGCACTGTGATAATGCACAACTGACAGGCATTGCTGTTCATGACCAAAGAAATTAATGAGTACTACATGGGTCTCAGCAATTACTCTGCACAAGTCCAAGGCTTTGGGTGTTTTACACCTAGACACAAGCATTTCAAGCTTTGAGTACTAATGTAGAGATTTGAGAGGTTTTGGTTATTACTTTAAGAAAAGCATACAGTTGTTTTTCTGTTCAGTACTGAACCTGCCATGTGAAGAGTTCAGTTTTTAAATGTACTGCATTCGATTTCCTTGGTGAAGGGAACAAAGATCTGAGCCACTGGATTCTCTGGAGAGGTGTCTGTGAAGTTTAACACGCCTTCAGGGAAACTGCAAAATCCACATGTCCCTTTTCACCATGCTGAGAAATTCTACACCAGTAGTGCCATGACTGGGATGCAGCCATCTGTATGGAATGCTTGTTTTCTGAGGTGTGAACTTGAGGACTGTTTTTCACTTAACAGTGTTTTTTTATGGTTTAACATCAGCATTTTAGTTATCAATATTTACACCTTACAAAAATAGAGTGTTGATAAATGCACAATAGGCACAAATACCTTCCATGATTGTAAGTAGGGTGAATGATAAAGGCCACAGTGTCAGGGTTTTTTTTAAATTTTTATTGTCATTTCCAGTCTTGAGTATTAAAACTATAAACCATTTCTAACTGCCTTGATCCAAAGAGTTGGATTAATTTTCTTTCTCTTCTAAACTGCTCAGTAATGCACTTCATTCTTTTTCTCTTAGTTTATGAGTTCAACATTTATTTATTTTTAATACCATCACTTACCATGATATTAGACTTCCTCTAACCCACAGCTCATCTACATCTTGTCTTGCAGACTCACAGGAAAGCTCCTCCTCTCCCAGGCACACTTTGTCTTGCATACAGGTATCACCTTCCTGCTAAGCCATTAATAAACATCATGTAGCTGTGCTTCCACCTGTTTGAAGAGCACAAAACAACAAATACATCTAGAACATACCAACCGATTTAACTCATCATTTCTTCTGAAAAGAATTGTCATTGTTTCGAACAGAATACATCTCCATGGCACTCCTAAAGCTCATCATACCTCCATGTTGTGCTTTCCATGTAGAGACATCCAAAGCCTTCCCAGCCTAGTTATAGAATAACCATGGCTCGGTTCTAACACCTCTCTGTAAAGAAAATCTGGTGCAAACTACTCAGATCTTTCCTTCTGATCCCTGCACAGTGGTTCCAGGGGAAATGAAGCCAGGCCCATGAAGGCTCCAACATTATGTCTCTGGTCTGACACCTGATCTGGTTAATTAGAAGCCTGAGACTCACCAAAGCAAAGAGTCCACCCTGGGAAAATTATATGGTTATCTGAATTTGTTTTTTGAGCTTGCATGTGCTTTCAAATAAAAAGGAACTCCTTGCTGCAGGACTCTAACTGGTGTTAAAGTTCAGCTCTCTTTGTTTTTATTTTTAAATTTGGCTTCCTTTGGGGGATTTGACTTACATGAAACCCAGGAAAAGACAAGGTTGCTGTTGAATTGCTCTGTTATTGCCATATAATGCCATCCATCATAGATTAAAAAGGTGATGGTATGATGTTTCTCTGTTTGGGTGCAATGATATTCAATATGCCTTCTAGAGAGCTCTGTGGTCAAAGTCAGGGAAACCAGAGCTTTTCTTCTGACTTTTCTCATGTCCTCCATAGAATTTTGATAGAGTGGGAAAATTGCTTCTAAGTCTGTAAGCTCCTCTTAAGACAGATAAAGGGATGTGGAATTTCTGGTATCAGGTTGCCAGTATCTTAAAGAACAAGAAATCATTTAAAAGGTGGCACAGTTTGAGTCTTTTATTTAAATTCTGATGTTCTGTGGGTAAATTTTGAGTGCTCTGAAATCACTGAAGTGGAACTTGAGAAAAGTGACTGAAGAAAAGTTTTAGGGATGACATTACTGTTCTCTAAAGAGATTACTTCATCTCAACTACATTCTCACCCCCTGCCATGAGTGTGGAGGTGCTACTGCCCACAAAGAGGGCACCTGAGAGAGGGTTGGCATCTTACAGGAAATTTTACATCCTGCTCTGGGCTGACTTTTTCCCTCTGTACTTTATAAATTGATCACAGCTTGCAGGCAGAAAATGGCCTGCAGATTGTAAGATGGCTGCAGTTAATAGATTTAGCCTGCTTTTTATGAAAGAAAATATAATGCAGAATTCAGTAAAAAGATAGGAAAATGGCTTTGTTTCTTGTGCTTTCCTTTTTAAAACTTACAGAGTAATGATACCCTGAGCATAATACTAAGGAGCTTGGGACATAGACTGCAATATTTATTTGAGTCTTTTATGTCTGGGCTTGTTCTGCATCTGTCTGATCCATCTGCCTTGGTCTGGTCTTGCCCATGAGTGATCTGAATCACAGAACCAGAAAAATATCTCTTCCCTTAGGCTGAGTCAGGAGATACTTTATGTGTAGCAAATTTCCCTTCCATCCCCTGTCCCCTCAGTATCTGAGCCAATAGTTTGAGAAGAAAAACTGCCACAATGTCTGCGATTTCATAGCTGGCTTGTGTATTGGAATCTCACCTTTCCCCGTGATCTTTATATGTGTTAAATGATTGAAAACTCATTGAAAACTCAAAACCTGTGGCATGTATATCTCAGGGCCTGATACACAAGCCTATCACCATTTTTTTCTATCAGCTAATGGAGTTGCAAGGAAGGGAGACAATAAACCCTATTGAAAATAGAAACCTGTCCCATGTTCTGAGGCAAAATGAGAAGGAACTATTGAAAGATAGCATGACAAAATGTAAGAGTTGCACCCACGTACAAATCAGCAGTGGCACAGTTAACCAGCACTAAATCTGCTCATCTTAATAATGATCATATTAATGATGTCTTGAAAACATGCAGCAATTACTCAGGATAATCTTCAGATGCACTTCTTTTACAAGATCAGGCTTATGATCAGAGTTTACCTCACAGTTACATTTTTTCATTAAGAATCATTACTCGAGCATGGCTTTAATATTTTTTGAGCAAAATTGAAAACAGAAGTTAAACCTTCTTGCCTCTGTGGGCTTCAGAAGCTACTTTTTGTGTCAGTCTTGCATAAGCTAAAGTGCTGGAAAGGAATTTGGAATGGTGGGTTTTACACGGTTCAGAATTTTTCCAAGTATTAATATTTATTTAAAGGAAATTCAGTACCTAGCTGGAATACCAAATCTGTTTAACAATGCAAAACTGTGGCTTTGCACCCTGTTCTCTGGAGTAAGCGAAGGCTTCCTACCAAATGAAGCAGAAGCTGATTTTCTTTTCAAACTCTGGAGTACAGGCAAGCAGTATTTAATTTATATTTCTTACCATTATTTTAAAGGTTATTGTTAAAACATATCTTCATGCTGCTGAATAAGACTGGGTATGCCTTTACTTTGGGAGTAGACAGAGGTCATTAAAATCTGTCTTCTTTTTCTCTCCCACCCTCCCATCTTCTCCCAGTGCACCCATATTTTGCATACAACAACCAGTGTTATTTTACTGCTTGTAATGATTAACCACATTGGCAGCTGTTTGTAGGCTCTGGAACAGCAGAATAGGAGGGAGAGGAACTGCACAAACCCTCCCACATCCCTTCACTGTGGATGCTCCCCATGACTTCAGAGTAGTGCTAACCTCCAGTCTGCTCATCATGAAGAAAACCTGATGACATCTGAAAGCAGAGACACCAATTTCTCTGCTTATGTTCCATTGTGGGAATTCACTGCTGTGGAAAAAAAGTTGATTCACAAAACATTGGTGAGTTTGTAGTTCAAATCAGCACAAAAAGAGATGAAACCATTTATCCTGACATAGTGGTTAGATGTCACACACAGAATTGCTGTGAGCATTGGAACAGCTGGCTGAGGCACAGGATGAATGACTGGTTTTTCAAGCCTGTTAGAGGACAAGGGGGTTCACAGCAAAATTTCTGAGCAATGCAGGGGACAGAGAGCTTGTATCAGCAAGCAGAAATGGTTGATGAGGTTTTTATCACCATTAAAGAAAGAGACTATCCATTATATCACAAACAAGTGATTTATGTATGTATGTATGTATGGTAAGTTTAAGTGGTATTCTGGCAGTTTTTTTCAGTATGATTTCTTGCTTTCTGTGGATGCTGAAGATATATTTTTATGGTGTTTTTTATCTGACTTTTGCTAATGTATCCACTGCTTTGCCCAGAATATTCCATCACAAAATTTTAAATACACAGATCTCTTTTTCTTTTGCAGGAGATCCAGGAAGAAAGCCCATAGTGGGTAGAATTTAAAGACTATTTATGTGCTACTAAATAAAAATAATTCAGTATCTAAATACAGCACCAATCTGGTAATCATAAGAGACATAAAGAAGCAGTAAAAAATTAATTAAATCAGTTGTATTATTGTTATACTTCAACCTCAAATGGAGAAGGGAAACAGTAATATTGGAACTGCTAAACCATGTACTAGGAGACTTGCAGACTTTTATAATTTAAAGCAAGAAAATAAATAAGATCAAAAATAGTTTTAGGATGAACTAAGTCAGTGGTTAAAACATGAAATTGCCTAAATTAGATTCTCTTAGCTGTGTCTTAGCAAAGAGACAAGCATAAGAAATTACTTTGCACCACTGATGTGCTCAGCTCTACACATATGGGAGGCACCTGTAGCTGTCATAAGAATGCTCTGAGAAGAAATGCAGGAATATGGAAGATGATTCAACTGGGTTTTTGCTTCCACAATCTATTCCTCTGCTGGGTTCAATTTGAGTACTGCTGAATTGTAAGCCCAGAGCATATCAGAGAGATATTTCTGATCATTCACAACACCGAGTCTATAAAATATTCATAAAACCTCTGTAATCTGAATTAGCCTTTCAAGTAATAAAAAAATACATCAAAGTATCACTACTACATGTGATATGAAGCATAAGAATTTCTTTTAAATATTTGATTCATGCAAAGTAAATGAGGCATTTTCTGATGCAACAATTATGGAATTTCATCTTGTATGAAAGAGTAACAAGAAAGATACTGTGTTATTGTTAATGGCTCTATTTCCGACCATCTAAACTAATGAGCACCTTTGATCTTCTCTGAATTCTTCATGCTTCATTGTTTCCATCATTGTCAAAAGCCCACTCCTTTACTTTTCTTGGGAAATAATCTACATAATGCAAAGTGACTGTTTATGGATCACAGTGAGTTTTCCACTCAAGGAAGAAAGGGCATCAGCTGATAAAAGGAGACATATCCTCAAGACAGCTACAAAATTAGATAATTTTTGCAGAGAGCAGATTTTTTTTTTTCCTGCCAGTTAGAATTTAAAGAAAGGAATCATTCCACATTTGGCAGACAATTTTGCATCTCCAAGGGTAAACAACACTGAGTGAAAATAGTTGCAATTTTGTTTTTTCTCAGATAATTTTATTAGTTTGAAAATTTTTAAGTGCCTGGTTAATGAAAAAGCTAAAAAAAAGTTAGCTGTAACAATTATTGTTCCAGAGATATAGGCAATATTCATGTCATATTTTTATGAGTTCATTTTTAATTTCAGTTTTCAGATTTTTGCATCACTAATTTTTGCTTTTTGGTCCCCAGCCAGCAGATAACAATGCAGGAAGACACCTGATACCTTCCATATTGCTGGTGTACAAGTCTGAATAAATTTCTTTGAAGTATTGATGTTGGGTATTAAAATATAAGGCTCTAATCCTAAAGTGTCTCTTAAATTTGAAAGTCCATCTAAATTTTAATAGAGCCTGTCTCAAGATTGCATAGGTAGATTTTTTACAGGATTTATTAGACATGTTTTCATCAGGAACAAGAGAGGATGATTTTAAAGAGATTCAGTTACAAATGTGTATGTGCATAGTCCAGGATGACAGTATTTGAATGTTTCTGATGCAAACTAAAACTATGATTTCAAAAGCAAATCTTTGGTCACAAATAGGTGACATTGGTGTGGAAAAGAGAAGATCTTGCACGTGAATATTGAGGATCTCATTCTCACTGGAATTGTGCCCAGAGGATTTAGTTGGTGTTAATGACACATGAACCAGCCTGAAGGATGCAGTGCTCAGAAAAGTGACTTAGAGCCTGCTCTGTCTCTAAACAGGCTGCATTTTCAAACTGGCAGCCAAGTGAGACACGCTGACCTGTCGATCCGGGTGTCCTGGCACTCCCTGCAGTCACTGCTGTGTGTCCTGCAGCCCTTCAGTGCCCTGCTCCTGCCAAGGGCACCTCTCCATCCCAGTGCCTTTGCCAGCCAGACCCTGCCAGCTCCCCTCGGCCTCAGCTTGTCTGAAACAGGGAAAACAAAGCCAAGTTTGTCTTGGGAACTGATCCCAGTGTGACCAGAGAAGGGACAGAGCTGAAGAGGCCCCGGATTGCTCACCCACTGCTCCACAAAGTATCTGACTGGAGAGAGACTGACTACATTGCAACAGTCCTTTTTGAAACTAACCTTCCTTAAACAAGAAGAAAAAGATCAAGCAAGAACTAGTTTCATTCAAAGAAGCAGTGTGAGAGATCAGCAAGAAGCAAGCTTATCCCTAGAGGAAGGATAATACACTCATTTTCTCCTCTCATCGTACACTCCTGGAAATAGCTTGATCAATATCAGAGCTCTATGCAGTATGTAAAGGAGATTACATTTCATAAGATATATTTTAAATTATACATTTCCACTGACTGTATTAATATGAAATGCAATTTTATCTGATTCTAATACTTTAATGCTAGCTTCCATTATTTGCACAGTAAGTAAATGAAGAGATGCACAGAAATCTGGATTCAATTAGATAGGACATACTATCACTTACTGACTGACATAAGTAGAATACATTAAATACAAGCATTGTGTAATATTTTTGTCCTGAGATGATGCACAGCAATAGAGCAAAGTTGCATTTAATGCTGACTGCCAAAACCCATGCAAGTTTTGTAGAAGGTAAATTGACAACATTTTCTGTTTGGGTTTTTTTGTTCCTGGCTATTGTTTATTAGATTCATCCACCTTTGAAAACCATTTTTTCATTTTTGCCTTTCATTAATTCTATTTGTAATGACCAAAAGAAAATACTGCACAATTTGTACATAACTGAGTCTTGGTGCTATTAGTGTCATTGGCATCTTTCTTTACCCTAAATGTGTTATTATTATTATTATTATTATACCACATACAAGAGCACTAGATATAAGAACCAAAAAGAGAAGGAGTTTGAGGAAGGAAAGTTACAAGACTGGGCCATGACCCAGGAAAATATCTGCCTCCAGGTATTTTGAAAATCTACTACAGAAAGAAATTACTTTTTCACTTTTTTAGCTCCCATTGAGCGCAGACTAAATGTCAGTGTGATTCATCAATGTCCCGATAATTCTCTGAGACATCTACTTCAGGCCTGTAGTGCTGTTTGTGCTCCCTGCTGCTCTCAGAGAGACAGTGCAGGAGCCACACTCCAGGGGTGCAGCCAGGGGTGGGGGTACAGGTGGCAGGGACAGGGGAGCCAGGCACTCCCTCAGCCTCCCCCCAGGATGGATTTCATTCCAGCACTGCTTTCCAGCTCCATTCGTGCTGGACAAAGAACAGATGTTGCCCAAACCTTACCCTTTAGTGCTGTGTTAGAGCTCCTGGGGACCAACAGAACCAAGGGCAGTAACCAGCTGTGGTTCCTCTGCTTTTCTTGGACTGCTTTTCCTCTCTGAAAATTGTCCTGGCCCTTTCATTACATGACATCTGAGCACCTGACTGCTTTAATCCCTCAGCAGTTTCAAGGGTAAGAAAGAGGATAGTGACCAGTGCTGTGCTAACTCCACATATGCCCCTCTTATTTTTCTGTTTGGTTTTTTTACTTGGTCATTAATTCCCCTTAGGTGAAAAGCTTTCCACACTGCAGGTTGTTATACATAATAGACAACAGTTGGGCAATATTAAAACTTTTTATATTTTATAGAGGAAGACTTAAAATAAAACCAGAGTCACTAAATTTCTCCCCATTTCAAGGGGTTCTGATTGCCAGTAGCTCCATTTCCATGAGACTTTTTGATTTTCCCTGACAGCAGACTCTTTCTTATGTTCAAGAAACCTTTGTTTCTTTATTCATAGCTGCCTACATAAATTCTTGAGTTGTTGTTTATGCCATTATGTTAATACCCCTTTCAGCTTAAAATACTGCTCTGAATTTGTCTTAATTTTCTGTTAAATGTTACACTGACAAAGGCCAATAAAACACATGGAGCATTATTTGTATTTACTTACAAAGCTGCAGTATCCAGGACCACGTCATCACTTCTATAAAGTATTATCCTATAAAGTTCATTTTGAAAGTGAATGCCATATCTCATTTTACTATGACATGCAAACAGCCTATCTATCTAAGCCTTTACAGCTCATCCATCACACCAGAAGTGTACTGGTGCCACTGAATCAAAAGCTACAGCAGCAGTTATCGAGGAGTGTACTAATTAATGGCTCAAACAGAAAGTTTTAAGAGTGATTTTTCCAGACACTTCCCTCAAATGTGATTGAGAAGGAAATGCCTCTTTAAAATTTTTATATAATGTCACACTAAATGAACCATAAAGAAACAATATAGAAAATACATAGCTTGGAATTTATGAGAACATTGTACAACGATTAAAGACCATGTTTAAAGGTCTGGATTTTAAATGGAGCCGAGGGACCTTTGAAATCAGATTTACCTGCAAGGTCATTTTTAAAAATGGAAAGGAAGAAAAGCACTTCCCAAACAAGACAGCAGGGACATAACAAGGCCCAGAACTGCTAGAGAATAGAGGAAGAATGGACACTAAAATGCTAGGAAATCATTATATAGAGAGTGTTTATTCAAATCCAAAAGAAATGTTGACTGCTAATCACCAACTAAGTGAAAAGAGCCACTGCAGCTTGGTTTTATAGAAAAATGTCTTTTGGACCAGCCATCCTCACTGGCTATTTCAAACTGCTGCTGTTCACCAGCTTAGCTGGTGACATGTTACTGCTCCTTAGAACATACAAATCTTGTCTCCTGAGAAAACAGTTATCAAAACATTTTTTTTCCCTTCATGACATATGGAAAGAAATTCTTCATACATATTAAAACCATTTTTCTTTCTTTGAAGCAGATTCAGTCATATGATATATGGTATTACATAAAGCCAAGTTCCAAAATAAAAACCTAAACCAAAAAAAAAAAAATCTAAAAAATGTGAACTATGTCTATTTTTTGGAGCATCCTTTCTCCCATTATTTAATCAATAAATTCAATACCAGTGAAACAGGTACCTCCTTTACAAAGTAGAGTTGATGTTGATAAAACAATGTATTAACTTGGATTTGGATTCCCTGACAACATTTCTTTCAAAGCTTTTTTACAAACTGCCTGGTAATGGAAACATGACCCATATTTTGTAATAACAAAAGTTCTTTTTTCTTTAAGTGAAGCAGTCAGTTCCCCACTCCCTCCAAGAAGACAAATTCCAAATAGTTCTTTTTAAGGGAGTACAAAAAATGTTAACCATTAATATGTTTGGCTGTAAATATAAGGCCAAGCTCTTTCAGTATTTGAGAAAATGAAAATAAAGTGAAGTGGCAGAAACAAACCTTGTTGAATGTTGCATACTTTTGTTTCATACCTAAGCCCCTCCCAGCTCTGCAGATTGTCACACTTAGTATGTGGCAATAATTAAAGTGGTGTCAAACACATATTTAACCTTTCCTGCCCCACGAGTGTTAAACTGTGCTTTTCTAGGAGAGGTGGGATATCTGGGGAGCAGCTGCACACCTGCTGGGAGGGGGGGGGGAGAACACCCCTGCATTCAGTAATCTGGTGATCAGCTCCACCATGGGCAGCTATTGTGAATGCAGGTGAACCTGGTGGCAAGAAATGATGATGTCTGACTCCAGTTCAGAAGGTTGAATGATTTCTTTATTATAACTATACTATAATACATTAATATACTATTTAAAGGAGATACTAAAACTACATACCTACTTTTTCTAACTACCATATCTAACTAACTCACAACTTGTGACCCTCTCTCGAGAGTCCAGACACAGGTGGATTGGATTGGCCATCAGACTCAAACAATCCTCACCAGAATCCAATCAAGCAACCACCCCAGGTAAAGAATTCTCCAAACACATTCCACATGGGAAAAACAAGGAGCAGAAATAGAACCTGTTTTCTCTTTCTTTCTCTCTGTGCTCCTCTATGAGAAAATCCTGAGAGAGAGAAGAATGTGCCTGCCACAGGCAGCCACAGGTGGGCAGGTCCCACTCCCTGCCCAGGGATGATTTAGCGTTGTCCTGCACCACTGGGGCTGCGTTTTAATAACTAATGCAGGACAAGAAAGTTCTTCGTTGTGCTTCTGAGTGAGGAGCTGAGAGAAGCCATGGAGCTCAGACTGGGGCTGCAAATCCCCAGCCCTGCTGTGCCGGACCCTGACCTGGGCAGTGTGGGCAGTGTGGGCAGTGTGAGCAGGGGGCAGAATGGGCAGTGTGAACAGTGTGGGCAGGGGGCAGTGTGAGCAGTGTGAGCAGTGTGGGCAGGGGCCAGGATGGGTATTGTGGGCAGGTTGAAGGATGGGCAGTGTGGGCAGGGGGAAGGATGGGTATTGTGAGCAGTGTGGGCAGGGGAAGGATGGGTACTGTGAGCAGTGTGGGCAGGGGAAGGATGGGTATTGTGAGCAGTGTGAACAGGGGGCAGTGTGAGCAGGGTGGGCAGGGGCCAGCAGGTGAGGCACCCCCAAGACAGACCCCTGAGCTCTGGCCTGGCCGCACTGCCCAGGGAGGACAAGGACAGGGCAGGATGGGGAGCTGGGGAGGCTGTGAACACCCTGCTGCCTCCAAAGAGCTGGCAAAGGAATGAGCAAAGCTTGACAGAGATCCTTCTCCCTTCTTTTCTTTCACAGTGGTGGGAAAGGACATTTTGCTGGCTGCTGAGATAATTCTCTGAGTACCCTTTACCTTCGACACAAACATTCTTATTGAAGTTTGTACAAAATAATTCTAGTCTATTGAAGAGCACCACTTCATTCACAGCTACTGCAATTAAATGTATCCAGAACAGAGCTGGAAGGTAATTAGCAGTGATAACTGTCTGCCACCTTTTTCTTATCTGACATTTTCAAGCCCTGTAAATTAGAAGTGTCTAACGCTAATAACTTATTTATTTTTATATACTATTGAACTTGCCAGCCATTTTTAGTTATCAGTTCTTAAAGAAAACACTTTAGAACTGGAATCTTGTAAAATTTCAGCCTGGAGCAGACTACACCAAAGTTAATGAGCCATGAAAAATAAGACTTAGCTTGAGAAGGCTGTTAATACAATTTTTCAGCTGTAGCTTGTACTGGCAGGCCATGATCAGTTAAAATAGATACTTCAATGAATCTATTATTGGAAATTCAGAAAATAACCTACAGGGATTCATTAAATAAAAAATAAAAAAAAAAAAAAAAAAAAAAAAAAAAAAAAAAAAAAAAAAAAACCAGTTTTTCTACTGGGTTTTAGTACCTTTGGCAGCAAGATGAGAACAGTCCCAGCTGGAGGGAGAGCTCTCGTTCCAGGGCAGTGTGAGGGTCAGCACTGGGCTGAGCTGCTGCTTTTCTCACTCTTTGTCCTCTGTCCCTCGGGCTGGCTCCTGGGTAAGCAGGGATGGAGCTGTGAAACCTCCCCTGCCCCGCGGCAAAGTCACATTGCTGAAGCTGCAGGAGCCTGGGGACGTGTGCTGGCCAAGGGCGAGCTCCCTCCTGGGCTCCTGCTGCCCCATCCCTGCCGGGGGAGAGGCACTCACGAGGAGTCAAACACGGTGCTATATCTGCCCACCATTTCTCAACACTGTGCTTTGAAAACAATCTTGAAATACTCTTTTATATGTTCTACATGATATTTGGTGGTGTCTTTTTTTTTCCCCTTACCTGGAACAATATTAAGCTGTACCAGAAAAAAAATGCAAAAATGTAATGGTAAATTCAGATGCCTGGGGTTTAGCATCATGCTAACTTTTATCTACATATTTATAGGTTTTCTTTTAGAAGAATAACCTATTTATTTTCCCATTTTATTGAGGTTATTGCAAAAATGCAAAGAAAGCAAAGAACAAAGCAATCTACCCCCTCCCACCCCTCGTTTTGTTTTGTTTTTTTGGCAGGGTAAACAAATATAGTTAATTTGTAATAAGGTTTTTCTCAATTCTATTTTGCATTAAATTTTTTTTAACTTTCAGAGTTCCTTTTTCAAGAAAGGTGTCTAGGAAAAACAGAAAACAACAAATTGTCACTAAATTCACCATGCTGGCCTCTTTTCCCAAGTGTCATTTTCACTCATGCTGCTTGACAAGCTGATATGAGAAATGACAAAGAAAGTTCACAGAACCATCACTTCTCTATTAAAATGAAATAGCCTCTCTTTTGCTGTCCTTCTTCACAATTTTCAGAATTTAATGTTGGCCAATGAGCGGCACACCAGTGGCATTTATAAATTCAGTTCATTTTGCTCTATCTAGAAAACAGAAATGGAACTTAGCACCTTCTGTGTGTTTTCTTGATATCAGATTTTTAGAAAACTATCTGACTACATGAAGAAGCATTTATCAAACTAAACATGCTATCTATATGTAAACACCCCTACCTGTTGCAGAGATTACTTTTATATCCCCATTTTTCTCCAGTCTTGATGGTGTATTGTAGCACTCAAAGTGCTGATGAAAATGATTGGGTTCTGCTGACTACAGAATGGGAAATGACAAATAGATTGAAATCCACAGATTATTGTAAAAATAATTGCTAAACTTGCTACTGTA
This sequence comes from Anomalospiza imberbis, assembly GCF_031753505.1. Taxonomy (NCBI): domain Eukaryota; kingdom Metazoa; phylum Chordata; class Aves; order Passeriformes; family Viduidae; genus Anomalospiza; species Anomalospiza imberbis. Next base: position 13,949,437 of record NC_089690.1, on the reverse strand, counting down.
ACTCTTACATATTTTCTTGCCACACAATGTCCATATTAAATAAACAAATGTAATAGATAAGTGTCTCTCTAGCCCAAAAAACCTGCTTTCACCATTAGTGACTATAAACATTAGCACTCCAATCTTAGTGGGTGAATGTTTGTATGAGATTCAGCACTGGACTTTCCTCATTACCTTTTAGATAATACTTCACACATATTTACATTTATATATAATGTATATAAATATTTAATGTACAATTTATACATTACCTTTTAGATCCCATACTGCCTGCTGCCTGTCACCACCAGTCTGTGACCATCTGGGCCATGGGAATACACATTTAAAGGTGATGTGTGGTGGGAGGATGGGTGCAGTTCTTTAATATGTGGAAAAGGAGAGCTCACACTCCATACTAGAATAATTTCCTGCCCCGAGTGGTCACTGCGTGCAGCTCCTTGTGCAGGGAATGGTGTCAGCACAGCTGTCCCAAAGCAGCCTGGCGTCACTGCCCAACCTCACCGAGATCTCAGCTCCCTCCCTGCTGAGCTCCCAGCTCCAGCACAGCCTCATTTCTCAGCCTTACCTAAAATCCAGCTACCACACAGTTACCACACTGAGCTCTTAGAGACTGAGTGCATTGTTGGATTGCTCTCGTGTTCTCAGTGTTGCTTTTCAAGCCCTCACCCTTCTGGATTGTCATTTCTGTCTCTGTCCCTCTTTGTTTCCCTGCCCCTGCCTGGGGAAGCCACCACCTAATTTTGTCTTGCACTCATTTCCCCATCTCCCTCCATGCTTCAGCCACTGTCACGTTATGCAGCTAAAAGGTGCTGTCTGCCCCTTACAGCCACATCTGAAGGGATGATTAAAATCCTGTTCAGAGCCTTGCAGCATTCCATGCCAGGTTGTTCATCACTGTGGGGTGAATAGTAAATCCTTCAGTGGGAGTGTCTGGAGGTCCTCGTATCTGACTGCCAGCTCTCCAGGTCCTCGTATCTGACTGCCAGCTCTCCTGTCACACTTTCTCACTAATACCCTCCTATCTGTAGTCCCATAAACTACATTCATGTTCCTACTGAGAGCACAACCTGCCCATATCCTGTAGGATATCCTGCATTGCCTTAAATCTCCCATCTTCCGTTGCTCTTTCATTTTGCTGTCCAAGGTTTGCAGTGTGTTCTTAATTTCCTCTGCAAAGTCTGGCAACTTTCACTTCCTCACGTCTTCCCCTTCATCCGTTGCTTTGCCTAAATCTTCAAGATTCGGCCTTTTTTCCATCTTGCTCTTTTCTGCTCTACAAGAGGGGGATATTTGTCTAACAATTTCTCACCTACTAATTTTCACATATCCCTGGGATACAGTTTTCAGACAATTTTTGCCTTTGTTTTAAAAATAACTTAACCTCTGTATCCCACTTTCTTTTATTGACTGTTTCTCCTGCTATCTAAGTTTTGAAAACAAAACTTACTATTTGTTGATATTTAAGCAAAATTAATGTGTGAGCTCCTATCAGTTTCAAATTAATCCCTTCACCAAAATTCATGGCAGAATGAAAACACATTTTGCTTTGGAAATGCAGAAGTCTTTCACCTGTAACAAGCTGCATTAACTGGACCATTTTGACAATACCTGTTCTCCAGTCTGCATTTGGGAAGGTATATTATTTTGTGATGTTAGAGATCCCAGCATTATTTATCTCCCTAGTAAAATGTCTTTCCAGCTTTATCTCTTTCCAGTCTACTTGAAAGGAGGAGAGTCATGACAGGCAAAGGATTCAGGACAGATGCAGCCTTCAACACCAACAGAAATTAATCTACAGCAATTCTCCAGCGTGCTTTGGCTCCAGACTCCAGCTTTCACCAGCTTTCCAAGCAGTGCATGCCACCAGCCCATGTCTCAGTCACGGCAGGGGCTTGGCTGCTGCTACAATGTCTGACTCATCCTGCAACAGAAACTCAAATTACTCTTTTATTCTCCTGAGGGTTTTTATCTTTTTATACTAAACAAACATTAAAGTTGTTCCTTTTACCTTAAACCTGATAGTGTGACATTACAACTAAGTAGCTCATGTTCCCTGCTGCTGAACAATAATATATTTTTATGTCAACTAGAGCCCTTTGTAATACTTCATGTAGTCAGTGCAGCATTCTGAATATTTTCTGACTTCTTGGAAAACTCTTGTGTTTAAGATGTACAGAAGGGTTTTCTTGATTAAAGGAAGTACAGTGACAGATTCTGTTGGATCAGATCTCTCTTATGCACCTTCTGTTACTGCTCAAGGCAGATGAATGAAAGATGGGGACTCTTCTTGCCAGCTATTCCAGAATTTCTTAAGAGTCCATGTTTTTATATGGAGAAGTTGTATGGTTTTTCAATACTAGACTTTCTGCAGTATTATGCTTGGGGGTACAGACAATTTTTCATACCAAGCAGAAAGACAAATGGAAACAGCACTTTGCTGTTCCTCTGTCTGTAAAAGTGATTTTCCTGTTGCTTCTATTCTTCAGCTATTGAGTTGGAAAACTAAATTCTGGAATTTTGCAACTGAAATCCATTGACATTAGCAGCAAAATGTACAGTCAAATGAGCAGAGGGTAGAGGTCCCCTGAAGAGTATGAGAGGGTCTAACTTCATAGCACAGTTTGGTTGTCATTCTGTGGAGTATAAAGTAGATAAGAATATCTAAGGATAGCTAGGAACATATCAACATAAACATCAGGAAAATCAGTCTAGGCAAGAGGCAGATCTGCCAGGACCATCTCCAGCCATTCTAAAGTTTATCTGTGATGCAATAATTGACCTGGCTCTGTTTCATGAGCTCTAGCTCAAAACCACCTTGGTACTTGAGGGCTGAGGAACATAAAATATGATAAATGTGTGTCCTGAGAAGGCACAGAATTACAAGACAGTAAATTTGATATCGATAGTTTAAAAATAATTTGAAAGTACAAGAAAAATTGAAACAGATAAACTAAAACTTAAATGAATCTTTAGTCTTTGTTTTTTTGAAGGAGACAAAAAGTCTGTGATAAAGAAGATCCACTTAATATAATATATCTGGCTTTCCAAAAGGCTCTCAAAATCTCCCTTGCCAAATGAGAAGTATGAAAGAGCTGAAAACAGAGCGTAGGAGAGGAAGTTGAAATGGCAGATAAAATTCGTCAAAATAAATGTGAAATGATCTAGATGAGGGAAAGATAAATCATCATTTCACATATGACATGATGTGTTATAAATTACAGCAGACTGCATCTTGCAGAGTAGTATGCAGTCCATGAGAACATCAGCTCAAAGAATCAAAAAATAAAGACAAATGTTAGGTATTATTAAGAACAAGGAAAAAAAAAGAAAACTTTCTCTGACTGAGCTAGTTTCTGATTTCATGTTTGGTCTGTCTGAGACATCTGCTTTTACTCATTACTTGAGACAGAATACTATGGAATTTGATTTTACCCTGTATAGCCATTTTAAAGCTTTTACTGACATGTCTCAGTGTATTCAGCAATTTAGTCACTAAAAAAGCATAAAGCCCATATTTAATAAATAACAGAACTAAGCCTAATTACATAAGTCTTGTTTTCATTTTTAAGAAGTCTGTATATATATGCATATATATATATATATATATTTCATTTTTCTAATCCTAAATTTCAGTGTTGTCTTTATTTTATATCCTCTATATTTATAGCTCCTTGCAAGCTCCTAATATGTTTCTCAAGATCACAAGTCTGACTAGGAAGATGAAGGAACATTAAATCAACCATACTGAATATAATTTGACTGGCAGCTTGCCTCAAATACTATTTTTCTCCTTGTCTTTCCTTTTGATTTTACAACAGAAATTTCCCTGAAGCAGCACTTACTTTGTGTTGCCTTCCCTGACACAGGTTAATTGCTATTTGCTTTAATTATTCTCTACTCAGCTTCAGAAGAGCTGTCAAAATACACCTTCCTGATTATATATTTCACAATAAGACTAGAATGAAGACTGGACCATTGAAATAGTAGTAAAAATAACCCCATTATTTCTAGGTTAAGTTAGTTTTTCTCATCAGCCGCTTTGGAAGAAATTGGCATATTCTTGCAAATATGCTAAGAAAAGCTTACTGAGACAGACAAATAATTAAAATAAAATTTGACAGGGGAAACATGCAAGTATATAACAACTCATAATAAAATAATACTTTTTTTTTTAGATGCAAAGCATATACAAAATGGAGCTCCTTCAAATTGTGTCCTCCTTCTGATATTCCAATGCCAAGCTCAAAATTAAACAAATTGAAAAATTGGTATAAAATTATGTCCCAGCCTGGAAAATTTCTTCATCATTGTGCTGTAAGTTGCCAAAGAACATTATCTGTATAATAAATCAGGGTCTATCTTGGATCTTGCCAAGTTATTCTCTATCTTCCCCTAGCTTTTGATATGTATTATTTTCTCTGGGCTTATGCTGCTCTCAGTGAGGGACAGCTTTTCTCTAACTCGCCTCTTTCCCTCTGCTCTTGCATGAATCAGTTTTACCTTGTCAGAACTCACATGCCTCAGGAGTCTATGAGTGCGCAGTTTCTTCTGAAATGGGTACAGACAATGCCAGCATGAAGCTCCATCACTATTTCAGGCTAATCTAGATCTGATGGCACAGTCTTTCAAATTAGGTATAGAAAGAAATTGTTTTATCACTTGTTTGGATGCCTCAGAATCAAACTCAAGACTACTCTTTGGATCTCTTTCTCTTCTCTCATAATCATAATCATAATCATCCATCATGTAAGCTAAATTGTCTCAGCATTGCCAAGGAAAGCAGAGCCCCCCTCAGAGTTTTTGGATACCCACCTTTTGCTGGGTGAGGTGGATGTGTGGAGCTGCTACGTCTGCAGGATGCTGGGGTCTCCACTTCCAGTGCACGGCTTTCAATGCCTCCTGCCTTGGGCCAATGGGCTGGTTTTGCTCAAATAATCCCCAAATTACCTGAAAGTAATTATGATATGTCTGAAAACTGCTCATCGGTGTCTAACGAAACAATTCTGGCCTAAGATTGCAAGACAAAATGATATCAAAATAAATGTTCAACATGGCCAATCTTCACAGTGCATAGCTTGCGTTTTTCAAAACTACAGAGCTAAAGAGAGGCCAGTACCACCTACACAGCTGAATTTGAATCTTGTATTTCCCTGAATAAACAAACATACCATTGACTTTCACTGTTACTGTTCTAATATATTTCTTAAATGGAGTGTAATACATGCAAGGTTCCATAATATGTTTTCAATAAGAGAATTTTGGGAGATATTTTTGTTCTCATACACCTCTCTCTGTACTCACCAATATTAGATTGGTAAGATTTTCTAAGAGAGCTCAAACTCACACAGAGAGAAAGTCTTTAGGATACAGAAAGGGCAGTGTTTGCAAATGTTCCTCTTGCCTTTCTTTATGAGGAATGTACGTGAGCAAACACAAGTAATTGAGCTTGCCAATCCCCAGCTGTTTATTCCCAATTATGAGGTTTACCCCAACAAGATAACTTCTCAACTTTATCCTACTCTGAATCTCAAGCAGAGAAGAAAAATCTTTTTTTAACAAAGCAATGTGTTTGTGGAACAGGGTTTAACATTGAGGCTGGAACTATTTGATGGCAGGATGAATCTTCTACACTCCTCTGCTTCTCACCTTTCCTTAGCACAGTAGTGCTTATTCTAGAATAGAATAGAAAAGGGAGTACTTTTCTGCAATTTTTTAGTCATCATTTTGTGGTTATTCCGAGTCTGTGATTTGGGTCCTTCTTCATGGAATTTGGCCATTCCAATGACACTTTGTAATTTGCTTTGTTCAGAGAGGATTTTCAGCCACACAAGTAGCGTTAAGCAAAAAATACAGAATACAAAAATAAATGTTTTTCCAAAAAGCAAGGTGTTTATATAGAAGGCTGCAGAGAAGTGATGGCATTGTGAGAAGAATGAAAATATCCTGCAGAGCTCTGTTGGCCACATACATCTTTAGTAAATAATACTTCATGTTATTTGGGACATCTATTCCAAAAGACAAAACACACCAAAACCCACATGAAAAATAGAAACTTTTTTCCTGAAATTTTCTGGACCTCTAAAATGTAAGTTCTTGAACCTTCAGAAAAAAAGTATTATTTCAATGCTTCCGTTGTCATATTGCCATCTCTTACTATGAAATTCCAGTTTTGTTTCCATTTCAGGACATAGGAGATTCACATCTCTGATTTTTCTGCCATCTATTTACTGTGTCATATTTATTGTTTATGGGGCACCCACATTCCAGGCCAGGAGTTCTATCTGGGGTGTGTAATATGTGGCATTTCTAATCTTTGCCAGCTTAACCAAAGCATTTTCTTTTTATGAGCAATTGCTCAACAGGGATTGAAGTGTGCAATGAAATATCAATACCTGTAGGTAAAACCCTCTTCCACCTTGCCTGTTTTTATGGCTACTATAGATCAGTTTTTCCTATGTTGCTGTAGGAAGTGTTTTCTACCAAATCACTGTTCAGACATAGAGTGGACAATGGAAACCCACCCACAGTGATGACAGCTAAATGAATATGCAGAAAAATGCAAATAGGTCACATGTTAACTGGAGCAAAATAAATTATTCCGATATGTGCCGAGACATTTTCAGGCAGGTTTCACCACTTCAGCAGAATAAATCCACTCATTCCTTTGATGTTTCTTCAACTATGAGAAAGAAAGTTCTCCATAGTACTCTCACAGGACTTCGTATGGAAGTCACATTGGGACCAAGGCTAAAAAAGGGAGAAAAAAGTCAGCAGCAGCCAAAGATCAACTGTCATTGGAAATCAGGGGACAGCTCTGGGAAGTACACGAGACATCTTTTGGAGCAGTGTGTTGCCGTCAGTGGACAGTATTCCTAGTAATGCCAATATTTTATGTCTGGGTATGTGCTCATTTGTTTTCCTCACTTTCAAAAACATTAAAATAGAAATGCAAACCCTTCCTATAATAAGAATGGGGTTTGTGTAATTCCTGTAATTTTTCATAGTTTTTCTTTTGTTGAGAGAAAGCAAAATCCAGGAACATGTACAAATAAAAGAAAGAAGAAACTTTAAAAAAAATTAAATTATGTGAAAATAAAAAAACTTCTACAGCTCTTTCAAACTTTTATTTCCCTAGTACTTTTAATGTTTTTCCTCCTGGAAAGTGATGGTTCAAACATTTCTTTCATTCACTCCTTCTTACTGACTTCAAATTTGAAAAAAATAATTAAATTGTTTTCCTGTAAATAGAGGAGATTCTTACAGCAGAAAATTCCTAGAAAGGTTGAAATAGCATATGCTGCCCTGGCCTATTCCATATCCTGCTGCACAATAGCCTTAAAGAAAGACATTTCCTCATCTGCATGGTGGGAAAAAGAGGATTTCCATTACGATCTCTCACAGCAGAGAGACTGGTGATCAACATTGCAGCAACTCGCAGGATTTATGTGAATAGAATTGTGACCCAAGGTTTTACAGGAAACAATTTGTTAGAGCTGTTCTGCTAGACAGTGTTTTACAGTTTAAAATTTCACAGGAGACAGTGGTGTCTTCAATTCCTTGGGTTTCCACATATAAAATTAATGACCTTAGAGGCCCCAGTGTTTACTCCAAGAGTGGGCACATCCAAATTTAAGTGTTACTGTTCTGTTTGCATCACTTGTACAACAGCTCTCCTGAATTCAGCATTTTCCTGAGGACGTCAATGGACTTTTGAACTGTGTCTGAAAACATCTCAAAAACTATTGACAGCAAGGCAAAAAAATATGGCAATACCTAACTGGGAGAAGTGAGCTATAAGAAAGGAAATTTGCTCTATTTGAGTTCTATGATTGGTATTGGGAAAAAAAATGGATGCATCTAAAATCAATGAAATATGAACATAGTTCACATTTAAATAAAATTGTTATTGTTATCCCAGTCTGTGGAAGGGCTCACATTGTGTTCAAAGAATGTTGAAGTGTGGAATGGTTCCTCAGCTGCCTTTGGGTTATGGAAATCACAGGAACATGTGACAAAATTGCAGCCATCTGCTGAAATCGTTGTTCCAATAGGAAAGTCAAGTGTGCACTTTAAGCCATTTTCCACTTAGTTCAGAATTGTTTCATACAGAGTGGAATCTTTTAAATAAGGTGTCAAATATGGGTTTCTAGATGCATCAAAGAAATAGCTGTGTAGAAATATATGTCAATTTCAAACTGGCACAGAATTGTCCTTCTGGTTCAGCTTAGAAGCTTTCACACATTTTCGCCAAAATACTTACTCCTCTGATCTCATTTATGTGTTAAAACTCATCACCACATACACTGCATTTATGTTATTTTGACATTTGGTCTTTTTTTTTTGTGAATGTATAAAGCATTTAACCTACTTTCAGAAATATATTATGTGTGATATGATTTGTTTCTTGTGTAAAACACCCTCTGATATACCTTTATGTGTGTTCTGCTGCAAAGCTCACACAGTTTTATGACTTTAGCATTAACTGGTCCAGGAAGGAGCTCATTTGGAATCTGTTCTCTACCTTTAAAATAAAGGCTGTTGTGTTTTGACTGGTCAAAAGTCTGTATCCAATTTCTAAGCTGTATGGACATAGATCAAAGCTACCATGCCCAAGAGCATTTTAGCTTATATCAAAATGGGGACTGTGGAACCATAAATACAGTATTTTAATGTAATATTAATACATTATAATGCTAATACTACTATTTAGGGGGCCTTATATTAGGATTTTGGGCTTAAAGGTAACATTATAGTCATAGTGAACATAATTTTGGTGAGCTATCCAGTCCTCATGTTCACTTTGTGGGTTCCCAAATATCACTCAAAATGGACACAGATACTGCAAGAAAGTAACTATGGGAGCAAAGAGTAAATTTGGGGTTTTAATCTGGAAAATATATTTTCAGAACTGATTATATCATTTAGTGGAGCCACTGGTATTCAGTTTAGATATGCTGATTAACTAAATATAGGTTTAAATATCAGCCAATAGAGAGGAGCTGGGGTAGAGCAGCCCTGATTTCCTGTTCTATCAAAACAAGCTTCAGACAGAAGAAACTTGCAGCTGTTTGCAAGGATCTAATATGTGCCCTTGAATTTATTCTAAACCTTTGCTCTAGACATTATAAACCTTTTTCAATAAACACTTCTTGGTTTGGAAGGAATATGACATAGTTCTATCCTAATAATTCAATTCTTCATTAGTTTAGCCCTTCCAACATCTTTTTTACTGAGTGGGAACTTCTGAAATCCCAGAGCAAACAACAACAGTCTTTAAAAAAAATGCTGTCATCTTTGGAATACAATACAGTAAAATCAGACATAGACAAATCACAATTTTTTCATACTCAAGCCCTTTGGTAAATCAGGTTCCTTTTTTAAGGGATGGATTACAGACTGAATTGTGAAATGAGGCTTCAATAAATTTCTGTCTGAAACCTGAACCAGCCAGTAAGTTTTTACTGAACATCAAACTTGAAAACTACTCCTGCACACTTCTGTTTCAGTGCAATACCAAATGTTGCCATGGTCATTAGGTGCTGATATAACCATGGCAGCCAAACCCACATTTTTCTCCTGCTCTTTCCCACCACACCTGGTGCACCCTGGACCTGCACTGACTCCCTTGTGGTGTTACAGACACATTCCTTCTCCTGCATCATGGATTGCAAAGGGAGGATTACACTATTTGGAATCAGCTTCCATTTCTCCAGCTAATGCTGTAGGCTTTTACAGAAAGCAATATTTGCTATATAGCCAGGAAAAAAAGATAGTTTAACAAAACATAAGGCTCTGAAAAATTGAGCAGTTTGAAATAAGGATTTGTATTAATCTGCGGGGAAAAATTGCTCCTGGGATTTTCTGCTAGGATTAATGCAGACAAGCTGAACACCAATGACTATAAAATCCCTCTTTCTTATCTTTTGTTTTCTTTTTCACCCTGACTTCTTCTTTCTCATTTTTCAGATATGATGCTCTATCTTCCCTAGTTGTTCCTCCATGTTTCAAAATTCTCTTTTCCTTCTGTTTGTTAAGCAAAGCTATCAAAAAACACTATCTTGTTTTATTATTGCATTTTTAACTTTTTCCAGATGCCTTTTAATATTTCAAAACAATAACAATGCCGTAGTTACTAGTAGTTCCCCACAACTTAATAAAGACCAAGTCCACCTCAGCTGTCACATCCTCCCTCCTTGGGTCTTGCTTTTCTCTCTAGAGCCAGATGTGCTCCCTGAGCAATTTCCCCAGGAGAGAAGAAAAAATCTGAGCAGATATCATAGTGATTGGGAGACTGTTTATTTTTATTGATGTATTTCATTAGTAGCATGGGCATCTCAATAGTTGTGTCTTCTTATGACATCCTACAGTCTGACCACAGAGTTTTAACTGGCCATTAAATTTTTAAGCTGATTTAATTCAGAAAATATCCACAGCATGCCTCCAGTTTGTCTGGAAATCATAGAATTCTAGAATGGTCTCTGCTGGAAGGCACCTTAAGGATCCTCTTATTCCAATCCCCCTGCCATGGGCAGGGACACCTTCCACCATCCCAGGCTGCTCAGAGCCCCATCCAGCCTGGCCTTGAACATTTCCAGGGATCAGGCATCCACAGATTCTCTGGACAACATGTGCCAGGGCCTCACCACTCTCACAGGGTAGAATTATTTTCCTAATACAGAATCTAAATCCACCCTGCTTCAGTTTAAAGGCAATCCCCCTTATTGAACTTCATGAGGTTTGCCCTTCTCTCAAGCCTGTCAAGGTCTCTCTGGATGGAATTTGATCTCTTCGGTCATTCCAGTCTTATTGTCAGCCTACTTCAGTGGCAGCTCAGAGTAGCCTAAGATTATACAGTTCCCATAACATGAAAAAATAACTAATTCATATAGCTCAGCACTGATCTAAACTTGCAGACCTGGACAGGGTGGTGAGACATCTCACAGAATATTAAGAATACATTTTTAGCTATTTCAGTGACATTTCACTTCAAACAAATTCAGTTTGCATGTTTAAATAGTTCATAAAGCATAATAGGAAAGACTGAGTCTCTCTACAGTGTTTTAATAGATACATAATCTACTGAAGACCAGCATGTTAATAATTAATTGGAAGAAACAGAACCAATAAAGTTTTCTAGGGAAGAAAAGTGCTCTCTTAAAGACAGAGAAGACAAGGTGGAAAAGAAGATAAGGGCTCTGACAAAGAAGAATTACAGACCTTTGGCAGAAAAGCAGTTTTTTTAAATCTATTTTGTAGCAATCTTAACCTAAAGCAGGCTGGTTTTGTCTCAATGTGAAATGTTTGCAGTTTTGGGCTAGCTAAGCCTAGAAGGTGCTGTTACACATATCTGATTGGCAATGTTATTAGTGCAGGGAGTAAATCCAAACAAAACCAAATAAAGAGTAAGTAGTATAGATAGTCTGCTATTTTTTAGAATGCTCCTGTGTAGGAAGAATTTATTTTAGAGCAAGAATTAAATAAAAATTAAAAGATCACAAAATAATAGTAATATATCTACTTGCCAACCATTGGGAAAAAAAAAAAAACAAACCAGCATTTGCCAATCAGTTAATGGGTTATTTATTCCTGCTACTATTATTTTATGCTTCCAGGTACTCAAAATGGCTACAGAGACACAGTTATAATACTATCACCAAACTGCAGCAAAATAGGTTGCCTAGAGAATATTATGCCAGAAGACTCAATTTACTTTTCCTTTGTCCTTCAGCACATCTTTATATAGCCCATGAAGTTTTAAGAGTAACTTTTTGCTTTGCACCTAATTCCTTATTTTAACCATAAAGTTGTCTCTCAAGCAGAATTTGCTTTCAGAGCATCACATTGTTGTACTTGGCCAAAGCACAGCAAGTCTGCACCTGTGCACTGAAGGTATCTGAACCCAGGCCAGGCAGGGATTCCCAGGAGGACTATCAGCACTACAGCTGCCTGTGGCAACCCCAGTGTCACACACATAAAACACACACACGCTCTGTCATGTGGATAAACAAGCATCCAGGAAGGCACCAGTGCCAGGCTTCCCTGGGTCTCCTCTGAGTAGGAGCATCTCTGTGTCTGTCATTAACCACTCATGCACTACCTGAGGCACTCTCCTTCACAGGGCAGGCTCATGCCTCTTTCACACATTTGTGTTGTATCTTACTGTTCTTGACCATTCCTGCTCCAGTTAGATGTAATATTTATGCTGAAGAAACCTTCCAGAAAGATGGCTGTGTTTGCTCCCCAGTGACAGGAATGCCCTTTAGACAGATTTCTGCCCTTATTTTAATCACTGCATGTCTTTTTGTGTGCTACATACCAGTGCTCTTTTTATAGTTCCCTCTTTCTTTAGGCCTGCAGCTTCTTCTACTGATCTGCAGACTTAGCAATCTCCGTGATCCACACTATCTTCTTAAAGTTCTTTTTTCCTCATAACAAATCAGAAACTGCTGCACGTATTGGACCTATGTACCTCTACAGAAATCACCCTGCTGCAGTTTTTGTTGTTCCTGCACTCCATCTTTGCCCCAGGCATCAATGTCACCTGAAGATAGTTACTTTCTTGCTTCACAACTAAATTTTTATCCTGGTTGATTTACAATCTGCTCCCAGACCACTCTTTTTGAAAGATGGATTACCCATCACCTTGGTACTCTGAGTCATTAAACTCATGATTAAGCCAATCTGTCTTCAAGTCCCTAGATCTCATCAGCTCTAAACACATTGCCTTGGCTGTACCTGAATAAAGCCCTTGTGCCATTTTTTCCCAATGCAGATGCCTGGATCTCCACTGGACAGGAGTAATCAACTCGAACTGGCTGCCAGCACAGCCCAGCAGTGCTCCATAACCCCAGCATGCCACATGTTTTCCAGGCTGCTTTGAAGCACAAAATTAATGTATAAAGTTTCAAAATTTATCATCACCTCTGACCCTGTATCTCTAAAAGATGGGCAAACTCTGAAGCCTTTGAGGTGCCATGACTGAGTGCATGCCAACCTAAACCTTAAGAAATCCACTGCTCTGTACAGGGTTTTCTCTCCACTCTCCCTGAAATGTTGAACAGGACTAGTGAAGTATAAAGTTACGTAAAAAGTCCCATGTTATGTATAATTAGTGAATGCATGAGCAGGCAATAGGCTGGTTAATATTTCTGCTTGATACCTGTGTTGTCATAATGATTAACCTTTCATAACTGTCAGAGCAGCGACACTATGTGAAAATGCCAAAACAGAAAAGGGCTGGGAGGGACAAAAAGATCTTTGTGTAAAAGCTGATGCACTGCCTCCTGAGTCCAGTGCACTTTATGGTGTAGAAGAACCACATGTAGAAACACAGGCCAGCAGACTGGAGGCAAACATCGAAGTAAGAAGGAAAATAACTTGGCAGACCAGACTTTGGATAACAAACATTGAATATGAATCCTGAAGTAAAATAGTAGCTGACTCATATGTTAGTGAAAAAGCTGTCAGTGAAATGGATGGTCTTGGATGCTCTTTACCAATGTGATAGTAAGTAAAAGAGCAGGAGAGTGCTTACAACTCTAGTATAAATATGACAATATTTCTATGTCATATATTTCATGAAAATAAAAAGGCAAAAACCTCTCTGTGATGCCACTGAAGATAATATCCATCAGTTTATAGGTTGCTGAACTTGGATTCAGCTCCACTGAAATTGCATATGCAGACACACAGAAAGTGAATGTCAGCATTGAGACTGAAGTCCAATTAAGCAATTAAGAGGAATAATACTGAGAGGCTTCAGATGAGGTGAATGTCCTGTTGCCTCAGGTATGGTGTGAGAAATGCCATGGAGTTAGGACATGGGCCATGGTGTGAGAAGGGAAAAGCCTTCCTAAGAACAGAAGTAATTCACAGATCTGTCTCAATAAGAATATTTCCTTCTGTACCCTTTTTTGTTCCATACTTTGGGCAGATGCCTTGAGCTAGATCTGAGTTGTTGACTTTTCTACTGGGCCTGTTTTAGGAGACTTTATTTCTAAAGATTCTCCTCTTGTATTTTAACATCTACCCCAGCAGTTCATCAGAACTATAAACCACAAACTTGCTGAGGAGAATATCAGGTGTGTGCACACACATAATTCTGTGTGAAATCCTTCCCTCCTTTGCCTGCTGTGTGTTTCAGTGAGGAGCAGGCAGTCCTCCCAGGCACAGTGAGAGGAGTGCAAGGCTTCCCAAGTCTGAATGGTGCTAAAGAGCTGCTTTTCCATGGAGTTATTGTGGTAACTCCCTGTGCCAAAGGGAAGGTCCAGTGCTTGAATGCACATCTTTGTCTGGAGGTCACTGGTAAGGCTCAGCAGAACCCTGAGAGGTCATGCAGGGATTCAGCTCGTGTCCTCAGAAAACATCTGGGACATGTACACAAACACTGCCCAGAGGAAGCTACATCTTCAGCAAAAAGAGACAACATTTGTTGTCTCTGTTTACAGCTGTCTCACTTCTCAGTGAATTCACTAACCTCAAACCTTGCCTCTCTCTTCAGGCTCTTGCAGGTATAAAAGTGAATAAAACCTTTGCAGCTGAAAGGATTTTGGTGTGAGTCATTTGGCACCCAAATGCTGATTCCCTTTCTCAAGCATAAAATATTTTTTATATTTTATGTTTTAAAATAATAAGTATTTCTTATACCAAGTGTTTATCACATGGCGGGGGGAAATTATCACATTTTGGTGTTTATATGCATAAATTTAGATGAGTTTTTTTTTTTTTTTTTTTTGGTAGGAAAATGAATTTTTTTAATGAGTACCCAAAAAAAATTTGACACAGAATCAGCTTATCTAAATCTATTTTGTACCTCTCCATTTCCGAGTGTGGTGCCAGCAATTCTTTTTGCTTTTCACAAAGTCCTTTAGAAAACACTTGCAAGAATAACTAGAAATGTAACTCATTAGAGTATTGAGAGGACTGTTTTCAAGAGCTTCAAATTTGTATTTGGAAAGCTCTGCAGTTTACAATTTGTCTTTATTTCAATGTGTAAAAGTTTTAAATGTCTTAAATCAACAAGATTAAAATACTAAGGCTGGTAATATTTCTTCCATTTATAATTAATTTCCATTAAATGGTATCTACCAATTGTATATAAAAAGCTTTTAGTTCCCAGATGTCTTCTCTAGAGACACCTGCTTCTGATAAAATTCTATTGATTTTCATTTTCAAAACAAAGACTATATTTTGCTACTTCCATATAATAAGTGCAGATTTTTGACAAATAGAGAATGATAGCTGTGCTGCACTTGTGAGTCTTGTTTAAATTAGATTTCAGAAAAAGGCTGGAAAATAATCAGGTTTCAATGGACAAAGACCTAATTAATAGAGTGAAGTTTGTCAAAATACAAATTCAGTTTGAATTTTCAAATTCCATTTAAAACATATTCCAAAAGAATTAGTCAAGTAAATAGCAAAAAAAAAAAAAAAAAAAAAAAAAAAAAAAAAAAAAAAAAAAAGCAGGAAAAAGAAACTAAACAGAACTGTTAAGCAGTAGGGTGGTAAAAGTTTTAAAGAACTTAAAGAACTTTAAGCCCAAAAATTAAATGTAAAATATGCCTACATTTTTTGTAAAGAAGATCAAGTAGAATATTGGGATGAAACTATGGTTAGCTAATGAACTGTGACTATAGAAATTAAAATTATCATATTCAATATTCATTCAAGCCTGAAATTTATGTGTTCACACAAGGAATATCCAGCCAGAATGCTAAAAGAACTGGCATGGGGTCAGACCTGAAACGACTCATGACTGAGGAAAAATAAAAGTAAAACTGTTTACAAAGAAGGAAAAATTGCAGTCCCCAAAAATGACTGATATGTCATGACTATCAACACCAACATAAGTTAAACCAGAAAATATATTAATACTATTACAAAAGAAAAATATTTATAAATTAAAAAAGGAGACTAAAAAATAGCATGTGATTAATAGTGAACCATTGCATCAAAGTCACTGAACTGATTCTTGAATTAAAATGCAAAGATTTTTTGTTGCTGTTCTTTATTTTCCAAAGATATGGAGAAATCTGCATTTCTCAGGATTCATTCAGGCTGTTGAGAATGCTGTGGAACCCAGGAGCAGCCCAGCCAAGCAGCTGAAGCACTTGTGTTCCTCTGTTCTCACATTCTCCCAGCCCCTGCTTCCCCTCTCAGCAGATTTGCAGACCTCTGAAGGCTGAACCTTCATTAAAATTAGAATTTAAAAATGGGACCACTAAGCCACACAAACCTAAGAGGACATTATACCATTTACCAATCAATGAATGTATCAGTTCCAGGTATTTATAGGTGAAATTGAGTGTGCCAGTTTGGGCATATGTGAGTAACTTTAGCTTTCTTGACTTTTTATTTTAATGCAATATATGGTAGATACAGTAACTTATTTTTAAAACCCACAAAACATAAGCTTCATTTCCTCCTAATTATAAAAGGATCTCAGTTTATACACTTCCATGGAAATAGTGTTCAGCTTCCTGCTAAACTGTTAGCTTGTTTCTGCCAACTTCTCAAAATGTTTCCCTTTCCCCTTGCTGATTGTGAAAATACTCCAAATCCTGGGGCAAAACACAGTGGAAAAGAACAGAGGCTATAAGTGGGTAATATTAATTTCTTCACACTGTGAGCTGATAGTCACAGACCTTTTCCCTCTGAAAGATGGGAAATCAGACTATACTAAGGGAAGGTCTGGGCTTCCCCAGTGGAAGCCATTTCTTTTCCAACTTGTCTGCCACCATTAAACAATTTTCCATGAATCAAGAGCCCATAATTCCTGAGAAGCCTCTGTCAACTCCCTCACAAACTTTAACTGCATTTCCTAACTAAAGACTCAGCAAAAATCATTCACTGCTCCTTCAGAACCAGGGTAAGAGCAAACTATATGAATTGATGTCTTTCACATACAGCTCACATATGATGGACTCTACTACGGGCCCTGCATCACAGATTCTCTCCTACCGACTGTGCTCAAGTCACATTTCTATGCAATATTTTCCTAGTAGTCAAAAAAATTTACATTTGCATGGAAACATTTCCTTCAAAGCCATGACCTTGTTGGGACCACCATCCTACACAAAGGATCTGCTCTGATCTAGCAGAGGTGAAAACCAAGTTCTGAAACACTCATGGTCACAGGAGAGTGATGATAACTCCAGCTTATGCTATTTCCACTGTCTGTCCCTACTATAATAATTCCTCACAGCTGGAGAAACAGAAACAAAGGCAATAAACTATAGTTCTGTTGCCCATAAGGAGGAGGAAGAAAAATTTTAAGATCAATAAAAATCTTTGAAAGTTGCTTGGAAGAATCTCCATTTTCTTCACCCCTGGCATAGTAACTTCACTTTTAGTAGTTGCTTCATCCTCTTATTGTTTACCAGATGCAGACAGCAAGCTACAGCAAAATAAAAACAGAGCTGTCTCCCCTTACAGCCTGTACTCCTGCATGCTTCTTCATATGGTTTTATTTTTAAACATTTTCCCATAAAGATGTAACTTACTTTAGGGCTTACTTGAAGGAAGCTCCCAACAAGTTCCCATATGTGATTGCTTAACCCAGAACAGCTGAGCTTTCTAAATCAGCAACAGACCCAACAGCACTCACTGCCTGCACAGGCTGCTGGGGTTTGCCTTTTGTAGAGCAGCCCTTCACTAATGAGGAGCTGGCAAGAGGCACAATGCCCCCTGGAGCTCATTAAATGGCTTATTTTGGGATGCTGGAGCCTTACCTCAGGCCTGGGCATAGGGGCTGGAGCAGCAGTGCTGCATGAGCAGGGGCTCTGTCCCCCTGCACACCTGGGCTCTTCCTGAAGAGTTTGAAGTGAGGTTTCCTCCCTGTCACTCTCTTATTGTGACATAAAGTTTCAATGGCACTTTAGTGGTTTACCTCAGGAACTTGTCAATGCTCACATCGAAGAGGCTCCAGCCTGGGGCCACTCTGGAGTCACTTGCCCACATGTCACCATGTCCCTGCACTGACAGCCTCCAAGCACTGCTGGCCCTTCTCAGCCCACTCAGCAGAGATGCCACTTCTGAACTCACTTAACAAACTGCACAGACATCTTCCCAAAGTAAGGGAAATTACCTGAGCAGCAGCAGCCCATGCCACACTCTGCTCCAGGTGAGGCACCCTTGGCGCTGCTGAACGGGGACAGCCACAAATGCAGTAATGTTGCTCTAGTCAAAACTCATTACTCAGTTCTCTCGGCTGTGGGGGAGTCTGGAAGTGAACAACAGTCATTAGTGCTTCCTAACCTGCTCTCATTCTCCTCAGCTGTCATGTCCAGGTTTGCATTTTCTAGCTCAGACAGGCTGGCAAAAGAGATGCTTATGAAGTGAAGCCCAAGTGCCAAGTCCAGTGGTCCCTCTGGGCTGCAGATTATTTTGCTTGGAGGCTCATCTGCCCTGGCTAAGCAGAAGAGTAAAAACACTACAGATTTGAGCAATCTTTCCTCTGCTCACAGGTAGGCAACTTATATTACTATAGAAACTGGAATCTGAGCTGTGGTTGTACAAAACCTCAAGTTCCTTTCAAAGAGGAAGAACTACCTGAGGAGCACTTGAGCTGTGACAGCAGTGCTTCAAGAAAAACTGTGGTCACCTCGTCCCCCAGCACAGATTGGTGCACAGCGCCAGCTCTGCCCTGCTCAGGGTGGGTGCAGGAGACCTGTGCAAGCACAGTGGGGGCATTAGGCTGGTCAGGGGAGCTGACCCCTGCTGGATTTTGGACTCTTCCCCTGTTGGGCAGCCTTTGCAGCTGCTACAGGATTTTCAGCAGAAGTGGCCTTCTACAGTCAGATTTTTTTCTTTTAAGTCACTGGGTGTTGGATTGCACCCAAAGCTGCAGAAGTATTTGGAAAAAGACTTAGGATCATAATGGCAGATTTTCATTAGCAAAGATTAAAAGCTGCTTGAAGTTAGCCTAAATAGGGGCTTTACTTACTAACATAGCATTATACATTTCCAAGTCCCTCTAAGTACAGCTGGACGTGCAGTGTCAGCACGAGTGCAGCTGGTGTCTGGAGACCACCCGTGTTTCTCTGCCAGGTTGTGAGCCAGGCCTGCAGGTGGTGCTTGGGAATGTCCTGCTGGCCTGGCTACCACTGCACACCAGGATGTGTGTAAAGAGTATATGAGCTGTGCTTTTCTAAATTAGTGATGACTTATTAATCTGGACAGGGATACTCTGGCCATGGACATCTAACAAGAAGTGAGAGAGCTATTTTTGTTCTTCTGTGTTGGTGTAGAAATATGTTTGACAAGGCTGGTAGCAGCCAGCTCATGGAGACATCCATCAGAGCTGAAGCTCAGAGTCTCAGGGCGGTGTTTGTTCTGGACAGCACCCTCAGCCATTCTGACCCCTCAGGGAGTTTGATCTTCTGCTGGCTCAGCGAGGCTCAATGCTGCCTTGCTCTTATCATGGCTCTGACTGTGCTGTCACTTCAGTGTAACTAAAACAGTGCACTGAAGAGCAAGGGTGAAACTCGAACTTTGTGGTGTGCCTTATTTGACAAAGCTCACAGCTCTGCTGCAGCTCTGGTTTATTGTAATAAAGTAACTGGTTTAGTGTACACAGAGGTGTTCTTTTTTCCTCTCAGTCTCCTGTGCTTCTGATGTATTGTGGTTCCACGGTGCCTCCCCTGGTAAGTGCTCTCACACACTTTCGGCAGACACCTCTCATGGCAGATTGCCATTTGGAAGGGAAGCAGTTTATTCCTGTTTTGAGATTCGCCATTGAGCATCTCTGTGGGACAAACTCACATGAGCAAAGGAGAAAGCTGAGCACACTGAGTTCCTCCAGTACAGTCCAGAAGCCAGGCTGCAGGTGAGCAGGAGCCCTGAAGGGCTGCAGCAGCATTTCCCAGGTTCTCCCTGTGGACTGGAACAGCAGCTCAGGACCAGTGTGCCTAGCCTCAGACAATTTTCCCTACTCATTCAGTTCATTACTGGGCATAAGCTGTGAGTGCCTTGCTTTCACTGGTTTTGATTTTTATTGGATGTTTGATGCTTGTTCGATGAGACTACTTGCTAACAAAGCTGCATTAAGGTTTAGGAAGCACTTCAGGGTAGCTTAGAAAACTGCTTGGTAGTTTTCTCTAATTTTAATAACACACTTTTGTCTGAGTGCACCATGCTTTGTGTCTGTTACTTTCAGAAAATAAAAGCAAAAGTAGAAAAGTTAATCAACTGCACTGCTAGCATAAGGCAGTCCCCAAAGGTCTGGTAAGGAGCCATTGCATCCTAAGCCTTTCTGAAATTACCCATCAAAAATTTAGTGAAGTATTCAGGTATCTTTTTTGTTTGGTCCATTCTGCCTAGTTACTGATACTGAAAAAACCTACACCTTAAAGAAATAAGAAGGAAGGGCACTCTAAAAAGTGATGATGTCTTATTCTTCTCAGCTGTGTAAATTTCCACTAAAATTGAAATCCAGTGGTGTGTTTCCCATGCTTAATTACAGAAAGCCACTATACATTGTCATCTATTCCTGACTCACGGTGACTGTACATCATCAAGACTATTTATCAATTGTTCACAGACAAACAGGCTACATTTTCATTGTTACTTAAAAAGTGCTGATATTTCTTTGATTTCTTTGATTTTTTTATATGTTTGTTCACCAAAACCAGCTTGTGTTGCTAAATTTTGTTTCTGGTTTAATCAAGCTTCATTAGAACCTGTTCTCCCTAAAATTTTGTCTCTAACTAATAACTTTTACATCTCTTCTAAGATGGGCAAAATTAGTTTAAGACTTACCCACTCCCACTTGGAGTGCTGTACCTCTGAGGGTCAGCTACACCCTGGAAGCTGAAGTTGTTATCATAATGAGTTTCAAAAAACCCCTGTAGGATTAAACCACACAGAAATATTCACAACACTGAATGCAGGGAACTCTACAAGATTTTGCAGATTTTTCTCATGCCATGAGATCCTGAATTACTGGACTGTAAATGGAGGCCAAGCAGGACTTCTAGCAGGCTCAGTGGAAAACAGAGCAGTAATAGTAATTTAAATAATTACTTTAAAAGCAGTGTGCATGAGAAATTTTTTAGATGAGTTGTACTGATAGGGGTTTCAGACTGAGCTGTTGAACAGATTAGTTCTAGATGGAGTCTAGTGCTGCCAGTGCAAACAGCATCCAGCTACAGTCATAGGTCCCCATGGAAATGTTTATGCATAACCACATCCCTCAAGCAGGCAAAAAAAAAGCAAAAATTTGCATTTTTACTATTCAACTGCTGAGTTATTTCACTTCCATTTTCAATTTCCAGCATGAATTAAGCTGTGCAATAGACCCCCAGATCCATTGATCTGTTTAAATAAACAATGTGATATATTTAAATAAACAATGTGATACACACCAGACCGCAAGGACATGAGACACTGATTTCTTTTGTTGCCATTTGTGGAGCAGGCAAATTATATCCTGCACAGTCAAACAGACCCATCCATGTGATTTCATCAAAGATCTCCATTTGTGGTGGTAAGTGCCACCACACCACTTGATGGTCTGTTTTTGCTAAATGGAAACATTTCTGGCTCTCAGAGGGTGAAGGAGATTTCCGTAAGAGGAGTTGCTACATGTACATTTGTGGTTCTGCCCCTGGCACAACACCAGGAAATGCCAAACTCACAGGGTTCACGATTGTATATATGTTAACTACAAGTTTGTTTCTGCTTTGACGGATTTAAAAAGGAGGATGATGGAGACTTTTTGCCCATTTGTAATAAGATTTACAGGTATGGAAGGTTAAATTTATAGGTGTCATTTCCTCTCACACAGCAAGATTGTTTCCATAAGAAAAGAGGCATTATTCCCTGGTGTAAATATACATTAAGTAAAAAGCCTTCTTGCAGCCAGAGTTTAAATTTCACAAGAATTGACTGAGCAAACATTCAGCCCCTGAGCCTGGAACACGCAGAGCCCTGGGAGGCTCCACAAAGGAACAGACATAACCTCCTGTCCCAGGAGTGTCTCTCCCTTACAGGGTGAAGGATGCTTTGTAGCACAGGGCTCCCGCATCTCCTTAAGGCTGTCCCCACAACCACCCAGGTGCAACAGACTCACAGGAGTAAAGGCTGCACCAGCACTGCTCCATTCTCAGCCCTTAGGTTCAGGCAGTCAAGTCTCAGTCACTGAACCTTGGTGTCAAACCCTACAAAGCAGCAAAGCCAAGGCTCTAAAAGAAAAGAGCCCATAGCAAGAAAAGTAAGAGGAGAATTAACTGCCCAGAAGAAAACATGTGAAGGCACTCCAATGGTTCCCTAACAGAGAGAGAAGCAATCAGGTACCAGCTGGTTTCTCCATTGTCAGAGGCTCTGCCAGTCCTCTTGCCATGCAACAGTGACACCACGAAAAGAAAAAAAAGTATTTGAAGCAGAAAAGATGTGTTTCTTAATTTTTCTTATGTAGTGCAATTTACATGCCAGAGAACTTTTTTTTTTCTTTACATAACAGGCTTTTCTGCCAGAAGTGTTAATATTCCATACCAATATTTTCTCGTTTATTATTACAAAATAAAGGATTTTTCTTCTACAGACAGATAATTTTGTTCCCTGAGTACTATTTGTGACTATTGGCAGTCCAACTGCCTGCTGTTTATCGGAAAGATAATTTCATCAATCCCATAGCAGGCAGATCCATGGCCCTCCTCCAGACAGTATTGAAAATGCTTATGTTTAAATGTTTAGAATCAAGGAGGTTATAAATCCACATCGTGTGATCAAGCTGAAGGAACAGCTATATTCAAAAATAACTATTAATTTTCTTACAGCCTTGAGATAATTTCAAAAATAGCTGGTCCCTCTAGCATCTGATTTATGTGCCACAATAATCATAAACAATGTTGTAGGGCAACACCATATATTTTCTAAATTTTGTAATATTAAGAGATAACCACATTGACTGGAAAAATAACGAAATATTTGAAAGAAAATAAAAACTTCTCTGCCCCAGAGTTATATAAAAAAATTAATTTCTCTGTATTTAGACATTCTAGGAGAGTTTTCAGATCATAAGCTTCACACAGTTGGAAAGCTCTTTGTACTTTGAGAGGACTAGAAAATGTGATTTTTGTTGAAGATGACATGTTCTGGCAATGTAACTTACTTTGCCATTACCATTCTCAGGAATATTTTCCTTTATTTCAGAGGTGGATATGTGCATGTCCATGTGCTCGGCCTGGCAGGAGATGTAGGAAGGAGCTGCTCACATTTGGACAGAGCTGTTGGTAACTTGTGTGCCTGCATTTCTCATGGAGCAGCAGCTTCTCTGCATGCCTATGATAGAGGTCCTAATTTACATGTGGAAGTGTTAATTAATGGCAATTCATAAGGTCACCTCTCTACAACTGAAATTCTTTCTCTGTGGAGAGGAAGAGAGAGCAGCACTGATGCCAAAGAGCACACGAGAGCCATTGCAGATAAAACAAACACGCACATCCACTCCCTGAGCTTCTCTAAATAAATTTTTTAAAAAATTTAGCCTCCAAATAGTTAATATAATTTCTCACAGATTACAAGCCAGACAGATCCTCTGCTGCAGAACAGGCATGCCCATTTGCCTAATAAAAATTTCACAGATTTACAGGAAAAAGTTTTAAATTGGTAACAAAGTGGAGAAAAAATGCGATAGAGCCATGCCATTTCTTTCACTGAAAGAATATGTGAAACAACTTACAACTCCTGCAATCACTGTCTAAGCACCCTTTCTGAGGGAAGCACTTGCAGGACAGCAGAGTGAAGATCATGAAGATCAAGATGTTCCTTAAGGGCTCCCTGGGCTCTGGGTCAATAGGAATTTATCTTCAGATCTGTCTCAAATGGCTTATCTCAGTCAAAAATTAAACCCAGGGAGGATGCTGAGAGGCTGGTTTAGAATGTAATAAAAATTAGGTAAGAAAGGTATAT
Organism: Anomalospiza imberbis; assembly: GCF_031753505.1. Lineage (NCBI taxonomy): Eukaryota > Metazoa > Chordata > Aves > Passeriformes > Viduidae > Anomalospiza > Anomalospiza imberbis. The sequence continues at coordinate 13,925,527 of NC_089690.1, read as the reverse complement.
TCCCTGGTCTTCTCTCCTGAGTGAGAGGGTGCTAAATCAGCCGAAAGAGCAAGCAGAGACCTGGCTTTGTTGAATTATATGACAGAGAAAGAGAAAATCCTTTTTGTAAGCCATTTTTGTACATGGTGAGTCAGGGAATTTACATTTCATTATGTGCTCAGCAAGAAGTGTAAAATACAAATCCTTCAAGCAGATGTGAACAGACACTCGGGATCAATCTAATGTCAACTGCAGAAAAAATTGGTAGCGTATGAATTAATGTTTCATTATGTCAGATCTATGAAGGCTGGATGATCTCAGGCATGCAGATAATATGCCTGTCCAATCTGCCACTTATTTTTGTCATCCAAGACATGGACACAAGAGGCAGAGTTGCTGCCAGCTGACGTGAAGGTGGTGGGTGAGGGAACTCTGGGGTTAGGCTGCAGTGGTTATGCAGCCATTTGGAGAGCGACATTAGTTATACCTTCTTGTGACAGCTGAGGTCCCTGCGTCTAGAAAGCTGCTTCTCTCAATTTTGTCAGTAAGGAAGAGAGCAAGCATCCCTCCCCATGTGGAACAGCTGCAGGAGTGCTCATACAAGCCCTGAAGGCCACATGGGGCTGTGCCTGTCTGTTTGTTTACCAGAAACTCAGTTTTTGTACTCAGGTTTGACTTACGCAACTCCTTCCAAACAAATGGAGTTGCAGCTTCTTTATCCATCTGTCATGGTGTGTGCTAGTTGTGCCTCTATAGATCCTTGTATTGAATTTAGCCCTAAAGCTTTGAGAGTTTCACAGGTACTAAATTCTCCAACATAATTTTTAGAAATATAAAATAAGGCAGTAAAGTTGCTAACTTAGAATTTGGTTGATGTATTGTCAGCTCGAGGTCTTTCTAAGAAAACTCAGGACAGAAAAGCAAAACAAAACTAAACAGTAACATAAATTCCGAGTTTATAAAATGTTCAGTGCAATTTGCAGCATTATAGTAGTCACAGTTCTGTCTTATATTGACTGGAAGCTTTTAAACATAATTATGTGTGTCTATAGATATAGATAGATCTATATGCACGATCTACCCTGCCAGACAAAGCTGTATGCTACATAACGACAGATGGGAAAGAGTTGTGTATTCTGTGCTTGATTGCTGCATTGTGTCAGACTAAGACTGGCCATAGTCATAAAGCTGGTTCATGCAACTATTCACGTTTACCTACAAGTCCTCAAAACAGCCATTGGAAGAGTAGTTGTTTTCTTACCCAAGAAAACACAGCGTTTGAAACAGTATCTGGAAGGTGCTGTTGTAAGCAAAGATTGCTTAATGCTGCCTTCCTTCAATCACACAGGCATATGGGTGGAGTGTAGCAGGCACTGGAGAGAAAATAAAGCCTTTGGAGCTGGGAGCCAGACCAACATAACACAGCAAAAGCTGGAGGCTAAACCTGTGAATCATTCCAGAAATAAAGTGGTAGGGATTCAAGCTTTGGGGAAATATTACCCTGTAGTAAAAAAATGTGAATCTTCATCAAGAAGTCAATCTAAAACAGGACAATTTTTCTAAAGGACTTCAAAATTAAATGCTTCTGTCATCCAGTAACTGGAGTTTGCAAGAGAAGTAGAGACCATCTGTTCAAGAGACCAGTAACACAGTCTGTGCAGCTAATCAGCATGATAGCAGTAGGAAATGATTTCATAGGGGCCTATCACATCTGGTTTTAAAACTAGTAAGCAGACATTTTTGTTTTTATTAAGTTTTCTGCATCTCTCACAAAACTTCTTTCCTGATAGGATTTATACTTTGATTCTTACAGGTTTTTCTCAGTCTCTAAACAGGAATATTCATGAGAAATAAATACATAAACAGTAGGGTGCATGGGTATTCCTGCAGCATATTACTACTTCAGTGAATAGCAGTCAGTGTTATCCTAGCAAGGATAAAATCCCTATTGGCATAAAAATCTAATATAAAACCTTTTTTACATGGCAACTTTTGATTAATTAGAAGAAAAAAAAAAAAAAAGCAGTACTCCATTACTGAAGTCCCACCCTCATTTACATTTTTACTAGCCTACTATTATCTGGTGTATTTTCTTATTGTTTTTAAGTATTTTGTTGAATTCTGAATATGGAAGTCTGGAATGCTTTACTGAGTGCCTTTTCAATCAATTTATTTTTTGCCAAGAATTGAGAAAATGTACAAGAAAAAGTGCTACAGTTTTCAGAAATCTATTTACAGCCCCCCTGATGGTAGGAATACCTGATACAATATTTCTAAATGAACATATCTTAAAGCATTTAGGGAGGGAAAAATAGAGTCACCAGGTATTTCTGAGGATGGTGGGAGCTGCAGAAGTTTTTTGCAGCAGTGTTTCACACAGGTCAATATAAATATCCTGGATATTGTGCCAAAACACTTTTAATGCTTCAGTCAGTCTCACTAATATTTCCTGTTGCATTCAGCTCTCTAAAACCTACCTGAATTTTCCGTGGAAGGACAGCTGTGTGTCCCCTGCTTGCTTTCAGGGCACAAACAGGTCACAGATTTCTAAGGACTTTGAGAAATGAATAGAAATTAATGAAAAACTGACCACATGACTCTGTTCCTGTCGGTCATGCACCAGTGAAGGAGGGATTACAAAGAGGAGGCAGATGAGCTCTGCAGAAGGAACAACATTACTGAAAGGAAGAAGTCCCCTGAGCATTGTCCGCGGCAGATCAGCTCAGGTTTGCCCACACCAGGAGTGGGCAGGCAGTGACAGCAAGGCTCAGGTGGCACTGAAGCCCCAGCAAAGTCCCAGCAGCTCTGATCGAGTGAAGGTGGACCAGGTGGGTCCATACCTCACCCTGCTCTTGATAAAAACAGGATTTGTTGGCCTGGGGTAGGAAAGGGTGTGGATACCACCACAACATTTGGTACCACCTTCACTGTGAAATGGTCATTTCATAGGTCATGTTTAGAGCTAAATGAAAAAAAAAAAAAAAAAAAAAAAAAGACAGGAAAGTTGTGTATTTCTCCTTTTTTTTTTTTTTTTTTTTTTTTTTTAATGTGTAAATCTCTTTATAGTCTATCTGCTTCTTTAAGTCCTCTGGAGCATAAGTACAAATAAGTTCAAACTGCATGATAACTCTAAGAATCCAAGATGTGGACATTCTACAGTTGGAGACTAAATACTGTTTGATCCCTTACAATAAAGCATCAAAACCACATCTGGAGTGTACAAAATTGATTTCATTACTTTTTGGAAGTATGAATTTGGGGAAAATATTTAAGAAATAAACTGAAGGAAAAAAGACCTTTTGATTTCACACAAAGAGTAGTAGGAATGTTTTTCATACCACTGCATGGCAGCAATTTGGAAAGTCAGTGGGACCAAATGAAAACAGCAATGTGCTCTACATCTTTGTTCCAGCAGAAATATTGACTCTGAGCTCCATGTGCCTCTAGATGTGCAATTCTGATGGTTTATGGGATTTTCACCTAATTTCTATATTCACCTAATCTTCCATATGCAGCAAGAATGGCAAAGCAGGAAGAGTTACATAGAAAAAATAAATAAGAAATGGAAATATTTTAATTATTTCAGTATTGAAAATATTGTTTATATGTCTTGGTGCTGCATTATTATTATATGCAGGATTTCCCCTTTCACACTGGTGATGAACTACTCCTGCTATTGTTTCTGGCAGCACCAAGGAGTTAATAGTGCTCAAAGTGCTTGGAGCTGTACCACAGTCTAACAGAAAAGGGGAGCTATGTCCTAGGGAAGAAACTCACAGCCTCCCTTCCAGACCCCTGTCTTCATGCCAACAATTTCCTAGCCAGCTGGAGTTTCCTTTCCTTGTGGGAGCTAGCCCAGAGCTCATCTCTCTAGCCTCAGGAACCCAGGATATTGCCATTTGGTGAACCCTGACTCTTACAAAGAGCCCAGCAGGACTCAAGACATCCTGTTTCTCTGGTGGCCTGATGAGTTTTCTCCCTAATAATGTTCCCTCCTCTGCTGTCACATCTTAGCAAGCTCTGTCATAACAACAACGAGCCTCATCTCAGCGGTGAGTGTTTCCAACAGGGGTATTCAGAGTGGATGTTGAGCTGGTTTATTAAAGATCCATTTTTATGGGATAGGGCTTATTCTAGTGCCTTGCACTCCTGCCCAGAGAAGTCTAAACACTGTCATTGATGGATTTGGAAGCAGGAATGCATTTACATATTATGTTTATCTCAGAGTAAAGTTCTTATCAATTCTAATGGTAACAGGGAGCTGAACCTGCAAGAAAATGTGCTGGGCCCTGAGCAGTGAGTAGCACAGGTGGTCTATCAACCAGGAGAGTTGTTATTTTTTCCTGAAGACAAATCTGACTTGTTTGTATCTGTTTGCACATAACATGTGCTATGTATTGACTGCAGCAGTCCCAAGATATGGATTGGCTTTATGGTAAAGAAGTTTCCTGAACATGAACTCCACTTGAAAGCAAGGATGGGCAGAAAGGATCGATGCATATTTGCAATTTAAAAGCAGTTACCAATCAACCTAATTTAGGTGATGCCTGGACAATGCAGATGAATACTTAGAGCTATCCTATGAAGATTAGGCTAATTAAACTAATTTTGAGCAACAGATATTGGGTGTTAATAATAGACTATTGATGTGCAAGCAAGCAAAAGAGACTATTTGAATTTAATTTTGACTCCAGACCCGATCTTTGCAAGTCAGTGCTAAGCAGGGAACTCTTCAGGTTCCCCTGTCTTCTGCTCTCTCCCTACTCTGCCTTTTATCATAACAAAAAATTCCAGCTGTGAACTGTTTGAGGACTGAGTTGCTTCTCACCACTATTCTATAACCAGAGTGTTAAAAAATACTAATGCAAAGAACACAAAGCTTGCACAGAAAAACAGATCACTTAAAATATAAAGAGGAATGGCAGGAAAACATCAGTGCAAGGCCTCTAGGTTATCTGCTCAGTCACCAGGAATTAAAAGTGTATTTGGCAGAGCTATTATTCTTAGTCCCCTACGTGCACTGAAGGTATGCAGTTATGCCTGCAGGCCAGTGGACAGAAACAGAGGGTTTAATTCCAGCTTCTCTCCACCTGCTTTACTGAAGTGGTCTAGCAGCTCCTGCAATACTAGCATGAGCTCCAATAATAACGATGTGGTTTAGTAAGTATAATGACAACATCTGTAAGATATTAAGGGCCAAACCTCAGGTTTTCTTGCATATTTCTAAAGGTCTTCAAAAAAAAAAAAAAAAAAAGAAAAAATACTTTGTGAAATACTTTTTTTTGTTGTTGAGTTGTTAAAGGACAATTTGCAGCCAGGCATTTCCTAGAATCATTTAGATTGGAAAAAGCCTCTAAGATCATTGAGTCCAACCTTTAACCTAACACTGCCAGGTCCAGCACTAAAACAGGTCTATAGCATCACATCTCCATTGTTTTTGAGCACTTCTAACAACAGTGATTCCACCATTCCCCTGGGAAGTAATGCCTGACCACCCTTTCAGTGAAGAAATTTCTCCCTAGTATCCAATCGAAACCTCCTTTGGCACAATGTGAGGGCATTTCCTCTTGTCCTGTCCCTTGCTACCTTGGAGAAGAGATCAGCCCCCACCTGGCTACAACTTCCTTTCAGGTTCCTACCACATTTGCAAAAAATAATTACATTATCCTGTCAATGGCATAGAATGTCTAGAAAGCTATGGAAAAATAAAAGGAATGAAGCTGGTGGAGTCATCAGCAATGACCTTTGTGCCCTCTGCTGCCAGCTCCTCTTCTTCCAGGAGGGCACGGATGGAGTAAGCTGCCGTGGCCATCCCTGAATGCAAACTGCCACCCTCACCTACTGGACTGATGTTCCAAATTAACATTACACACGGACAATGGAGTTAAATATATTACATCTGCACCTAACTCTTTCAAGGCACAGTGGGAGGGGACAATTTGGCTCTAGTAGCAAAATGAAACTGCTTAGGCAGGTCCTCCTGCTTTTCAAGGAGGAAGGACCATCCTCCAAAAGAGGGAAATGCTGATCAACAACTTTTATGTGTCATTATTTTTGTCTCAGAGTACTTTCCAACCTGTTGGGTTATTTTTCCTTTTCCATGCTGAAAACCAGGCCACTCCTCAGGAAGAAATAATGTTTCTGTTTGAGACAGAAAACACTTCAGGGAATTATGTGGTTTTATAGATGTACACAAACCAGAGTGTCTTCTGTCTGAGAATTTTCAAAGTAAGCACCAGATTCCTCCTCCCCACTGTGGATCCTTTACAGTGCCCAAGTGGCAGCACCTAAAAGGAAAAGTAGGTTACTGTAATACATTTTCCTGAGCTTTCTAAAATCAGAGTCTGCAATGTTACCTAACACAGAATATAGCTTGCCTGTTTAACACACTGCTGCAGTGACAGAAACATTGCTTTCAAGGTGTTCGTTTAGAATATTGATCCCAAAATAAAAGGCTCATGTTTAAAAGCCTTCTTACTGCAACCCTTTCAAAACATTTCAGTGAACTTTTTATACTCCAACTTTGATCAAATATGTCCCACATACTTGACACATTAATCAGATCCTGAATTTCCTAAATCAGGCAGTTTGAGGGCATGGTGGTGTGTATTTGCTACCTAAGTGCTATTTTTTTCACCACAGTAAAGAATCTGTGCCTTGAGTCCATTTTACCATCGTTATTAAATATTCAGTAATTCTGCCACATAGGCCACCTAAACATCATGGGATTCATTGCTATAGAAGCTGTTAAATGAAAATCAGCAAAAATTAACAAGCAGATATTTTCCTGATCCTTTTACTGTCATGGAAACTGAGGTGGAGTTATTTGTACAGCCCCAGCATCACTGAACCTGTGTGTTGACATGAGCAACAGAAAGAATGGATTAGGCAGGAGTGCTGGGAACAAATATATCTCTGATACTGCCACAAGTTTCCATGCAGCCCAAAGCTTCCTGGAAAGCTTCAGGAGAGAGAGAAGATCACAATCTCAGCACACAAGAGATTGTGTTAGAGAAGTGTTTGCTGCTCAATGGCAATAGAGAGATTCTTGGCTAGCAACAGTTTTGTTCTATATTTACGAAGAGAGTTCTGATATAGTAAGAAGGTGGGAGATTGAGGAAAGTGGACTATTATGGGATGGCAGCCAGGTTATGCAGTGATAGCAGGGAGTCCTGCCCACTGCAAGGCTCGTTACAAATGCTTTGCACTCACCAGCACAGTCACATCAGCAAAGCAGAATTTTTCTCTAAATGGACTTACTGCTCTTAAAAGAGTGAAACAAAACAACCCTCTAAGAGAAATGGAGCAATATAAGACATGCAGACCTTGGCACTTGAGCCCTTCCAATCTTAGATCTCTGTTTTGGCACAGATCCCTCTGACAAGGCACTAAGCAGCAAATCATCCACACAGGTCAGATACAAGTCCCAGCAAAGCAATGATATCATTGTCAAAGATCATGGAGCAATTTTTGAAGATTAAACTACCCAAAATAAGTCTCTTCTTGCAGTCTCATCAGCTTCAGTGGTAGGCAACATGTGAGATTCAATTTCACAGTCATAATAGATTTGTGTATGTCAACAGCTAAGAGGGTTTTACAGGCATCATCTCTAGAAGTTCTCTATTCTGCTCTTGCTGTATAAACCCTGAAGGTTAATGATTTTACTTCAGGGATTTTTTTTTCCATCATGGAATAAATTACAGATATCATATTTGTAAAAAAAAAAAAAAAAAAAAAAAAAAAAAAAAAAAAAAGTGTATGTGATGGGTAAAATATTAGCAGGTTAATGGTGTTTTAGTATATTTTTTAACATTGTATTTGCAAATGGTTAGTCTAAAAAATAAAAGCATGGATAATTACATACATAAATATCCAGCTGACAATATTGTAGTTATAAATAACAATGTCAGAAAATCCTGTAGCTCAAATGGAGTGAATCTGAAAATTAGCATTCAGGCTTTATTTTCTTATCTAAAAGAGATGTTGAAATCTTCTACAGCCTTTTCTTTTACCAAAGCCAAGATTATCGGAACTTTTCAGGAGGGGTTTCTTGTGTGTTTACTTAGATAACCTTGAAAGAAGTCAAAATATCTGATGGGAATTTTTTGATAACAGCTATATTTTGAAATTGTATCAAGAATGGTAATTTCTTAATACTTTAAATTCCTTCATTTGTAGTAGTAAAGAGTTCATCTAGGGGAAAAGTTCATTGGTAAAATTGCTGAAAGTTGCACATTAAATATATATATATGTGTGTGTCAAATAATAGAAATAACTTCTAGAAACTTTGTTTGAGAAAATAACTGTATAACTACTCGGGAAAATATTAACTTTATCAAAGATGAGAGGTAGCAACACAATGGATGACAAAAAATTTGCAAAATGTTTGAAAACCACTCTCAGTGGTAACTTGTTAAAGGATGTATTTAACATTTCATTCTGAAAAAAATTAGAACCCTTTTACTCACATTCTCAGCTAAGACTGGCTACACTCAGACTACACATGACTGTAAGCAACATAATCAAAGGAGTAGGAGGAAATTTTCTTATTCCCTTAGCTAAATTAAAAGTCTTAGATAGACAAAAGCAAGCTAGCCACTTAAAATTGCTTTATACCTTAAAGACCATGAAGGAGGATTAAAAAAAAAAAAAAAAAGATTATGTAGGAGTTTTTTTCTCTTTAAAGAGTTATATAGAGAAATACCAATTTTCAGCATTAAGGATGACTGCTACAACTCCAAATCCTGTGCTCTGAATGCATGTACAGATGGTAAATTATTCCGTTCTTGGTTTCTGATAGAAAAAGGCATTTCATAACAAGTCATCCTGAAATGTTTTTAATAATTTGGTTAAAATTCTCATTTGTTCTTTTTGACTAAAAGTTTGTTTACTAGTATCTCTGATGTCAGTAATGCATTAGCTCTTTAATTAAAGCAAGCAGCAGAAAAGAAGGTGGCTGAAAAGAATTTCTAAGACCTAAAAACCCATCTTGCTTAAGATTTAGACAGGGGGATTTTTAGTCCACCTTAAACAAAGACAATTTAGCTTTTACTGAGAATATAAATTGAATGTCTTTCTTCTCCAATGTAGACATTGCCTTCCTATTTTATGCCAAAATCCTACTTAGGCTCCAGTGTACCTTGAGCTTAAACCAAGCATCAAAAGCAGGTGAGTTTGATAACCTAAAATCCTGTGCAGGTGTTTTCCCAGTAATGAATAATTGAGTATTCTGATTAATCCCTACTTTTGGAGCCAGTGAGGGTTTTATCATCAGTTTTAATTGTATTAAATACACACTTGGAATCTATAAACACATTTAAGAAAGTTTTAATAACAAGACTGGTTATTCAAGAGCATTTTATACAGACTTCTAAAATGAATTTCCTTACTCATAGGATAACTGATGAAAGAAAGCTGGTTACTCTCCCAGTTTTTTATGCCTACCAATTTGAATTTTTTTCTAAGTATTTCAGCATTAAAATGTTCCAGACTCTGAACATAATGGCTCTCACCTGTTTTTCTGGGCTTTTACACCTGCAGCTGAGTTAGAGCACAAGCCCAGGAGGAAGGAGAAGGCACTGCCCATGGGTCTGACAGGATGGTGAGCAGCTCTCCTCCATCGAGTGCCAGGAAAGCCCCACAGGGTGGGGCGGGCACACAGGTGTGCTCAGGCAGGTCCACGAGCACCCAAGGGCCACTTTGGTGCCTGGTGCTTTGGGCCATGCCCTGGCAGGAGGTGGTGCCTGCCTGCTGGGGCTGGGAGTGGCCTTGGTGACCTGGGGCACACCTTGGAGTCCTGGAAATGTCCAACTCCTCCTCACTTCAGACCTGGCACAAATCATGAGAAAGAATGGAGGGACTGGGTTAGATGAGTGCTAAAGGAAGCATAAGTCTTGTGTGCTTAGAAGCCAAGTGAAAAGAAGGGGAAAAAATGAAACTCCTGGTAGATTAAAGTGCCTGTGTATCCGCATGCCATGGAGCTGAGATGTGTGAGCAGGAGATGTGATAGCAGACTTCACCTTGGAGGACAACGTTATCCAGCTGTCACTTTTAGAGATATCTTTCCAAAAGATGAGCCTAGGCTCAAAGGTCTAACCTAGAAATTAAAGAATTGAGAGAAATTATTTCTCAAAGGAAACCACCCATGTAGTTAATTAGCAATGAGCCTTTCCATGACAGGGAAAGGCTTTTTTTCATAATTTCACTTTCACTGAACTCAAATGAATTGTATATTAGCTTTTTAAAATGCTTTGAAATTAAGATTTTTTTACTTAATATAAGTAGGCATAAGATAATGTAAAGGGGGTTAAAAGTTCAGAAACATACTGGAGACAAATAATTGCATAAAATGTGTCAGTACATTCTCAAGGAGGAGAAAAAGCAATGGTGGTTTATGAATCTTTAATGATTTACTCCAGGACCAGCAAAGTCTTAATCAAAGTGGGATGCACACTTAGCCTGAGCAAATAAGGCATGAAGATTCAAAAATTCTTTCTGAATACTAATGTGGTTCTATACTTGGACATTTAAGAAACTAAGATTAGAAAAGTGTCCAAAGACCTCCAAACCATGTGGAAAAAAAATCATGGTTCAGTTAATCATTTTAAATTTTGTGTCTTAAACGTAAATATTAAGCTATTTACTGAAATTAAACTCTCTACTAGCCTTTTTTTCAAGCAGACTCAGGAATGCTGAATGCCTTTTGGCAAGCACACTCTGAGAAAGGTTTCTGAATATTCTCTTTAGCATCAGAGACTTTATGTTCTCTTCAGCAAAAAGCACAACAGGCAATAGCAACACATGCAAAGAAATTTTGGAAGGTAGGAAACTCCACCCTCCTGTGTTATGGCAAGATTGCTAGATGTGAAAATGGTTAAGTACATCCTAGGAACAACAACAAAAAGAAAAGGCAAGAAAAATATACTGCTATTTTGGTTTTGTGAAACGGTGGTGGGGGGGGTTAATACTTAATTTACTTTGTTTTCTAATCAATACTAAGGCATTTAACTGCCAATGTGACCTAACAGTTTATTAAGGTTTGTAGTTAATTAAGGCTACAGCAAGATTTTGATTCATCTCTGTTAAAAGGGCCATTCTCCAACAATACCCCGGTGTAAGTGCTTCTGCACTCCCAGGCTTTGCTTTTTTTGCTTTTACTGTCATTACATACATATGCACACCTTGTCTAGACCTGAAATAGGGAGAAATATGAAATCATATCCATTAGTAATGTCCTCATCCAAGGTTTGTAAAGTTCTCTGGAATAGTTTTCCTATCAGAAGGAAACTGCTCCACCAGTTGTATGGAAATTCAGTGATGTTCAAGGATCACAAGTCAAACCTCTCTTACTTTCAAGACACAAAGTCTGTGCAAAGAAAGACAAAGATATTTAACAGCAGGCATTGCAGACCAGCCAACACATGATTTTAATGAGTGAGAAGAGATTGATTTTAATGTGCCCAATGCAGAAATCATGTATGTTCCCCACAAAAATAAATGTAACATTTTAATATTTAAAATGAGAGTAAAAACCCAGTATCTCTGGGAAATAATAGATTAAGATATTCCATTACTTTTAATGAGTAAAGTTTGTGCAGTTAATTTTTACAGGCTGATGAAATAGGTGTAGAATTCCTTATGAAAAAGGGGAGTGGTTATAGGACTTTACTATCAGTGAGACTATCCAAAATCTATTCACTGGTGAATGTCTGCCATATAAATCTATGTAGAAGGCAGCAAGCAGAGATAAAACATAGTGAAGGTATGATTTCTAAGGAAATTAACAGGACAAACATTCGTTAATTCTTAACATTTGAGAAATGGATGTTTAGTCCTTTAATAAAAGAACTAGAATTAGCAGTTTCTTCCTGTATGTACACTTAAATTACTTTTTCTTTGAGGAAGAAGGTTACCAGATTCCTACCACTAAACTAAAACTAATATGCAGCACTTTCTGCTGCTTAGTACAATGAGGATTTTAGCCTTCATCCAAATATGTGCCTACAGAATTGTAATATAAATTCCTCTAATATGCATTTAGAACTGCTAGCAATCCATGCACTCTGCTTGTTCTTTTCTAAGTATTTTTAAAGTGTTTGCTGAAAACCATTCCACTGTTAGGACAGTCAGAATAGCTCTCTTTAGCCGAGATAGCTGCAATGTGGAAAATGCAAGCCAGCCATACCCAAGGAGACCTGGCTGCAAACAGAATGTTCTGACATTTGGTGGTGGTATTTCCTTCTCTGGCCTTATGAAATAAATCTTGAAAGTATGAAAATCATCAACACTCAGAGAAAACTGGAAAATATTATGTTGTTGAACTTGCCTTTTGCTCCTGGAGGTGGCCCTTTCAAAACAGAGCTGAACACCTTTGCCAGAGCTCAGTGCCAGCATTGGTGTTGCTCAGTTTGTCCATAAACTGAACTCAAGGTTTCCACCTCTGCTGAAATTTGGCAGAAGTTCTTTTTAGGAAGAAATGAAAGAGAAATACTTAGTTTTATAGACTATGAAACAACTTTGAAACAACAACAAAAAAAAAAATCTAGGATAGCTTTCTAAAGTCAGGTATTTCTCTTGTAGAATTCCTAAGGGAAAAGGGTCCCATCAGCTCAAATCAACAGCCTTTGACCTTTCCAGGTCTTGAAGGACACTGGGTTTGTGATTGTGGTATTGATTCTGTCTAGCAAAAAACAATAATGCAGCTTAGAGGCTTATGGATCCTTTGTTGGATAAAAGAGCTTGGCACCAAGTAAGTGATCCTACAGTCAAGATCTGACTCCTGGTCACTGCTCCCATTGGTTAGAGGAATTCCCAGGGGGACCCAAACACCAGCTCTGAGGCTTTACACCAACAGCATTGGTGTATTAATGGACCTAATAGTTCCCGACTCCAGTTTCACAACTGGGAGCACAGACAGCACTGATGTATCTATATTTGCTGAGGCAGAGAATTGCTCTTGGCAATTAGGTTGACAAATATTCAAAAAACTTAGATAATCTGATACTTTAAGTAGTAGCTGCCTTCTTTCCTTACCTTTATTGTATCTATTTTTTAAAAAAATCACTATTTCTCCCTTAGCAATGCAGATGTTTTGAACTAATAAGACAGTGAATACATAGGACTATGTAAACCCCCCCAGATGGTATCTCCTTGTAATTACTGTTATATCTGTAATTATATCTGTTTCCAGATATATCAGCTCCTTGACTGCTCACTCTTAAAAGTTTTCATAAGCAATTTCTCCAGATATGACAATTCTGCTTAAAATATCAGTAGGAAAAGCATAAAAAGGTCAATTTATTATCTGTGGCTCTCTATTGGAGGTTTTATTTTCTGTCACTACACAAATACAGTGAGTTTAGATCTTAGAGTAGGTATCAATTATTTAAAAAGGTGATGCAGAAAGCAAGCACAGTTTTTCATGACAAATGGCACCATCAGCAGAGTTCCATAATCCAGCATGCAGCATTTTCATTTTTCAGAGGACAAAGAGAGGAATGACTAATACATCAATTTCAGTGCTATTCCCCTGCACTTTTTGAAAAGCACCTTGCTATCCAGGACCACCCTTAATTTGCCATCTTTTGAAGACAGAAAATGTAATGAAAACATCCGTCTCTGGTTCCTGCTAGCCTGTAATATTAAACATCAAAGTAATAGTTATTCTCCACCCACTCATCAATCATGCCCATATCCATGCATACAACTCTGCTCTTCTGACACGTTATTTAAACCACCTAAAACCTCTGCTTAAAGAAATTTTCACTAGTGCAGAGATGGAAACTGGCCCTGAACTCTACGAAGTCAAGAGGTACAGTCTTTCTCTCATGCTGATGATCCAGAGCTTTAGATTTTAATTCCTTAGTGCTGTTAAGGAGTTTAGAATTCCTGGAATTTAGAATTACATTCATCACGATATGCTAAGTCCTAAACTCTACCGTAAGAGGTTTTGAAGAGACATATCACCATGCACTTCAGGAGAATTAAGGTGTTTGTACCCACCTGAGAGCTTCCCATTCTTTTTTACAGTTCAATAAACAAATTGTCTTTCACTCACCCATGACACTTGGAACCAACTTGTGTTCACCATGCCCAAGCCCTGGAGGACACAAACCACCTGACCTGATCCAAAAGCCATCTGACTCCATGAGTGCAGCACAGGGCCCAAACAATGTACTTGTTTCTCTGCAGGACTGACTCACTCAGAAGTGTCATGCTAGTACAGTGACAGAGCTGGCAGCAAGCTCAGAGCATCACCAGGGGGGCCTGTTCCTGTCCATGTCCCCACTCCCCTCAGAGAGACGCTCACCGCTTAGGAAAGGTTTATAGGACACAGTGGAACAACGCCGGTCTCTGCTTGTCAGAAATTATGGCAACTGCCTGTGCCTCTAGTTGGGGATATGCTTTTTTTAGCTGCAAAAACTCTACTTCTCATCCCCACTGGCTGCCACAAGGTTCTGTGCTGACCCACCTACCCTCCTGAGCCTCCCACAGCCCTGCTTTAAGGGTTCCCAATTCCCTCAGCCCTTCCCAGGTTCTGCCTACAGTCAGTACAAATCCAAGAACACTTTGTTAAGTCCCTGACTCCTCCTCCACAGTAGGAAGTCACTGCTAGGGAATAAATTTCAAATAATTTATGAGTGTTCAACAGCTGAGTGTCTAAGGGATTACATACAGAGGATACAGTGCATGCAGAGCACTTCCTTTTTAGAAGAATTTGTGTGCGTGCACACGAGTGTAGGTGTGTCCAGCAAATTTTTCAGTTATGGATTTGGAAACATCAGTTCATCCTTACTCCTTTTATTTACTGCAGTGCCCTAGGCACAGGCTCTGCAGGCCCTGGCTAAGGCAGTCACTGCAGCTGTGTGGATTTCTGCCACATCCATAGCTGCTCCGGCAGGTCCCGGCAGCAGCCAATCATAGCCTAGTCCTGGCACTCACACCCAGGGCCCAGGGGCCAAGGAACTAATTGAAATCAGTGAGTTTATACACAAACACAGCTACATGCATGCAAAAACACATGCTTCACTTTGAAATCATATTTTTCAATTGAAAAAAATCAAACCAAGCCAGAAAGCACTGACCAGTACTTGGTAGCAGAAAACTATTGCACACCATCCTAAGTGGTGGGATGTGTGCAGCCTGTCCAAGAGACTGCTATCATTGTTCAATGCTTTATGTTATCTGAAGCTTGATTTAGCAAGGCTATAGAGTAAAGAATAGCAGTCTTTTACATTTATGTTGAAACAATATTGACCCCTGTAACCACCCTATATCCTCTCTCTTTCCCTAGTTTCAGATTTTTCTCTAAATTTTGTCATTTGACACTGTTTAATGTAGAAACCTGTGCAATAAGTGGATCCAGTCCAAATACTTTATGCTTTCTGGAGGTGGAAGGGAAAAAAAGGGGGGCTTTTATGAATATCATATTTCCACACCCTATCATCCCACTTGCTGTAAATCAACTGTCAATAAGAATCTAACATTCCAGCTCCATAGGCCTTTCACACAGCAGCAGGGACGTCTTTGAGATGTTTTCCATCCAATCCCATGCACAACTTGCGGAGTTCCTCAGCAGCAAAGGCTCACCTGGGGCTGCCACAGCAATGCAGCAGTGCAGGGTTGGGGGAGGCACAGGCACCAGAGAGCTTGTGAAATTACTCATCAGAAGGGGTTTTTAGAGTGCTCCAGGAGGAGAAAAAGGGGGTTGGAGAACAGGGATTAGAGGTGGCATGAGAAGGGAATTTGTAGATGGATAGAAAAATTGAGCAAATTGTGGCACCTCTGTTTGAGGCAAGTCAGGGCAGATTGAGCTCATTGAAAATAGTGTCTTAACGTACTCTTGCTATGCTACCCTTGCCTTTCTACCTGTGCACCAGGGTCTGGAAGGGAGCCTGGGATTGCTGTGCCCATTGTGGGAGCAATTCTCTGCCATGGTAGCCGTGTCTGACTGAGCCCTGGGGCTGCCTCTGCTGCAGGGACTCCCATGGGCAGAGAAGACGCTGTGCTGGCACAGGCCTGAGCCCTCCTCCTGCCCATCCACAGCATGGCCACACCTGTATATTTACATCTGCCCACCATTAGGTGCTTTTTTTGGCCTCTTTTTTGCCCTGGATTTCATCTGCCTGACTGCTCGTTATAGGGCAGCCTTCTCACTGTAACCATGCATGGAGCATCTTGCCCCCAATACATTTTTGACAAACCAGTAGGAGGAGGTAAAATGTAAGTGGGACAAACCCCCTAGATTCCACATAAGCTATCAAAAATAAATCAAATGCACTTGCAGAAACTACAATTACTTTTAAGAAGTAAGTCTTAAGAGACTTAAAACTCATCCGGGTTTCTTTAAGTTCTCATTAGCATAACTGAATTTACATAAAAACACTAAGCTTTTTTATTACCCACCCTTAAGAGATCATGCTGATTGATCCCTTAGTATCCCTTAGTACTTACACCCTTTGCTGATAATCAGTTGAACTAATGCATCCAAAGACCTACACTTCTTACTGGCAAGGCCACGACTGCACAGACAAACAAAGCAATTGTTTGAGAATAACAGAAGGATAACAGAGTAGGTTTGAAGGCCAAATAATTTCCAGACTGACTTATTTTTTCCTTCATTAAAGAATAATGATTTGGAGCAATTCTAGCTCCCAAGGACACAAAAATGGCATTTGCTGATAAAGAGAAAAATGGACAAAAGGCTGTTCTTCTACTTGAATTTTTTTTGATTCCTTGCAAGATTGATAGATTCCCAAAATGTCAATTCACAGAGAGTTAATCTTACTGGCTATATGAAACTACATAACTGCCTCTGGCTAAACTAGAAGTGATACACATCCAAACAATTGCTTTTGTAATAAAATACTAGAAGGTATCCTTTACACACCAATCCATCATCTTTAATGTCCTACCAATGTTGTTTTAGTATATGCCAATATACTTCAGGAGCTCCTAGGGTAAAAAAAGAGGGCTGGGGAGAAGACGATATCATTCTTTCCTGATTTGAACATTAAAAAGGAAATTCAAGTATTATCCCTTTGCAGAACCATGGAACTTGGCACAAAAATCCATCCCTTGTTAGAGACTCCTGGTTTTCCATTTCAATAATGTTTTAGCTTATATTTCTGGGGAAGGGGGTGTTTCCAAACTATAAATTTTGTTTCAATTGGCAATATACTGCCTATATGAAATCCCAAAGCACCTGAATGAAGACCTCTTAACCATACCACTAATATCCATATAAAACCTGAAAACTCCCTCACCCTGTCTGTGGATTAGTCAGTCTAATAGAAGACACCACCTTTACTAAGTCACTTCACCTTGCTTATCCCTCCAGATAATTTTGGTGATTTTGGTTAGAAACAAAAATGTTACTAATGCCTGGTATATGAGAGCCTCCATCTGCGTCTCCATCCCCCGCTGGAGAAAAGACCCTGAGAGTTCAGGAAATTCCCCTGGCAAAACCAGCTTTGCCAGCCAAAGGGATACAGCAGAAGAAAGGTTTGTGAAGTCTTGGTTGCAATCACAAGTCCTCTCTCCCTTTACTCACCTGTTAATCAATGATCCTGACAGATCTCTTCCAACACAGCATATTCTATAGTTCTGTGAACCTGAAAACATGTAATCCAGAGACTTAGAAACCCTTAGTGACAAGCTCTCTCTGATCTGATCCATATTTCAGCTCCTCTAGAGTCAGGCTTCCTCAGCCTCCCAAAGCACCTCACTCCAGAGTGTGATCAGCATTTATGGAGACTGCAGGTTATTGCAAAACAAACCCTTTGTGCTGCTGCCTTTGCTACACTGCTACTGCAAGCCAGCTGCATTAAACACCAAAGCTGGTACGTTGCTGAAATAACTGAACTTAATGCCATCAGTGTTGTGCAATTCTCAGCCTGCAATCTGTGTAGCACAGCCTTTAACATATATGTGCTCTTAGAGAATGCCACAACTCAAAATTGTAACCCATTTCCCTCAACACAACACTTAACTATACAATACAGTTTGAAAAGAGAAGTAAGAAAAAAAAAAACAGGACTACACCCAAGTAAACAACTTTGTCTTATTCCTCACATCATATGTTGTCAGCTACAGATGACAAAAGGAATTTAGAGCAATTTCAGATTAACCACAAATACAACCAAAGCCAGAGAGGATGCAGAATGACATACCACTAAATTGCCATGGTCTATAATACCTCTAAATGAGCTCATTCGTTTCAATTCATTGATTCTTATATTAGCAAACTGTACACCTGTTCTGGCAATGCCTGTTTCAGCTGCAGCTCGATGTTGCCCTCCTGTGGGCTGAAAAAAGGGAGAGCCCTTGAGCTCCATCACACTTTCACCACAGCAAGAGAAATCTTGGCATTATTTGCTTCTTCCCAGCTGAGAAGGAGTAAACACTGATGAGCTGAATTCCTGTGGATCACGTAAATGTAACACTGTTCTCCAGATTTAATCACTTCTGAACTACTTTTGGAACAAGTCCGCTGCATAGGAAATTATTCCATAGGAATAAACATCTGCATCTTGCCAGATCAACCACAGTTTACAAGATGGTATTTATGCTGACTTTCTTCCAGCCGAGGGAGGGGAAGAGATACATGAAGTTTTCTGGAACAAAAGAAACTCTTCAATTTCTTCAGCAGTTTTTAATGGTAGAGTGATTCTTTTTTTCCCTCCTTTGCCAGACAGTGAGGAGCTTCAGTCTTGAGGAACTCCAGACACAAATCATTTTTGCTTGAAATTTGATGAAGACCTCTCCCTTGCCTAGGCTGGGGTGAATTTGTCTGAATCAGCCTTGTTATATAAGGTTTAGTCTTTGTCACTTGTGTGAATCTTCCCATGTTTTGTCACTTGGGGACTGCAGATCCCCATTTCTGTACCAGACTGAATTTGGGGCCAATCTGCATTCTGAACTGTGGCTACATTGATTTGAGGATGGCATACAGTTAAGTTGGTCTCCAGCTAATCTTCCACTTCCTAAGGATGGGGTAAAGGAGCAAATTCCCCACCAGCAGGAGGTAGGAAACACTCCAAAATCAGTGATTCACAAAACAAAGACACTACTTAAACACTGGGAAGCAAATATTTAATTTCTTCATGCCAGAAGCAATAGCTAGGAGACAGGATGGGATTACCTGGGCTATGTGAGAAAAGAGTATTCTCCTTTTCTTGTGCTTGATTCATGAGTAGTGAGAGCTATGAGGAACATAGATTAAATATAGCTTGTTTTGTTACTTACATTGGGAATTAATTCTCTCTGCAAAGACCCAGCACTGTCACATCTGTCACTCCAACAACGTTGACTCCCCCAAGACTCCTCTAGGAGCAATGGGAAGGGAAAGGTGTTTGAGGCAGCTGCAAGAAGAATCTGAGCTCCAATTCCTCTTACCAGAGCAGCACAGCTCAGGTCTGTGCCAGGGTCATTGTGGAGAGATGGTCTCACTAATATATGATACAGATATTTATGGCCCTCAAGAACAAAATCACATCAAGCACAGAGTTTTAGGTTATTTAATTCCTCTGAAGATACAAGCTGCCCATAGCAGTGTTCCAAACAAAAGGAAAGGGGTTAAATCTTTAGCAACAGGATTTGACTCTACACGTAGTCAACATAAAGCAACAAGCTGGGTAGCCTTGGATCATTGGTAAAATCCACCTCTGAATCCAGAAATGCACTTTGTGGCTGGGTCTGACTGTTGCCATAGGCCAAACCAACATCTTAAATCCAAACACAACCTCAAACGGAAGAAGCTGAGGTCAGACAGTTGTGGCCTGGGTTCATGTCTGCTTGCTACCAAGTCAAAGGCTTCCCTCTCAAAAACAGAGTGCTAACGATCAAGTGACAATCCAAAGGAAAACAAGAAAAAAGCACCAAGACAACATCTGGAAGCAATACTGGTAGGAAGAGAACATGAAGACGTGGCCAAATGTTTCACTGCCAAAGAGGGGTGAAAAAAAAAAAAGAAAATATTTATGACAAGGGGCTTTTCCCTGCCTGTGTTCAAAGAACATCAACAGAGCATCTGTGCAGAATAAAAGACTAGGAGAGAAAGTACATACGTGGCGAGGCAATGGGGAAAGTAGAAACTGCTAGAAAAGCAACTCCAGGCTAGCTAAGGAAAAAGAAGCTGATTAGCATGCAGTCAGTTGAGATCAACACAATAAATAGCATAATCAGCATTCATACACAGCTGTCCAATAAAGCCTGTAGGAGCCACCAGTTTCCCTTAACAATCTCCAAGTTTAAATCAGAAATTACCATGCACTGGCAAACAAAGTCAAATTTCTGAAATCTTTCTTGCCACAATCAGTCCATTGATTAGGCATCAGCATAACACAAGGGGTAAAATTAATAAAATCCCCTGGAAACGTTTACAGTAGTGCTTAGGCTATAGTGACTGCTGACACAATGAATGCAGATGAATTCCAGAGACAAGCCAGCAAAGAAAATACGTTGAAGCAGAAGGAAATTTTTAAAGCAAATCTGTGCATTTCCTGAAATGGTAATTTTACTGGATTTGGTTTCTGAGGAGGAGGAGGGAGAAAAAAAAATTAAAAGCTACTTTTCTCTTCTCTTCTGCTGCAGCTTTAACAGAAACATTCCTCTTTATTCCCTGTCCAGTTCTTATACCCTCACACCTTCAGAGCAGATTTCCAAATACTAGGAGATAGAGAGGGATTCAGGACAAATATTGATTCTGTTCTGGGAGGGAGGAAGTGAGGGACAGCAAAACCCAGGTATGATGTTTTATAAAAAGAGAGAGAGATGGATGTTGCCAAAAACATCCATGGCCTGGTTTCCATTTCCCAGCTCCCAATGCCTCTCTGCAGGAGGCTGAGGCTCCCAGTGGTGTGGGGAGAGCCTGGCAGCAGCCAGGGCTCATGGTCTCTGTCCTCAGGAGCAAGCTTTGGCACAAGCCTTCAAGCTGAGCTCCCTCCTCATGGCTGCAAACACAGGAGACAACACCCCTTAGAGTCAGGACATGGAAAAATCTGTTGTGTGTACAAACTGCTTTTTGAGGACCTGGATCTGCAGCTGAAAGCACTTCTAACCTACTGTTGAATTATACAATGGAGCAAGAGACAAATTACTGCCTTTTTCCACCTCTGCTTGAAGTGAGTTTCACAGGCTTTATTCTTCCTCTGAATCACTTCAGCTCTGCAATGGTCTTCCAGTTAAAAATCCATTTCTGAAAGCACCTCCATCCAACTGACAATTCAAATAAAATATACTACACACATTTATTTGTCCTTCATAGCATCTTCCTTGATGGATATATACTTGCCATACATGTATGAAATGAAACCTGACCAGAGATGTGAAGAATTCCTGAGGATGCAAGATCTGATGAGTGAGCAGCTGCTTTATTAGCAGCCACACAGCTCTTGATTTAGAGGCTTCATTCACTCAGAGCAAAGGAACATCTTCTGTGCCTGATGCTATAAATGTCAGTCAGGACTAAAAATGGCAACAGAACATTTCTGTTGTTGTTTCCCAGGCTTGTCACCCGAGCCCAGTGAAGCTGAATGGGTGACAGAGGAAGCAGATGCCCTGGCAGGGGCACAGCAGCCCCAGCTCTTGCATCCACACCTCCTCCTGTGCTCCTGCAGCGAGGATGGCTGTCAAGGGAAAGCAGAACCATAAAACAAAGAGGTCTCCCTGCACCCACCCACAGCCCAAAGCACAGACTGAACCCGCTCCGCATCTCCAAATGCCCACTGATGGGACAAAAGCTCAGCTCTCCAGCACTGCTTCGTTCTTTCAAAACTATCTGGGACTTCCAGATCTGTACTGATCCCTGGCCAAGAATGACCTCTCAGGGTAAACACTGCGTGACTACCCAGCTGACAGCCCAGCTGTGGTTGCAAAGTGCTGTAGGATAACCAGGGTAGTGCTGGTGAAGCAGCGCTGACACGTGGCACAAGAGCCATTCCATGCACCTTCCTATTTCCAACACCCTGCTTTCTCTGGAAGGAAAGCCTTTCCCCCTTGCCCCATCAGTCTGCTTTAACCTGACTCATTACTACCAACCACAGACATCCCATGAAAATAAAGATACTTGCTACGTTTTCCATTCTTATAGGAAAAAAGGTTCTTAACCCTTCATGTGCTCCTTTAGTACATTTAGAAGGAGCAAAACATTAAGTAACCACCCAACAAGATAAAGTTTTTTTTTTTTTCCTGGATTAGTCTTTAAAGCCAGTTTAGGAATTCCCTTATTTTTCAGCTATTTTTTGAAAATGCTCTTCCCATTTACCATAACTAGAAAGGAAATCCCACAGCATGAAAAGGCTCAAAACTGTAACTTTTCAGCTCCCATAGAAGATGACATCAACAATCTCAAGTAAGAAAAAAATTGCAGTTGTGTTCTCTGATCTGCCACACCCATAAAATCAAAAGCCAATCCAAAAAATTCAAAACGGCTTAACTCACAAAGAAATTGCCTCTTCTGATAATGACTTCCTTTGACAATAAAGTTACATTGAAACAATTGAACTTTGCCAACAGAGAACTTATGAGGTAACACAAAGATATCACATTCTATTAGTCAGCAGCTTAAAATCTTTACTTCCAGAGCAGGTAAAGAAAATAAACCAACAATGAATATTTATAAAACATAATAGCCCAAGCATTTTACAGGTTTAAGGTGTAAAATGTGCATAATTTTTCCTTTTTGCATTTTTCTCTGAAGCCTACAAACCACATAATTGGTTAATGCACCACTGAAGTATACAAAGTTTCCATTTAAATTTTTCTGACTTGACTGAGTAGACAAATCCACCAAATTAGAGCTGATGAAAATTGCTCTATTCACTTGCCTATTGTTAAGAAACTTCAAGACATGGGTCTGTGCAAAATTTTTTTTAAATATAGTTTTAAGTTCTGTATTATTTTTTCGACCTGGCTTTGAAAATGTACAACTAAACATATATGCCAATAGTCACCTGAAATATTTGAGTGCTTTGGTAAGGAATTAAGATATTAAAAAAAATAGGGTTTCAGTATTTGAAACAGTAAATAATTTCCAAGAAACATGATGACATTTTACTTATGGGAGGTAACAGTTATTTTCTCTTATCCAAATAATTAGCAGAAAGGCTTAGAAAAGGGGTCACACCTCTCCAGGTAACGTCATACTCATCACCGTACACTATATGGACATGGCACATTCAACCACCATCTAGGAAAACATTAACCAAATAATCAGCCCCATCATGTATTAAAACAACCTCTTCATATTAACATTCGAATTTACAAGAGCATGAGAGTCAGAGGCAGCATTTCACTAGAAGGTAGAACAGGTACAGGAGAGGCTGAGCACAGAGCAGGGAGGTGGAGGCTCTCTGCTGACCAGGGAAGGGAAGAGATGCTCCCACGGCATCGCTTTGGCTGCTGCCGCTCTTGGCTCCCACAGTCCGGCTGATTTTGGGCTCATACCAGAAGGCATTTTTAGAAAGTAACAGAATAGCACCAGGAAAGAGATCCTGCACCAAACATCAGCTTGTAGGGAAAGTTTGGTCTTTGTTTCCTTGCTCTGCAGACGGAGCTGGCAGAGGCTGTGTCTGCTGTTCCAAGCTGTCCCTGCTCGGAGCCCCCTCTCGCCCCAGCCCAGCCCCAGCCGCGCTGCCGGGAAGCGCTCGCAGCAACCGCGGCCGCTCGCCTGGCAACTGAGTCACTCAGCCAGGGGCCATGGCCAAGGCTGGAAATCGAGACTCGGCAGCCTCTTCCCAGATTTGCTGCCAAATGGAATGAACAAATCAGTTCTGAGACACAATTTTCCCATCAAATGCTTTGACGCACTTAGATGAAAGGCTGTGCGAGCGCTGCTCTATTACCAGGCACTATTTCATCCTCTCCCAGGTTGTAAATCGCAACTTCCACCTAAAAATGTGGGTATGCAAGTATTATTCATGACATTTTTAGGTGCATGTGGACAAATTCACACTGTACAAATATGACCATATTGCCTGACTTGAGTCCTATAACTGTACCTTAAGTTTTATGTTGAAAGTATTACTGCAGCTTTTATTTCTGTCCTAATTTCTGTTATCCAGATCCCATCCTGGTTTTAACAAGCATCTGTACGATTCAAATTTGGCCACAGGATGGCTGACAGAGGGTAAAGGCACTACATTATCTACAACTTCTACTCACCAGAGAAAGAGTACTTAAGATAAGACGTCTTTTTTTCCTTACACTGTCTCTGTTTGCTCATAATTTTATAACTAGATTAAATATTTTGACCTCCCCAGCATATTACAGAAGAGAGTTTATAGAACACAAAGATCATGAAATGAAATTGAGAAAGGTCATTTCCCAGAAGTTTAAGTCAAATGTGCAGAAATTAGGCATTTTGCAGGCATGGCCCCAAAATATAACTCACTATTTCATAGTTCATACACTTTAATTGTTTCAAAATTATGGATATTTAGTCTCTATTTATCAGAGTTTAAGATTATTCCTGTGAGCAGCCTTAAGTAACCACCAAATAAATCAAATAATGTTCTTGTGGTATATTTATGCAATACATACCCAAGATAGCAGAATAAATTACCAGAAGCTTAGCAGACAGGAGACTATTGTAGGACTGTCCAAAACTCACTCCTAAATTATAAGCATTTTTTCATGCTGTTATTATTCTTGGTTTAAGTTTAGTGAATATGAGAATTCTAGTAGCCTTCTACCCCAAATTCTCATGAAAATGAGGACAAAAAGCAACATTACATATTCAGAGGGTCTTCTTTGAGCTTCATGTGTTATCATTTAACCAAAATATAATGCACTCCAGCTTGCAGAGGGCAGCAGTTCAGTTCAAAGAGTTTTAACACACCTTCAAATAATTTCCTGAATGACAACTGAATACAAAGTTGACACTGTGCAAAGCTGCTTGTCCACTATCTCTTCAAGTCTTTAGACAGTCCTGAACTTACAGATAGAATAAAAAGGAAAGTTCTATTTTGGCATTTGGTTTGAATCTATTCATTTCTGAACTGAAGGAGGAATGAAGAGAGAGGAACTGGAGCCTGGAGAAGCATACCATGTAGAAACCATGCTTCACATTTAAGTAGCATCTTTATTGCCAGTGGTATTGGCTGTGTTGTTGGACTGTTTTCTCCTTTCCCACACCACTCTACTACACAGGAAAACATTCATAATTCAAAACTTAGGCAGTTGGAAAGCTGGATGAAAAGGAAGAATATTCCCTTTATCAAGGTTCACTTTATACAGAGGGCTATCAACATGCTGAACTCAAGCCAGGTGGGAACACAGAAAGAAGCTCTGTATCTTCAACCAACTTCCAGGAATCCAAGAGAAGCAGTGAAATGCTCCATCAACAGTGAGGAAGGACTGCAGGCATCTCTGTAATCACTTTACCAGCAGACCACAGGCGTTTAGGAAAATACTGGGTTCAAGAAAGAAGTTGGCACAAGGGATGGAGAAGTGCCATGGCTTAGCAATGCTCTGCTTGGACCACGAGACATTGCACCAAGCAACACACAAGGAAGGCAGCACAGTAAAGGCAAAAATTAATGAATTAAATTTATCTAACAACTGTTGGCAAGGAAACAAAGAGTAAACTAAAGTTGAAGTGGGAGAATGCAGGGGTTCCAATTAGTGCCCTTATAAATAATTCTTATTGTTTCAACTGGCCAAATGTGAGAAAGCAGAGATTCCTACTGGGAATTCAGCCCCTTAGAATAGAAAATGGAAGACAACAGAGGATCTGTTATCTTCTGACATGATCAATGTATTTCACTCTCCATTACAGCTTGGCAAGTGGATTGAAATAAGACATTTAATATCATGGATAGACCGTGATATGCAATGCACTTGCTCACTCAGTTCCACTGCCTTGCACTTTTTCTAAACCCATTTCCTATGGATTAAGATTTATAATTTTGCTTTGTATACATCTACTTGGTTCCATTATTAAAGAAAAAAAATCCCAAGAAACAAAAACCCAAAAAAAATCAAACCCACAAACTCATTTCTTTCTTTCTAAAAATGAAACTGAATCCCAAATCAGTTATCTTTAATAGGTTTTTTTTTTAATTTAAAATCTGCAAGCTTCAGTAGTGAGAGGCAAACATTCTTATCATTAGCAACAAACACTCATCACTTCTTAGACATTTAAAAGGGAAAAGATAAAAATCTAGTAAAGTTTGCTGTAAGTTTCTACCATGAGCAGATTTTCTGTGGAAGATATTCAGTCCAAAAGAGCTTCCTTGGCTTGCCTTTGAAGTAAAGAAGCAGCACTACAATACAGCATGCTGCACATAAAATCTTCAGCTCAAAGATAAGCACATCAAAAACAAAAGGGCAAAAGCAGATGGGAATATTTGTAAAAGAATTTTACAGAAGCAAAATTTATATTTGAGTTACTTACAATAAATACATAAGTACCCTTCTCTAAAGTTTCTGTGTGAAGCAAAAAAAAAAAACACTTTTCAGCCTTATGAGACCAATTCCTTTCGCATTAGCAAGGAGCTGCAGTTTTATGTCATGCATATCTTACTCCATTATCTGCAGAAATCAAACAACTCTGTAAGGGCATTTCCAGAAAAAAGAACAAGATTTTCTTACTGCAGATCTCCTACACTTTGTCAACCAGAGTTTCTTTACATTTAATCACTCAGATTATGTATTTCTACTATTTCTGTGAAAGAAAGGTATGTTCAATTCTCATTTCTCTAGTTCTAATTATTTACATTGTTCAAGAACTGTACTAGCTTCCTTCATTTCCCAATTAAAAAGAAAAAAACAGAAAAAAAACCCAAGCAAATAAAAAGGGTGTAAGAAACCAGCCCTGATCAGTGCCATGGAAAAAACAGAGTGTGGTTTCAGTCTTCCCTCTTCCAGAGGCTTTGCTCTGTCTCAGTGCTCTGCTTGGACATCCATCCATCCCTGGTCCTACTCTGCAGTTGCCATCCTGCTCCCACAGATCCACAAGAAAAAACAAGGAGCTCTGGTTGGATTTCTTAGCAAGACAGAAAAGGTTCATTTGCTCCCATCCTCAAGGAAAGAGTGTCTTTAATTCCCAACTGTGAAAGCCAGGCGAGATTTCAGCATCCTTTGAGATGAGTATCCTTTCATTCAACAATCGTCTTACACCTCCTGCTTTGCAGGAAATAGATAAATTAGCACTTTAGGCCCAAGTATTTTGCAAACTTCTTACCCACAAGTTCTTGCATACCCACAAGCTGAGGACATGTTGAAGCCACGTGCAAAAGCTTGTTCTAGCTGAAATGAATCCTTGCACTGGCAACCTGCACCTACAGATGCAATCAGTGTCAGTACTGCATGAAACCTGTAAAAAATACACATTCCCTTTACTTGACTACTTTTTGCCTGCTAGCTTAGCAGAACTTACCCTGGAATATTCATGCCAAGCATGAGACTGGGAAGGTATTAGAGCATTGTATGTGGGGGCATCTCAGCTAAGGAACTTTGACTAGGTTGGTAGTTTGGCTTTATTTCTGAATATATGTTTTTAATGAAATCTCTCATTTTGGTTGTATATGAAGAAAAGACCCTTCAGGAGTAAAGTTTGCAACTAGAAGCTCTTTCTAAAGAGAGTTAAAATTATGCTAAAAAAAAAAATAGTCTTCAGGCTGTGGTATTTTGATGACATTCCTCAAGTGCCATCTCAGGGTTCTGGTCATAAAATACTCCATGCAGGGAATATTTTTGTTGCCTCAATGACTGTAAAGTTTTTCTCTTCTCTGCAATATAATCTTTTTATTTATTTTGAGCTTCTGATTCTCAGCATTTGAATGCTGCTATAGATGTACATTAATGTACTTTTGTTCCTTTGATACTACAAGTAAATAAAAATGGAAACAGCTTGCCAAGAACAGATCCATTTATTTGCTCAAAAAACATTTCAATAACACCTGCACAGCTATTTTGGAAACATAATGGGATGTCCATTCAGTCTTTCCTGTCTGTGTAACTTCAGGTAGATTATGTCTACCTGAAAAACAGAACATTTCCCATACCATTGTGTTCAACCTAAAGAACTTCTCATTTTTCCTACTTTTGCTATTTGAACAACTAACTTGTATCAATTAATTCATGTGAAATTCATATGCATATGCTCTTTTAGTCAGTAATAGAGAAAAATGAAGCCATGCCTGTGTACTCTTCTATGTGCCCTAATTTTCAGAAAAAGGGGATAGTTTTTTTCAGTATGAGCTGCACAAAAAATGAAAAAACCCTATTTGCAAAACAAGGCAAAGCTACAACCAGGCTACAGGAAAAAATGAAGCATAGGTCTGTGTTCATACACATACACTGATAGATAAGGAGATGAAGACTAAAAAGTCCTCACCAAAGACAGACCACAGCAGTGAAACATGGCATGGGTCACCTGCTCCAAGAGCCACAAGCTCAGGATGAAGGGCTCACCTGTGGGAGCTGAGAAACTGCTCTTGCCTGGACCCTCTATGTCCATCTCATCCCACTGGCTGCACAGACTACTTGAAGAAAATCAGGAAACCTCATCTGTGCTTTTTTACAGAGCACAGCTTTGTAGAGCTCTGTAGAAGCAGTTTAAAAATTTACACTTCAAGAACACTTGAGAATAAAGATCCCTTGTCTCTGTCTCCCTTGCTCCTGCTTCAATTCATGCAAAAGCCATCGGCCACCCATGTTTATTTTTTGTCCCTGGAAAGCTGACATCTGGCAAACACACGAGATGTGAGGGGGACACGGTTTGCATGGAGGGACGTGCTCTGTATGCCTGAGTGATGGGAACACAGGCAAGGAGGCTAAGAGAACTAAAAGTTCATAGCACATGTGGCCAAAATGCTCTCATGCAAATTAACACATGTGATAAGAACTGAAAATTTCCTCTGTTTTCAAGTAACTCTATCAAAATTTCCAGTTTACAATTCCTGAAGGCACAGCAAAGACAAGTCTGTGATGGCTGGATCTGGGAATTCTACAGCAAATCACCCTTATATACCAGGACCTAGCCTACTTTTCGTGGTACATGTTTTAATCAATGACCAAATGCTTGAAATAGCTCCCTGGGTGAATCACAGTGTACAAAAGTGATTCAGAGATGATGAGTCTCTAAATCTGCCTGTGCCAGAAGTTCATTGTTGCACTCTGAACCCGCCCACCTCGTACATCCTCCCAGCCCTGCCAAAGATAAAACTAGCTTCTAGTAACTTACGCTTAACACTGTGTGCCCCAGCTTCTCATGCATTCCATTTACTTCATGCTGGAGTACCTTCCTTTAGAAGGCACTTCTTACAGAAATGCCTTAATTGCAACATATCTATGTTAGAAGTCTGAGGAAAAAGCAAGTTAACCCCCCGATATCTTCATCTCTCATAAGCTCAGAGACTTGATATAGTTTAGGATCTAAAACATCAGAGGAGCTAATCCTTAAAAAGTACACTCAATTTTCTCTGAGCTCTTTATACACATTCTGGGGCAACTAAGTTGGAGCAAACTCTAGCAGTAAACCCTAGATTTCTCTTTAATCAGTGTGCTTACTGTGGGATCAGAGCAGGATGCAGCTTACTCTCTCTGGTACCCTCACCAATTCCATCCTGACTGCTACCACAAGAGGTGGAGAAAGACCTATCGTTCAAATATTAACATCACAAGTGGAACACTTTGAAGTTGAACCTTCCCCTTACAGAAGAGTGATAATTGTTACCAATCAGCAATTTGCTTTAAGGAACAAAGACCGGAGCAGTTATTTTGCTAGTCCTGCTGCTAGGGACATGGAGAAGTGGAAAGCAGCAAGGCTGCAAACCTCCTCTTCACACACTGGCAATGCATGACTGTACACTGTGAGACCAGTGACCCACATCTGAGAAAGCTTAAAGCCTCAAGTGTCAGCAAAGCCCACTCTGAAGGGTAGGTCCTGATGTTTAAAAGTATTAAATATGGTAAACCATCTCATGGGTTTACATTACTGCTCACACTGATATTCCAACTCAGGCTCTGAAAACGCAATGCTTTCATGCCCTGTTTACACTACAGACATTGTAGCAAGGAAGTAGCTTATAATAAATTTATTCTGCTCCCTTCCTTCTTTTTCTGCTCCTTTCTCAGACTGCAGAAACAAAATGGTACAGAGTCACTGGTAGTTGAGCAACTGCTCTCACAACTAAGCACAATTCTGGGAAATAGGAGAACTCTGGTTTGAGGCCAGCAGACCAGTTCCTGAGTCTGTTACTATATGACTATACATCTCCCTTGCCAGCCTCAGGCACTCAGACACTCAACAACCATAAAGCAGAAGTAAGTGGAGCAGGCAAGTGCAAAAGGATCAATATTCAGGACCCACAACACAAGCAGGATTTTTCAAGAAAGCACAGTTCTCCACTGCCCAAGCAGCACAGCATCACCCCAGGCCAAGACCCTCCTCGCTGGCCAGGCTCTCAGCTTTGCTACTTCTGCAGCTGCACTGATGCCAATACAGGCTGTAATCACGCTGACTGAAATCCTACTTTTGAACTGTTGCCACACTCTATTAAATAACTTAAGACTAATATGATTTTATCAGAGAGCTGATCTTACATTTGATCCTTGTGCAAAATAATCCTGAGGGGCATTGCTTTAACACAGCCAAAACAGCTCTTGTGAAGTGAAGCTCAATCCAGAAAACTCAGTTTCCAGAAGCAATAAAATGCCAAGAGAAAAAAGATGATCCTGCATTTAACAGCCTTTGCATCATGCCAGGATATCAAGTGCTTCTCAGACCTCCTGTGAGTTTAGGATTGAGATGCTCTAGGAACACAGCACTGTGCAAACAGATGCAGAAGGAAGCAATTGTGTGGGGTGAATTCTGAACCCATCTTGTCCTCATTCTGCCCTCCCCCTAGCCCTGAAATACAATAAAGGACAGCCACCACCCTGTAAGTGGGATGAACTTATAGAGATTTGACCCATATGTCAAATAGGAAGAGAATTACACACAGAAGAGGAAAAAAAAAAAAAAAGAGACAAAGTGCCAAGTGAAGAAAAAAAAAAAGCTTCTCTTTGCATTTGTATTTAAGGTTTTGACCTAGGTTCTTCAGCACTGTTGAGCAAGACTATCTGTTTTATTAGATTCCAACTTCTTTCATTAAGATACAGAAAGTATTTGTGTTGGAAAGCCATTTAAGTGGCACTTCCACCATCTAGGTACAACAAAATCCTGGCAGTCATAAAATAATTACTTATTCTTCCAACTCTACAGTTAACTCTACTAGTGCAAATCTCATCTCTAAGAACCACCAATATCAATTCTACAAATGTATTTTCTAAAAGCTCTGCCCTCCAATTCATAGTCTGCTGTGGAATCCAAAAAAGTCCCCCAAAAATGTAATAGTCAAGTAATTTATTTGACACCTCAGTAATAGGGGCTGTTGACCCAGGTATTGTCTTTCCTTCCACTCTCAAAAATAGCAGAGCAGCTTACTCTGCCATGCAAGAAAGTGAGAATTCAGGGAGGCAAAGATTCAAAAAAATACTCATTCCAGAATTGAATCTACTGAAGACCATATCAGAAATAAATCAAATAAAACTGAAGTTCTTTGAAAAGCTCACTGAAGTAGCTGAACAGAAAAATCTAAAGCAGTTCTTTGAAGCAGAAAAACAAAAGCAAAACTGGTTACACACACATGGGAGGAAAGAAGTACAAGGGTCCTTACAAGATTTTCTCTCTCTTAAATATCTTTATCTGCTGCAAAAGAGAAGCTGCTGTGGAAGCCCTGCATTGAATTAGCATTTAGTCCATGAATACAGCAGATGTGGGGGAAAAGTCATCATAAAGAAACAGGCACAATCAAATAGATTTCATTATTATTGCCTCACTGAAAAAAATGTGTTATTTTGGGCCTTGTCAGTCTTACTCCTACCCGCTCACAGTAAGCATGAAACAGTAATCCTTTGGGAACAAAAAAAATGAACTGACAAATAGATATTGGAATTACTTGTTGAACAGAGATGTTAAAGATTAAATGTGTAAAACATGACCAAAACCACTGAACATTTCTTAGAAGTACAGCTGGAATAGTTCACAAATATGAAATAAAACCAAGCTATATTCAGTATTTTTAAGCAAAAGGAGACTTCAGAAATCTATTGCCTATATACTGTTCTCTTACCCACACCACAGTCTCTCCAAGCACTTCACAGTGAAAAGTAAAGCTTGATGAAAGCAGAACAAACAAAATACTTTACAAATGCCTCAGCTGTTGCAGAGCACCCTTATGTCCCTGCACTCCCGAGGTTTCTCATACACTGCTGCAATTTAGGTTGCTGCTGTATCTTCTACGTCCCAAAACAAACTTTGCTGAAGAGACACAAGAGTCTAAATGCTTTTAAAAGTAATGAAATATAGAGAGAATCTTCTAATAGTGGCACTACTGTTTAGTCTATGTGATTTCATATCCTCACATTCCAACAGCACAGCAAAGCTTTCAGAACTAATTCAGGTGAACTGTTCAGAAAAAAATTTCTTTTTCTGGCATGTGTGAGCTCCCAAGAAGTTCCATACCTGTTGCTGTGCACTTGAAAGGCATCTGCCACCCTTTGCAAATACTTTATTGAATGAAGAAATAAGAGAACATTAGTAACTCAAGCATGGCAAACACATTTTCCCTTCCAACAAATGTGCAACACAGTAAACCTGTCACTAAGCGACAGAGTGAACTAAGAGTTGCAAACACAAAAATTTAGCAGTAATTAAAGCCCTCTGGGTGTTCTTGAGGCAAAATACACACTAAAAAAGAAGTTTTGCTGAGGATTACAGAATACATAATTGAAATACAAGTTATGGGGGGGAAGTTCTGCAGAAATGCAGAAACTCCCCTGTGTTACAGGATTGTATTTTTGTGGGTTTTTTTCCAAGAAATCTCCTCAAAACAATAAACTGTCTGTTAACTGATCCAATGGTAAAAAATATTATTCTGTTCTAAGTTAGCCTAAGGGACCACAGACAAATGCTCAGAAAATTATGACTAACAAAGGCTGTTTTCATTTTGAAGGCCTGAAGATCTTCATATCTGTAAGGTTTGTCCAAGCACAGGCAGTACAGAGAGAGACACTGAGATAGCTGCTCCACACCAGAAAACAAAGCTGAGGGATGGCAACCCCCAAATATTAGCCAGAAAAGGAGAAAAGTTGACAGTGTAAAGAGAAACTGAAAGAAAGCAAAAAAATTCCCATCAAAAGCCATTCCTTTTCAAGCCAGCCCATTTTAATACATGACTGAGGTTAACTCACTTTGATGTATTTGCTTCAGCATAACTTTAAATACGGCTAAAACACATTCCTCAAAACTGCAAAACAGGGAACAAAGCAGATGTGGTTATTTTCAGTAAAAGAAAAATCTTTGAAACTCTCACCTAATCCTGTCAGCTGCAAATAAAGATTCTGTTTAGAAATGTGATATAAAGCTACTTCAAAGATACACAGTTAAAAAGTGAAGTACTGTTTAGATCATCAAACAGCCTCCCTCTAAAAACAAACCCGGGAACCATCACTCCTGCTGGGGTCATTCTGAAAGTGTAATGCAAGGCTTGGTACACAGGCACTCACTGAAATAACTCCAATAGCAAGCAAGCCAAAACCTGACATGCCCATCTCCCAACTAGAGATCATTGGAAAATCTTTGTCAGTGCAGTTTAAGAACAGTCGCAAATGCAAAGAAACTACCTGACAGAGTCAAGTAACAGCTGCTCCATTAATTTAAAATTACCCTTTATTTTTCACAAGGTTTTCCAACATGTCGTGCATTTTGGCACGGTAGACTTTGAGACAGTTAGCTTCAAGTTTCTTTAAATTACAAACAGTAGATACAGTAGGAATACTTTAAACCAATTTCTTTAAAATAAATGTCAAGTTAAGACCCTTAGCTTTAAAAGAGACTGCCACCATTTCATTTTCCTGATACAAAATTCAAGTAATTTTAAGAGTAGAAAACTGTCCCTATAAAACATCCTATTAAAATTTACCAGCGTTCTGAAAATAAGCATCAAATTTCCAGTATCCATTGGGTGCAACTACACATTTAGAAAAATAATTCACTTTAAACAAAGGTCACTTGCTGAAGAAAAGTAAGCTTTCAACAGGATAAGTTCTCAGAACACATGATAAAATATTTTCTCCTTAGATAAAGGATTTAATCCTTGTTTCATCTCTGCAATTAATTTATTTTTTTTCTTCTAAGGGTATACATTTCAGTATTGACAATGAATTAAGAGACCAGGCTACAGAGACATTTTCCCTTCAGTATAAACCAGCATATGGAATTATTGCTTACGAGAAACAACTGTAAACAAGATTCATTTGATTTTGTTTTTATGCTGTGATTTTCCTTTCTTTGGTTGGTACCAAATATACAGACCACCAAACTTTAGCTGTGTCACTTAACTGAATGAAAATCAGGATAAATTTTTCCGATGATTTTGTATTTAGCATTCCTTGGGGTTTGGGGTTTTTTTCAACGAAGAAATGGGTTCACTGTGCTTTTCCATTTTCTCTCCTTACCCACTCTTTAGGACAGCAGAATGGAAAAACAAGTAGGACATGTTTACTTTGGGACTCAAGGCTCAGAGCAGATATCAAGAAATCTTCGACAATATTAGAAAACATTTTCTTTTTTCCTCCTTTTAGCCCAAAGTACCTCTGCTGTGTAATAACAGTAACTTAAAGTTTCTTTTATCACCATCTTCCAGAAAAAATCTATAAATAAATGTTTATGTAAAGAACACTGCTGTTGAAGAAGACAAAGAAAAATAAAATTAAGGATCAATAAATGATACTGCAATGTATCTTGTGCCATTCAAAATAGGAAGTCCTTCATGTAAATGTGTGAGTCTTCCTGGGTGCATGAAGCTCCATCCTTTCCTGGGAGACTCAATGGAGCAGTTGTACCTAAGGAATTTACATCCACCTCCCTGTAGTGAAAACACAAACACAATAAACCCCAAACATTTATCTTGTGCTTTAATAAATTCCTTTTCATATATCCATCACTTCAAATAATTTGCTATTATTAACAGGCTGGGTTTTTTTCTTTTACAGTCCCTTACCAAGGTTGTTTACATGACACCATCTTTAGAGCATTAATTAACAGACAAGTATTTGCAATCAGATTTCCCCTTGTCTTGCTTTAGCATTCACTGGATCACAACTCGCTCAAGAAAAAAATCTGAAACAGATCTTCAATAACGTCACTGTAGATTCTACCAGAGAGAAGGAAATCAGGTTCACAGGCCTTGTTTCAGGACTGCACCCCTACCCAGGACAGCATTTAAAAAAATCTTAAATTAATTAATCTGGCTACTGATTTCAAACTGAAGGTATGCTTTCTAAAATAGTACGTGTTGCAAGCACATTTATTGGCATTAAGTACTATGAATGATACAGGCTTATAAACACAACAGGTTAAATTTCTCTGAAAGTAAAAATTGGATGTTATTGCCACTGCCCTGCCTAGCTCCACATTTTGGGGACTGTTTTATTTGAATCAATATCAGACTAGAAAATAATTTAGCTCAAAAAAACCCTATACAGATACAAGAGATAAAAATTTTCATTCTGTGGCTGACCTAAAAAAGAACCATCAGAAAAGTTCTACAGAAAAGATGCCGCTTCAGTCAACTTGGCACTATTTAAACTCTTTTGAAAAATTGGTTTTCACTGTACAGAAATGAAGCATTTCAGAAATGTTAAAAATGAAATTACTAACATCTTCTAAGTTTTTTTTCAAACCCCTTCTCTCCCACCACCTGAAACCAGTTTGATCAATTTAGCCTAACTGCATCAACAGTTCCAGATCCTGGAATTGAGCGATTTAGTGCTCGTCAAAAACCCACAAGGCATAACATATCTCAGTTTGTGATGTGCATCTTTTCCTTCTCAGCTGGGTCTCTATACGTGTTTGGGCTCTAGTATTAGATACCTAAGGACAGCATTTTTTAAGTCAGTAATTTACCTGAAAGTCCTCTCCTACTTTGTTGAGGGCAATGTTGATCGTGAACGTAGAGGAGTCGTGGTGGGGTCTGAGTGACCGTTGTCTGTCAGGGCTGTATTTTACAACAAAGTTCAGTAGAGCATAGCCCTGCAACAAAATACAGTCAGACTTCAAACTGTGAACTGCCAAGTCACACACAGGATTCTTGGGATTTTGTTTAAAGCTTAGTTAAAATAAAAAAATCAACAACATTCACCTTTAACTACTGCTATGTCACCTATGATTTCCCCAGCCAAACCAAAGAGGTGTATTCATTGAAATACTTACATTTAGTCACACCATGGAGTAATTTCTGCAAAAGCTTTTAACCCATACCTTGGTATAATAGCCAGCAAAGACTTTAAGTGTAACTGGGGCAATGAACTCTCGTATGAAATGCAGCCATTCATTATCCAGTCCTATTTGCTTCATATGAATGTCATCAGTTGGGACATTTTCATAACCTCCAGAAATGCGGCTGTCCTAATGAAAACACCACAAATAGTTTGGAAACAGGAACATGGAATGTTTCCGACATTTCAACAAGT
Organism: Anomalospiza imberbis; assembly: GCF_031753505.1. NCBI lineage: Eukaryota > Metazoa > Chordata > Aves > Passeriformes > Viduidae > Anomalospiza > Anomalospiza imberbis. The sequence goes on along the minus strand of NC_089690.1, from coordinate 13,889,026 downwards.
ATTTATTTGAAATCAGCAGAATCACGGAACTGGAACAAATCAATGTTTCAGTGGCTGTCTGTACAGCAATTCCACAGCTAACTGTCACGGAAAAAAGTGTGCTGAGAGCAAAAATTGGAAGTTTTTATAGGATGAGCCAATATTGGGATGTGTCACCTGTAAATACAAGAGCTTCTTGGGAAAGTAAGTTTTATTTACCGAGCTGCAGATGCAACTGAAATTCTATCTGATCAAGAGACTACAGGCCTCAACTTGACAGGTTAATATATGTTGAAATAATTTTAAGATAAAGGTATGTTAAAATTATTTCCAGAGGCTCCTACCTACATAACAATTTTGACTATAGTTTCTCATGGTTCCACATTTGTGAAAAAGAGAAACATTCCTCTGATTTTAGTGGTAGCTAATAAATACATTGAATTCTCTGAGAACATTGACACAATAGCTCATAACATTTTCAGGTAACTCCTTAGGGGGACAAGTCTGACAAATTAGTACTTAAGAGGTAAATGAGTAAAACTTGTCTGATCAGTTATCAACAGTTATCCAAAATCAGCCTTGGGTAACTGTCAGGTACCTGCTACAGAGCTGCACCACTGTTAGTGTCTAATTTGCTGATTCAAAGTCTGCACTGGGTTTATGTGGCACAGCATGGGCAGCAGGGGGCTGCAGGGGTGGCCTTTGCGAGAAGCTGCTGGAAACTTCCCCTGTGGAGCCAATGCCAGCCACTGCAAGACAACTGCCACTGGCCAAGGCTGAGCCCAGCAGTGACAGAGACAGCACACACTGTGACAGCAGTGCCTTTAAGAAAGGGGGATAAGTGGAGAGAAGGTGTTTTTAAGATGTTTCATTGTTCATTATATTACCAACTGAACTAGAGTAGAAAGTAAACTAATTTCCTCAAACCGAGTCTGTTTTGCCTGTGTTGGCTATTGAATGATCTCTCCCTGTCCTTATCTCTCAAGTCAAACTCTTTTTTAACTTTCTCTCTCCTGTCCAGCTGAGGGCAGTGACAGAGTGACTTTGGTGGGTTCCTGGCATCCAGCCAGGGTCAGCACACCACAACATTAATTGAAGAATGCCTCTAAATCTACCGAAGAAGCAGCTACATGGTAGACTAAACTAAGCACTTCATATCACAAAGCAGATGTTTCAGACCACTGGCAATTGTTGGGATGTTTGTTTGTTGCAGTACACTGTGAGTTAATATTGTAAAAGTAGTTAAGATTGCTCATTAAGATTATGTTTATATAGGCTGACACTTACTTGGTGTTTTCCACCAGACCATTGACCAAAATGTTCCATTTCTTCTACTAATTCATCACAGGCAGTGTCAGAAAATATGGGAAACCAAAACACATCTGGACATGGCTACAAGAAAACCCCAAACAATTAAAAACTTGATTCTTAAGCACATTCTCACAGAAGCAAAAACTATGAGCTACATTCTAAGCGCTAAGAACATGTCAGTGCACCCATACCTTCTGTGCCTAAATAACAACCCTGGTCTTCAACATTTCAGGTTAATATGGGATGACAGCTTAAAACTTAATATTGCTTTACACACAAACAATTTGTCCCTAATTGTCACAACTGATCATCCAATGCAAGTGCTCTTGTCCAGATCAGTTGCATAAAAGCAAGCAGCCTAATGAATGGCAAAAATTCAGTTCTGATCCAAAACATCAAAAAACTGTTTAGTCACAGACCAACACAGCATTTGCATGGAAATATTTACTGCATGCCAATTTATTATCAGTCAGTCACACAATTTTTTAAAAAACTACTTATACTCGCCTGTTCTACTATGTTATCAGTGAAGATCTTTGAGTAGTTCGGATTTATGTAAGTTTCCTTCCAATCCTAAAAAAAACATGATTTAAAAACATTACAACTGAACAACGACATTTATAAGTGACATAAAGAATTTATACTTTATTCATTGCTCTACTGAAAGCACTGAAAACAATTCAAAAATTTCTTATTCTCATAAACAAATTGGTTCCTATCATGTCAAAAATCATGAAACCTGTTACCTCAGGGTCATATCTCCAATTTCATGCTCTGGTCACCATCTGGCTTACTGATATGATATATTGTCATTTGCTTAGATGGGTAAGAACACCTTTTAGCACATAATCAATATTTAGCACACAGTAAACAAAAGTTCTCCACATAAAGCCTTTAAATTTGAAGTCCTTTATTTCATTTAAAAAAAAGTATAAATTTATACATTATAACTTTTTAGGAATAATTAGATGCATACCACAGGATTCTCAAATATCTGCCAGAGGTCATTGTTGTAGTGGGAAGTATTGTAATTGGCTGTAGAAAGAAGTCTTCCAAATTCATGTCTGTTGGTAATGTACATGAAAACACCCTATACCAATTAGAGAAAGCATCATTAGTAAAACTGTCCATCTTAGCAAAGTTTTAAAAAGGTCTGTTCATGATTGTGCTTTCATAAAACATAACTGCTCACACATTTGTACACATATATTGTAAAGGTGCCGTTAATTTAGCACCTTAGTTTTCAAAGGATTGACTCTAATCAGCAACTACTCTTCATAACTTCTTGTTTACAAGCATTTACCTGCATTTATTTTCTAAACACAGTAAAACATATACTGTTGAGAACATACGTAGAGTTATAGAAAGGAAAAAGCAGAGGAGTGATTGGTTGATTTGCTTTCCAGAAAACTTAAGCAGACACACTGAAAGCATCTGATCTCAAACTGAAAATGCTCACACACAAGAAAACCAACATTTAGGCTTTAGTTTCAAATGAAAAACTGCAAGAATAAGCTAACCATCAATGAGTTCATCAAAGTCAGAACAAGAAACAATACTCTACAAGAACATGTAGAGTATTCCTACATGATCCATCTGGTGAGTTGGCCTGAAATAAAAAGGTACTGGCAAATATAGCACACAAGAATATTCAGATCAGCATCCAAAACAGCTGAGCACTCTGAAGTCTGTTCATGTAATTATATGCAAGATATCAAGTGTGGTAAGATACAGCTTTATTATCAAGCTATTAACAGAAGGTATTAACACAACTCTCTTGATTAGAAGTAGTAGCAGAAAGTATTTTTAAAAGAAACTTAGGTTCTATGGGATTTTTTTAGTTTAAGGTTTTTCAGACTAAAACTTTTTTTTCTGAAATGTTTGTGACTTTTAGATTTGCAGCAGATGAAGACATTACCATTTGGGTACTTTGGTACTTCTGTCTATGTTTTTGTCTGAAAAAGAGTTAAACTGTTAGAAAGATCATGATTATGTTAAACATGCCCAGCTCTGGGCACTTACCAAATCATAAAATAGCTGCAGCAGGGAGAATAAGGAGGGCCTGGGTCAAGAAAAACAGCTTAAAGTGACAATGTGGTCACCGAGAAGGCCTGGCAGACCTACAAGTGATCTGAGCTTCACTCCTTCCTAGGACTGCTCCATCCATTTTAGCTACAGAAGCAGTGTCAGCAGACCTTCACCTTAGAAGCACTGAGAAACCCCCCTGAGGAGACAAAGAGCCTCTCTGAGATACTTTCAGCTGGGCTTGAAAAACCTGTCCCTGGCTAAAACCTGAACCTTAAAAGACTGAAGAGAAAGCCAGAGCAGTATTTCATCAGAGGAAGTGGACAGAGGAGAAGTATCTTCCTGTGGTAGAATGATACTGCATGTAATAGTAACTAATTAATAAAAAAAAATAAAGCAACACCTTTGGGGCTCTGAGCATATGGAATGTTTCCGAAGAAGGGGAGTCTTTTTCCCTTTGTAAAGTCTAAAATGAAGGAGAATCATCACATCAGTTTTCTGACACAATCTCTTTCTCTTTTTCCGACTACTTTTAGGTTTCCACAGGTACATTAGGGAAATAGCAGCCTTTGACCAAAAGCTGATATGCCTTTACAGACAACATGCATCTCCAAGCAAAGCTCTTCATACACATGTCAAAGCTGTTTCCACCAGCCCCTTCTTATCTGCTCCAATACAAAAACAAGCACGTACCAAACCCTCCTACAGCCCAGACTGACAGAGAGGAAAAGAGAAAGCAATTTTCTCATGAGCCAGTCAGATTAGTTTAATGAGCACATGGAAAGCGCAGGTTTTGCAAGAACTGATGCTGAGGAGGTTTGAATACAACAGGACTGGACGGGGATGTTCTGAAGAATCAGTACAAACAGAGGAGATCATGCCTTGTTATGAGTGAATAAAAAAATTAATACTTGCCAACTTTTCTTGTTCAATTCAGCAAAAATATTTTTCAATGCTATAGTGTCTGGAAATAGGTCTGGTTTAGGTCTTATTTGTCTCTGTGCTGAAACTAGTGTAAATATCAGTAGAAATATGGATTTACAGATTCATAACTTTACAGTACAAATAAGTTCTCTCATTACTTGCAGATTAACGCACGTAACATTTATCTGATACAGTTTTAATCTATCTAGAAAAATTAATGAGTAATTCATGCTCCCTAAGAAGATTCCTACCATTACTTAATTCACCTAGGCTTTTTATTTAACACTGCCCATCATTAGTTTCAATATATATCTACTTAATAAAAAATGGCAAAATATTCCAACTTAGTCTGCTGGAAGTTTCACACTATATAAAAATATGCATGATAGAGATGATCCAAATGCATTGGTAAATTTTAATCATACACAGCAGAGCAGTTGAGCCCTCTTTCATGTACTGAGGTTGTGCCAAGGAGAAAGGTATTTTAACCTCAAGAGAAATTTTCAGGGAATTTAACTAGAAAACACCATGAAGTCATTGCATCAGTGCATTGGCCTTGAAAAAACCTCTGTTCTCAACAATTTAAAAAAATACACCTGAAGGGTTTTATCACACAAAAATTGGCCAGTACTTTGAATTAGAAGTAAAATATAATATCCAAGATCAATCAAATGAAGCAGTCTATGAGTACAGCAGGACACAAAGAAATGTGTGTATTTGAAAACAAGCTGTTCCAGATACACCTTACCATTTCCCTGGCATTCCTGCAGAGTGCCATATCAGGATCCAACTTATCACGCATGAAGTAGTTCTTTTCTTTCATCTCAGATCTGAGAGTTTGTCCCTTAATTAAGTATATATTAGCCATGTAAGGGATATTCCATACTCCTCTGTTGAAAATAAGAAAAAGAAAAACCGACACAAAAATAGTTTAAAGCTATGAAAATTAATTTGTTCCCTATTCTATTAAATCAGCATCTCTGTATTTGCTGACAAGACTATGCAAATTGCAAGGAGAAGAAGCTGAAAGGTTCCCAAGACTCTTGGAAAACTACATCTGGACATCTCAAAAGTAGGCGTAGGCAGTAATTCAATTTTTATGAAATACCGTTATAAAAATATAGCAAGGTCAAATTCTCTACGGAGTTTTAACTACACACGTACTTCATGTTTCCATAGTTAAGGCAATCAGTCAAACTGTCTTATAATATTATTCTACAATACCAGATGGAGAAAGTAACTCCAAAACAGATTTTTAAATGAGTTTAAAGACTTCACTGAGACTCCACACAGCTGGTCTGACCTCCTCACACAAATACCCACAGACCACAGCAGGCCATGTATTTATGTGAGTTGGGCCAATATCAACACAAAAGCATTGCTTTCAAAATGCTCCCTCTGCAGATTTCCCCCCACTCTCAGTGCCACAAGCACATCTTTTAGTACAGTAGGACTAAAAACAAGCCAGTCCTATTCAAACAGTCTGTTTCAGAGCCTTTTGTTCTTCCAGAGCAAAGAAAAGGCATCACCATATGGAACAGTAAATTTAGGGGAGGGATAAACCCAAAAGTTTATCCTTGACAAAAGTATTGCTGAAGAGCTCCTCACGATATACATGGCATCATATACAGCTTGAAATACACAAATAAGTTATAGCTGTTCCATGGACTAAGCATTTGCCCCAGGGAGACGACAAAGTCATTTCATGAATACAACAACCATTCCTTCTGCCTGAGGTTCCAGGGATGTAGAGTTTTGGGTTTGCTATTTGTTTATCTTGTCTTTTTCTATACTGTGCACTGGTAGAGCAACCAGACACCATCAGACAGGTGCCAGTAATGACTGTGTCAAGTCCTAAGACCAGCTCATCATGTTAAACACTTGGCTTTTTTTTTTAAGCTGTGAGTGGGAATTTAAAAGTGTATTTCTATGAAATAGAAAACACAAAACAATATATCTAACCTCATCTCTCCAGGAGTAATACCATATTCATATATCTTCATGCAATATGTTGCTAGTAACCATAGTGGGTGCCCTGACTTTAATAATTAGTTTACAGTTACTTACACTCTGTTCCCTTGGACAATGTCCACATAATCTTCTGATCGAGCATAATAACCATCTGGGCTCAAAGCACCCCAGAAATTGGACCAAAGCTTCCCATGGCGAGTTACGAGTGGAGCAATTATCTTCCTGTGAAGTGACATATTCAATAAGAAAATATGAAAATCTGAAGCACTTGAAATTCCCATCAGGAATTGCTGTTTGACAGGAAAAAAATGCTTTGTGAATTGCTGGCCCCCAAGCCCATTATGAACTACAGCAATGAAATAACACAAATAAACAAAGAGGATTTAACTCTCCAAAAACAAATGGGATCATATTTTCCCTGGACAGACCCCAGAAAATCCTTTCAATTTAGAGGAAATTCTACAAAATAAGAAATTTACTATACCTGTTCTGTTCTATCAGTATTCTTAAAGTTTTTGGGTTTGTCAGCACGACATCTGCATCTATGCTTAAGTAATATTCACATGTTTTATCCTGGCGACAAAGGTCCCTAAAAAGACAAAAAATAATTATTAACTCATGTTAATAATAGTGTCCACATAGACACATGTCCAGAAAAAAATCACAAACCAAACAAAAAGATTTTAAAAAACCCCAAACTACAAGTAAGTACCAAACTGATTCATTGCATTAAAAGTCCTCTGCAGCACATATTGTAAATAGAGGTGTCTTTAGATTACAGTGTGATTAACTAGAAGATCAAAATACTTAGATTAGATGCCTTCTATTTTTCTTTTAATTAACTAAGTGGCTTTTAGCCTTTACCAAGTTCAGTAATACCTTCTATTGAGTGTCCTAATAGAAAATGGGGCCAGGGGAACATGCCATTAATTTATATAGCTGAGTATCAGTACAATCACTTAATAGTGAAGTGTGACCTTATTTAGTAAGCTCCTCTAGCAAGTGGCTGTAATGCTGTCTTTGGAAAAAGATTCCACAGATGCAATCTGAATGATAATTGAAACCTTATGGAGGGTGTAAGACAAAAATTTATAAACTCATATAAGGAAATACATATTTAAGGACTTCGTCTTTTTGACCTACAAAAACAAAAAAATTGGTAAAGAAAAATATAAACCAATTGCAAAGGCAGTGAATTTATACTGGAGAAAGTAACTGAATGTGTCCATACACTCTAATCAGTTGTGATTTTGATCTCAGATTAATAAACTGCACAAATTCCCATACCTTCAAGAGAAAGACAAATACATTCTACTGTAAATATAAAAGATATACAGACTATGTTTGTATGTTTCTGGTAGGGTGGACATGCTAGGCCAAAGCTTGGTATAGTGAATTCAGCTTTCCTATGCCATGAGAATAATAGGAGATTAGAGGAAATCAAATATACATTTAGTCAAGGTGGAACAATTTCCTCAGGTCAATACTACAGCAATAGCTTCCTATCATGCAGGTGGCATTATTGACTTTGTCTATTTTCCCTATTTTAATTCCACTGTAACAGCTTGAAACATTACCTTACTTTCTTGTTTTAAAATATCTATAATCAGTGCTTTAGTTCAAGTTCTACTTGATTTGATTGATTGTGACTGTTTTCTGCAAAGGCAAAATCTCTGTCACTTCAAAAGATCTCACAAAGGGTGGATGTGACAGGTTACATACAAGTCAAGGTAAGGGCTGCCACAGCTTCCTGCCTGCTCTTCTTCCATCCCCCTCCAAATCTAGCACTAAATCTTCCATCAAAATTACTACTTATCAACAACTTTTGGGTCTTTCTGTTCAAACTTTCTTCTGCTCAAAGGACTCAAGAGGTATGAATTTGTTAGAATCACAGTAGAAGGCAGAGCTTTTTTTATTCCATAACTTTAAGCACGGCTTCCTCTTCAAGCTTGATCACTAAAGACCTAGCAATAATTTCAGAATTTTTTTTTTTAAATACCCATATGTCAGAAATTATCTTCCCACTACTGCTAAAACCACTGCGTTTGAACATAAACCCAGTTTACATCTCTGGGCAGTCTCTGGGCTTGCCTTAACTGACATCTTATACAGACATTTTTGTGACAGAAATTCCTTAATCAGCACTTTCTCACATAATTGCCCCAACTGAAACCAGCAGGTTTGATTTTGGCCATAACATGGTCCTGCAATTCAGTCTTTATGGTATTTTCCTTTACTCATCCATTCTGTTCAAAGCTTTACAACCACTGAACACAAGTCATATGTAGACTTATCACTGGCTTAATTACAATTATTAATAGTAACCTAACTTTTATACTGCACTTGGCATTAGATGTTAAATTTCTTCCTTTATCCTTATTCTAGTGAGGAAAATAGACCTGAGACCAGACTTGATCTCAGTCCAGGGTTTCAGCCAAAACACTTGCCAGCACTGCCCTGAAAGCAGGTAAACCCTCTGCTGCTAACAAAACCACAAAGATAATTAATGTTTTTAATTTAAAAAATGCGATAAAGTGGAACAAATTTATATTTAGTTATAGGCAAATATACCTGGAAAATTAATTACATAATAGCAAAATGCATCGTCCATTAAATTTTGCCTTCTTTTCTGTCCCCCACCCCTTTTAAATCCAGAACCCAAAAATTCTATTCCAACTGGTCCCATGTGCTTCATGTTAGAAACCCTCCTGTGCCTCATTCACATAATAATCAAAACCACAAAATACTAAATTAAAAGTTTTGGTCTAAGTCACACTCAGTCATTCGGTACTCTCTTGAGAACTCCCGAAAGCATTCCTGTCCTAAACAGCCAGGAAATTTCAAGGTTACTATTTTGGCTTATTTTTTCCTCCGATTTCTTTCTCTACAGTGTTGAAGACTGGGTCAGCACATGGCAGAACTTATCCTTCACATTTGACATGATGGCTTGTATCTGAAAATGCTGGAAGAATTATGCTGCAAGCATGAGGTTTTGCCATTTGGTGATCCTTTGCACTTTACAGTCACGGACAAAAATCTCCCCAAAACACTACAGGTTTCAGATGGAGAGAAAGAAAGTGATAAAAGTTTCAGTCAAAATTAATAAAGCAAGGACACTCTCCAGAAATTAATGCATCTTCTCTTTAGGCTTTCAGTGTTGCCCAGTAGCTTTGCCCAAGGAAATGAATGTAACCCCTTATATTCTCATGCTTTAGAGCAGTATATTCTTACACTGCATGCTAACCTCTCCAGATGCAGAAATCCCAGATTATATGTGAAATTATTTGTATGCATATCCAGGTCACTCCAAGGAACATGTGGAAAGTGCTTTCTGGCAAAGCTCATGTATAAAATGCTTCCTTATCTACATTCAGTGGCTAAAACCTTCAATCTCCTCGCTTTCCACTCCATCTGCTCTGAAGTAAAACCAAATGTTAAAAAGAAAGTTGTGTCCTTGTACATCACTTAGACCAATTTCAGTCCAGCAATTAAGAACAATCTAGAAGAAAGCCAAGATTTTTGGTTGGCAGTGTGAAGTGAAGCTCAGCAGAAGAGTTTAAAGTATTTTGCAATCAGAGTGATGTCTGACTGAGTTAGTTTACAAACCACAAGTCCATCTGGAACAGTGACCTCATCTGAAAATGGGAGAATGTCACAGCTCTTCCCTTCATCACACTTTCCACTGAGATATTCTAAGGGTCTACTTGGTTGCAACAGAGACATATTATCTACCCAATTTCTCTGCCATTAAGCCATCTTTCTTTTTTTAGACATAGTTTGAACTTGTCTAATCAATTTATCATTTTCAGACCTCTCAGTTTGGAAATACAATTCCAAATATGGACTGCATTCCCAGAGGGAGAGCACTTAAACCATCTGACAGACCTCTGAAAGAAAAGGTGCTCCAAATACAAGTCTGCAACTAAAAGCCTGGATGACATCTCCTGCCATTTAGGGTTACAATTTGCATCTCTCCAGACAGCAACAACAGCATAAACACATTTACATCAACCATCACGAAGAGAAAATAAATCCAGGAAACAGATAAAGCACTGATGTTTAGTTTTGCATCTCAGGTTAAAGCATTTTTACCAGAGTCATCACATCTAGAAATCACTGAAATCAGTTATGAGTGGAAAATGTGTTTTTCAGCAACACTCAAAGTTCAGTGTTCCTCCTCCATCTGAGACTGAATCCCAAAACTGCTGAAGTGTTCTGGAGAACCAGCTCCAGAAAATCCAGTCTCTAACAGAAAACACTTGACATCTGGGAGACAAAGATTTCATCCCTGATCTTCCTTCCCCCACCCTGCTCAAAGGCTGTGTCCTTCTCCCTCCAGTGTCCATGCCATCGTTTATCAATATCAAATGGGAACTCAGAGACAATGACTTAATACCCTCCTTCAAGAAACACATGGGAGACCTCAAACACACCTCAAAATTCAACAGTGCTGTCAATGAACTCTGACTCTGATCTCTCTACTATTTTGCCTGAAATTTTTGAAAGCTTTCAATTTGAACTTCCATTAAAATATGCACATTCCCACTTAAAAGCTGAGATAAATGACATTTTTTATAAAGTTTTGGAAAATTCCTACCCTGTTCTGTTACTAATATTTTTGAGGGAGGAACAAAAGAGAGCCAACTCCCCCAAAAGAGAAACCCTGAAGGCTGTATGTACCAGGAGAAAAAATATTATGGAAACATACTTTTTATAAATAAAATCTCTGAAGTGAATATTTCCCAACTTTCTGTTATTGCTTGAACATATTTAATTGCTTTTTATGTTTTCTGTCATAACAAATTCTGTAACAGCTGGCTGAAATCTCATCTGCAAGCAAGGCAGAAACAAAGATGATTTTTCCTTAAAGAAAAAAAGAACTAACTGTAAGAACTCATACCTTACAGACAAAGGCTAAAAAAGAAAGACATGGAAGTGTCACTCAAGCGTTTCAAGAGACAAAAATACAGAGAAAATATTCCGACAACAAGCAGCTAAACCTTCCTTCTCTTTATTCTTCTTAGTTTTCCTTCTTTTTTACCTCAATTCAGCCCACAAGGAGGAAAGCTGTGCACTCCTGTTTCCCAGTATTGCTCAATTCTGAAAAGTTTTGTAGACTGAACAATTTTGGATCCTTTCCAACACCTATCCAACTTTCACAAGCACATGAGAGGAAGAAGCAATAAATTAAATGCTTCAAGTATTCCTTATTATGGGAATGAGAAAAGTTGACCAAAGTTTGCTGCAAGGCTATGGGTGAAACTGAATAAAGGTTATTTTCTCACATTCATACTGACATGAGAGTGTCATTTAATGAGAATCTCATTATGATTTATCACTATTTTTTATGAAGCCAAAAGCCAAGAAGAAGAGAGGTGAGGAGAAAACTGATCAAACTGCATTATTTACTCCAAAGTATTCTGCTGGAAACAAACTAGACCTTCAATGCTTAAGTGCCCCTCTTTGTATTAACTAAACCCTGCTAGGCTTCCCCAACCAAACAGACTCAGTGTGAAATGTGCAAGTGAGAAGATCAAATTCTAAATCTACTGGAAACTAACAGAGAGACACTAAGAGCAGATTTAGAAAAGAAGAAAAAGCAAGTATTTGAGGCAGATAGTTTTATTCTATCTGTCAGTAGTGCAGGTAGAGGCAGGAGAAGATGAATCTGAATCTCTAAATCAGAATAATAAGCAAGTTTGAAGAATCACTCTTTTCAAATTATTCTCATTGCAGTATTGGTGAGAAATAAATGAGGTTATGATGATCAAAGCCAGATGAAGGGCTGAAAGCAAGTATTTTTTTATATTAACTTCCTTCACCTTGAGCATCCCGGACTTCCAAGCTAGACTTTTTAAAGAAATGTAAAATGTGTTTGTTCCAGTGAAGTCACTGATGTTTACAAGGGCAGCCAAGCACACCAGGTGTGCAAAGCAAGCAGCAGATTAATCAAATCTGCTCCAGACAAATTGAAAGGAGCTATGGAATTACATCTACATTGTTTACTTGGAAAATACTTTCACACTTTTTGGACAATTCAGTGTTTTGCCATGGTCTCATCCCACACTCATTGTACTTCAGTTTTTCTCTGTGAATCACTTAGGACAGAATCTTTATCAAAGGGGCCTTTCAAAACTGGAACAACATGGGTCAAATTACATCCATACAATGGATAACATATCACATGTGATTATCTACCTGTCTTTCTACCTGTCTTTCAAACAGGATTCAAAATTACTCTGTGCAAGTATACATGTAAATTACCATTTCTTTTTATCCACAGACCAAGCAGGGGCCATATATCAAAAGCTCTGTCATTATAAGTCAGTAGGTTCTCCCCAAAGATGACAGGTTTCCAGGTCTTTGGGTGAGATTTAGTATTACTATAGATACTGATTACACTGAAGATTCTGCCTTATGTTGTCTATATAACAACAAAGAGCAAAAGGCAACTCCAGAAACTCCACCTCAGTTACACATAACATACACCAAAAAAAGTTTGTCAACATGGTACATCTGTTTTAGAGAGTATTAGAAACAGAGAAAGAATGATTTATAAACATGTGAATGGGTGCTTAGACTACCACTGGACATCTGCAGCTTTCCTAGAAAGGCAAGGGGAGAAGTTTGGACCTCAGACAGAAATCAGTTTTCCAGTGGCTTCAGCACAACAAAGCCCCATTCAAACAAATTTCCAAGAACACCACAGAGATTCAAGACCTTCATTCTTTCAGCTGAGGCTATGAGCAGCCTATGCTCAACCTCTGAACAGAAAATGGCTTTTTGAAATTAACTTCTCTGCTCTGACACTCAGGGGAGATTTGGTGGAAGGGCGAGTCAAAGTATTATCGTTGAATGAATCCTGCTGCAGGGCCACAGCAAGGTGGTCCTGATCCTGGTGGGATCCCGGGCTGAGAAACTCCATCATATGGCTGATGTACTGGGAGAGCCACAAGCCACTCTAGGAGGCAGCTGCAGCACTGAAGAGACCCTGTGACAGGCAGGGCTGACATGGGATACAAACTCCAAGGTTCAGCTTTGGACACAGAAAGTGCCAGGTTTTAAAGCTAAGGTTTTGGATACTCCAGTATGAACAAAAGAAAAAAGCAAGATCAAACATAAGATAAAGTCAGTTGCCTTTGTGAGAAATTTCTGCTAGAGCACTTCTGAAGGATATTGCTGCCTCTTTGAACCACAGGAGGAAACAGAATTTGGTCACCTGTACATCCAGGTCAATTTTTAACCGTATGTGTACTTAAATATAATGTCACTTAAGAAAAAAGAAAAAAGAGTAAGCATTAGGACAACAAAAGAGCAATTGTTAAAAGCATATCCAATGCAAAAATAAAAATTCAGCAGTATGGTCGCTGGAAAATAAAAAAAAAAATACTAAGCATTGTCTACTTCATCACAAAACAAGATGACAGACTATTGAAGACCAAACCAGAGAGATTTTTCACAATGATCAACAGCTTTTTATCTTAGACAGAAACCATAAAACACTTGACAATTCATGTCTTATGTCTAGATCTTTTCTACCATAAAAGCTCCCATTTTCACAGGTGAATATGTAAACATTAAAGGCACAAAATAATACACATGCAAAATGAAGAAATGTGAGTGTATGCATCAATATAACAGATTTATAAATTAGAACCTACATTCCCATGTTCCGGGCTTCTGCTTGACTCAGGTTTTCTTCAGGTCCAACAATTTTAATATTTCTGATAATGTTCTTGGCTTTTTCCCAGAATTTCTTGATGTGCTTTTCATGGTAAACCTCCTGTAATCATGTAAACATTTTTTATCACAAATGTAAGGCACCAATAACTATGAATCATAAACACAGTGTCCAAGAACACACTGTATTCTGTCCTAAAGCAACAGATGCCAAACAGTGTTTGAAGATATTCCAGTATATCTATCATTAAAATGAACCTCCTCTGTCCAAAACTTTAGGAAAATAATCCAACATGTCAGCAATATTACTCAAAGCTGTACAACAATGCAAGATTCAAGATGTATCTATGCAGTATTTTTCAGGATATTTATGTTACAGTCTTTAAAACCCATCCTACAACCCCAGTGGCATGCAGTTCTTTATGCCACTCCAGAACCACTTTAGAGAGGAAGCTGAACTTGTACCAAATTGTACAGGCACAGCCATTGTTTCTTTAAAATGCAGTTCCACTGATTATTTCTTAAATTTCTATTTACCCTCCTCCTTACCTCTCTATTTACCTGTATTTAAGAGCTCTCAGCTGCACACAATCCTTCCAAACCAGTGCCCTCATTGTAATTTTTGCCTATTATGGCTGACATTAGAATAATTGAAATATTGGGTAGGGGTTTTCCCCCTCTATAATAAAAAGCTGTTCAGTCTTTATATTCCATTTCAAACACCATAAAACTTTTGGCTGAAGCTACAAAACCTTCATAGCCTACATTTCCCATGTGCCCATCACATTTATACCCTCAAAATCCCCTTACAAACCACAATGAACACTTTAGAGATAAGCTCTACTTCTATTACTGATCCCCTTTTTGCTGTCTTATCAACAGCAATGTATGCACACTGAAGAGGGGTACAACTAAATTTTACTCCCATTTCTCTTCCAGCCTCATTTTTTTCCAAAAGAATTGTACACATTTGACACCTCACTCATTAAAATCACAGAATCACAGAATTATTTGGGGTGGAAGGGACTTTAAATATCATCTTCTTCCAGCCCCCCTGCCTTGGGCAGGGAGAGCTTCCATTGGACCAGGCTGCCCAAAACAGCAATACTGACAGAAGTCACTGGGGAAGTATCAGCAATGCCAGATCATTCGGTAAGTAATAAGCAGGGAGTATTCAAAATGATTCAACTTATCTGCAGTGCCAGTCAAAATACATCAGAACACACCAATCTTTCCATGGGACCCAGCAGGAGTGCCAGCAGAAACAAAAATGCACTGGGATATCAGCAAGATGTAGAACAGGTCCCATGTCTCCTATCAGGTGGCAGTTGTCAATGATTTGGTATCACTGCTGCTCAGTCCTGAAGTGGTCACAGTTGGCCCAGGTGGTCATTGCAGGCCCCTTCCAACTGGAACTGCTCTGCTCTTATTTTACTCTATTGTTTTATGTCAGTCAGTAATTTCTCCAGAAGCACACACTTCAAAATACATTTTTTCATTAGTAAAACAATCTAAGCCGTTTCTTTAAATAGACTTCAGTAAGTCCTGACACAATTTCATTTAGTTTTTCCAGCTCTGCATACTAAACTCAGAAGGATTATCTCCTCCTATGCATTTTAACTGTGTTCTTATATCAAATCCACATACTCCACACTTTGATTCATTGCATAATTTCCAAAATTGAAGCTTTGTACAATGATAAACTCATACTTACATTATTATGAATGAAGATACTGAGTGCCTCCCGTGGGTAGTCCAGTGTCAACAGTCTGTCTAAAAATTTAGTTAGGAAAGGAGTGGGTTGTTCAATGAAAACACCAATTTTTACTCTTGGATATTCCTAAAAAAAAATTATATTTTGATACAACCAATAAGACTTGCCTCTTTTCTAAGATAAGTTATAGTAAAGAGCAACTAATGTAATGTAGTAAACATAGTCCACACAGCTTTCAAACAATCAAAACCAGTGTGCTCAAAAGTGCTATGCACCCCATTTATTTTCACTGGCTTCATAAAATAAGCAAAGATAATGGATTTAATATTGGTATGAAACTCTTTGAATTTAATAACACACACCAGAAAGTAGAAAATAATAGGGTTTTTAAATTCTTACTTTAAAAAAAACCACTAAAACAGCAAAATAATCATTTAAGGAAATACAACTATAACAGAATGGCAATTTTTTTTTAAACAAGATACAGACACAGATTACATTTACAAGAAAATATAGGGGGGAGCAGTTTTTTAAAAATACTTAAAGAATAAATACCACAAAATATTTTACTCAGTTGTACTTTAAGCCAAAGACTGCAATACCCTTCCATAAATGTATATGCATTACTTCTCCCCATTCATTTTAACTGGGCCCTGCATTCCTTCCCTACTCACTGATTTTAGAAAGATCTTTAATAAACTAACAGAGCTGCTATCCTTACATCCAATACTGAACTTTCATGGACCTTATTTTGGAGTAAGTTCACAACTTTTGATGGTATTTGGCTGCTTTGTATGTGCTTGATAGAGATCATGACCACTAAAAGAAACAGACAGCACTTTTTTGTAGTCCTGACGTGTACTACTGCAGTATGGAAGACAAAAAAAATTTAACCTTCAAAGGCCTCAACTCCTACACAAAGAAATATACTGACTAAAAATTATTTCCACCTCTAAACCAGACAATTACTATAAAAATCCAATCCATTACAAGGCTCAGAGAGAAACTTTATATGAGCGTAAAAGGCTGCCAGCTAGCTCTTTAAGCAGGCCAACACCCACTTGAGAAGTGTCTGGATAAAGCATCAACACATGCTGAGGTTTCACAGTGTCTCTGTCTACATGGGAGCCCAGAAAGAGCCAGTGTTTACCCTGACCCCTCCTGCTCACAGCTGCATCTGCAGAGCTCATAAGGACTGCTGGGAAAGCACAGCCACACAGACACCCCAGCAACGCCACAACAACTGACCAGCAACGCACCGATGTGTCTCCAAGGAAGCACCTGTGCCTCTCTGGTGGCACTGCTGAGGCTGTCACAGGCACTGGTCCCACCGATGGCCAGGGACAAGGAAAGCTGCCCAGGCCAAGCTGAGCACACTGACCAGTGCCACAGCTGCTGCAGCCATTGTACTCTGTACACTTTTCTAACTCAGTCATTCTCCCCTTATTCTCCAGGAGAAAGAGAAAGAGGTTCAGGCTGGATGTGCCAAGGCTATAGGGACCATGAGGAATTACTGACACTGCTTCATTACACTGAAACGTGAACCACTTGGCTCTGCACTGAAATCTCAGTGTGGCTAAAGCACAATGGTGTTTAAAAAATTAGGGGTAAAAATTCCTGTAAACTGCATCTCCTCAAAGCACAGAGTTCATCAATTCAGACCCTGGTTTGCCACAAGGAGTTGTCACTGCATAATCTGAATCTAGGTCATAATGAGCATTTTGAAATCAGAAGTTGCCTCTCAGCAAAGCCACTTTGGGAATACCCCGTCTGCACCCAGATGTCACATTTTCTCAGGCAGATTTTCTCATTTTCAGTGAGGTTATGTATTTGACTTTAAAAGTTTACTTTTTAATAAACAGTAGTTGAGTATAAGACAATTTTTGGAAGAAATATAGGACAATGTCTCAGGACAATTGCACAGAGCAAAGTCCAGCATCTCTTGCCACAAGAGTTGCCAATGAAATAAAAAGAGGAGTGAGATCATCCTTTTCAGCCACATTGGAAAGTCTCCACACCAGTAAGAAGCTTCAGAATTTAAAAGCATTTCTAGGGAGGTTAAATAGGGCATCAAACTTAATTTAGGTTTCAGAAAAAAAGAACAAAACAAAAACTCCTTAGCAAAAATTTGCACTTTTTGAGTCCAGGTGCTCTCTTCAATTTATTTTCCATTATGCTGCTTCTACCTGAACAGGTGGCTAATTTGGGGGTGGCACAGGCTGCTGACATGACCAGAAGAGAGCAGTTACTGAGCTTTCCCACACCTCAGCCATGACTGCAGCCCAGGAGATCGTGTTTCTGTCAAAAGGACGAGGACTGAGCAAAACACCTTGCATAGGTACCTCTGAGCTCCTTTGTAGGCAATCCCAAAAAACAAGCAAAATCCTCAGAAGACATGAATGTATAAATGCAGCCAGTTAAATAA
This sequence comes from Anomalospiza imberbis, assembly GCF_031753505.1. Classification (NCBI taxonomy): domain Eukaryota; kingdom Metazoa; phylum Chordata; class Aves; order Passeriformes; family Viduidae; genus Anomalospiza; species Anomalospiza imberbis. The sequence goes on along the minus strand of NC_089690.1, from coordinate 13,870,997 downwards.
AACAATATGGAGAAAATTATTAGAGGCACAGAAAAGGAACTGCTCTTTTCACTGAAAATTTCTCATTAAGTAGCAACCAGACTGGCCTGAACAGAGAGCACGTTCAGAAAACGAAATCCTGCTGGTACTTAGAAATGCCTGAAGTAAACACTTCCACTGAGGCCAAGGAAAAGCCTTGTTATTTCTTCTGGCAGAGTGAGTGAGGCATGAAGTCCAAAGAATGCATTACAGTGAAGAAGACACATTCCAAGTAGATGTACATAAACTATAGGAAGCTATCCAGTAAATCATTGCATCCCCCTTACTGGCTTTAACTGCTCCAAAACCATGTCTTAATTACCAACACCACTGGAAAAAATCTTTGACAATATCTTTTCCCCAGGTAAACTTTATGATGGGAGTGCAAACATTAATTATAACACCATTCAAATGTTTATCTTAAAAGCAAAAATAAAATTTAAAAACAGAGAAAGAATCTGAAAGTTATTAAAATTCCAGCAATAACATTTTTAGTTTATATACCAGTCCATTAGCTACTTATTGCCCAGAAATTCTTTCACTTTTTTCCTTTCATTACAAAGACAACAAGCCACTATTCTTTCGTGCTATCCTCAACATGATTTCCTAAGACCTGTTCTCATTCAAATCTTCAATACAGAACAGAAATGAAACATCTGCTGCAAAGATCTGTTAGACATAATCAGAATTTATTTTGTCCAAGTCTTAGAATTCCACATGGTAGAGCTCAGTATTTACTCTGCCTCAAATTTACTGTGTACAAGCTGAAATATTTACAGAGACATGAAAGACATCACGCTTGGAGTGGAAGAGCCAAAGCTGCCAAGTACTGGATATACACACATGCCATGTGTATGTGTGTATTTGTCCCACAAGAATTCTGAAAACTGTACTGAACTCCCGATCTCTTTCTACAGAAACACATTTGCTTACATAATACAAATATGTGTATTGTACTTTACAAGGCAAAGCAGTTTTGGACTGTTTAATCTCAGAAAATAGTTATTAAATAGTTAGTAACCATATTAGTTGACTATTAAACTCTATTTGCAACAGAAGTTGTTCAAATTATGCATATTGACTGTTCTGTAGGTCAAAAAATCTGAAATATTTAGGGTTTTTCTGCCTCTTACAAAATTCTAATTATTCTCTAGAACCTTGCACAATTCAGAAATTGTTCATTCACCCTCAGTGAACAGAGGTGAAAATCTAGAGGGCTTTTGGGGATGGCATCATCTTCAGTAATAACTGTGCAAAGCTATATTAAAATACACGCATAAAAATATTCCTGAAAGTAGTAAAACATACTGCATGAAGAAGCCACTTGGCCTCAGAAATCACTGAGCACCTATCAGCTGCAGCCAAAGGGCCTTGCTCCAGTGCAGAGTACTCTTACCTTTACTGCTGACAGGTCTAGTAAGTCCAAATCACAAACACTGCAGCCAGTTTCCCGTGTCCAAGCATTAGGAATATAGTTTCCCAAATAATTCAACTGAATCTGATACATAAATGAACAATTCAAATTAATGAAAGATGCATGCAAAGGATGACCTGTACCTTTCAAACAATTCAGGGTTACTCATTTAATCACTTGTAACTAAAGGCAACTGACAGGAAACAAACATTAAAAAAGAGCAGGTAAAAACCTTACCTTATTCTTTTTCTTGTCAAAATAGAGATTACGTATGTATCATGAAGACTAAAAAAATAAGTATTTCATAAAAATGATATGCACTTGAGGTGAAAAATAAAAGTATTACAGATCAGAATGTAAAAATTATTTGGTATGCATTTTAAGAAGTGTATCTAACCAAGGCAATTTACTAATCTGCAGATTGGAGAGATTAAGTACAAAGCAGAAGTTTCTCATTAATAAAAAACTTTTAACTGTTGGGAGTGAATTCTGGGAAATTTTTTATGCTAATTTATTTACTAACTAGAGAAAACTTTTTGCCCAATATATTATTGTCCTGGTGATTCTATCCTGGGTTTAAAAGAGAACAATTTAACCACACTGACAAAGTGATGCACAGTAAAAGTTTCCTCGTTTTTTTTAAAACATCAGTACAGGCAGAGGTGGAGATGTTTTTTTTTTTTACTGTAGCATAATTTTTGGACTAGAAGTTCCATCCTAAGCTGTTTGCCCAACTGTAAAATATAGAACCTTTCTTATATTGGCAACATGTCAGCAAAGCCAATGATGACTGAATTTAAGGATTGAATTGAGGCAAAAATGGAAGGAGTTAGTCATACATTTCACCCCTACTGAGTAGTTATAAGGCAAACAGATAAAGGCATCATTATATTCACTAACTCCAAAATCAAAATACAAGTATAAAAATAAAGCAGCAGCCCCTGGGAGATTAGTGATTTTCAGACTACTTCATTCTCCTGAAAGGCATTTTTGTGAAAATAAGGAGCCACAGTAAAGAACATTTATTCAGAAGAAATGAGAAAGAAGCCATGCTCAATCCTTCAGCCAACAGACACTACTGTAAACGATACACCTTTCACTTCTTGGCACAGAACAAAGAGATGCAGCTGCCATATTCCCAAAACACAGGCATTTCTCTCAGAGAAACTGTGCAGGGACCTCTGAACCACTGAATCCTTCAGAATCTGTCAAAACAGCTATTTCACAGGGCAGACAGGGCTCTACCATGTGCCCAAAGCTGACAAGCCATGGGCACATTGACAGCACTGATCAGTGACACTGAAGGCAATGGCAAAAGCCAGCCACACCTGTACCTACACAGATACACTTACACAGAGACTTGCTCTTTTGCCTAAATGCAATGTAGTTTTTTATATATGTGTATACTCACCTGGATCTAGGGAAGGAACAGATGTGCTACTGTTTTGTATCCCAGCCCATCACTCTTGGCTAGATTATCCTGCTCCCCATTGTTCTGCTTGGCATTTAATAACCAGATGGACATTCTTCACTGGCTTCAAGAACAGCTCTGTGTTAGTGAGCCAATTAACACAAGCTTACTTGCTTCCAATGCCCCATGCTATGATGAATTTGGGAGCAAAATGAGTTGTTTCAGCAGCAATATCAAGTCACAGTGACAGCAGAAAAACATGAATTCGAAGGGGGTTTTTTATCCCCTCTATTCCTAAAACATTAAATGGAAATGTGCACTGGTGGTGTGCTATGACTGTTTCATACTCTTCTACCACTTTATTTTTTGCCATCATGGATATTTTGGTTTTACATGAAAATAAAACCAAACTGTCACTCACTTTAGTTGGACCATTTCCATGAACGGTGACTGGTAGGGTGTCATACACTGAATTCCTTGCTCTTACTTTTCCTTCTTCAAATTTCAAAAGGACTTCATCTGCAAATCAACAAAGCAGTACAGTAAGTTCATAAAAAGGTAAAATTTCAGAGTTTTTAAGTTCTTGCTGATACAATATACCTTGCTGTTGCTACCACTGTCAGTATTATTTATTTAGAAGCTTTTTGTTCACTTTTTTTAGATCTTGTATTCTAAGCTCCTTATGATAAATAAGGCAATATCAAACTTCATAGTTTCTCATCAGCAGCTTCATTATTGGAATAAAATCTGCTTTAAAAATAATTCTAATTTAGTGCAAATGCTATTTATAGAGAAATCAGTTATTTCAGATATGATCTGACTACAAAATGTTCCAAAATTGGACATCAGATGTAAGAAAGGAAGTTTGCAGAGATGCATTTTTCCATTTAAATTCAGTTTCAATGACAGTTTAATTTAAATTCCATTAAATCCATTTAAATGACAGTTAAATAAAGGAAATTCTACATTATTCTACATTCTACTTCACTATGTATAGCCGTTTGCTTGAGAACATCTAAAATGCCATTTTAAATACTAATCTTACTCCTGTAATTAAGTTTTGGAAAGGCAGATAGAAAAAAATTATTCTTATCTTTGTATTTACTGCCAACTTCATTTATTTAAAACTATTTTTTTCCATTTTAAATCAAATATTTTACAATGAGAGAATTCAATTAATAATCAACCCAGAAGACTTATAACTAATCTGGTGATTAGGGTTTACCCATCCAAACACCTCCTTAAAATAAGCACATGTTTGAAGAACTACATTCATGGTTACGCAAAAAAAAGAAGTGTTAATAACAGTTAATGAAACACACAATGTGCCAATCATACACTTACCAACAGCTCCATTTAGGGTCTGGAAAATTGTACATTTGTGGTCCAAAGTAATGTTAATGTGCTCCTGAAATCAAAGTACCAAAGCTGTTGAGGCATTCTAAAAGCCAATGTTTTTACATTAACATTGCAATTATACCACAGTGGCAGCATGGAATCAGGAAAAATGTGTTCTTCAAATTGTTATATTTTTATGTGTTCCCAAGTTGTGCAGTTCTAGAGCAATCAGTTTTGCATATGCAGAAACTTTAAACTTGAAGGATAAAGGTCATAAGTCTCCACAGGAACAGCAATTTAGCAGTGTAAGCCAAAGAAAATATGTGTTTTAAAAAAATTAACAAGTCTTGGCCAAGAAACAAAACATGCTGTGTTTCAGTCACAAAAATATAAAAGTCAAATTTAAGTATCATGTCAGAATAGAAAACACTGGTGGTTAAAGCACATTCCTAATGTTGTATCACTAATCCTAGCTTACTTTAAATACCATGTTTTACCATTTTTAAAATGTTGATTCAAGTATGTAACATTTAAAACACACTTAAAAACAGATGACATCCTTTGTTTTGGTCTTCCAAGATCATCTTGACATTCCACAACACTGGGCATATTGTTACTATACAAAGAATCAGTGGTGATGTATAGTAAGCACCATGGAAGTGTTTTGAATCGTGGTGCAGCAGTGCTCTGCACAGATAAACAGTTTTGGTCTAGAAGACAATTCACTTAGACAAGTAATTACATTACTTCTGACTTGGATGCAGAATCAGCTTTAATATCTCTACACCCTGTCTCTTCAATTGCATACCTGGCATCTGACTAAACTTGCATGTAAGCAACTCAGACATAAAAGGCTGGAAGGAATTTCCCGTGAGGAGCAGCCGAGGTTTGTCTAGAGGAGCAGGCTGAGGGGCCACTCCATGCTCCCTACAGCTTCCTGAGCAGGGGAAGGGGAGAGGGAGGTGCTGAGCTGGTGAGAATGGTTCAAAGCTGCACCAGGAAAGGTTCAGACTTCCCTTGGACAGATTTGGACATTAGGAAGGATTTCTTTATGAACAGGGTGGTCAAACCCTGGTTCAGTTCCTAGAGAGGTTGTCAATACCTCCAGCCAGTCAAGTACTTAAAAAGCATTTGGGCAATAAGCTTAGTTAACACTGGCTGATATTGGCCAGCCATTTGGACTGGATGATCACTGTAGGTCCCTTCCAACAGAAATATTCCATTCTATTTCTGAACTGTATCCAAACAGACCTGATTTTCCACTACGTTATGCCAGAAACAACACGTATGTATTTCAAAAACTTTGCATCTGCCTTAAGCATACAAATTACCAAAATCCTTCTCAAAATTCTTCTGTATCAGCTTCTAAAGTTTTTGCATCAATATCCCTCTTTTTCCAGCATCAGGGACACACCTCTAACACCTATCATACTTTAATGCTGCAACTCAGCAGAGAACTTTATTAAGTGAGGACACAGAGAGGTCTTCACCAAAAATTCACAATGCAGCTTTATTGAACATATTTGCACAGAAAGCTGAAGGCAGGATCTGAAATGGCAGCAAGCCAAAGTATAAAACACTAGATCAGCAAGTAGTTCAGTGACACCCTGGCAAAATGCCACATTCTTTGGCCATCAAACTGTCAAGTACATGGGACCCTCATTGAGATAAATGTGTCTGATCATATACCTCAGAGCTGTTATTTCTAACAATGAAGCACAACCTGCCTGGGTCTGAAGACAGCCTGAAATAATACATCAAGTCATGACCCTCTGGGAGCCTGTTCATCATTCCAGCAGTAGGAACCTCAGGAAAACAAATAACTATCAACATGGCACTCCAGTATAGACAGCATTCCTTGTCTTTTCATCTCCTGGTGTTTTATGAGGAACAGCATGTTATTTCAAGCAGAAAGAAAAGAGAAAGCAAGTTACTACCTACCCTTGCCAATGGGTCAACATAGATTTTGGTGTAAAACAGCTGGTCATCATCATTATCCTGCAGATTCCATTGCTGCACAATACGATTTATGGATGGAGCATAACCAATGAATCCTGCAACATCACACACACAGAGGTTATTTCTATAAAAAGCAATACCCTGCCAACACTGTCCAACAACCAGGGACTTCATTCTGAATGCTGCCAGTAAAAAGTATGAAATTTATGAAACTTGGCTCAAAATCCAATCTTCTTCTTGATGTATGTAACAGGTCTGTTTCAAAAAGTTAATAATTATTGGCTATTTTTATACTAATGGTATTTTAAGGAAAAAAATAAATCAAACCTGCCCAGGATGATTCTGAGAATGCCAAAACATGATATCAGACTATCACTTTCCCAAGAAGCCCATCTGTGGAAAAAGTTTCATTTTCATCAATCACTTCTAACTGGCAGAGATGTCTGAATCTAATACTGCCAGAAATACAATGAGAATTCAAGTCAAAATCAATATACACCAAAATAAAAAAAGATAGGACGGATAGGTGAGGGAAAGAAACAGATCCGCACACTGAAGAAGGTTGCCCCAGAAATGACACACTCAATAGCTTCTACACAGCACAGTGGTTGTATCAGTGCATGTATTATTCAAGTGCAAAATTATTAGTAAAGCTGGGATTTAAAGGAGGATTCCAGAATTCATCCATCACTGAGATTACAGGGAGTAGCTCCCACTCCTTGGAGAAGGAGCTGTGTAAGCCATGCTGACAGGCCAGGCAGAGCTGCCAGCACATCCACCCTGTGTGCAGAGATGGGGAACCAGGCAGCCGAGTTTGTAATTCTGTGACCAGGCTATAAACACCACGTGCTGCTTTGCTAGGCTTGTGCACTGCATTGTTTCTGCAGCACTGGGGTCATCCTTGCACAGCATTTTGCTGCCATGCACAGCTGCTTGCTAGACCCTGACTATATTTATCTGCTTTTTACAAGTTATTGCCAAACACACACTGTGCAAATTTGAATGAAAACTATGCCTGAGCACAGAAGAGAAGCTATTCACGTGGGGAGGGGAGGAAGATGACAGCATATCCAATCATCAGTTTTGTACTTGGGTAATTCAGGAACAGCTCCACATGCAACAAGTACATAGAACAGATACAGAGATGGGTCATGTTCAAGTGTTTGAGGATCCCACTTGCCTCCTGAGTTCAGGAATCGTTTTCCACTCTGGACAACAGGATACTTGTCAGCCAGCCTTTTATCCGGCCAAATTAGTCCATCTGCTGCGAACACCACTTTGTGATTAGTTTCCTGAAATTTCTTTAGCAGTTCTTCGGGGCCCCCAGCAAAGATAACATCATAGCTTAAAAGGAAAGAAAATACATCCGTTAGGTTAGTTTCACTGTAATGTTTCTGTGCTCAAAACAAGTCATTGGACTATTGAAATTTAAAAACCGAACAGCCCTTTCATTCTGAAAAATGACTCAAATCATATTTAACCACTATGGAAAAATTCTGTAGGAGAGAAACTTCAATCAGTACTACTTATCCAACGTAGTTTCTCCTTCTGCTTTTTAGTCTTCCACATTTTGGGCATCCTTTTTTCTTTACATTTTGTTTATCTGAAATTCATTTTCCTATTTCAGCTATTTTGCTTATGTTTTTAAGAACAACAATTTAAAATATCAAACTTTAACAGATGAAAAGTAGTACTGAAAGCTGACTTAGATGAGTTTCACTAGGAAAATCTGGAATATATTGTTCCTAAACACAACAGCACTGACTTTTCTAAAAAGTCTTAATCTTAGATCTCAATGAAGTCTAGTTGCCCATAAAGTGCATTGCATCCTAACAAGGCATAGATTTCTCCTTCAGCCTCTTTCATGTGCTGAAGACTTAACAAGGTTCAAAGTATCACAATACCTATTTATGAAGCAATTTACCTGCCTTTGAGTCACAATTCCTATTGAGGATAAAGACCTAAAGGTGTGGGGTTTATCTTTGGCTGTTAGACACAGACAAACATCTGTGCCAAACTGGAATGAAACCTGCCTGGGTTTGGCCAAGGTCCTGTAAGAATGGAGCATCCCAAGCCTGGTGGTTTCTTGTGGTTGAACCAAATCTAAATCAATGCCTGGTGGGCACAGGGGGTTGGAAGACAACCACGCAAACAAACCAATCCCCCCACCATGGGCAGGGATGCCACACATTAGACCAGCCTGCTCAAAGCCCCATCCAATCGGGCCTGGAACTCGGAATTTGCCAGGGATTGGGCACCCACAGCTGCTCTGGGTGACCTGTGCCAATGCCTTCCACTTCAAGGTTCATTTTATACAGCATGAAATATGTCACAGTGAAATTGCAATCACATCACAGATTAGTCTCTGGCTGAAGCAGCAGAATATTTTAATGGCAGCATCTCAGCCTTGCAGTTTCCTCATCTGAACACAGGAATATTCTTGCTCTACACACGTACATTAAAAATTGAGAATCACTAGCCCTGATAACAGGCAAAGTAACAGCAGAGCTACCAAAAACCAAGGTCTAACCTCGACCAAGGCTTTTCTTGCAAAGCCTTTTAGTTGGGCTACCTATGACAGCAGCACCCCCATCTGCAGTACACAGAACATTTTACCTTGCAAAGGATTACCCAGCAATAGTGCCAAGAGATCAACCATTACTGACTTATGGTACTCCCTTATTACAGTTCTGAAATTATTCAAGATGTCATTTCTTCAAAGAGGATTTCATGAAATTGGCCTAAGAGAGCTGAACAACAGCTGGCTCACAAATGTAAAAAAACAGTATTTTCACCACAAAGCAAAGTATAAACGCTGGAGAGGAACTGTGTTATGTAGTCTATATAAGTAAGTGGTTTTCTGAAAACTCTCTTATGCTTTTCTGCAACCTTGGCAGAAGAACGCATGAAAGAAATTGTACATTTTGGACCTTCCCCAGTTTCACAAAAATTGCTTGTTTCTGCCCAAATTTACAGGAATACAATTCACTCCCTTTTCCATTCAATTTCTGTAGCCCGACTCAATGCCAGACCAAGCCTGTAGAACACACAAGAAACACGAGACACGTTGAAGACAGACAAAAAGAGATCTGTCTGAGGCTTTAACTTAATAGCTCATGGCAGGCTGTGCTTCTCCTCCGTGATCAGGGTAGTGCTGCTGCTGCTAGGACTTACAGCTGCAGGAAGGAACCAAACACCCTGGAACATTGCTTCCAAGGACTGTCATTCTGTGAAAGAAAGCCAAAGTTGAGCAACATGCTGGGCCAGGCACAGGCTCTGCTTGTGAAAGGGATATGCTACTTAATACAGCACAGTTTATAAAAAAAACATAAGCTCTAAAGCCAGAGCTGAGCTGCTAAACTGCAATGGATATCATGCAGCTCTATTAATCCAGCAGGAACCTACACTTGCCATTAATGGTCAAGGCTGCCTTGTCAAGAGGTGACTTACTGTCACCACACTCTTCCTGGGCAGGACCTCCACCAGCCTTCCAGCCCTTGCTGACAGTATCCTCATCAGCTGCTTTATGAGGCTCCCACTTTTCTCTCCATGCAAAAGGAAAACATCTGTAAATGCATCATTTGCTTTGTGTACCTGCTCTGTCAGATTACATTTGGCCTATTCAGACCTTACCTCCTGCTGTAAGGGGGGATTCACTTCAGGTCTACACCACTAAAGTCATCACAAAACAGGTCCCAAGACTATCCTTGGCAGTTTATACTGTTATTAGAGGTAACACAATGACTTACTTTAAACATAACTTCAAAATTTGACAGGGAAAAGGAGTGTGGACATATCCAGGAAAAAGCAGGCGTCCTTGGCAAGCAGGAAGGGCTCAGATACTCTTTTATTTATTCTTCATAAATCCTCCAAATTAAGTAGAAAGCAAGAAGAAAAAAAAAAAAAACAAAACCAGAAAGTTTCCACAACCTAATCCCATTTCCTGAAGCTCCCAGATGGCAGATGCTTGGGACTGGAATCCACCCCTCCCTCCCTCTCCTTTGCAGCAGCAAAGCATCCTGGCTATGCACCCCGCACTCCCAGCAACACAGGGAAACAGCAGCAGAGACTCAGGTGCTCTAGAACTGACCATGCAATATTTGCATCCACAACTTCCACAATGAGAACTTGCTACTATTGGAACTGCAGGGTAAGAGCACAAAATACAAGATAGTGCCTACTAGTGACTAGCAATGTCACAAAACAGACACAAAACTATTTTGTCACTGTGTCCCCAACAGGACCACACCTTAACCACTTTGAGATACATAGAAAATATAATTATCCCTTAGTTTCTGATGAATGTTAAAAAAAATACAACAAAACAAACAACCTGAGAGGCTTCAAAATTCTTCCACGATACAAAGAGGTGTCTGTGAGAGTTCTGGATGAGCAGTCACAGCACCAACCAATTTATCCAGTCTACATTGGCCATTAGCCACTTCAATCTGAAATGGTCCAAAATAAACCAGAAGTTGGCTTGAGCAAAAAAAAAAAAAGCGTAATTTAAATAGTTTTCCATCTGCAGGCATTTTGCTATCTACACATAGGCACAAGCTGTCCACAGAAGAAGCTCAAACTATTTCCAGAATACTGAGCCATGTAAAAACTGCTGGGGAAAAAAAAAAGAAAAAAAAAAAGAAACACTAAACCAAGAAACTAAGTTTGTTAAGTAAACAGCTCCCTAGAAATTACTTTCCTAGTTACAGTAAGCAAACCAGACATTTCCTTTCCCCACCCCCAAAATTAATATTCCAAATGCTTCACAAAGAATATAATAAAAAACACTTGAAGAAAGAAAGTTCATGACATTTGTCTTTTCCAAACTTACTGCTACATTGATCAGCGTTTAAATTGCAAACCAGGATTTCTGGAAATGCAAAAGCTCATTAGAATTAAAATGTAATGCTATAATCACTAAACTGCTTTTTTCTCTCCTGTCTGGAATCAGTTCCACCAGCTTTAAACAAATATGTACTTGGGATTTTGGACTTCAGGAACTTGGGAGGCCTTAAATCCTGTGATTTTTCATGGGAAGAAAGATTATGGTTTTTGCACTTCAACACACACGGTCCTCTGTACTCTCTCATCCGTGCCAGCAGACAGCCTGGCCCTCTAGAGTGTAAATTATGATAGAGAAAAATTTGAGCTAGACCTTTGTACAAATGTGATAATAAATTTGCACATTTTACCACATAGGAAGAAAATAGTTATGAACTAGGATAATGAATTCAGAAACAAAGAAATTTAATGTAAGTAGAAAACATTTGGAAATGCTTGTTTTATCTGAGCTTTAGCATAGAACAAAATCTTTGAAATTATCCTTTAGAAGTGTCAGTTCTTGTATGATTAGTAGGACAACACTATGGACAAACATATAATGTATTTACTTTTAGAAAGATTCTTTATCCCTTTAGCAAATGAAAAATTGAACAAGTCAATAAAAAAATAAATTAAAAAACTGGATATGTATCTTCAAACTAGGTAACTTTTACAGACCTAAGCAGACATAAAAAATATTCAGTATAATAAGCATCCCTTACAATGCTTATTTATAAATTAGTGAAAATTGTTTAGATTTTTTTCTTTTCTAGGTATTTCTTTTACTCATCACAAGAGGTAAAATTGGAACAGAAAATTAAGTACCATATTTGAATTTGCTAGAAGTTTAATAGGCTACTCCAACTTTCCCAAAGTGTTAACTTATGCAAAACAAATTAACTTTGCCAGTGTCCAGCCACTTTGCCTTGTGACGATGTCTGCTATGCAAAACCTGCCGAGCTCCTGCCTTGAAAAAGTGCCCCTAAGTTTCTTCAACTGCCAAATTTTAAATAAAGGAGGTTAAAAGCTGAAAGAGATTTCTGGAGCAGACGTTCCAACATGACCTGGTAACAGCAGCATGGGTGAACTCATGCATAAATCCTCATAAATCCTTCATGTTACTTTTTAACAGATTTACAGATGCAAGAGTTGTTCATAGTTCATGAACATGACTCTCACCAAGCTCACACTCAGCTACCCCTCTCCAAGGCTGCCTGTCAGCCACTGGAGCTTCCTGTCCCTGATTCCAGACCTGGTCCCATGCCTTCCCTGCAGTGATTGTTTCAGAGCTCTGACCCTGCTCTGGTTAACATCAGCGTGGAAGAGCCTGGTGTCTGCTGCAAGCTGGATTCTGAGCTACTCTCATCATGCTGCTGTCACAGAAGGCAAATAAGAGGAAGAGAAAAAGCAGAGGGAAGCAATAGAGAAAGTGTGTTTTGAACACGTTTGAGCTCTATGCTTTCTGTGACAGGAGAAGCCTCCCTGGCCTGCAGGGAGGATGTTCAAGCATAGCTGTGCTATGAGCTATAATCTGGCACCTGCAGCAGGACTGTCTCTCCATGCTTCCATCACACAGAGAGCACAGGCACCAGGCTACATCTGACACCAAGACTCTTGTTTCAGCTCTCTAACACGTAGACGTTCTCCTGTTAAATGCTCTCCTCAGGGAGCCGTTTTCCAGCTTCCTCCATATCACTGTTACTTCATGGAACCAGATTATGCCTCTGGTCCCTGCTGGACACTTTATTTCTGGAGCTGCTTTTGGTCCCCCTCCCATCCACACTCCCAGGCTGCCGCCACATCCTGCTCTCACTGCAGCTGAACAGGGAGAGGACAAATGCTTGCCTAAAAGCCTGTCAGCTCCCAGCAACATTTTTTTACCCCCTCGAGTCAGCAGAACTATGAACAACTCTTACATCTGTAAATCTGTTAAAAAGTAACAATTGCTCCAAAAGCAATCTACTATTTTTATGAATGAAGAAAAAAAGATGCCAAGTCTCTCAAATAAAACAGCAAAGAACAAAAGCATCTTGCAACTTCCAGCATGTCACAGCAGCTACTTTTGCATGTCTACCCAAAATAAAACAAAGACAAGAAGCCAGATTTGCTCACCATTCCACAAACAGTACAACCAAGTCCTCTTGATCAGCATAGTTTTCAATGCCTTCTTTCAGCAGTCGAACTTTCTGCCCTCCACCAATAGAGTTGGGCAGCTCACCACCTTTCCATTCTTCACCTTTTCCAAGAACCTGGAATAAGAGGTAAAAAAAAAACCCCACTTTTTGCTAGTACCCAAACCTGTGAGGCTTTTTTACAGCAGACCCTTATTGAAAACAGATGCTAAGGCAGAAGCAACACATTAAAGCATAGCAAGCCAGCACTTCCAGCATCGTAGGTTTTCCATGTCTGAAGCAACGTTCAGCACAATGACATCACTGCAAAAACATGAGAGAGACATTTCTTAACCAAATAAGAATCAAGCAATTGCCTGCTACTGCCATTTACTCAAATGTGTCTCCTTCAGGCAAAAAAAAAAGTAGAAAAAAAGCTAAAGATTGTTTAAAAATTTGTATTAGAAAAAGATTCTGAATGAGACCTCTAAAATTCAATAACATCCCTTTAGGAACAGGAGGCACAAAAGACCTTGGTGGATTAGGGTATAACTAATTCAAATTGCAAGTTTTTTGTACAAAAAGGAAAGGACAGGTTTCACAGTACACAGTCATTGCTAAAGCTGAGTTAAACATAAAACTCCTCCCCAGCCAAGCACTATAGCAGATTACATGTCAAAAAAGGAAAAAGTTCTTAATGTATTTTGAACATAAAGTTTTTGGAACATATAAAGCCTAGAAGAACTACATTGCATGATGTTTTGCACAAATCTGCAAAGCTAAAAGATGTATCCAGAGCTCAGGCTGCTCAGGTGCTCTAGTACAGCTTTATCATATTAAGAAAGGTTCTCTCAGTCCTCTGAATTCAGTGGTAGAAGTCAAAGACCCAAATCATTTCCTATTTATAGTGCAGGCACTGTGGTAAGTAAGAAGAAAAATTTCATAACAGCATATGAATTCCTGGATTTTCTCTTGGCAGAACCAATTTGTGGGTAAAGTGTAGAAGGTTAGTGCCCTCCCTTTTTCCCAAGGTCATGCAGAGGCCAACCTAAGTATGTGACATACAGAGGCATGGAGCAAGGCAGAAAAGGCTGGAAAGAATGATAGAAACACATTGTCCTATCAGAAATTACAGGCTCCTGGGAAAGACAGAGAAATTTTCAGTTGTGAGCCTCCCTCCTTCCTTGCAGCAGTGTTCCAGCCTTACTTAAGGGAAGCAATCCAAAGCCCTGGAGTACAGTACAGATCCCAGAAGTGTTCATACAAACAAAATCAGCCACACTGAAAAACGAGGCTCTGTGATAAAATGTGCCAGAACCTGTGAGTGAGGAGGATGCTTACCATGATGGCTACAAGCCCCTAAAGCAGCTCCTAAGGCACTGGAAGCATTTCCCTCCCATGGTGGTTCACAGGGGCATCAGCAGGTAAGCAACAGGGAGAGCAGCAAGTGCCCTTCCTGCCCCCCAAGTCTGTTGTTGTTTCCCTCTGTCCCAGCACACAATGAAGCTAAGGCAAGGTCAGCTACCATTTACTGGTTCTGTTTTACAGCATAGACAGCACAGATATTTGGTACAAAACACACAATACCTTTACTGTGTAGTTGAAATGCTTTGCAGTTCGCATGAAACGGTGAAAGCCATCGGTTTCTTTAGTTGCTACAGTAAAGACTAGAAGTTTATCTGAGGAAGAAAAGGAAAGAAAAGGAAAGAACATGTATTAATATGCTTTCAGGGCACAGTTTGTGACATAAAAAGCAATGAACAGCAGCACGAGCTCAGGGGGCTCTCATTCAAAGAGAGGAGGCAAATACGCTGCCACAGTATAGGTGTGAGACATTACCAAACAACAACTGCTATGGGCAAGGTGCTGTATTTTAAATTATCCTCTGGAAGACAAAGCAAATAAGTCTATCTACTCTGTAAACAACTAGTTCAAGACACAAAAACAAAGCTAGTGTGACTACTAGACAAGAAGAAAACTTCAAAACAAAATAACTTGCTACTTTTCAGTCTGAGCTAGTGCTGTTACCTCTTACCACAGGACTGAGTGGTGGGTGGTAAGAGAACTTCACCCAACCCCAGTAGCTCCCCTGAAAGCCAATAGTGCATACCTTTCATGAAAAGGAGTCAAAAAATCCAACCAATGAAACCAGTCCCTCAGCAAACAGAGTTTAATGCTTTTAAGTCCTTGAGTAAGTCCTTGACAAAAGAGCAAGGAGTTTGATTGGTTGTTTTTTTTTATTCAGAGCATACATACATTACAGCACCACTAATTTTGCCCTCTTCTTGAACATAGGCAAGTGGCCATGCAACCAATTTCCTCTTTACATTCCACAGCTTTTAACACAGTTCAAACAGGGTCATGAATTTCCACTAAATAGCTTCCCAATTAAACTACTGAAGAACACTTAGAACCCAATGCAATATGCTGCATAATGAAACTAAATAATTTGCAGATATGAGAAGGTTTTATCCCTATCTGAAATCAAGTATTTAATCAAACCAGCCTGGATGTCAGAATACATTGCAGCTTTCCCAATTCAGGCCAAGTTCAAGCAATAGCTGTGCTCTAACCAGAGCCCATGAGATCAATCCTTACAATAAAATTAATCACCTTTGATGAGTATTCCAGACAGAGTGCCTGTTACTGCATTATTTGACAAAAAACATCTTCTGGATTTACCTTCCTCAATCCAGTAACATGTGCAAGAAGTGTCTGCTATGGAAAACATTCCTATTAACTCTTCAGCCTCATCCACCACCACAGGCTTAGCAGCCTTCAGACACCCAGGACATCATCCTGAGTGTATTCAAACCACTCTCCCCTTCCCATTTTGTTTTGTGACAACAGCAAAAGTTTACACAAAAGATGATGATCCAGTTCCCACGTTGTAGGAGAAATGCACATTGCAACTTACTCATGTGATGTTCTGCAGCCAATACTTCAAGTGTATTGACTCAGGTAGAAATACCTGTCAGAATACAGACATAGTTTGTAGAGAAGCATAAAAGCTCTGTTCTAATGAAATTCACGTCTGCCTGAAGTACCACAGCAGACAAACTCTGCAGACCAGTCTTAGGTGGCACTTGGACTGTTTCCACTGAAGTACAGCTCAGATTCATCTCTAGTCACCAGGTCACCTCCAGAGCATCCTGCCAGGTCTGACAATGGTCTGGCTGCTCCATCCTCACCAGCAGCCCCACTGGTGTACATGGGGCAGAGCAGGGATAAGACAAGCACATGTGATACTTTCTCTGCTTTTGCTACTGGTCTCAGTTTAAGGGTGTTCCTGACTCAGGTGGTGTTTCTGCAAATTGCAGAACACTTGATCTGCTTTGTGACCTTGCTCTTCCCTAGACACTCCTTGAACACATGTAACCTTTAAGCAGTGACAGCACCCTGTGCCCAGTGCCTACACCACCAAAACCAACCAGTGCCTTGAGCAAGGCTCCTGCAATTTTATCTGACACTGCCCAAGTTCCTCAGCTACAGATGACATCTCTACCTGCCCTCCCCGCTGCACACAATTTTGTGGATTTCTCTCACATCCTGCTATCACTTTATTTTTTTTTTTCCTTGGGTGGGGAGGTCTGGGAGGCATGCCTGTGAACAGGAGGGCAAGACAGAGTCCTTTTCCTCAAAGGTCCTAGAGACAATTTTAACTGCTAGCTCTACCGAACCAGACACTCCTGCAATACAATATGCAACAAAGAAGAAACTGGAAGTATTGTAAATTCTTCCATCAACTCAACTTGAACATCCAAAAATTTTGGAAAGCCAGATTTGGAAGATAATTTGCTCCACCTTTTTCCCCCCTTAAGTGCTAGAAGACTTTTGTAGCAAAGAATCAGAAGAAAATTCCCCAAATACATCTCAAAAGGACAGGAGGCCCTCAGAGTACAATGAGTTCACATGGATTCACAAAGACAGAAACAGAGCAATAATGGCTCAATACTTTCCAAAGGTATTACAAAGATCATGCAATTTCAAGTAATTCTACTGAACTTGCCACAAAATGAATAAAGAACATTGTATCTTAGACTGTGATTAAAACAGAATTGAAGGCAGAGGAGGGTTTTCCTCTATGAAGGAAAGACTACTTTTTGTTCAAGCACCACATTTTCAAATTACAGGGAACTGGAAAAATCTGATCATACCAGAATTGCATCATCAAGCCAACTGGATCCATCATGAAAAGTTTCCTAGGTGACCAGATCACTGACTATAACCACGGAATTTGGTTTGAAGTAGGCATATTTCACACCTACACATTGCTAAGAAATGCTAGCAGCAAAGATCTCAAAAATCTGTACTTGACAACATGATGTAAATGACAGAATGTGGGCTGCATCAGATTCCTTCCACAGTTACTAAGTCAAAGAAAGTTTAAACTAACATACAAGTACAGTTTGGCAAGCAAAAAATAATCTACTGTTCTTTATGGGATATTGTTACTCTCTCTTAATGGAATACACATTATTCATGTATTTTAAGATTCACTATTGAGTCTGGTATGTTACTTGACTTTTGTGGAACAGGAGGAAAGAATAATGTGCCAAATCATAAGGATTTCAAGCTGAACTATACAAAATTTAAAAAGCTGAGCAGGCAAATAGTACAGTTTATACTGATATGAAATGGTCAAAGAGGCTGTACTGCACCAACAGACAATGAAGCAATCTAAATAGGCTGCCAGATTGGAGTTTGCAAACAGCCACAGAACAAAAAAAAAAAAAAAAAAGGTATTTTAAAGGCACTATTTACAAGGGAAATGTTTTCTTTTCAACATGCTTACCCACGGTCCTTTTTTTATTAGACTTGAAGAAGTTTAAGAGGCTTTATTTTATGTCATTGTTGCACCACTGACTTTTAAGTGCAGGTGGCACTTAATTTTTTAAGTGCAGCAGAACTTTAATTACAGCATTTGAAGTCTCCTTAGAATTAGAGTTTCTTTCTAGATGACTTAGTCTTCACTGGGGCCTCTTTTGTTTTGGTTTGTTTGGTTTTTGCAGTGGTTTGTTCTTTTGGTTTTTTTTCTAAGCTGTGTCTGACCAAAAAGCATGCTTTTATTCTATATATAGTATAAATAGAGAGACAATGGAAACTGCAGTAAATGATAGTTACCTTGGCACATTATAGAGGGTGTTATTAACCAAATGAGGAAAGCAGAACCATTCTCCTCCAGCTAATAAAAATATTACCGTAGTTCCTGTAGGCTGCTGTGACTATATTTAGATGTGACAACTTGAGCAGTTTCACTGGCAGATTTCCACTAAAGGTGGCATGGGAGATGTCTGTTTCTTCCAGTGGGAGTGAGTGAAGAGAATGCTTCTGACCACTAAATACTTCTGCTATTTTCAACTTCATTCACTTTGAAAAACCTACTCCTTGCTTACTACATTTAGGTACAACAACTTCTTGGAACACTTATCCCAGTCATGCTTAGCAACACCGATATAAAGTGACTTTCATGATCTCACAGGAGTGTCAACGTGAAGCACAACACTCCCGAGGCAGTATGTTTACCCAAGTGTCATTTCCATTTCAGGATGTGCTCAGCTATTTCAGCTGCTGCCACCCACAGTGTCCCTGGGCACAGAGCAGGTTTGGCCCCAGGACGCCCTGTGGGTGCAGAGGTTCAGGGCTGCACCAGAGAGGCTGAGTGAGTGCCCAGTGCCCCCAGCAGCATCCCTGTCTCCAGCTGTGCAGTGAAGACCCAGGCACAGCAGTGGAAGGATGTCTGCAATTACTCAGAACCCAAGCTGCCTGGTACTCCCCAGTGAGTGCTGCAAAATCCCCACAAGGAATTCCAGCTGCAGCTAGACACCATTCCTGCTTCACCATCCCCTCCACAAACCCCCACCCTCCATCGAGGTGTCCACCCCTGTGTCATCCTACGCACAGGCTTGAGCTCTGCAGTTCAACTCAGACTATCCACCCCACACAGGAACAAATACAACCTTGGGAGTGTCTTCCAACAGGAACAGCATCCTCAAAGTGCAAACTTCCATGAGACCAGGAACACAGCAGGTGGTCCCCCTGCTTCCCACTTGCAGGGTGCCAAGATGGCACGGAGGGTATGGGCTGGCAGCTCCCCTGCACACAGCCTGCCAGAGGCACCTTGGCACTCACCCAGGGGATTGCTGAGCTTGGCATTTATTTCCACAAGTCAGTTTGTGTAAAAAGGAAATGTAAACCCTATGCTGAAGTTCAACAGGAAGGCATGAAAAAAATCTCCCAAGAGCTCCATGCCAGGTATGTGTTCGGTTACTAGGACGAAATTGTGTCAGACAGATTTCCGATAGTTACACCCACAAAACAGCTGCTCTGTTTTGAAAACAAGCCTGAGAGGGCACAAGTTTAGCCAAGAAAAGTATATCCAGTGACTAACAGAATTCATTTTTACATGCAAATTAGAAACCCTCTAGCACACAAGCTGTGAAAGACAACAACAGTGCACAAGCAGCACATGCAGCACATTAGGAAATCCAGTGAAAGTTTATCGAAACAACTCACTTTTCTAGTCTTTTTTTGCTGCTATCTTCAGGGACCTGACTGCATCATAAATATTTATTTCCAGAAAGAAGATCAATAAACCAGATGCTTTGCCTTCAGTGAATTGCCTGGCAAGGTCTAAGCCAGGAATTGCCGTGGCAGGACCACTTTAAGTAGCGGTGACCTTTCTCCTTGTATCCTGGCAAAGAAGCATGCAAAGAACTGCAGTCATTCCTCACACACCCACATGGTTCCTATTTATCTTGAATGAACACTCTCAGAGATTACTACATAATTTCTACCAGGGGTTGTGGGCACTGGTACAGTAGCTTCAGAGCAGCCAAAACTGAGGATATTGCACACAGCCACACGGAAGCTGACACTTAGCCCTTGGATTCAAGCACTACAGACTTCTCTGGAGTAGAAGTGAGCTGGAAGATCAAAGGACATCTGTTCATAGTACCACATTATGACATTAAAATCTATCTCTGTCTTTAAAACTAGTGGCTTATAATGGTAAACAAATGATGTTTGGTACTTGTAATACGTTCTTACCCATATTCTAGTGTCCACATAAAACAGCTTACTTTCCTGTTTGCAGATTACATCCCACTCTGAGCTGCTCAACACAAGAATGATTGCTAATTTAATGGAAAGATTGATACCCAAAGTCAGTTATTACAATATGCAAAATAAATCAACAGCAAGCTAATAAATGAGTTGCTAGATATCACAGAAAAGGCTTGAAAACTGGAAGGATACTAGGAATACTTCTATGGGTTTAAGAAAAAAAAAAACACACAAAATGGAAAAGAAAGGTCTGGTAGTACTAAAGCATAATCTGGACAGATACCTGGAAGAAGCATATGGATGCATCCAAGCTCATTGATAAAGCTGTGTAATTATCTACTATGTCTCCTGAATCTCTGGTAATGTGGGAAACCAAGAGGATACAGTTTCCCACAAAAACAAAAAAAGAAAAATAAAAAAAGGAAGGAAAAAACCTAAACAAACCCCAAGCAAAGCACAGACTTGATTCAGCATGCCTTGACACCTCATAGAAGCATTCTTCTCTGTCATTGGAGGAATGCACTAAAGCTCAACACAACTGAAAAAAACTGTTTTCAGCATGGGTTCCTCTTGTCAAACTTAAAGAGCACAAAGCCCAATTCCTCCACATGCTTTCATGGCAAGCTGAAGCTCTGCAGATAACTAGAGAATGACCAGGGGTGTCAACAGCAACTTCCCTATTTATTTGGACTGTATGTTCAAAATCCCAAGAACCATTAAGTCATCTAAAATACCACAGAACACTTTCAAAATCCAGATCTTTTAGCACAACACAATCTTACAATTATCACTGACAAAGGCAATATTAGACTTCACAAAAAGGAGTCTGGATTTTCCACTATGAATAGGAGTTATTGCCTAAACTTGGGATTCTGTGTCAAAATATTTGAAAATCCGCATACTCTGAAAAGATGTCAAACAGATGGAGATGGGAAAAACCCATCATATACAACGTAACCATGATTATAAGTTATACCTACAGACATATGCTTGGTTACTGTAATCCAGCAGCAAACAAAGATGTTAAGTACACAATGAGAAAAACACAAACTATATGTGTGCATATTTATGTATATGCACATCCAGTGAGAGCTTATGACGTACATATGCTCAAATAAAGTAGTAAGCCAACAGAAGAGTTTCTGGTCAAATAAAACTTTTGGCATAAAGAGAAAAGACAGAGCCATCCAACAGCTGTTTATTTTCCCCCTAGGATTCTTTAGAAACACAACAATGTGCTGAAATAGCAGACATGGTCATCTTCTTTTCTCAGGAAATAAATGTGCATTACACTGCAGGAGGGGGAAAGATGACTGGGGCATAAAACAATACTACTTCCTACTTGGGAGTCCTGAAGTTTTTTTTAATCTGATCTTTATACAATGCAGTCATCTTCCGCTCTGCACAGAACACTGCTGCATGCCTCCACTCATGCCACACTTCACTGCTTCCCCGAGAGGCAGACTGGTTTCAAAGTCCCACTAACCACAGCTATGATCCCATAATAAGATTGGATTCTCTGCAGTTCCGTAGTATGGTTGGATTGATGCTAAAAACTGTCCTTGAATGGGAGATAAAATATGTTTGAAAAGCTCATGAAAGATCAGAAAGTGGTACAAGTTAAAATAAATTATAAAATTAGAATTAACAAATAGCAAGAGCAGTCATGGATTGCCAAACATCTAGTGCATGCTGATTTTCTATACCAATACAATTCTTCTGTGAGAGAGAAGGTTTTCTAAGAACCAATGCCTTTAAAGGCCAGAATTTGAAGAAACTGACCTTACTGTACAGACCTCAGTTTGATCTGTTTTCCTCTGTATGACAAACCTCCCTTTAATCACTGCACTTCTACGCATACATGTCTTACTGCAAAACACAGACAGTAACACACACATTACTTTTGTAATTTCCAAAAACGTATGAGATTCTTCTTGGCCAGCTACTAACATATTTGTAAAAATTTTTCTTTTGATGGTATAAAGTTATTGCAGAACTAATGGAGGTATACAGGTATCACCTCTGCTACCACCTATTTTTTATACTGATTCAACCTGAAGGAAAAAAAAAAATTCTGTCTTTAAGCCATTGCAAACAGTTTATAACCACAGTTGGCATTTATGGTTATTATTGGCATTTATCAGGATCAGTCAAAGCATGGGCTGTCTGTGGATAATCCTTCCTGTGCTCTTCCACGTTATCTGTAAACCCTCCCGAGGTTACTGAGCAATAGCTACTGGCATTGAAGCTGCCAACTTTCCCAAGCCAGGAAGAGACCTAAAAAAGGCAAGAAGCTTTCAGGAGCATTCTAGGGAAAGAAATATACAAAGTATCATTGCCCACTTTCAAACAGCTGGTACTGTTGCAACTTCCTCAGCCACAGTACCTGCAGCCTGTTACAGGGCTCTCCCTCTTCAAGCGTTTTACAGGAACAAAGAAGCTGAGTTAGCAAAAACACACCCTTAGACTAAGCAGGAGCTGCTCTCAATTTACTCACAGTAGAGAATCTATGTTAGATTAGCACTTGCTAACACACAGCCCCTGGACAGGACACTACATTTTTTTTCCTTTTCTACAAACTGAAATTCCCTCAGGCTTTAATTCACAGCTCGCAGTGGTGTGAACAGGCATTCTCCTCTTCCATGCAGACTGACTCAAATGGCAAGTGTACAGAGCTGCTGCTCACTGCTGTCTTTTCTCACATTGTTTCTGATGTCACACCGATACAGCAGCTAAAACAGTTACATTAAAACGATCAAATGTTGAACAGAGACAGTTCAAAACCAATTAAATAAAAATTTGTGACACACAAATCACAGCTCTTTCTGTGTATGTTTATCCATACCTACACACACATTCAAAGGTTAGCAGGAACTCCCAATACACAACTGATTTCAGGAAACATTTGAAAGCTGATTATGTCTCAGCTCTTAACTTTCTTTCATTCAGAAGTATTGGATATATAGTCAACAAGAGCTCATTAAGAACTGTATGTGCACTCATCAATCACGCACGTCAGCCCTTAGTGCAGCACTGGCCAGTGCTCAGGCCTGCACTCACTCTAATGCAAGATTTCCTTGTTTTGATAGTTAAACAAGCCAAATACAAGCAGCAGTAAAGTGCTTTTCCATCAGCTTCAGAGGACTTGGATGAGACTCTACGTACTGAGTCAGCTATTCTCTAGTAAAGCAAAGATAAGACATGTTCCTTAGTTCCCAAACGAAGAAAAAAAAATAAAATCGACTATTTGTAAATGACATCTTTGCCACGCATGAAGGAACTCCTAGCTGCCTAACTTCCTGACAAATGGGGAACAGATCAGGTTGCAGCTGTTTATGGGTGCCCAAATAGAAATGAAACCACAAACATCTTGAGAGGGAGTGGATGGAGTCATGGCACAGGCTGTGTCTTGTCTGAACGCACAGCTTGGACAGCCTCGCTATAAACTGTCATCAGGGCTGTGCAGCTGAGAGCAGGACACAATTAGCATCAGCTGGCTAAGTGAGAAAGTTTACTCAGCTTCTGCCTTTTTGCAGCCTTGCCCTCTCTTGTCTCTCTCATAAATATGTATCTGCAAAAGAGCATGTTCCTTCTTGGGCTGTTGTTTAACAAACCCAGCTGTTTAAACAGAAGCGGTCGCACACAGCACCAGGCATTGCTGAAGTCAATCTTTTGACAGCTAATCAATCCACCAGTGAAACTCAGCAGTTAAGATTTGCAATAATAGTTTCTCCTTCGACTAGTCTTTAAAAAAAAAGAAAGAGGAATTCAGCTAGAAGTGGAGCCATTCTGAAGACCCACAGCTATCCTTCACCAACCTTTGTGCCTGCACCGTAGTTCATGTTGTAAGCAGATGCTACCACCCAGATCAGTCAGTTCATTTGAAAAAGCTGCCCTACAGCTCCACATCTGGCTCTGTGTCTGAACACTGGACATATAAAATTCTTCACACACGTGACACTACCCCAGAAATAAATTTAAAAACCCACATACTTTTCAAAGTTCCCCATTCTGTGTGCACAAGAAATTCAAACTCCACACTTTGCCCTGTCCTGTACAACTCAGTCTTTCAAATCACGAAATAAAAATTCTGTCCTACTTGTGACACAAGACACCATGACATGGCATATATATGATGTATATTTAAAGGTGTTTTTAATATCATACATTTTACCCAGCAATTTCTGGTATTAAAGTTATGGGCCTGGTTCTGATCCAACACAATGACTTTACAGTGAAGTAAGGCAGAATTAAGTAAAATGCTTACAAAGACACTGTATCAAAGTATTATGTGAATGACAAAATTAGACAATCTATTTTTACTTTAAAAAAAAAAAGAAAAATTAAAAGATCAATCCTATCAGAAGTTTATTAGTTTCTACACAGGTGATATCAGGAAGAATGGGCTCATTCAGCGCATTAAAACAGAACTACAGGCACAGAATCCATTCTCAGAGGAGTGGCACTTAAATGACAAGCCTATTTTTGTTTAGCATTTTTTTGTCTTTGTTTCCTTACAGTATGTTTCCATTAATTACAAATACTGCAGCTTTAAAAACATACTTGCTCTTTCCTTACAAAAGCAGATATCTGGGATAAAACGGCAACCTTATGTATTTAGTCTCCTTATCATCAGTATAATAAGTTTGATTTTTAAAATCAAACTTACCTTTGGAAAAGGTGAGAAGGAAAAAAGGTGAAAGGAAAAAATTGAGAAGCAGTTCTATTAATCCTAAAGCTACTTGTAGCATCAGGCTGTGCTTGCAAGCATGTATTCCTTGAGAGTTAAGTGTCATTTGTTCTCTAGAGCTACATTACCACACAAGAGACACAAACCTGCTGCTAATCTGTTTGGTCAAGCTGTATTTTGTGCTGGAGAGAACCCTGCTACTGTTCAAATTAAGAGGGATCAAAACTATTCTTCCCTTTCCAACCTGTTTGCAACTGGTCTCTCAAAAACTATAAAAAAATAACATTATAAACTAAAACAAAAATGTCCTTACTGCAACCATGCTTACTCCTATGACAAGGGAATTCACTTGAACAGCATGTCAATTAATTTGTAATTCAGACAAATGGAAAGATACTGCTTTTGATTACACAGTGCAATAGTGCTAATTCAGCAGACAAACTAAACACTTCCCCATGAAAAGACAAAGTCACTTATACTTAAGTAAGCAGCAGAGAAGGAAAAAGCTAAAAACTTGCCCATAAATTATGACAACCCCAGAATATGCCACCAACCTAAAGAAAACCTGAGAAATAATGTTAGTTTAGATCCTTGACAGAAATACATTTCACACAAACCACCCCTGGCTCAGATAAATATAGCAGTCATTCCACTGTGCCCCTTCAGTGCAATTTACAGCATCCAGTGCGGATGAGAAAGGTCTCCTTGCTTTAACTGAAAATGCATTTTACAATCAAAGTTCCAGTAACCCCAGTGTATATCAGAGCAAAGCAAGGACACATCCAACCCTGTGGTGTACTTCCACAGCTTAATTATTACCTTCCTCTATGAAAAGAAAGAAAAGCCTGACCAAATAAATCTACAGGGGTTTTTGTTTGTTTGTTTTGTTTGTTTTTTGCCAAAGAGACTGGCATTAAGGAGCCTCTAACCCAAGTGCTACGGAGAACTCAGACTGCAAACCTTGGGTGCCTTCAAGGATGAGTATTTGCCAGGAAACAATACATGCTGAAAGCACAACTTTGCTGCTCTGCACCTCTACCAAAATGTTTGCTTATTTTTAACTAACTCCAAACACCCACACCTCCCACTACACACTGTTTCATTTGCCATTCACTATTTATTTCAAAGCTGAAGGCTAAACATATCTCCATGAGTAGGTAATTCCCACGTAAGTGGTGCACACTGATGGTACCTGCATGATGTGCTCCAGACAGGTAACCCAAGCACTGCCTACTGCACAGTCAGTTCTGGGTTCATCAGCCTCTGCTTTTCCCCTTCTCCTCGAAGGGGCAGCTTTTTCATACATTCCTCACAAAAAAAGTACAAAACTCCCAAGAGATCTGGAGGAGGTTTTTCCACAACACAGGTTTATGTAGCAGCTTTAGGTACAGTGGTGACAAGAGGAGACAGACTCCACACCAGTAAAGAGGCAAGAGACAGAAAACTGGGCAGAGACAGAGGCAGGCAGAGTGCTGTGCTTATGGCCTCTCCTTCCCCAAGCATGCCGAGTCTGTCAGTACTTCTAATAAGTATGTCAGGATGGTTGAATGGCTAAATTTTCTTGTTTGGGCACCACAGGTAACCCAGAAGGAAAGGCCTATCGATCGCTGTCACTCAGACCACTTAGGCTGAGCCCAAATTAACCGAAATGGCAGCAGTACATGCTGTAACTCAAAGCGAGTCCTCCCAGAGTTAGACCAGCCAGCAATTACTGCTTGAATCCCTTGTGACCAGCAATTGAGGGACACTGGGGTGGAGGAGAGCCCAGAGGCTCAGAGCGCTCCAGAGCCAGCTGAGCCACCACACTTCCCAGTCCAGCTGCTCTGGGAAGCCACCCACGCTGCTGGAGCCCCTCAAGCCACCCCTCCTGCTTTGGGAGGGCACACAGACAGCAACAAACCATGGGGCCCACTTCAAACCATGCGGCCTGATGGCCACCATCACAACCTGGGCCCCAACGCCTCAGCGTGGCTCCAGCCAAGCCTCCACAGCCGCTCTGGGGAACAGACTCAAAGGCTGCAAAGTCATTTTCCATGCAAACAGCTGATTGATAAAACATCCTAGGTGAGAACATCTACATCTGCTGCCAAGAGAGTGTCTGCCTCTCACACAATCACAAATGTCATTTCCACTGACTTTGTGTGTCACAATAAGCAATCTGCAAGCAGCAAGCGTGGTGCAATGAAAATATTTCAGCGCTGATGTTTTAACACAAACTTTTGCATCTCCACCACACAGGAGCCAGTGTTTCAGAGCTCAACAGTGCTCTTCTCTGTGACTGCCTGAAACATAATCCTGTGGCCAAGGAAGGAGCGCAGAGGGATTTCTGCAAACCCAGTTTGCCATAGGGCCGCACTGATTGCTCCCTGAAAGCAGTGCTGTGCAACAGGCAGCTCTCCTGAAATCACTTTTCCAAGACTTTCTGAGTAAGGTCTTATTAAAAAATAAAGATGCAGCTTGGCAGCTGGTTCCAGATAGTCTTGTTAGAACTTTTGTAGCAAACAAGCAACGCTAACGGACTGCAGTAAAAACGGACATGTAAAGTGTGCCTTCACCTGCTGTTTTTACATTGATTTGTACGAAGTATCAAGAAACTAGAAACTGAAAAACAGATTTCTAGAAATAGAGGCACCATAAGGTCTGTACTTCTTCAAGTAATACAGCACAGACTTGGGGAAAACATTTAAGGGTTAAAACTGGAATAAAAACAACACAGCAGGCAGTGTCTGAGGTCAAGAAACTACTCTCAGAGTGGATTCAGTTCAGCAGAGATTGCTACAATTCAGGCTACTCATGTCTAAATTAAAAAGAATTAAGGTCTTGCTTCATGAACACCTTACCAGTGCACCTACCAGTGCTTTCTTGCACTGTAACTTGCGTAGAGTCATTTTTATTATTGATATAGACAAAGTAGTCTATTTTTGGGTTGCTGAATCATACATTGCTGTCTGGAATAGGGACTCTGCACACATTTGAAAAGCACAAAGATTAAAGAAGAATCCTTACCATGTCAGCTATTAGTTTACACCAGCCTGAGAGCCCACATTTCAAGTGCACAGTTAAAACATTATTTGAACAGTTATACTTGCGAGAATAACTGCTTGCCATAACTAATTTCCAAAGAAGTTCAACTTACAATCTCACTGCCCTGAAAACAGGGATAGGAGGTCAACTTTCTGCTCGAACCTGTCCCTGGAGGGTGCATTCCGAGGGTCAGCAAAGGCTGAAGGGTAATGCCCACACCCTCCCCAGCGCACAGAAACCAGACCATAGCCTTCAGAGAAGTACTCTGAATGACCAAAAGCAGCAAAGTATTATGAAAACTGGAAAATAGAACTTCATTGAGTGGTCTGGTATTCTTCAACAGCTTTTTTTTTTAAATCATTTAAACTTTCTATACTACTTTTCAACTAAATCAGTAGTCTTAATATCAAAGTTAGAACTTGCTGCTCAAATAAAGAAGCCTCCTTGTTCCCCCCAGAAGAAATTAAGTTAGATACTAAGAATAACTTGATAACTCTTGAGAAAACAAGACAAGAAATGAAACTATTTTGGATTTCATGTGATAATAATGTAGTGGGACGAAATACCTTTGTATGCGTAGAAAATAAATCAGAAGTACAGACTCTAAACAGCATTATAGCAAAAAATAGGTTTTGGCATATTGTTGGACATACATGTGCTTGGACACCTCTCTCTGAGAGACTTTACTGTATACATTTATTTATTTTACATGCTGAAGATAAAATTTCTTTCTACATCCCGGCTCCTTGAAGCAAACACCACTACACGAGTGAAAGGCAGGGAAGGCTCTGCAGGACGGGAAGGGGCACTGGAGTCTCCAGCCGACTTTTGCACTTAAGTAGGAAACCTCATCAGCGGTTGCTCAAGCTCAGAGAAGCAGTGACTGATGCTATTGCTCCTCCGAGCACTGGAAAAATATGTTCATCAACACCTTGTCTCGTGGAGACGGGAGAAAAAGGGCGGGGGAGCAGGCAACGAGAAACTTTAGGAGTCTCAATTCCCCTTAAGGAAAACTTTTTTTGGTTTTTTTTTTTGTTTTTTTTTTTTTTTTTTTTTTTTTTTTTTTGCCCTTAAGTGGAATTAGGCATCTATGAACTCCTGGGCGGGTTAAGACTGTTTCAGCCGAGCGGTTCGTCTCGACAACAACCCGGGGAGCGCTGCCCCGGCGGCCCCTTCCCCCAGCGCCGAGCTGCTCCGCGTTACCGTGCGGGGCAGGGACGGGCCGGTGGGAAATAAATAAATAAATAAATAAAAATAATTAAATAACCCGGCGAAGCGGCGGGTCCCAGCGTTCCCTTCCTGGCGGATGTTGCCGAGCCGCCAGGCACAAAGCGGCCGATGCCGCCCGGCCAGCAGCGCATCCCCGCCACCCGCACACACCTCCCGCGGGCACGGCCACCGCACCGCAGCCCCCGCACCGCACCGCAGCCCCCGCACCGCACCGCGGCCCCCGCACCGCACCGCGGCCCCCGCACCGCGCTCACCTGCGGGGCCGGGGCGCCGCTCCGCCGCCGCCGGCAGCGCCAGGGCCAGCAGCGCCAGCAGCAGGAGCCGCGGCCACCGGGCGCCGCTCCTCGCCATCTTCGCCCTCCGCACCCGCCGGCCTGCCCGCACCACCAGCCCCCAACAGCGGGGGAAAGGGGCGGGCGTGGAAAACGAGAGGGGAGAAGGCGCCTGGGGACCGCGGCGGGCAGACAGCGCTCCTCCTCCGCGGCGGGCAGGAGCCACGGGCGCTCCCCCCGCGCCGGGCTTTATACGGCGGTGGGAGGGCCGGCGCAGCGAGGGCACCGGCGGCGCAACAGGAGCCGCCGCGGGCGCACGGTGCCGCCGCCGCCGCCGCCGGGGAGGGGCGAGCGGCCAAGCCCCGCCTCGGCCCCGCCGCGGGTGCGGCGCTGCACAGGCGCGGCCGCGGGGATGGGGCCGGTGGGCCGGGAGCCGCCGGGCATCGGCCGTGCCAGCCGGCTGCGGCGAGCGCTCCCGCGCTTGCTGTGCCAGCAGTTACGCTCGCCCGCCCCGCCAGACACTTGCTCAGCGCTTTCATTGGCCATTATGTCCCGATAAACGTATTCCCCAACACACGATTTTGTGAGTACCTGAGGCCGCTATGCCGTGAGCCCATAGAAACGATGCGACCCTTCCGCCTGTGTGCCCTGATGGCATCGGGAGCGCTCTGCCCCTCCGCTCCGCTTGAGAAGAACATGTCTGTCAAAACCTCCATCGCCTCAGTATTCAGCTGACTTGGTTCGTTTGTCTAATCAAAACACACAAGACTGCCACATTGTTACCATTAAATAATAGCCAAAAATTCACTGCAGGCAAGCTCGGTGATGATAAAGGAAGTGTACTGGCCCACTTTCACTCTTTTTCTTATTGTGATACAAAGCATATTCAAAAAAATACCATAAATGTTTAAAAGTGACAAAAAATTAGAAAAGCAGATGTCAACTTATTGGAATCAGTGAAGATTTACACCTTGGAAATACTATTTGAAGACCAAAGGCATAATCCAAAACAAAAATTAGTGGTGAAAGTAAGATTCATGTATTTGAGTTCCACATATATAACCATCAAATAGACACCTCATTTTTTTATCCTAAATGTCTCTATGGGCTTAACAGATGTTCCTTTTTGGACCTATAGAGAAAGGAAAAAAAAAAAAAAAAAGGGGAAAGAAAGGGAAAACTTGACCTTGACCTGGGCTACTATAGCTCTAAGAAGTGTGTGCTGTTATTTGGAACCCAGGGCAGAAATCAGAGCCTGCATTATTCTCCCAGATACCTTTATGGTTAATTGGAAGAGCTCATTCTTTCTGGATCAGGCTGCACAAACAGCAGGGATGGAGAGCAAACCAAATAAAAAGACTGGGTCTTTGGTCTGGAGGAGCTTCTGCAGCATAGGCGCTCATGACAGCAGCTGCTGGGAACTAAAAATGTAATCATGCAATTGATGGAGAAACAAAAATGATCCTCCAGTTCTTGGGAAATTCATTATGTACTTTTTCCTCCCACCTCTTCCAGGCACACAGAAATTCACCAGAGAACAAGTATGTTTTGAATGCAGACAATATGACCACATCACTGCTCACATCCAGCCTCTGCTCACTCCTCCAAGAAGCAGCACCACTGCTGCTGATCACCTCAGCACAGGAGCTGAAAGCAAGCAAATACCATGACTGGGATGATCCTGCAAGTACATCCATCTTCAGGTTTGGTTTTTCAATAAACAAGTTCAAGAAATTTGGCTAATGGAAAATGAAGATAGAAAAAATATCACAGCTGTAGTTTTAAAGTAGAAAACAGTTTAAACAAGCATTTCAAAAGAGGTCCTCAACAGATCAAATCTCACCTCAGATCCAGAACAGCTTCATGGTAACACTTGTACTGAGAGATAGAAAGTGTAATTGCAAAGCTGGAAAAAAAAAAAAAACTCATTCAGAATAAATCACTAAAGGCATGTAGAACACACTTAGTACCATCAACCCTGAAGGAAATCACAGATTTCTTCAATAAAGTCTGAGAGGAAAAAACAGGACCACTGGGTATAATTTCAGAATACCATGGAGATGATGTCATGGCTCCCAGGGATGGAATGGAAATCAGACAAAGCTTCAGCCCCTAGAATTGAGAGTAAAATCAGTGGCTGATGGTCATGTACATACCCAGTGCTTTGAGAAAGCACAACCATAAGCAGCTGCTTTCGCCAGAGAAAACACACAGGTCCTGAAAGAGTTAGGTGGAAACCAATGGGCATAAAGAGGAGAGAGTGTCCAAGAGGAATCCTAAGAGGCATTTTGTTATCAAAATGTACAAGTAAACAGTAGCAGGGAAGAATGAAAAGAATTGGTGAGAGAACTCTGTAAATATGCAACAGTGAAAGGAAAGGAAATAGCTGGTAAAGACGGATTTCTAAAGTAGGAGGAAAAGGGGTTGAGGGAACTGTCATATAAACACAGCTTACACAGCCCATACCTGTAAGTGCAAGCCCAGACTTGGACTAGAAATTTATACATTTTCTAGTTATTTTCCATGGTCTCTTGAGGGATAGTTTCAATTTTAGACTGTTCTTAGAAAATGCAAGCTTTGTCCCCAGAGAGAAAACAGAGCTGAAAGCTACCCAAAATACTGCTTTCAAAGTGACAGATGTGGTCATGACTTCTCCTACCCCCAGAGGCTTCACTCGGACGTTGGCTGATGGAAAGGAAAATGCTTGTGAAACTCCAGAACAGAGCTGCACCAGCTGTGCAGTGCCCAGGGGCTCTGTCTTGCCCTGCTCTCACAGACACTTGGGTTGGAAATGCTGCTTTTGTGCACAAATACCAACTTCAAGGCCTGAATTGACAGCTGGTGGCTGGCAGACTCTTCAGCTCTCCTGATGCTTTTGCTGGCTGCTTCAGGACTGTATTACTGGTGTAGCAGCTGCAACACTTAAAACACTGCAATATCAGAGCTCCTAAGCTGAGACTTACCCTCAAACCAAAACAATTTTAAATAATAACATAGGCAGTATTGAGTGAAATGTCCAAGTATGCCTGCTAAGCTACGAGGTTAATTCCTGAAGCAATTCCTATTGATGTTCTGAGAAACAGGCTCACATTCTTGCTATTCTCACTATTTGTTCCTTTGATTTTTGACTTTATTGAGCCTTTTTCCCTTTCCTCTGCAAGAAGGCAATTTCTTCATAAGAAATGAATATGTTTTGTTAAGTAGGCATGGAGGACAGCAGAGTTTTAGTTGTGAGGCCTTGAACGTGGGAGCCCAAGGAGTTTTTTTGTCCTAAAACTACAGCAGTAGTGGGGAAAACAAGAATAAGAGCAACTGCAAGCAGTCCTCACTTCCAAAAGTAAATGTGTAAAGTTATTTTCTAACCTCACAACCAGTTACCAAATTTATTTATTTTTCAGACCCTGTGCATTTCAGCAACTCAGCAATAATATTTGAATGAATAATAAGAAATTAAGCTGGCAAGTATTTGGGCAAAATTTTAGAGGACCTCTGCAGAAGACAACAGCTTCCTGAATTGTTTCTAACCCTAATTCCTTTGGTAGCTCTTCTTCAATATTTAGAGAGTTCTTTTTCAGTCTCAGTAACTCCCTGTCTGTATCTGCCCATCTGTACCTCCTTTTCCCTGTCTCCTAATTGCCTGTAGGAAATTATCATGAGGTTAGAAATCCATCTTACCCAAACCACCACCAATTCTATATTTCAAAATGCATGTAGCCAATGCCACGTGGAATGGAAACAAAGACAGTTCACTGCAGTTCCAGCCCACCACTGCAGTCAAAGGGAGAGAGGTCCTGTTGCAGAAAGACTTCTAAACCACAGGAACTTCTTATGATACCTTTTTCACATCCTCTAATTACTCTTCATCTTACTGTCCGTGAAACAAAAACCAGTCTGTGCAGTTGCAGTGCTTTTCCTCTCCTTGAATTTACCTCACTTTTCATCTAGGCCTCAAAAACCATTCTTTTATCCTGGAGCCCCACTAGATTACCTTTTCCACAAATGCTAAAGTGGAGAAGCATTGCTCACTTGAACTTCCTTTCCTAACCTTGTAATACTGAAATTATTCATCATACATTAATTAAAACAAAAGAAAAATAACAAGATTGATGAGTGGAAAGCCACAGACAGAAGATATTTTCAGCAGTTCCCCATCAGCAGCATTCCAAGAATAAAATAAAATCATCATGCAAGGATCCCAAGTCCCTAGCCTCAATGAAGATCATAGTTTTCTAACAGATAATAAAGTTTTGTCTGGGCAAAATCAGATATTCCCCATGTATTTTCAATAGCAGCAGTCATTAGTTATTTGTTATAAAGAACAAATTGATTCGTCTCCTATTCCAGATTTTCCTCTCAAATGTCTTTTTTGTTGTATAAATTTTGTCCTCTTTTTGTGTTACAGCAGTAATTCCATAGCAGCGATTTCACTGCCTGGGTCAAGTAGATATAAACTACAAAATGAAATAAAAGGTTTTGGCTTTTTGCTTATATCATGGATCTAATTTTTTAATCAAAGTAGTTACATAAGTTTGTTTTTGAGAACAGATTAGTAAAAGACCTTTGAGATAGTAAGTAATACAAATTTTTCCAGTTAAATTATTTACCTAGTGTAATTTCTTAAAAAAAAATACTAGTTTTGAATTATAAATTCAACACATATCAGTATTTTACATGAGTCGGGGGTAGCTCAAAATATCTGTTTGCAATTATAGAATAATACTAATAGGAATTGATATTCCAAATTAATTTTAAAAAATAAAAATCCCTTGTCAGTCATAGGAAAAAACCTTCTTCATATATATTTAGTTTAGATGCCTGAAGTTGTTTAAATTTGCCACAAGCCAATGAAACACTAGCATTAAATTATAATTAATTTTTCTTCTTTTTCAAAAAAATATCAATAGGGACATGAAAGTCCATCTGGCAATAACATGGCATTAAACTGTGCACCACACTGTCTGTATGTGTGTGCAAGCCTTTAATAAGACCTCTTCAGTACTTCAACCCTAATAAGAACTCTTCCACAGACAAATTATTTCCAAAGAATCAGGCTAAATGGCACTGAAATTCTAGTCTCGCTCTCTGAAAATAGTTTCTCTTTGGTTGCCTCCCTTTAATTTATCCTGAGTTTCAACCAGAATATTTCTCTGAGCTGCTGCCCCAGTGGTGTGATTATGGCTGTGATCCAACCATGGCCAAGAGCTGCCAAGTGCTCCTCAGGGATGTTAAGCCCCCGCTGATTTCCATGGGTGCTCAGCACCTTTCACTATGGAGCACTGGGGGAACCTTTTGGGCTGGAGTCAGGGCTTCTTTCCCAAACCACCCAATCAGAAATTGCTTCATTTCATTCACTCGTTTATAATTTTAGCTATAAACAGCCCATATGAGCAAAAGATTAATAGGGCTAGCAAGCATTTCCAGGGTATAATCGGCTGTCATCCCATAATTACTCAAAGAGATTGAACGAGTGGCTTTGAAATTACAAGGAGAGTTGCATTCTTTTACTGAGATGGGAGCAGCAAGACATGAATACCCATGAAAAGCCCTGCTAAGTTTTTGTCTGTGGTCCATCCTTTAGCATTTAGGACACGGTTGCTCCAGCCTCAAGGGCCTATCCTGTGATACAGAAGTCACTGAGCACCATAAGAGTATTAATCCTGCTGATCTGGCCTTAAACCAGATGCATTAGACCTCTGGTATTGCTTCTGGTGGACACAAAGGTCTGATCCTCATTTTTCACTTCCATTACATTCATTTTTATGTGAAAGGAACTTAGAATTAAATCCTGCAGAGTAATCCCTGCTGATCATGGTTGATCTTGTAAAGATTTCGCTCCCATCACCCAATAAACCATAAAATGCTTCCCAGAGCCTCAAATGAGAGGTGTTGAAATGCACAATTAATCAACATGACTAAAGTGTTGTTTTTGTTATAGTTTGGGGATGCAGAAAAGAATATAATAGAAAAGGAAGCAGCATCCAAGAAAACTGGCAAAAAGAAAAATAATTTTAAACATTTGCTGCATGGAATTAATAGAAACTAGTAGAAAAAATGCCTTTAAGAAATTTTCTGGAGCTGGGAATCTACTGGAGTTTTGTGTCTGTCAAAACCCCATCACTGTAGAAATGTTCCACTGAAGTGAGCCTGTGGAATTGAGCAGGCTGAAGGGTGTCACATGTGTGTGATCAATAGGGGAGGGGAGCTCACAGTGTCTTTTACAATAGTTCCCCTAAAGCTGACTATTTTTGTGATTTCAGAAGACCAGAGGAGAGTTCTAGAGTGGCAGTTTGGGAAAACCACTGGAGCAGAGAACCATGCCCCACAAGTATTCTCCTATGGTAAGACATCAGATTTCATACCCTCTGTTAGTGAAATAGTTTTGGTCAAAATTTCTTTTCCTCCTTCCCCTGCTCTGGGAGTTTTATATCTGTTCTGTCTATCCACAATGATCTCATTCTCTCCAGCTGACTTGTTTGAGGTAAATAGAAACTGCTGTCCTAATTTTGACAGGTAGGTTGTTATTTTTTAGCAATTTAGTTTGATTTATAACAAAATTAGTCTTATTCCTACTTCCTGTATGATGCAAATAAGGAATCCCAGATGGCCTGAAAACAACTTCTGGCAGCATTTCTGGAGCACTAGATTCAAGAGAGAAAAGAAAGGAGATGGACTGGACATTATTTTGCTGCTGCAAAGTCCCTTTCCACAGAGCCTTTCAGCTTCCACTTTTCAGCAGGCAGTGTCTGAAAGAGCAGCCTCAGGAAAGGTGAAGGAAAGCTAAGAACCACAGATTTTTTAAAATTTAGTGGCTGGTCAAAATATTATATGGCTTTTCAATACCCAACTATTTTGCCTCTTGACAAAAAAACCTTTTACAGGGAAAAAAAGGTGGCAGCCAATAAAAACAAGGAGAGTAAAAATAGCATATTTAAACCAACAGTTAAATACAGTTACCAGGAAAGCTGAGGTTGTGAGCAGTGTCCCTGGCACAAGCAAGGAAGCAAGAAAATCTCATGACTCAATCTGTAGGGGAGTGTGCTTTCAAACTTAGACACATTTAGGAGGTCTTGAGGTTTTTTTCCTCATCCTCTTCTCCCATCTTGCACTGTGTGTGTACACAGCTTTATTTGATAACAGGGGATATGCAGGGATGTTAGGTTCAGATCACTACTAGAAAACTCTCTCTGCAGAGCAGGCATCACAACTGTCAGCTCACACTTGTGTACTCAATCACTTCACTCAGTGGCTGCTAGGGCAAGTGTGAGAGCAAAACAGATTCAGAGCTTTAACACTGAAATGGCCAGGAGTTACTGAAGGGATGAAAAAAAGTGTTAGGTTACAGGCTGTGTACTGTGAAAGGGAAATGCATCCACTCTGAATGGTTCTTCTCAATTGTATTTTTTAGGCCAGTGAGCAAAAGCACACATCCTTTTTTTTTAAGGCTGGGAGCTTGACTGTTCTCAGCTTACACGGAAAGGGGCACAGAGGAGGCAAACTTTGAATAGCAGCACAGTTTTGATGAATGTTATCCACTCTGTGTTCAAGATAACTCACCTGTCTACTGTTCATAGAGAGACTGAAATAAATGGAGAACTTCCAACAGAACCTCAAGAGAACTCTTTTCAAAAGATTTTGACATTAAATTATTTGTTAGCACATCACTCAACAGAAGCCAGGAGGATGGCTACTTTGAATTCAGAGTCTACAATTTGTGCTTATTTAGTTTGGATACTCAAGAAGATGAAGTCTCTAACTAAAATAATTCTGATGACTTGTCAAGGTTGGCAAAACCTGACACTGGGAGAACATTTGGTTCTGGCTTTAGGAGGTTAGTTTCAGGGGTGATTTGGCTCTTCACATCCAGACAATCCTAAGCCTCTGGTGTTCAAGGCAACATACAGATTGATTCTGCATTAGGGAATATGATGAAAAGAAATTCCTTTCTATTTAAAGAAAACTAAACAAACTTTGTGTATTGGAAGGCAGCAATATCCTCCAGAGTGGGGAGAAAATTGTGATGGATAGACAGCAGAAGTCCCAGGTAGGCCTGCAATACCCCAGCACTCTGAATGGCTGCTCATAAAGTTCAAGGCAGAATTAAGAAAGTGGTCAAAATGGCACATAAACTGAATGTCAGGTGCTGATGAACCTGGGTCTTTGTCTTCTTCTGCTTTTCCCTCTTCCTCAGTCTTTTTGCACTCCCTCAGGAGAATATGTGTAGTATAAAATACTGTAGCCAAAATCACTTTTGTAGCGTTTAGAAGATTGAAAATTACAGTACTCAACCTAACAGTACCCTCAGACAAACTGTGCAGGCAGCCTCTGTTCCAGGGTACCTCAAGGAGGAGAGACACTTGATAGGCAC
Organism: Anomalospiza imberbis; assembly: GCF_031753505.1. Classification (NCBI taxonomy): domain Eukaryota; kingdom Metazoa; phylum Chordata; class Aves; order Passeriformes; family Viduidae; genus Anomalospiza; species Anomalospiza imberbis. The sequence goes on along the minus strand of NC_089690.1, from coordinate 13,833,279 downwards.
AGAGCACACATCCCCAGGAGGCTCCTATTAAATGGCCAGGAAAAAGCCAAATTCTTGTCATGGCAAAGAAAAGGGGTTGACACAAGTTCATTTTCCTTGTATCCCTGTACCAATGTAAGGCTATATTTGCCTTTGAGACATTTACACATTAACAGTGTTCTTTGATATAGCCAGAATGAAATAAGGAAAAACCCCTAGCCCCTGTATCTAACTCTGGCAGGCAGCTATCTAGCAAGTTATCACCTCTGCAAAACCCTTACATACAGTAAAGTCTTGTTAATGTGGCTGTCCCATTGTGCTTACATTCTGCCTGCTACAATTGAGAATTTAGTTGAAAATATGACTGCAGAACTCACTGTGGCTCAGCTATAATGCTCCCCACGTGTAGTGAGAATACTGGTTATTACTTGCATTCAGGTTCCTAGAGTGGGATTTGTACAGGTGATTCAGGAAATAATACTGAGGTCAGTAATACTACTTTTGTTACTCTGCTTGGAAGCTACATAAACATTTGTGTTAACCTACTAAATTCTTCCTAATCAGAGATATGTGATATAAACTAGAAACCAAAAAAATTACCTTTATATCAGTTATTGTCATATTATTTCCCTTTCATGTATCCTCCTTTTCAAGATGCTTCTTGACAGAAGTTTTTCGAAGATAAAAAGTTTTTTAGTACACATCTTTCCTCAGCAGGAACATTAATTAATCTTAGCAGATTATTATTAATTAGATTTTACTATGGGTATCAGCTTGGTAAATATGGTATTGTTTGACTCCAGGGAGGGGTCAGACACATTGTGCACAGTACTGTAGTGACAGCCTGAAAAGCCTATTGAGCACCACCTGGGCCAGCAGGGGGCTAGCAGTTTGAGTGATGATGTTGAAACTGTTACTAAATATTTACTGAGCCATCAGGACTCCCCAAATCACTGTATAAAGCCATTGTGAGCTATTATTATTGCCACAGGCTATTCATATTACCCAATTTAAAGGTCCACCCCCCAAGAGGTAATAGTGATAACCTCCCCAGCATTCCAGTGTAAAGAATAGAAATCACTTGCTTCCAAAAAAAATGTAATCTTTAAATTGGACCCTGCTCAAATAGCTACCAAAGCCAGAGAGAGCACTATGACACAATTTCCAACACCTATCAAAGACAATATAAAAGCAGAAAAAAATCCCATCTAAATCACAGATATTCAAGAAAATTTATGCACTGCTAAAGTCAAGCTTCTACAAAATCTCAGTGGCAGCCTCTTTCTGTTCCTGATACCTCATGTGTCTTTTTCCAAATGAGTATCAGAGAGAATGAAGATTCTTGTTGTTTTAGTAAGACCAGGCCATTTAATCCTGCTCTTCATCTCTTCCTTCTGCTGTTCATGAGCAGCCCAGATTGCTGTTTATCAATATGCATTTGTTCTGTTGAGTTATTACAAATAATTCTCCAGTTCTCAAACATAATTCTAGCTTTTTATTCCCTCTATGCTGTAGGACTGTAATTGAGACAGCTGATGATGTATGTAGCTGAATATAAACTTCCATAAACAGACACTGTGAGTTGGAACTCAGCTGCACGTAGACCATCCACACACTTTTTCCACTCTGACTCTTTCTCCCTGCATCCAGTGGGGGAAGATGTTTTGGCTGTGACTCCCCTGTGGCTTATTCCACGTCACACCAATGACCAGCTGGAGTGAGGAAAAAGCTACTGGTTAAATGTCCACAGTTCTCAGTCAGCACACCAAGAATCTCAGGTGAGATGCACTCCTTTTCTCATCTGAAAGGGATCTGCACTCTCCAGGCAACCTTCAAAGCCTTGCAGCTCTGTTTGTGGAGCCTGTCCTCTTCACCTCTCCAAAGACAAGGAACTTGCTGCAGCAATCAAAACTTTACTGGCTGTGTTTGCTTTTCATATAGTGCAGACAGGGGATATTAGGCAGGAATTTTCTTTAAAATCACCGTTTATATCATTTACTCTTGTTCTTTTCATCCCAGAGAAAGCCTAACCTTTTCCCATGGAATTTCTGTTCAGTGAGTCACAGAAGTCAACTGCTGCCCAGGCACTCACAGGAAAGGAGGATTTACATTTCATGTGTGTTTTTAGGAACACTCTCCTGTCACACCATTCATCTCCATGACTAAATTAGGTCATTCTTTTGCTTTTTGCCTCCTTGTATTGTAGAGGAAAACAGACGTGATTTATCACTCTGTCATTATGGTGGAGGCTTCATTCTGAAATTGTCCATTCACTTCTAACTCCACGCAAACTTCAGCCTGTGATTCCCATCATTTTGGGGCTCCATAACCAGAGAGCATGACTGGGCAAAGACTTGGATACTTTGGTGATTAAATATTTATAAAACACCTAATTTAGACAGTGGGTGGATGAGAGCAAGGAAGCAACACTTGTCTGTGACGTGGTCTCCCCACAACCCACTGGAAAATATTTAGCAGTTAGCAAAGATGCAGAAAGCAGGTACTAGCAAATATGCTTTGTTTCTCCATGTGTGCTGTGCCTGAGGTGCCTGTTCATGGCAGGTCCCTGGGGGACAGCAGGTGTCACCGGCAATGGGACCTCAGCCCCCCTGCACAGCACCTGGGTCCTCTTGCACTGCCCTAGAGCAGTGTTCTAGGGGACCCTGTGCCTTTCCAGTGGTGATGAGGAAAAGAATGCTACTCTTAAGGATGTGAACGCTTCTACAGATTTTAAATTTATTGAATAAATTCTTAATTTTGCACCAAAACTCCTTTGGGAGTTGTATATGTAAACTTTTAAACCAAAGTAATCTTTTGCACTTGTGATCTACTCCATTATTAGCATGGAACTGATGGGACTTGGAAGAAACTCAGTTACTGCTCCATTGTCACAGAAATCTCCAACAGGGCACTGTCTAACTAAATCTAATATAATAATTAATTCAAGGATCATTATTTAGAGAATTTCATCATATACAAAACCTTTAAACACAAAATTGCTAGATTAACAGGAGCATCCTCATTGTTCTACCTGGCTGCTTTTTTTCTTTCTTTTGGGAGAAAAAAAAAATATAGTTCTTATATTTTGACATAAGAAGAGACACTTGATCAGGTGTTCTGACCAGAATGTCACACTCACTGCATTTCTCTTTCACACACTCATATTACAGCCAAAAAAGAACATGTGTTAGATTAAAACATTTTGGTCCTCAGCAGAGTAAACTGTTGATGCCATGCTGACACTCTGTTAACAGCCATCAGCTATTACTAGAATTGCTGTGGGAGTTTGGAGGAAGGCATTTGCAAATGCTTTATCAATACAGATTTACCTCAGCAGCAAAAGGACAGACAGCATCACTTGTTGCAGCAGTGGAAAATGCCTTACTCTTCCTCCTAGCCAAAGAAAAAGCACCTGAATCAAAATGAATTGCAGGGAGACAGCTCAGGAGCTGTCTGGGGTGGAAGCTAACAATCTCAGGGAAGGAATGAAGCTTCAGGAATTGCAATAGTTTTCCAATTTTTACCTGTAATCAGGCAGCACACCTGCTCTTTTATCCAGTCACTCCAGACTGCAGCTTGATTATTCAGCTGAGATTTCAAGCTCTGATATTTTTAGCATCATTCTCTTGCTTTTGCCTTTGTCAGCAGGTATATTTGCATTTTTAAATAGTCAAATTCTAATCGTAAATGTAGATTACTGAAAAATCCCCCAATCTATACCTAGATATAAATACTGCCCTATCTGGATCTGAGCTGGGATGCACAGATTTATCAGTGGTGTTAGGTGCCCTCTGGACCAGGGAACTCCTTGCCTTTGACCTTGCCCATCTTGGCTCTAAGGATTTTGAAGTAAAATGTGTTTTGTAGATGTTTACACCTCATTACCTCGTTCTGAAAAGATAAAAACTTCACTTGTGCACACTTCTCTCTGCACATTTGGTTTGAGATCCTCTGATAGTGAGAGCTTTTGCTAAATATCGCCACATAATTACTGAAGTGCAAACCCCTAGGTAAAACAATTTGCTGAAGAGATTTCATATTTGCACCTTAGAGATGCTGATTAGGTGGTGTTTTACTTTGGCATCAAATCGTGATATCCTCCATAGAGCATGCATAACCATTTATTTCTTGAAATTTATTTTTCATTCCTTTTCATTAATATGCAATTTTGCACAAATATTTCCTTCAGTCAGGCATATTGCTTAAAAAGTTGAACACCATAAATGGAGCATAAACAATGTACAAAAATTTAGTTGATTTATTCAACAGATTTTGCTTTCTTCTTTCTTGCTCTCTTCTCTACCACTACCATATCAACTAATTCTCTTTTCCTTTTTTTTTCCCCCTTTTTTTAATGTTCTGCAATACATAGGTAAGTTATTGTTCATTTCAATGGCTGCCTTTAATTCTTGGTGCAATTTAATATTAGCTTACCACCTCTAATAGCCCTTCGAAAGTTTGCTCAGTGGAAAGGACAAGGCACAGTGAGCCCTTGTCTGTGTTGAACAACTTTGCTTGTATTTCTTTTCCGTCCCAATCTGGCCCCAAGCAGAATACAGGCATAAACAGTGTCAGCAAGCTCAGCCTCAGTCTGCTGAAAGACCTATATTTTCCACGAGCCACAAATTCTGCTCTCAGAAAAACTAGATAAAAAACAGTGTGCCTCAGTCCCTTCATAAAGTATATGCAAGGGGATCAAAAAAAAAAAAATGTTTTATACCAGTTAAAAAGCAAGATTGGCTGCAGGAGCAAAGGCAGGCAGGATTTAGGTGTTAATGTGCAGGTCTTTGCCAAACATACACACTCTTGCAGTATTAGGATTCATTTTGTTCAAATTCCCCAGAGCAAATGCTGCTCCTCGTGGTTATGTGTGGCTGGAGAGAGCCACAGTAAGAGTAGGAGACTGAACTTGAGCTGAAATATTGCCTGAGCTTGGGAAAGATCATAAAGAACCGAAGGAACAACTCGCAGCATGTAAAGACTGCTGGAGGGAGCTCCTCAATGAAGTACATGACAGCTCAGTTGTACAGCAAGGTATAACTAAACAGAAAGCAGACCAGCACAAAGAAATGCTTGTGCAAGGTCAGGTACCCTGGGAGATTGTGCTGTTCAAATTGTGCCAAAAAACAATCCCCACATTCAGGAGAAATAGTACACTTTCACAAGAGCAGGACTACACTTCAGAGCAGGAACATGCAGCCAGGACCTCAATTAGAGAACACTGTTGTACCCATGTGCTGGTCATACACAACACCAGGAAAACGCTGCTGTAAACCCCAAGGTCAAGGCAGCTCCAAAGTCTTGAGTGTCTTCAGGGTCAAAACATATCACTGGGTCATTTAAATTAGCAAGTTACCTGTTGTTTATCCTTCTCCTCTTATGAATAGCTTTAATTATAGCCTTCAGCACAAGCCTCAGTTAGCCTGGGAGTTTCCCCGCAGCATTTGCTGCCCACAGCTCGCTCCTGGGTGAAGCACCACGGTGCCAGCCCTGCCTCGCAGCCTCACAGGCAGTGCCATGGCAGCACACTTACCTTTGAGCTGCACCTTCGTCCATGCGGTGATGCGCAGTTGCATGGGAATTTTCCTGTAGCTGAACATCTCCACAGCACTCCCTCTCTGCAGCACAAGGAACTGGAGGCTCCTGACCAGTGGTACCTGCGCTGCACTAGCCCACTGCCCCACGGTTTTTTTGGCATGCATTTGCCCTCAGGGAGTAACGGTGGTTGTGCATCAGGGGCAGGGGGAGCTGCGAGGTCCTGGCACACACACAGCTCTGTGCTTGCTGCTCAGCCTCCCACCACTGTCTGCCTGCTCCTTGGAAAAGGCAAGCAACGAAGGAGAAATATCGACTGCCTCCGATGCTACCAGCTGCCCTGGTTCAATAACTAGGTCACTAAAGGTTAAACCAGCTGAGGCACAAGCAGCAAGTTTAAATTTAACAAAAAAAAAAAAAAAAAAAAAAAAAAAAAAAGAGAGAGAGAAAAACAAAACCAAAGCCGGGAGAGTGGGTGGTGGCAGCAGTCCATGTCACAGCCATTCACACTGAGCCATCTCATGTCTAAATGCACCTAAGACATAGATCAATGACATTAAACCAGCAATGAAATCAGCCTGCTTTTTTGATGTACCCTGCTGTGATATATTAATAACTTTTTGCTTTCTGTAATAAATTCTGTCAGAGATCATAGTCCAATTCCAAATTATACCATTTACCAAGCCTAATGCAACTTTAAGGACATTACACAGTATTTTGTCTAAGTATTTTAAATCAATCATGGTTTAACATGCACACGCACATTTTTTAATTTTCCTAGTGGTGTGTAATTGCATTTGAAGCATAGGATTTTGCTGCTTTGGTGGGAAAGACACATCTAGCTTTCCACACTCATGTAGGGAATACATACTTTGGAGATCGTGTAATGTGAAATTCCTCCACTTAGAAAAGCAGAATGACATCTGAGGAAACTGCCTGTAGATCTCAGAGCCAGGTTTAAGCAGTGGAAAGATAATTTCTGTGCTAACACTGCCACCCATCGGAAAATAAGAGGCACAGTCATTGTATGTCCCTGTTTCCCCCTTTGGTATGCTGCAGTGTTTCCTCCTTATTGGATATTTTCTCCTCATTGCTGTCATTAATAATGTAATGTTATCAGGTAAAAATTGTAAATAAACTAAACTTAAGTGGTAGGTCAAATATAGCTATAAACCAGATGAGAAATTCTCTCCAGAACAAAATCAGTAACATATGGAAGTCTCCCTGTGAATGGTGATAGGGACTAAGCCCCCAGCACAAAAACATGGCATGTATAAACACATACATCATGAAAGTACATGTAGAGCCCCGATCCAACAGAATTCCACCAGCTGGGCTCTTCTCTCCACCCTGGGAGAGCTGCACTTTTCCCTTGTTAGAGGGAGAATGTCCCTCTGACCTCTTGCCATTTTCTCTGAGGTTCTTATACCTTTTTTATCTCCTGCCTCACTAATGTTAAGATCAAACCACATGATTGCTTTTTGCTTAACATGGCTTCTTTACCTGTGGTGAAGAAGCAATCTCGATGCAAGCCATAGCTGTTTCCTTGCCCTGATTGTGGGAGGTTCCCTTACCTTCAAGGGTCTCTGATTTCACAACTTCTTCCCTGAATCATGTTTTTACCATTTCCTCTCACAAATTATTAACATCCATATCATAAAATGGCTATCAGCAGTGAAACCCTTGAACCATGCAATTTTACCATAAATTCCCTTGCACAAAGATTTGATTTTCTTTATTATCTCTTGCATTTCCCAAGAGTTACCCCTGCACCTACATTAGAAGGAGTTAATTTAGCTCAGGAAACCAGCTGCTCTGTCCTTCCCTAACTCACCTTTTGCTGTGCAGTCCTGCTCCCACTCAGCTTTTGGTCATTCTTGTTAGTAAAGCCAGCACGAGGTACATGAGGGATGCAAAGGATGTCCTTGGGTCAACAAAAAGACCCAAGGAGACCTTTTTATGAACTTTGTAAATATGATCTGAAATGTTTTTAAAAGGCAAACTCTTATATTTTAATCCTTTAAAACAATGCTCTCTTTTCCAATTAGCAAGGTTATTAGCAAAACCCCATCTTGCTCATGACTAAAGTAGTAAATCACTTTTTTTTAACACTTATAACTTTGTTTTATGGAAAGTGGAATTAATTACGCTTTTCTATTGAGAACCATCATATAAATTACATTTTTGTGTGCTATATGGATGCCAGGGTTTTATTAAGTGACTCTATCTCCTGTGCAACTGGAGATGAAAAACTTAGCAGGACAGCACAGATGGAAAGGTCATTAACAGAAGTAGAGAAATCCATCTGCAAATCTCACTCTGTAAAGGGTTTTATGTAACAGCTCAATCTCACTGAGATGCTATTAAATAACAGGAGGCAGGCTGGAAATCTTCTAATGCTTTACACAGCCTGGGTTTATGGACAGGGGGTTAAATTGTTGTATTGCTTATTGTCTGAAGGATGAAGAGTGGAGAGTTCTAGACTGGTGATTTATTAAATATGGATGCTGTTATGATTCTTTCAAAATGAAAAAAAAAGATAGCTCAAATAATGGTTTATTCTTCACTTAACACTGTTTCAGAAATGAGCAAGTCTCTAGAAGGTCTTGAAAAACTTAAGGACTAACCATTTTTCAATTAAATAGCAACAGAAAAAAAAAGTGAGATGACAAAGGCAATAAGATATTGTTTGGGTAACTAGAGAGTTAGCCCTGGACAGCTTTAGTTAGGACTTCCTATGCAATATTTTTACCTTCATGAGAGAGTGTGAACTGTTTCACAAGAAAAAAGTTTATGAGGTGTGTAACCAGTGTCAGAGTTATCCAGTTCCCCAGCTGATGGAAAGTTCCTCCAAGTCCAAAATTCTCTCTGTTGTTTTATGATCTGAGGTTGTAGAACTTCTTTCCAGTTCTTACCACAATTCTGGCAAATCTAAGATGCTTAGCTGCCACTTCTTACTCTTTAGCTGGATTCACTTATTCTCTCAGGTTATCTAAATTTTCACCTTATTTACTAATTTTGCTAAATACATGGTGAAGGAATAAACTGCAGCAATCTGACCACTAAACTTGAGCAGCACAAAATCAAAAAATCTAAATGGGCAACAGCAAAACTTACGCAACTTCACTGTTGGATTTCACTGTATTTGAGAAAACTGTGTGTAAGCACAGATTGCTTTGATTAGGCTTCACTCAATTGTTACTGCTTGCAACTGAAATTCTCCTTATGATACAAGGATTGTAACATTGTTTTCCTACACATCTTGATGTGAAGTTGAGAATTTTTAATGATTTGTATTCTCCCATTCTTCCCTTTCTGCCCTACAGAGATTAATTTTTCTATGCAATTTTGTACGCAAAGTTATTGGAACAATGGCGCTTCCAGGACTTAGGATGAATAACTAAGAAAAAAAATTGAATGAAAAAATTTTAATTACTTGGAAGAATGAAAACAAAGTCTCCTGGTCATGTCTTATTAGCCCAACCTCCTAACACCTCACTTAAATTTGCATACCCTCCCCAGTTTATTGTCAGCAGATGAATTTATGATACAAGATCCTTTTCACCAAAGGCAAAGGTATCCCTGTTTTGTCTACTTGCAAAATACGATTCCATCCATTCCTCAAATAGCCATGGACGTCAGTCTAATGCAAATTGTTAATTTAAATTCTATGCAGCACCTGCCAAGGAAGTAAATAGGTAATTTCAAATACCTCCCAAAGAATGTTTATGAAATATTTGAAGAACTGCTGAAGTGCATGGATCAAATATGCTTGAGCCTGGGACGTCAGAGCTATAGACAGAAATGAAGCTGTGTGCCACCCCTTGCAGGAAAAATAAAAATGATGGACCTAGTCACGTGAATCCCTAGAAGACAGGTCTGGTTTCTAATACATGCAACTTCTACTCCTAACTCAAGTAACCAGAAACTTTTAGCAGTTTTTAGCAAGATTGGATTTCTGGTATCTCATTAAGATATGGTCAATAAAGCACAAAATATTTTTAAAGTTATAATATTAAGGCACTAATAGTGCTGATGAATCAAAAATGCACCTCCAGCAAGTCCATAAACAAGGAAATTTAGCAGCAGAAGCTAATTTAAAAGGAATAATACACAATTTAAAGACTTTCAGAACAATCTGGACTGTTGTCCTAAATTTGCACAATTATTCCAACATCAAAAAGAATCCAGGTACACAGCAGCAATGACATTTCTCTTTTCTTTTGCTTTTTGACTGACCAGAAGCAACCAATAAATTGAAAATACTGAACAAAAGGACTCTTCTGCAGGACAAGAATGCAACTGAAAATACTGGTAAGGACTTCTCCCCATAGCTGGATCCCAAGAACCATTCTGTGCATGTGCTTGTCTGCTGGGGTAAGAAATTGCAACTTATCCATTGCTTGGACGTTTAAATAAAATATTTAAATAATTTAAATAAAGCTATAAATGCTAAGAAGTTGACCTGCCATTTCATGTGTCTGTTTTTGAAGTGAAACTGTTCTGTTTATGCAGAACACTTGTTCTGTTTACTCTGTGCTCTCCAAACAACAGACAGACTCACAATCTGTGAAAACCATGGACTGAATGAGGAGCAAAGAGGACTGGAGAAACTGAGAAGTAACTAACAGTTTTTTCCTTGCCTCAGGTCACACTCATGCACAAAGTACTAAAGGATTATTAAACAGAAGCAGGCACAGACAGTTTTATTTCCTGTCACCTCCTACACTTCTGTTGACAAACATGCAAGCCTTAAGTTTCAGAACAACCCAAATAAGAAAATTAGGTCATGCTCAGGAGGAGTCACATTTGAGAATATATTCATCACTAGATGTGGTGGGTTGACCTTAGCTGGGTGCCAGGTGCCCACCAAACCACTCTATGCCTCCCCTTCCTAGAGGGACAGGGGAAATAAAATAAGACACAAAACAACTTGTAGGTTAAGATAAAGCAGTTTACTAAAACAAAAAGCAAAAGTCTGTGTGTGCACAAAGTAAAAAAAAAAAAGAGAAATTTCATTCTGCATTTCCCATCGGCAGGCAATGCCCAGCCACTTCCTGGGAAGCAGGGCTTCAGCATGGAAGTCATTGTTTGGGAAGGTAAACACTGTAAAAACTGAATGCAACACCTTCCTCCTCCTTTTCTTATCTAGATATCCCAGCTGATGTCACATGGTATGGATGTCCCTTTGGGTCAGCTGGCCTGGTTGTGTCCCCTGCCAGGACCCTGCCCCCCCCAGCCAAATCAAGCAGGTGGGAATGCTGGAGAGACAGCGCTGCTGCTGGGCCAACACTGCTCAGCTGCACCAACACTGCTGGCTTATCAGCACCTTCTGCTCCCAGTGCAAAGCACAGCTCTGTGAGAGGGAAATGAACTCCAGCTCACACAGACCCAGCACACCACAGTAACAACATTTTACACTCATTTCAGATTGTTCTGTTCAAATGCATTACTTTGCTCTGAATGTATATATTTGACGAATTTGATAGGAAGATGGAAACAACAGACTGTGAACAACAAGGCAAAGCTACCGAAGAAGAATACCCAGGAAAACATCAGTGTCTCCTTATTAGGCATAGGTTATTATTAATATTGAATACAGAAGTAGTCCTCTTTCTTAGGAATCAAAGTATTATTATAGTTGTTATTTATAACTACTATAACTAGTTACTTTAAAATTACAGAGTTCTTGGAAAAAAAAAAAGGTTGCTAAAAATTTCTCAAAATGGTATTATTGATCAGTACAGATAAAGAGTACTTATTTGAATACTACAAATTATTTCACCAGATTAAACAAATAATAGAAAAAACCATAAAGCTTTTAGCTTACAGAAATGTAACTATAATATTTACATTTCTCATATTCTTACTGGAGGTCTGCAATTCATTGGAAAGTTGGAAGATCCATGTTCTTCTTCCTTCCATAGAGAATATCTGGATTTCATTACCAAACTCCTGCTCGTTGATGCTTAATTAGTATGCTCAAAAAACATGAAGTCCTAAGGACAAAGCAAACAAAACAAATAATTACAGTTTTTAAATGTGGTTCTTAGTTCCGAAATCTCCTGGCTGCATTGCACCTGATGTACACCTTCCTCTAAGAAACCTGAAAGGGTGAGAAGAAGATGGAGGCACATTTGCCATGCCCTCACCACCTGGGTCTCTCAGAATGGGACATCCACAGACACAGAAAGATGGTGAAAGACCAACATGGGGACTTTTAATTTATCACTAGCCAAAGCTATGCTTCCTTTACTCGAGATTTCTGCCCTGAATTTGTTCAACCTGATTTATTCCCTCTCATTCTACCTCAGACTGGAGTCCTTCCAATAATGGCTATCTTTAGTTTACTGGTGGGACCCCCATTCCTGTGCCTGAAAGCCCAGGTTGCTCCTACTTGATAATGCTGCCCTTGATGCACTTGGTAGCACACAACACACACAGCTAAACAAAGCCCTGTTCATGCACAGGGCTGTCAGATGTTGGAGAGACCTTTCCAAACTCAAGGTGCTTCACATGCCCCTTTCCTGCCCCTCAGCAGCCCAGCCAGCACAGAAGCAGTGCATGTTCTGAAGTGGAACCGTGATGCAGAATTGTACTGTTGGGTGGGAACAGGAGTGTGATCCACACTGTTTTCAAAGAGGACAGTGAGCTGCACTGCACTATTGACAGTGCAGCTGAGAAGCGCTCTGACAAGTTCAATGAGCTTATTCTCCACAGTAGTCCCTCCATTTGGAAATTACTGCTCTGACAGCATTAATCCTGCTCAATTCAGTGCTTTACGTGCTTCCAAAGAGAGTTGGGAGGCAGTGGCTGCAGCATTCAGCTGTCCACCAGCCCAGTGGGCTGCTCAGGCTTTGGATGGGTCTCTTGGCTATTGCTAATCTGTATTTTTCTGGTTTCACCATCCATAAACTTGCTTTCCTCTTCTAACGAGTCTGTAAGAAGTCTTCCCTTTTCCTTTTTTCAGTCCCACCAAATATGAAACACTTCTTAAATACAATTTGCACTGCATGTAGTCTATAATAAGCTTATTTTCCAATTCTGTGTTGCCTTTTGTGGTCAGTTTTACACACAGAAGTTGGCAAGCTGTAGCCCAATTGAAGGAGCTCAAAATTGACTCCTTTACAGTCACAATTTAAACATGGAGATGAAAAAGTTAGTTTATGGTCATGTATTAGTGAATAACTTACGATAAGGAAGCAAGCACCAATCATGACAGCTTTCATTTTCACATCAAGGTCCATTGGGAATGAGATTCCAAAGTTATCTGTATCTGTAAACAATTCCCGCACAAGACCAGTCCACTGCTTAGAAATCTTCCCAACAGGACAAGTCTCATCCAGAGACTTCACCTATAGTTTAATATAAAATTTAAAAAAGCATCATCAAACCTGTCATTCATAATATTCCCAAATTCATTTTGGAATAGATCCATTGAAAAGCTTCAGACTGTCATTTTAATTAATGCAGTTATTCAGTGCAAGGGTTTGTACCAAAAGGCAATCAGACTATCAGAAAGTTGGTCTAAAGCATTAGAGGCATGAACTAGATTCTGAATCTGACTGGGAAGTTCAAATCCTTGATGGTGCTGGGATACACACACTCCTGAAGTGGTGTCTTTTAGCCAAGACAGTGAATTAGTCTCTCCTGCCATGCATCAGGAACCGCTCAAGTGAAAATTAAACAAATTACATTCTTCTGTTCAAAGGCAGAGACTAGCCCTCTGGCAACATTATGTTTTCTAAAGTTAGAGCCAGTCTTCTGGGTCACGTGAAAGATTAGTTTCCAAAATAAAATTATATAAATTTGCTGTAGTAACTATTTGCAGTATCATTTCAAACATTAAATTGTAGCCTTGTATATCTTTTACATAATGTCCACAAAAACAATGTTGCATTAATCAATATTATTTTAAAAGGAAAGTTATAACTCTTCAGTCATTCAACTCTATATTTCAAGTCTAAATTAACATACTGGTTCACTGAATGATTATTAGGTGATTAAATAAGTGGTTGAAGGAAGTAATTTTAATAAATACCTGATACAGCTGACTATATTCTTCTTAGAGCCTGACATAACAGATTCAAAAAGATTTTGCTGCTAGATATATCAATTAAGTGATTTGTGTGCAGCCACAGGGAATTCGCAGTGATCACTGATGAGTGGCTTTAAGATGTCATTTCTGGAAGGTTGTCTGGTTTATCTAGAGTAATTTAGGTATCTAGAGAAGTCATTTGATTATAGCAGCATTAAAAGATGATGTAGAAATTACTTAATATATACTATAGTTCAATTGATAGGTAGTAAGTCAAGCAACAAATTAATACCAAACTACTATCTGAAAACAGATCCATGCAAACAATTTTTACATTGCATACCTCAAAATGAATGTCCTCACAACACCGACACACAACACATGGGCCAGTAATTTTCAGAATATCCCTTCTTTTCTCATCTTGAATGGTAAACTTTGGCAGGCAGACATGCCAGTTCTGGACAACATAACCAACTGTTGTTCCTGGAGGCGCCTGGACTTCCAGCTTCACAGGGAAGAGAAAATGTCCAAGTGAATGATCATGCTTTCATATGCTAGTGAGACAAAACCCACACCAGCAAACAAATGAAAAACAACCTATTTTTCCACAACAGTCTGGCCTTAGAAAGCATTTTGCTGTGAGTGTTTCCAGAAGACCACTCAGATTGCAGAATAAGAAGTTTGTTCAGCTTTTGCCTTCAAGAAAACAGTACGAGACTCTTCAGTCTCTGGAGCACACAAACTATGCATCTACAATATAAAGACCAAAGTCCAGTGAAAGAAAGGCAGTGAATATCCCAGTGGCATTCAGTGAAGGCATTATAGGGTACAGCTGCTACAAATGCCTCAGCAGGAGCTCTGAGTAGGCTTAGATTTAGAGTTTCAGAAGTTGCATCATTCCAGAATTATGTTAAAATTTTAAAAACCTCATGATCTCCTATGTTGAATGCCACTATAGCTTTCAGAGCTGTAAAATGAAAACTCTAGCTGTTATTTTATGAAAGCTGTTGCCTTACTCTTCCATTCCAAGTCCATCCCCAGTGCAGATTTCAGCACCAGCCACAAGTTCCCCGGCATGCTGCTCAATCAGGTTCTTCATTACCACAATCAGAACTGCCCAGTGAGTCCGTTGCAGCACATTTGCTTCTTCCCAGACCAAGAACCCCACGTACAAATCCCACAGATCTCTCTTCCCACGCCTTACTGGCAAACCCTGACTCATTTCACCTCACCTCCTGATTCAACACAACGCCACCTTAAAGCTGCACAGGAGGTGCCTGTCCCAGGAGAAGGAAGGCAGTGAGAGGCAGAACTCACCTCCTGCAAACAGCAGGGGCAGCAGCAGGAGCTACATCGGAGAGGTCTGTGCAGCGTTATCACCTCACGGCCCAGGTTGTCAATAATCTTTATGGTGAAGGGCCGTGATGGCCCACAGCAGTTCCTGGTCAGGCAGTCAGTGTCCTCTGCTGCAAAGTACACCCTTTGTCCCAGCGCGTTCTTCAGTTCGTATTTGTTGTTTTCTTCAAAGCCAGTCACAACTGGAAAATGGGAAAAAACCTGCTAAATTCCTAGGAGAGTCTGGTCAGACACTCCCTGCTCACTCTGCAGCTGCTCTTTGGGAAGGCAAAGCCACACTCAGTCTGTCAGAGGCACCCCCTGGCAAAGGGAAATGATAGGAAAGACCCTCAAACAGCAAAGCCTAATAGAGAAGTTCAAGGGAAGAAGCCACCATGAGCAAGGACATGTGGAAAGAAACTGAGATTCCCATCTGTCCCATGTGTCCTCCCTGGCTGTAGGCACCTGCTGCCTGAATAAGCACCACCATTACCAGTAACAGCAGGGAAGGCTCTCAGGGGAGAATTGAATGGCTAAGAGTTAAAGAGAGTTGTGAATTTAGGGGTGAAGCCAGAAAAGAACACAAATACAGTAAGAAAGCCACAAAAAACCCTCTCAGTCAAGATTTACAGCAGCACACATCAAAAGAAACAAGAGCCAGGACAGAAATTTTAATTAATTTCTATAACAAATGAGAGCACTCTTTAAAAGTTTTAGAAAGTACCGGAAAGAAAAATGCAGCAGCAATGTTAGGGGTCAGCTGAGATCTATGGTCCACTTTATTCCTTCTATTTAAAAGACATTGAAGATACAAATTGGATATTCTTAAAGCACAGTATGAGGGGAGCAGAAAAAAAGCCATTCAGTTTGCTAAAACATCAAGGTTGCCTGTAAAAGGGATCAAAGCCACATGCCAGTCCATGGAAGTAGGTGGGATATGACAAGACAGAAAACAAGATCTATAAGTAAGGAAGAGAGAAGAGTAGAAATAATTGTTAACAAGTAACATTGGAAATGTGTGACTTCACATATAACTAGCCGTATATCAACTATATTAACTATGGCAAGAGTATCAAGAAAGCCTAAACCTCACTGTTTTGGGATTATTAGATTTAAATACTTTGTACTTACTCTCAAGAAGTTCAAGTTGCTGATGAATTAATATCTGGTCAATCTGCTCATGGTTGAAAAATTAAACAGAATAAACAGTTAACAAGTTGCAACTAAGAAAAACTAATTTTAAGAACTGCTGCTGTTTCATTTTAGAATAAAAGTGTATGGATCAATACACTCTGTAGAGGCAGATTACCTCCCAGTTAAACCATGGGAATAGCTCACTCCGCTCCTTGGCCTGCCAGTTCAGCAGAAGAGTGTTCCAGGGCACTGGAGCTGATGGGGGGAGCTGAACCCAAACTGGTCTGGTGACAAGCACACAGGACTAACACACCTGTGATCCTTTCAGGACTCAGAGCCTGAGTTCTGATGTCATGTCCCACAGACTCCATACAGACAAAAGCAGGAAATGGGGGTATTTTAGAGCAGAAGCTCAGCTACTGCTCAGTTCTAAGGAAAATTCAGGGGGAAATCAGCCTCTCCTCACCAGTGCTTTTTTTTTGCCATTTTTTAAGCACTTTGCAGAACTGGAAACAATGCATCAATATTAATATTTTCAGCGCTGAGATGAACTGCATTTTACAGTACAAAGACATATTCAGTGATGTGGAAACAATTCTTATTTTGCTATTAGCATTCTCTATGCTGTGAAATCTGACTGGCAGCTCTACCAACACTATTAAGAGGTGTGAAGAAAGCATCATATAGAAAATTAAGTGCTTCTAATGTGCTAGAGTTGCCCATATTATAGGTATTTATTCTATACACCTTTCCAAAGGACAAAGGACATTACATCTCACAAAGAGTAACTTCAGAAATGGGAAGGATGTATGCCAGCCCTCTGTCCCTCATCCTTTAGCACATACTTGGCAGGAAGGTACTCCAGGAACAAGTGCTACCTCTCTAACAGGTGTCTCTGCAGTCACACATTACAAAAGGCTTCACTTAGCAACCCACAAGCAGCAACCCTTGCAGCTGCAACACAGCCAGATGCTTTATTTAGCTATTTCATGGATGCAGGCTGCCTCCCAGAGCAGAATGCCTCATCTCTGGGGAAGGAGGAAGGGTGCAGGTACCTGTGTGAGGTACTCCAGTCCAGGAGGGCAGTTGGGAATAGAAGGAGGGATAGGCATCCAGACTGTCCCATCCATGGTGGGCTGGTTCTGCACAGGTGGAGGGACAAATCCACCTGGGAGCCCCATGGACTGTGCCTGGAATCCGTAGTTCCCTGCACCTGTGACATTTGGCATGGTAGGAGAGATACGGTTATGAAAGTTAAATGTTGGAAAATAATTGCCCTGTCCATCTTCAAAAGAGTAATTTATTCACTATTTGGAACTATGGAGATCCTTATACCTTATTTATTTCAGTTATGAATACAATGATGCTCATGAAGGGAGTTACACTGCTGTGGGACGTTCTGATGCCTCACACGAAACCAAACCAAATAAATTTTAAAAATGCATCATTCTTGAATACAGAAGAAATTTCATTAACATAGAAACAGTCAATTCAATAAAAAAAACAGGAATAAATAAATTAAGGTTATTTCTAAGTAGAGAAGAAAGAATACTTTAAATTACATGAAAAGCATTGGCATTTTTATGCTGTCAGTTGAGCAAACGAAGAATTTTAAGACAAAGTTTTCCTGGAACTATACCTTCTACTTTTGTGAAAGGAAATGTCCTTTTTAGCAAAGTTCATCTACAGATTTCAAACCAGATGACTTGTAGAACTTCAGCCCACACCAGCTCAGCACCAAATTTCACATTACATTACAACACATGGACCAGTGCACATGAGCCACAAAGGAAAGAAATGTCTTTTCAACAAAACAGAAATTAAAAGAAACTCTGTAGAATTAATAACAGAAAAGTAAATTGGAGACGATCACCCTTTTGCAACCCCATATTCCCCATGCTTATTTCCTAATGGTCTCACAGATCTGTAACCAAGCCACCCACCTTGATAAGTCCCAGGGACCTGCTGAGGGGAGCCATAGGGCATTCCAGGTGCTGTGGCAGGTTGAGGTCCTGGAAGAATGAAAATATGCTCTGAGTATGGATCATTTCCTTCTACCCTGGGTGAAAGATCCCCAGCACTGACTCCTTTTCCCGAGTAAACATAGAAGAAAATCTAGGCAGCTGTTTCCTGTATAGCAGAATTATACATCAAGATCGTATTTATGAACAATGTATGCATCAGCAAAATTTAATGGAGTTTTGCACAGAATGTCATGAAGATGTCACAGAATCGTTCAGCTTGGAAGGGACTTCCTGAGATCATCTAGTCCAAGCCCTGCTCAAGCAGGGTCAGTTCACTGTGCCTGGAGCAAAGATGCCTTTGCTCACTGATATTTAGAAAGAGGCTTGAATTCAAAGCATTGCCAGGAACTGACAGGAAGCCCTCCAGTAGAATGGCAGCGAGCCATTCCCCTCTGGGAAAAACCTTTTCTCCCAACTTCTTCAAGTTCAGACTACACGAATGCCTCACCAGCAGATGGAGAGTTGTATGGATTTAAAAACATTTACCAGCTTTAGTTTGTAAGCAGAAATAACTTGAATTTCAAGACTACTAAATTATTTATTATTTTTACTTAACTTCAGAAATCAAGATCTGAAATGTAAGCTCTACATTTTGTAAAATATTCCATTTTAAAATGTAAATAATTTCAGGTTAAAACATTCATACATATTTCATATAATTAGAATGTAAGCTAATAGCTAAGCAAATATTGATTGAATGTGCTGTCTTTGATGTTAGCAAAAGTTGACATTTTGGTTATATTTTACTCACCTTGCATTGTCATAGATCTGCTTGTAGTTCTGCAAAAGAACATTTTTGTCTCATGATTTTTTAAATATATAATTTCACACAAGAGCTATTCAGAGTTCTCTATTATTGATAAAATATATTTGCCTCTCTAAACTGTATGGGAAAGCAAAATTACAAATACAAGCAAAAACAAACTTCAATATCTCAGCTTCCTTCTAAGCTATGTCTCAGCTACTACTTAAGTCTGAGTTTTCTGTGCCTACAGTCAGTCATGCTTTGAGTATCCTGAAATCATCCTCAACTCAGAAAAGCATTGGGATGTGCAAGACTCCACTGTGCAGCCATTCAGAAATATTCTGTAATTCATATTAACAATTTACTGCAGTAATTTAAGGCACCTGGCTCAGTGTATTGAGGTTGACCACAAAACTTGCTCAGGTAAACCCTGCAGCAGCCATGCTACCACCTACTCAGTTCTTTAAGCTATTCCATTTCTCCAGTGGTACTACTAAATAACACATATCCAGTATTTGCCTTCACAGGATAACAAAGTGTGGCTGCCAAAAGGAATTAAAAAAAAAAAAAACCACAGCCCACAGGAAAAAAAACACACACAAAACAACCTAACCCAAAACAAAATAAAAAATAAAACCACACACAAAAAAATCCCACTTATTGATACCAGCTTAAACCTTGAGAGTTATCTCTTTCTCTGGGGTAATGAGTGAAGCAAGACAACAGCAGCAACTGCTATTACAGACAGATCCAAAACAGTCAGGAGGTCCAAACATGGAACTGTAAAAAAGAATGGTACAAGGCACTCATTTTTAATAGGATTGAAAGCTTTAAAATAAAAATCAGTCTAGTTCTCTAAAAATAATCCAGTTCAAGTGAAACCATGAATATAATTTGTCTGATATGATTCTTCTAACTACTTCATTTCAGTGTAGATGGTTGTTTAAAGCTGGGAAATGAAAATGAAAGCAATTCCTTCCTGTTCTTCACTCCACTTTTAATGCAGATCTCACAGGGTGATATCTAATGCAGATCCAGTTGCTTTTAAAACATTCCTTTTTAATATACTTTTTCTTCACTTACTCTTCTTTACTAAAAAAACCACCGTCCTCTTACACATACTTTAATTGGGTTCTGGTCATAGGGTAGATTGGAATGTAGTCACTGTATGAATGTAGGACTATCACAAATTATAGAAGAATAAAACTAGCAAAAGATCAATTTATGCTGTGAGATATTCCAGCTACATGAACTTCAGTGAAATACTGAGAATTACAACTAAATCCTTTGGTCGAGTGAGAACAGAGACACAATCAGATGATGTATTTAAAAGAAAGGCTTTGTAGTCGTCCAGAATCTTTCATTGTCCCTACAACCACACACACAAGCCACTGTACAATCTAGGATTTAGAAAAGGTTGATATGCTCTGTAGTAGGAAGCAATAAAGATTTTACAAAGCTCAGCGCTCATTTCATCCCTGGGTCCTTTTTTATGAATGTCCATATTTCTTTTCGGTCACTTTCTCATTTTCAGAACTACATAACACAGCTACATGTCCCTTCAGGCTTTTTTTTTTTTTTTTTGGTTGTTGTTGCATTATATTAGACTGTTCAGCCCCTGGATTTGAACCTTGACTGCTGGAGAAACAGTATGCTTTAAAAGCATCTCGGCGATCGAATTAAACGAGTTGGTTTTGTCCAATGTTAACAAAATATTATTCAGAGAAGGAATTACTCTTGTTTTGCCTCTGATGCCGTTGGGTGCCCTCTCCCCTTACAGTGACTTCTCCCCTGAGAGCTGGGAGCGGCAGCACCTGGGAGCGCCAGGCAGGTCACGGCCCGGGGCAGGGACCGCGGCTGCCGGGACCGGCCCCCGCCGCTGCCTCGCCCCGAGGGGGCTCCGGGACAGCCCGGGCAGCTGCACGGCCCTTGGCGCAGTCCTTGCAAGCGAGATCCTCCTCTAAAGGGATAAATTCCAACGTAACCCGCCCTGCCCAGCCGGACGAACGCGGGGCTTCTCCTCGTCAGACCCCTGCCCCAGCCCTGCGGATCACTGCGCGTCCCTGTGAGGAAAACCCCGGGATACCTGACAGGAGCGCCCGCAAGGAACCCCTCTCGGAACGGACGCTCCGGTGCGCCCGTGTCCCGCTGTCCCCGTGTCCCGCTGTCCCCGTGTCCCGCTGTCCCCGTGTCCGTCCTGCGCCGCTGGGGAACTCCCACCGCTGCGGGGAGGAGAGCGAGGGCAGGGCAGGGCTGGGCTCGGGGCAGGAAATTGCTGCCAGCTCTGACGAGAAACTCCGGTATTTGAACAGCTTCGCTATTCGTGACATTTACTTTTTCCATTTCTACCAGCAACAATGCCGATTCAGTCCTTTTTAAATTAATTAATTAACTTAATTTCTGCCTTTTAGTCAGAGGACAACAGGTTGCATACAGGTGATAACGCCAAATTCTATGTCCACCCTGGAAAGAGAGCAAATGTATTTAGAACAATTTTACCTTGCTTACAAGGCAGGAGCTCAGGAGGAAAAATATATTTATGTGGACTTCATAGTTACAGGAAGAAGAATGTACAATACTGAATTGTTTGGGAAACAAAGGACTCAGAGAAAGTTGCCTCACGCCCTGATTACCAGCTCTGATGAACAGATCTCCTGCATCCTCTTTTGTACATTCATGCACACCAGATTGGAGCTGCTGGTGTCCACA
Organism: Anomalospiza imberbis; assembly: GCF_031753505.1. Classification (NCBI taxonomy): domain Eukaryota; kingdom Metazoa; phylum Chordata; class Aves; order Passeriformes; family Viduidae; genus Anomalospiza; species Anomalospiza imberbis. Next base: position 13,811,780 of record NC_089690.1, on the reverse strand, counting down.
TATGCCAAAGGAAAGTTTCTTCAAAGAAAACTGTAATTCATGTAAACCACATAAATCTGATCACAGTAACTGGTGCATGCATAAAACCCAAGACTGGGGATTCAGTAAGTGCAGGTCACCTTCTACATCCTCTGTAGTCTTTGTATTCTACCTCCCAAAATAAGGCCTCCATTTCAATATTGAGCCTTCCATTAAAAAAAAAAAAAAAAAAAAAAAAAAAAACTATTGTTCTAGCCCTGCACTGGATTTCACCTAAACACCAGATTTGACAGGGATTTGGGGATTTTATTTTGCTTTTTTCCTCAGGTACAGAAGAATCTAATCTAAAGCTGACTAGCATTTTCCCACACATCTGCACTGAGTCCACTAAGAGGATTAATAGCAGACACCAAGAAATAGGTTTTAAACATCTCTTAAGAAATAGGTATAGAATTATTTTGACATAGTTGGGAAATTAGAAATACATGGTACTTTTTGATACTACCCTTCTTTACAGGAATATAGCATAGTTATATTTAGCTTGGTTCAGACTTATACACTGAAATTCAAATTGTATTGCTGAGCAAACATGACTTTTTGACATAGAGATGAGCACTATTTCTTAGACGAGACTATCAGAAAGAACAAAGACAGCAGCATATCTCTTCCTTTCACACGTCTATAAGTAGGGAAAAAACCTATCCACCTACAGTGGCAGAAAAAAAGATGCCACGATTCACAAAATACAAAGTAATTTATCAGTCTTTCCCATATCAAATAATGTCTTTTCTTATCTAGCTAGGATCATTGCTGTAACTGACAGTCAGTGCTTTTCTGTTAAATCAGGGGGTTGAAACGGTCAATACCTTTTTATTTTGTCCAGTGAGCAGATTTTATCAGCAGGGGAATGCCTAAAACATTAAGAAAGGAATTGTTTCAAGAGAAATAAGAAAATGACCATGCTCCTAGTAATTCAGTCTTCTAGGTTTAAGCATGTTTACCTAACAATAAACATTCTTTGTAGGTTCTTGATCCCAATTTCTAGGATTTCTATGTTGCTTATGGTCTGGATATTCAGAACATTACTTTCTACTGCTTTAAGTTCTGATGTTCCTGATGCTGGCTCCTCATCTGATCCTGGGGTGCCCAACACCAGAAGTGGGACCAGTTCCTCCACCTGCTTCTCATGCAGACGTCTCCCGTAACCTGGAGATGGGTTGATGAAAGCAGCTCTCATCTTTCTTGCTAATATCCCCTAACCAGCTTCTTTTCTCTCTTCTCTCTTCTTTTCTACCTGTGTGAGGGGACACAGGAGGAAGTTCACTCAGGGCTGTACATGAGAGCAAACAGCCTTTGTGCAGCTCAAACTCTGTTTAACCTCATTTAACCTTAGGCATGGCATTGTTTGCACTGCTAACGGAAATAAAAGTGGTTACCAGGGGGTTTGCCTTCTGTGCCTGTGGACACAATCCCACAGAAGACTCCCTTCTCCAGTGTTTATAATCTGGAAAGCAAACCTGGAACAGCAAGAGATATGGGAGATTAAGAGAAAGATAAAATGAGATTAGTTGAGATTAGTTGTTGTCTTTGTGTAAAGGACATAGGATGTGAGGTTTGAGGCACAAACTTGAGGGGGCTACCAGGAAATAAATTAAAAGAAAGAACAAAAGAAAAAGAAGTAAGAGAGGAGAAAGAAAGAGGGAACAAAGAAAAAGAAGATTCCTCTCAGTGGCAGGCCAGGAAAAGCTCCTGAGATGCACTGGTTGGAGCACCAGCCATGGGGTACAATTTTTTTCCTGCTGTTTGCCATCCCCCACTTGTGCACATTTTGGGAAAACCTTTAATTGTAACAAACAATGATAATTCCTTCAGCTTACAGTGCTTAGGCCTGTATTCTTGTGTGCAAATGGTTATCTTAGCCTTAGAAACTGTGGGCCTCAGCAATGCTGCTGGAAGGTGATTTAGATATGCAGAAGAATTGGCAGGAACATTTAGCATGTCTGTATGAGTTTGGGGAGATGTAATAAGTCTGAATCAGTTACATAGATTTAAAATCATCTGTTCTCCCCTGCTACAGTGCAGGGGCTATGAAGAGAGATTCCCCCTCATGCCCTGTGCTGAAAATAAAAATGATTCCACTTTCTAATACTGAAATTACAGTGTTAGTTTTATTCCTGACTTTTGATGACAAAATGATAAGGACCTGATACAATTTTCACAATATTTAGAACTTGCTTGGAAAGTTTAGATTTAAAAGACTGCCTCCAACCTAGCTATTCACATTTAAGGAATCTTCTCCAGAATCAGTAAGTTATTTTCCTTTTTTCCATTTATAGTACATGTTACATCCAAACTAGTAGTAGTTTTGAAATCAGGTAGGCAAACAATTCCAATAGTTGAAATCTACATTTTAATACAGCATGATGAGTCTAGCATGAGCACACCACCAGTGTGACAGACATGATGTACATGCAGTAAAAGGCAGTTTAAATCCAAGCATTTAAAAAAGTACACAAATTGCTATTCTTGGTATTGGTATTACTATTACTATTTCTTTGACATGGAACTGGGGAAATGGATTCCATCCTGCTAACATTTGATAGGCATCTGACACCCCCTGAATCTCAGTGTAGCTCTCCTTTTGTCTTGGTAGTTAGGCCTTTAATAGAATATGCATTCATGAAGCCAGAAGAAGCAGCTAACACATCATCTCTGTATTAAAGATTTGTAAATGTGAAATTGTAAACAGGCCTGTTCACTTATTTGATTTCATTTAACAATGTCAAGTCAGTCATCAAGCCTGCAGTCTAACAAATGAGGGCTATGTTTTCCTTTGAGAGGGAAACTGGGTGAAAATGGGTTTAGTGTTGTAATGTCTTAGTTAATTCAGCATCCAGATAACATCAGAGGACAGTTATGAGTTCCAAACCACATAAAGTAGCATCCCTTATATTTTTATGTATCCTGAGGAGCAACATGTCCCCCTGTGCTGTCACTAACAATCGAAATAATCACTCACAGAGGAAAAGCAATTCCCGCAGAGAGCTGTCATCCATCGCCATCAGTCCTTCCTCAAGATACTCGAACACAAGGAGAAAACAACAATTGAACAACAATGGAAGCAATACCACACATTTGGTTTTGCTACTCAATGTTTTTGTGCCACAGCAATTTGTTTCTCAGACTGAGAAGGGAGCTAAATAAAGTTTCACTGCTGCCAGTCATGCAAGGTTTTGAATGTCAGCGCTGTAGATGAAGCAGCATAAGCTGCTTTGCAGTCAGAAAATGGGATATTGGGAGGAAAAGAGCAACTCGACATAAAGAAATAGGCCATTACAGTTTACAGCATTTAGGATTAACTGTGGTACCAACAGTTTAAAATGCAGCTTGTGTAAATCCTATTTTCTGCTAAAGGGATATTGCTACTGCAAATAAGTACTTACAGGGAACATTTTCCTAGGCATGGTTTTGTTCCTAAAAACTAAAAATAATACCAGCCTAATTAATGAAATACACCAAAAATTCAAGTCAGGACAACCCCATCCTGGACAGACATCCAGCTCTGTATGTCAAAGCTGGCACTGAACTCCCAGGCTGTTCAGTTATCTTTGTGTTTTTGGGGGGAGAAGGCAAGCCAAGTTCTTTCATTTAACACTGTTGCTGTATGTTGAGTCATACAGCAGCAGTGATGTGTTAATGGTCCTTGAACTCTCCCTCCCTGCCTCCCTCCAATGCCTTTTCTCACAAGCACACACCATGTGTGGGTGGGATTCACTGGCCAAACTGCTCTAGACCCAGCACTGCTGCACCACTGTGGAACTGGAATCATATAAAACAGTTATGTCAGGACACTCCCCTTTGAAAATGAACATTAAACAAGGAAGCCTGTAAGGAGCAGCCCTTTGCCATGGTGCACAGGGTACCTCTGGCTCGAGGGCAGGAGTCCCTCTGCTCCCTTTGCCCATCCTCTGGAGCCCCTGCTCACCAGTCACACCTCTCTGCAAAGAATGTAATGCAGCACCCAGGCCCACGTCTGCTTTCATTTATAGTATCTTAATCTTCTGGACACTAGCACTGCATTTGAATTCAGCATTATGAAAAAAATAATGCCTTTTAACCTTATGCTCTTGATTAGGCACCCTTGGCTTGTTCAGGAGCTGCTGATAAAGGAGAATGTGGGTTTGTTGTGCTGTGATATACACTGGCACTTTTATCAACATGAAGACAAATAGAGCAATGCTGATACACAGAACCAGGCTGAGGGGAGGATGTTATTAAAACCAGTGAAGTCCAAGTTAATGTGTTTCATAACAGACTCATCTGACAAAAATGTACTGGGACCTTGAGGCTTCTGTTAATTAAGAAGATAATTAAAAAGTTGTAAATGTAGGACCACTAGATCTGCAAGAGTTTATGAGGTGAATTTACAGCTCAATTAAGAATGAAAATTGAGGAAGCCCAACACCAGGCACTGCTTCTTACACAGAGAGCTGGGGGATTTCGGGAGGTTTGGAAGCTGGAGAGGAGAAAACATAGGAAAAGGGAAAATATTTACATCAGATATAAATCCTGTTCACTATTAAGACTTAGTCACCCATGTAAAGTACTATAAACTCTTTCCTCACACTGATTACCTGGTCTGAGGAATAATCACACATGAAGAAATTGCTCATCAAAGCAGTGGGCCCCATGCTCAGGCCAGAGCCATTTCCCAGAAATCCTGAGCACAACTTTCAGGAGGTTCACATTTAGTCCTATTATTTCCCAAATCAAGTTTGCCAGATTTGTTACTCCCAGCCCAGAAGGTTTTTCTCCCTGGTTGCTGTATCATGCGGTATTATAAATTGTATTTGCCATCCAATCTCTGATTCAATTTTTTAGTGTAATTGAGCCTCTGGTTGTTACTGATCAGGTTGTTACAGATGCCCTCTCCTCTCCTCTCCCTTTAACCATGTCTCTGCTGGCAAGGACGCATGCATGGCAAGGACGTGGATGCAGGAGGCATCCACGCTGCCTGTGCTGATGGGAGGGAACTCCTGGCCAGGCTGGCACCCCCCTTCCAGCTGTGACAGGTGTGCTGTGTGCTGCCAGAGGACACCGTGCCACGGACACAGCACCAGCCAGCCCTGCCCAGATGCTCCTGCACTGCTGCAGGACCAGGTCTTGTGACCCACTGTCCCCCTGATTCTGAGAGGTCCAACACCCTGCACGTGCAGCTCCTGCCAGCTGGATGGGATAAGGTGGCCTACAAAGTCTATGCAGGCAGGCTCTGCGAGTTTCTGGAACCAGTATGCTCCTGAAGCAGGTTTTCAAAATTGAAGTCTTTTTCACAGTGGTATTTACAATTATTCTATATGGTTCTCTTTCAGTGATCTTTCCCAGAATTTCAGAGCATTGATTTCTGTCCAATTAGATCTATATTAGCATTAATCAGCATTCTCTATGGCTTTACAACAAATGTTTTACACCATTTTTAGTTATTCTCTCTGAACTAATAATATAAAATACTTCCTGTTGGAGCTGCCTACAGTTGCACTGGACTCATCTGACAGAAGGCCTTATGATCTGATCCAAACTCTAACATTTGTTTTATCAGGCTTTCATCAAAACCCTGTGGTTTTAATGCTCCACTGAGATGCTGGAACCCTAAACTCTACTACATCAACCATGACTGCAGTTAAGATGACATTTTGCTTTATAAATTAGACACTGAACAAAGGTATTTAAAAATTTTACTTTCTGGGACATCATGGGAAAAAAGAGAATCTGAGCGTTTTCTTGTTGTTTGTTTTTGTTGTTTTTTTGTTTGTTTGTTTTTGGTTTTGGGGTTTTTTACTACCTCTGCAATGATATATCTGCTTCAGGAATGGCTTTTATTTTAGTTTATTATAATGTTTTTTCATTAAAAAGTTCACCAAGAAAGCTAACACATATTTGTAGTAATAAATAAATATGGTGCTGAGCACATAAATGCTGCATGAGGCATTTTGCATCTCTGCAGATTTTCTTAAACATTTTTTCTCTCTTAATCATCTCTTATCAGTTATATTCCTGAAGTACAAGATAAAAGAACATTTTAGCTTGAACATATCAGCAATGCAGTAAAGAATTGTGACTTCACCAAGCTTATTTTTAACAAAGATCCATAATTCTTTTCCACTGAGAATGTATTTGTGAAGACCATATTAGACTTCATTTCTGATTGAAAACATTAATTTACTCTTAGAAATATCTTATTGTCCTTGTGTCCTCCTCCATGTCCTGCTAATTTTTGTTCCCATACTCTTTCCTTAGCTAATGTTACCGTGTTTCCATCAGACTTCTCCTTTACCCAAGCTCCAAAATCATTTACCCTTCCCATTTGACAGGGCCAAGGGTCTTACCCAGGGTGGTGATAGTTCAGCTAAAACCTCTCAAACACAGTACTGGCAGGAGAGAACTGCAAAAGACCACAAGAGTTGAGATAAACCATTTTGTGGGGCTGTTCCAAATGAGGGGGTCATGCATATATCTTTTTCAAATTAGTTGGGTCATGCATATATCTTTTTTATGCCCCAGCCATAAAACCACACGTCTTCCATACAACAGGTTGTATGGAAGTCCAAAGCATAAACTTATTGGAGGAAGTGAGTACAATTGTTGATAAAACACAGATCTTGAACAGAACACCTAGTCGCACTGGTTCCAATCACTGCAGATAAAAGCAAACAGTTTCACCTTACAGAAGTTTTTGTGGATCACATGCATGTGCTTTATAGGTGCCACGCCTGCTGACACAGATGATCTTGGCATATCAGTTGCTGTTTCTGTGCCCTTATTGAACAAAGTACTTGCCAAAGACACACCTGCCTGTTTGCACAAGGGCTTCTCTCTACAGCCCTGCCTAGGTTTAGTGTCTCTTGACTTTATTTTATTGCCCCGAAACATTCATGTCATCTCCTTCTTCACTGTTTGCCATTATTGAGCAAAGCACAGAAAATGCATCCGTTAACATTTTTCCTCAGCAGCAAGGACAGAACCACCACACACCTTGTGTTTGTAACAGTGCAAGTACTGGTTTGGTATCACAATGGTGAATACTGTATGGGCATCCACAGTAGACAAAAGACATTTAATGACCCATCTTGCAGATCAGCAAAAGGGAAAAAATCTCTTTGATCTTCTATTAGACTTAATTAGGAAAGGGAAGTGATCAAACTGTGTGACTGCACTGACTTTGCAAGGGCAATATCCACCATGTCGAAGAGGATAAAATACACTGTACACCCTAATTCTTGGTGGTATTTCACTCTTCTGCAAGTTTTTATTTCATTTTATACCAGGCCCTCAAGAGTCTGAAAGCAATAAAACCAGAGATAAAACTCTTCCTGACAGGGAACCATTTAATTTATTTACCAAATTGTTCATTTAAGTAATGACCCACTTGTCCTGGCTTCTGCTAAACTTGTTTTTATCTCAGATGTTGCATTTTCAGAGCATTGAAGTGATGCTGCTGTCATAGGGTAGGCTTACTTAAGTTAAAACATTCCAGAATGAAATATTTAAAACTGTTCCAAACTCTAAGGAGTTTCAAGTGCACACAGTTCTTGGTTTAAATACTAACATTTTTTAAAATACTTTGAATTTCAAACCATAACATTTGTAAATTAGTCTTTTCAAGGGTTCCAAGTGCAGTGTTTCTGACCCAGTCCTGGCTAAAGAACGAACCACTTGTGGGTCTTCACCCAGGTGTTCTGAGCCTTAATCTACAATTATGTGGAAGTAGAGATAGAAGAGAAGATTAAATAAACAAATTCTACAATTATTTGGTTTGGAATGGACTTAAAACTCATCTTGTTCCAATCCCCTGCCATGGGCAGGGACACCTTCCACTACATGAGGCTGATCAGAACCCTGTCCAGCTTGGCCTTCAACACTTCCACAGATGGGGCAGCCACAGCTTCTCTGGGCCACTTGTCACAGGGCTTTACCACCCTCACAATAAAGAATTTCTTCCTTGTATCTAATGTAAACCTACTCTTTTTCCATTTAAAACCCTCCCTCCTTGTCTTGTCACTACATGCCCTTGTCAAAAGTCCCTCTTCAACTTTCATGCAGCAACTTTAGGTACCAAAAGGTGCTATAAGATCTCACTGGGCCCTTCTCTTCTGCAGATTGAACAACCCCAACTCTCTCAACTTATAACAGAAAGTCCTGTGGATTATTAATTATTAACAAATTATTTTTTAAAACCTTTTCTTACTCTTATCCTATACACTCAGCACAGTATCCTATACATAATAGCCAAAATATCTCCCCCAGATTTGCAAAGTAAATAGGATTTTTTCTTTTTTAAATAGTTTTATTTTGACACTTCAGGTTCTTCAGGAAGCCCAGAAGAAATATTAAAAAAAAAAATGTTCAAAACTTTCTCTTGAATTCTAGGAAAGTTTGAAACACACAAGGTATTTGTAGTAGTAATCCTTGTTCTGATCCCAGGCTGCATTTTTTTTCTCAGTTCTTGTTGCTATAAATGGGCATTATTGTGACAGCTGCTTAAAATGATTCCTGATGGCCAAAAATAGTTTTTCAAGGGTCCAGAAAAGACACACAGATAGAAAACTAATACAATCATTAGCCTTCTCCAAAATTCACCCAAGATTCTCTAAGCAATCCATATATGACTAAGAAAAGACTTTTGAAGCAAGACTGGACCTTAACACATGCACTATGATATTTCCTTTAGGGCCTTGGGCAACGTGGTGTAGTGAAACCTCCCATGGCAGGGAGGTGGAACTAAATGGTCTTTAAGGTTTCTTCCAATCCAAACCATTCTGTGATTCTATGATCTGGGGGGATAAGGGAGGGAGCAGAAAGAGAAAATGCCCATGGTTATTTCTAGACAGAAACAGGTATTTCTCACAGAGCAATGTCTGTAACAAAAGTCTGCAGGATGTTTCATGGTTTGGTTGTTGCTGTGTATGGGTTTTTCTAATACAAAACATCAGAAGTGTAAATAGAGCACTTACCTAATGTTACTGGAACAGAGAAAAACAAGTGAGTATCTTAAAGTGGAAAAGCACATCAAGTTAATGAGTCCTGATGAAATGACTTGCAGGTAATTTTTTGTTCAATACTCACCTTGAATTGAATTAAACTAGGATTTTTGATTCTAACATAGAACATACCATTCTAAAAAAGAACCAATACAACTGAGGGTCAGAAGAAGGACATTTCTTTTGGGGTTTTTGTTTGTTTGTTTTTCCAAACAGCTTCACTTAGACAACTCTATTAAAAAAGGTGCATTTTGGATCATTTCAAGGTTTATCTAATCCAACAAATAACCAAATTGACACAAAAAGTTGTTGTTTTTTTTTTTAAATACAGACAGCAAAGTCTATGAAGAGAAGTACTTTTGTGCCGCTTTTGCATCCACAAAATTATCAGACAACCAAAGAATCTCATAACTTACAGCGACTCTGTGTCTTCACTCTCTTACAGGAAGTGTCTGATCTTCCCACAGGCAAACCAGCTCCTCCCCACGTGTTGGTGCCACCTGGGTTTGTGGCACTACAGGGGATTTCCCCCCTCTGCCCCAGCACACAGCGACAGACCATCATGACATGACCTTTTACCATGGAAACCTTCTACCTATCTAGGTACAGCACCACACAGCATTCTCCTTTACACATGGCACCTTCTGTTTCTACAGAAGGTGGGGAGTGTCCTCTGTCCACCTGCAGAAGCTGGAGAGATGCTCCAGGTGCAAAAACTAGGTTAGGTACTGACCAGAGGAGCTCACTTTGTGGTAGACTGTATTCTCCCCATGCCCTGACCAGATCTCACAAAATAACCAATAGTTCAGCTGTAAATTGCAGGCAATAAAGATAATCCAGTATTGTGTGGCAAAGGTTTAATATCAGACAGAGAAAATAAAATCCTTCAGTTAAGAGTAGAATTTAATTAGAGGTTAAAGGTATGTTGAACTTCCATCAGCATCCTGGGTACAGCTTATGATGTGTGAAAAGCTAAATACTGTCATAATGAACTGCTGCTGCCATCTACTGAACACAAGGAGTGTGAGCTACACAGATTTACAGTTTGGCTACTGATCAGAAATATTTGCTTGGCTGGATTAACAAAAATTTCTGTTTCTTTAGAGCTATCTCGTTTCTTTCTAGATGATATCCAGGACATGAATTTACTTTAGAAAAACATTGTGACCCTTTGGGAGAGTCTGAATTCTCCTTTGGGAGCCACTCCTAGCCCATGGAGGAACTGTGAAAAGTGAGCATATGTAGCTCCCATAACATGAAACACATTGCCATTAATAAGAAAGAGTAATTAGTTAGAGCTGTAGGTTATTAATATCTTAGAACACATCAGCTCTTCTTTAGCAATATCATGCAGAATCCATAAACTCTGCTGAGGATGGATATCTGCCCTGTGTGGCAGCTGTGGTTTAGCTGAGTGACCTCCCAGCTGGAAAAGAACTGGCATTGGCACTGAATTTCCACCAGGATGCTGGTGGAAGGGTGGCACAGAGGTCAAGCAGGCTGCTGAGGGGGCTGTAAGCACCAAGAGCTATCCCAGCCCCACTGCTTGTTTTATCCAGGGGATGAGCCGGCCCTTGTATGTCCCAGAAGCTGCCTCTGAGTGTAAACAGAGGCATTCAAACATACTCATATACATACACATTAACAGCAAAAAAACCTTTCTATTAATACAAAAAACAGCAGCAAAGTCACTAAGTGCAAGAAATCCAGTGTTATCATCTGGTTGAAATTAACTGAAAATTATATGCACATATTGCTTATCTACAAGGTATATACATAGACACAGCCAAACTCAGCCCTGCGGGTAAATAAAACCTTATTTTGTGTTGACTTCAATGAGGTTGGACACATTTGCTTAGAGAAATGCTGAGGGCCACAAGAAGACTGGAAATTGCAAGGGAAAAGTGGAATATAGGTGGGGATCCTGCTGATCTTAAGGCACTGAATACAGTCGAGTGTTCAGACACACACAGCTCAGTAACAGTGAACGAGAGCCAAGATTATGGGCTACAAGAGCAGTGACTTCTGTCTAAGATGCCAAAGGGATTTAAAGAGAAAAAAATAAGCTGGTTCTTTTTCTCAGTCTACAGTGAGGCATGCGGGAGCTGCATTTGACAGAACGACACCAGTGTAAGATTAGCAAGAACAGCAAAAAGCATCCTGTATTCCTGTGCAAATTCTGTATTCCTCTGCAAATTCCGGAATTTCCACACGAGGGAGCTTCTTGCCCACGAAGCTGACAGGGCGCTTCCTCCTGGGAAAGGTGGCAGCAGTGGTTTTCCCTGTGAGCTCCCAACTCGTGCAGCCTGATTGCACTGCTACGAGTCACAGCGAGAGGCAGAAGTGAAATGGTTAACAGATAATGATGATTGTCAGAGCTTGTTAACCACAATTATTTTCAAGACATATGTAAATCTGTATAAATACCTAAGTGTGGTATATAATCTAAAACATACTGTTTAAATCTATAAGCATTCCTGAGTTAATTTCACTATGGGAACGTTAGTTACAACTTCCTGACTTCACTGTGTTTGAATTCATATCCATGAACATTAATTTAAAATTAGTCTAAATATTTGTTGAGAAGTAATCACCTGATAAATTTAGCTCTTTTTCATTTTTATGAATTATTCATTATCTCCTCTCTTTCCGTTGATGTGTTGGTTGTTTTCAAGAATTGAATTACTGGTTGACACTAAAAAAAAATTCCAGCATTTCTAGTGATTTGTAAAATGTTCCCCTTAGAAACTTGACTGTGACTATGAGAGCAACCGGGTTCGCCACCAATATTTTATGGTACTGGTTTGCTTCTTGAAGGGAGTTTTTCAGAGGCATAAGCAAGTTCATTCAGCAAATAATTTGCAACAACAGCAAAAAATCTGTTTATGTCTTGCATATATGTCATTCCTACAAAGGAAGTTTGTATTAAGCAAAAGTTGGTGGAAATGTTTGGGAACAGTATGATGAGGTGTGGCTGCAGGAATGAACAACCATGTGAAACTGCTGAACTGCAAAAAGCTCCTTCTGCACAGTCATAATGGAAAATACCTGAGCTTGCCAAAGGAAAAGAATAATTCTGTTCTAGGATGGCCTCAGGCAAGTCTGAATGAAAAATTATCAGCCACCAGATATTACAAAGAGGAACAAACCTTTTCAGGAAAGCCTTGAGTAGATGGCAGCAAGGATCTTTAACACTGTCTGGTACAAAGGGAAGTGATTTGAGAGCCACTAGCACACAGAGGACCATTGCTCAAACTTTATCTATGGCCTGCCTTCACTGCAAATAGTGGAAGACCAGATTTTCAGAATAGAACTTACATTCCCAAGTCCAGGGCTGGAAGCCTAATTTCTGGCTGTCACTCATTAAAACAATCTTTGTCACAAAATTAACTTACTAGCAAACATAACTTCCATTCTTCCAACTCACTGAAACAGATAACATCTTGAACTTCCCATCGGGTATGTCTTTGTATTTGTTACTTTCAAATCAGTTTGCTACTATTAATTAAATAACAAATCAGAAAATTACTTCTAAAATTATAAAAAAGCAAAACCCGCAGAACACACGCTCATGTGGTTAGTGACTGGTACCAGCACTTGCAAAACCTCAAAGGCTTCTCTAAACATAGACTTTCATCAGTGATGCTGTAAGCCTTCATCTAATCTTTCATGATTTCCCATGCAGGAACATCAAAAGAGAAAGAAGAGAATAGCAGTGTTCCAAAGCAACAGTGCTCTGTGTGAAAAGTATGTGTTTAGCTACAGCACATATAAAATATAAGTGGAAAACTATTATTTACATGAGACATATTTTAATAAACATCATCATTAGCTCCCTGTCTTTTCATATAAGGAACAAGGAATTTTGCAGTTCAAAATCATGTCCAAAGCTCAAGCGATTTTGGGAAGAAAATGAAAAAGAATTAGAAATGTATAAGCCTTCAAAGCAAGAAGATCAATTTATGTTCATTTTTACCTACTGAAACACATTCTGCATATTTCATTGTTTCTGTCATCTTGTTATAATCCATCCAAAGAATTTTCAAAGAACATTAAGTCCTACAAATAAACAAACTGTGAATTAGGTATGGAAGGCACAAATATGCAAAAATTACTATCAAAAGTCTTACTTGTAGGCTTTTGTTACATAAAGTATTTATATTAGCCAATCACTTTTTATCACTGCCACTGAGAAACAGGAGTTTGGAGGGGACAATCCGAAAATCTTAACTGTCATTTCTATCCTACTAAAAGCAAAATTTCTAAATTCTTGTTGGAATTTTAAAGGAAACACTTTTCAGCGAATAATTCAAATAGTATTATAATTTTGGTTTATAGTCTCTGATGTAAGTATCGCAGATGATTTTGAAACCATTTCATGTTAACACAATTATGTTGGCAAAAGAGCTACACAGCAAATATCAATTTCTAATTCTAGAAAACATGCATCTTCACTTCTCTTTACCCCTACTACTAAGTATTCTCCTTCTCATATAGTTGTTATGGTTATCTCCACGGGGGAATTTTTGTAGGAATTTTCATATGACCTGAAGGTCTTACATACAACACTCAACAGAATTGTTGAATTGGTTTGAAATTACCATTAGAAACAACATAACTTTTTTTTTGGTCCATACACTTCTTCAAACACAATAAGGGGTTTGGAGAAGTTTGGCAGGTTTGACATGTATGTTGAGATTTGATTCTGCCATACAAAATATTGAACTGGATGTGTAATGCTATTTAAACAGTTTAATAAACAAAAATTTAGGAACATTAAAAAAAAGTAGTTATAAAAACTAAAATGTTTTAGTTAATTTATCTTTTAGGTATTGTGTTTGCACTTTTGCAGCTCTCAGCTGACAGCAAGGGCCCCTTTGGCCCCAGCCTGCACATCTCTATAGGTCTGCCTCTCCACCTTGCACACTTACAATGAGGAAACAAGCCCCAATCATGACTGCCTTGATCCTCACATCGAGATCTACAGGGACCTGGATTCCAAAGTTGGCGGTGTTGGTGAAGACGTTGTTGACAAATCCAGACCAATACTTGGAAATTTTGCCGATCGTTGTCATCTCATTGAGAGCTTTTACCTGCACAAAGGAAAAACAGCAACAGACATAAATGTAAACAAATCAAGTGCACGCTGATGACATCTCCACAGAATTAATGACTGTGTCCTGACATGCTGAGTATGCTATAGTTGTCAGGTTCTCCTTTTATTCTTATTGCTGCAATGTTCTATTAGTGTCAAATTTCCCTTTATGAGTGGCACGCAAGAAAGGGTCTCAAGTTTGGAAACATCAGCATCTTTAGAGAGGACAAAAAGTGGAAGAAAGCAATCTTGAAAGTTTTTTCCAGTTTTGCCTTTCTTTCACAAAGTTGTGGGTTTTTCTCCTCTCTTGTTTTTTATATTCCCCTAGCCCCACTGCTGTGGACCACTGTCCCCTCAGGGGACAGGCATGTTCTCAACTAAGCAGCCATCTATCTGCATGTTTCTTACAGCATACTGAAATTTCAGACAATACCCACTGGAGTCTTCTAATTTGGCTAGTGAGTTGATAAGTTGATAAGCCCAAAAATTCCTTTATGATTCTTAACTAAGTCAAAGCACTTTGTTCACATCAGAAAACTGTTCAGGGTTTCTTCAAGTATCACCCATTCTCCCTCTCACCTCAGAAATTTATTCAAAGTAGTAAAACTTTTAAATTGTTAACACTTGTACAAAACATACCTCAAAGTCAACATCTTCAAAACAGCCACAGGTTGCATATGGGCCAATTATTTTTAGCACATCTTCTCTACTTTCATTCTGTATAGTAAACTTTGGCAGAAAAGGGTCCCAGTTCTGTACAACGTACCCAGCTACTGTACCTGGTGGGGACTGTACTTCTAGCTAGCAAATAAAAGAAAACAACAAAAATGTTTTAGCTGATTTTATATTAATATATTTTTCCATGAGAGTGTATTGTTTATATAATGACAAGATATTTATCCACTGAATACAGCAACATATCACTTTACCAAACATGGAACTAGATATTGTAGAACTGTCCAACGGTGTTGTTATAGTGGACAAACTCAAAAGCTGCACCAGAAGCCAACACCTTACATACAATAAAAGACTTTATAAAAGCTATGAACTGGGGAAAAAATGTATTGTATTCAGGGAGTATCCTACACG
This sequence comes from Anomalospiza imberbis, assembly GCF_031753505.1. Classification (NCBI taxonomy): domain Eukaryota; kingdom Metazoa; phylum Chordata; class Aves; order Passeriformes; family Viduidae; genus Anomalospiza; species Anomalospiza imberbis. The sequence continues at coordinate 13,796,582 of NC_089690.1, read as the reverse complement.
CTTATTTTAAGTAGCTGTACTACCAAAGGACCTTTTCTTTAAAAATCCTGACAAGGGTAAGTGCTAAGAAGGTAAGTGGATGAGCTAACCTTTAAAACGTTTTCATAACACAAGAAAGAAATCTGAATAAAGGAGAGTCAAAAAATAAGGAGGAAAGATCTGATGCTCTACGGGATCCACATTTTTCACTCCAAGCAGCTTACTTCCATGTTCTGCCATTTCCCAGAGATATATGGCCCTGAAGAGGCAGATCCATGGAGTGAAGGCTCAGCCTCCTCAGAGATCTGCTTCCAAGTCCCACCCACAGACCCCAGTGGCCTTCAGAGAGTTTCCATCCTTCACCCTACAGGAGTTCAGTGGGTGATCTCTGCCTGTGTCAATGCAAGTAGTTTTGGGGTGTCACTTGATTGGAGAGACATCGAGAGACACCAAAGCTTTGTGAGGGAGGTCAGCAAAGCCAGGTCCCATGGAAAGGAGGAGGCACACTGGGAACAGAACTCGTTTATCAGCAGTTGTATCTACCCAAAGGGCCGCCCGCAGGTCCTGGGTTGGGGGGGCCGTGAATTCCTGAATTCCTCCCTGCCACCCTGGAGGAGCTGCACAGCGAGATGCTGGGACAAAGGGGGTTTGGGGGTCCCTCACCTGCTGCAGGAAGCAGGGGAAGCAGCAGCTGTTGCACCTCAGGGGTCTGATGACTCGGATCACCTCGCGGCCCGCGTTATCCGCAATCCTGATGGTGAACGCCCTGATGGGCGAGCACAGCTTGCGGTCAAAGCAGCCATTCTCTTCCACCGCAAAGTAAACTCTTTGTCCCAAGGGGTTTTTTATCTCGTATTTGCTGGAGGTCTCTGTGCCAAGTATGGCTAATAAATCAAAACAAGTAGAACGCTAACTTAATATAATAATATAATCTTTGTTATTACTTTAGCATAATGTTAGTGCATGTATGTGTATATATATATGAGCATTTTTTCTAGAAGACTATGACAACGATTGTTTAAAAAACTGTTCTGAAGTAGCAACACAAAGAAAATATACAAGTGTAAGGAAATAATAGTGCCAGGTCTGTATGTTGAAGGAATTAATTCAGACTTTGATTTGCCGTACACTAAAGTATGTATCACAACAGAGAATTCAGATTCTGGAGTTTTTGGTTTGGGCTTTTTCTGGCTTTATCATCTGTGAAAAGTAACATCCTGAGACTACCCCACCTCAGTGACAAAGCTTTCACCCAGCAGGTTATTTGAGAATCAGGCCAAAACCATTTTGAATGGGAGAAATACATTCTACAGTATTTTACTGGTAGTGAAATTTTACAGTATTTAATACTTGTTCATTACTTTGAAATTCTGAGAAACTTTATAATTAGAAAATATTTTGCTTCTTAAGTTTTCTGACCTTCGTTTCTCTATTTGCTTTATTTCTCATAGTATGCTAATGATTGTTAGATAAATTTTTCCATGGAAAGATGGTTAAGCTTTAATAACACTGAGTGGGAGGTGTCTGAGGGAGAGAATTTAGGACTGTTGTAGAGACAACTCACCCCTCAGTGGTTTGCTGCAGAACAGGCAAACAATAAAGTGAGCCTTCCCCACCCTATCACAGCATAACAGACTGACACAAGGGCAGCAGGAGGGTTCACAGTGACTTCAGTGAGCTGGGGACAAGACTTGGATGCCTTTTGGAGACACCCATGTACCAGCACTGCTAAAAGGTGATAAGGATTGCACCATACCTTCCAGAAGCTCCACTTGCTGATGAATAATTATCTGGTCCAGCTGCTCAAAAAAAAATAAACAAGATGGTGGGTCTTGGATAAGTCAGGGGCTGCCAGTGGTCACATGTCTATTTTTATTGCTCATCTCCCTGTAATTAAGATTTCTTTCCTTACAGAGGTGCACAGGTTGGGTGCCTGAAGGATATCTCATTATGTCTCAAATTATACCCATCTCTACAATTTCTCTCTGAAATTATGGCTAGAGAAATGTGACATTAGGTGCTTAGCCATGCAATTCACCCACACGCTTGGAGAAAAATAATCTTCACTGGGGGAATAAGGAAGACAACAGCAACAGAAAGGAGAATCCACTCTTGCTCCTGTTGCTCTCTTTGTCAGAAGGGAAGCTCCTTACCCCAAATCCAAGGTTGGTGCTGGCCACTATGGCAGTACAGGAGTGAATGAGCCTGGGCTCAAGCTCATAATGTGCAGTGGCCACATCCCAAAGGACCTTGCTGGAGCAGCCCAGCAAGGCAGTCAGGGGATGCCAACGATGGCACACACCAGCTTTAACGGTCTGATCTCAGGAACACAAGCCCTTCACCCTGAATCTGGCAAATGGTCATGCCAGGGTACCAGAATGAGCAAAACAACAATGAAACACTCAGCTTGCTGAAAATGTCTTTCCCCACAAGCTGGTATGCAGGAGAAAAACTGCTTGCCATGATACCTAGCTTTGCTGTGCTTATTGTCCCTCCAAATTATTCTTTCTTGGAGAACACTTGTTAGCATTATAAAACCAACAAGACTTAATTTGCGTCTACCTTTCAGTTTTATGTGACTTTTTATGCCTGCTTTATGTGACAGTTTTAGGCTTTACCAATCTCTTTTCTGTAATTTTTCTGTAAATTCCTGATGAGCAAACGCTTTGCACAGGGTTTTGCCATTACTCACAGCTGCAGGCACAAAGCACACAGCAACCTTCTGAGACCACCGTGTCACAGCTCTCCAGAGCCTGGATATTTTAAAATTGATAAATCATGCCTGGTACGTGTTCAAACTGTTGCAGACATTTGTCACTTCTAGTCAGCTCCTGCAGCTAGTTCAGACTGCAAAGACAAGCTGGTAAAAAGAGGAACTTCTTCATCCCTTTCATTAATCTCAGAAATGTGCATGCCAGTAATTGAAATAATAAAAAATACTGAGACATAAAAATATTCTCCCAAGAATCTTTGCTGCTTGTTGTTTGGGTCTCATGAGAGAGCTCTTGGAGCCCATGGGAAGGGCTCTGCTGATGGAAAGAGAATAAAAAAGTTAAAGATGGTAGAGCTATTTTAATATTTTAGTATTTATTTTGAAATTGATTTCTTTTTCCCATGTATACTTTCACAGGGAAAAGAAAATTAATGACCCTGAATTGTTAAAAGCTTTGAGTGATTTTGGTCTATTGGTTTACTGTGCACAATGTATAAACAATGTTGAGACAACACAGCAGTACCACTTGTTATCCTTGTTTTGCCTTTCACTGGTTTCTGCAGGGCAGTTATTCTGATGCTTTTTTATTGGGGTACTTCTGGATTGAGAGAATCCTGCACTTGCATTTGAAAGCACCCAAAGCCCTTTGGCTTAACGAGGGCCTGGTCCCCTTGAGCTCAGATATGTTAAAATTCCTTATACACAGCTAATTCTCAGTATTCAGTTCTGTGGGCATCAAATTTACATCTATGTCTAAACAAGATGTATTATTACTATCAAGTCTAAACAAAGAAGCTTTTTACAAAAGTAGTTAAACCTGAGTGGTGGCACAACGTGCAGTTGAAGTACTCAGAAAATTCTTCTCCAAGATTTCACCTTTTTCTGCTGTGGGAAAAGGTTCATTTGAATGAAACACAGAATGAAACACGATCTTTAAGAAATCTTCCCAGTGGCATAAATAATTTCCAAGTTCTGCTAGAAACATCTTCATTCAAGCATTTAATTATGTGAAAATCTCTTAGTCCATGAGGATAAATCCCAAGGGATTACCTTAGCAGCTGTGAATCCCACATGCATCCTGCAGGCAGCCATCTCCCTGCTGGTGGGACCTCCTTTATGCTCCCATCTACCCTGAATGAGCCCCTTTCATTAGCCACACGGCCAGTATGGCTTCAGCATCACACACTAGAACATTCTGCACCGCACAGAAACTCGAGCTGTGGGACCATGTCAACCATCAGCACTGCACACATGCTTCCCACTTTTCAGACTGCAGAGAAAACTGAGAATCGTTAGCAAGGACTGCAGCACAGGCCAAGAATAAACATGAATGAGCTCTTCAGTTCCAGTTGTAGCTCTGAGAGTGACCTGCTCTTTTGTCTTAACATCAGATGCAAAGCTTCTATAAAATGGAGTGATAGTATTTGCTTGCCTACATTGTCTGGGTAAATCTGAGGTGTAATTTGTGTTCATAGAGGAGCCTGAATATGTAACCTGCCAAGTACTGACTATCACAATCACTTTTAGACTAAAAAATGTAGCTTCCACGGTCTGTAAGCAAATGCTTGTGTAATTGACAACACATATCATTTTGTGCTCAGGCATCTTGAAATGAAAGACTGCTTCTGAAGAGTTTCCCCATTTCATTAGCTGTCTAGGTAACTCAGCTCCAAATATAAAATACATTCCATTTCTGCTTCTATACAAAACTAGCAGAAATGTGTGCCTAAAATACACATCTTGAGTGCAGTAAACATTTCCCAGCATCACCAAAATGCAAACACAGCAGAGATGTATCAGAATCATGATCTGACTATGCTGGGGGCCTGATCCTGTCCCTGCCCATACCAGGCAGGGCATGTGACACCTTACTCAGCATGTAAGAGTGGCACAATCCAGCCACATGTAAAATGCAGACCTCAGTCAGTGTCAAAACAGCAGCAAGGAGTGACCATCCTGGTAAAAATGTTCAGGAGAAGATGAAACTTCTGGAGCAGAGCTGCAGACCATCAATGCTCTGAGCTCCAGGAGCTGAGAGATTTCACAGAGCAAGTAATGATGTTTAGCAGTAGGATGGAGAAGACTTAGGCATTCATTTTTCTTCTCCACCTATGACCTACTTCTCTGCCTCCATTTTCAAGCATTTTCCTCTCTCAGGCATTAGCACTTTCTTCCTCACACAGAGTTAATGCAAGTTTGTAGCCACTCAGACTTATGCTCATCTAATTTCTATAAAATGAAAGGCAGCAATGAATTTCTCCTTTCTTTTCTTTCTCCTATGTTCCTTATCTCATAGTAATATCAAACAACAAAAATCCTCTCCATCTCAACCTACCCCTCCCCCCAAGAGGAAAAACCCAAACAACTTCATCCTCCAGGGTATCAAAGTAACATTAAAGGAAAACATAACAATTCTAACATTCAGAGAGATTCAGGACCTGGTTCAGGTACTCCAGACCAGGTGGCAAATTATAAGTGTGTGATGTTTGCTTCCAGAGAGTTGTTGGTTCAACAGGCGTATTCTGTTGAGGAATGTCAGAAGAGCCAGGGAGATAATCCTTAAAGATTAGTTTGGTTTGTCCCTGAGATTCTGCAGGAAAAAAAAAAAAAAAAAAAAAAAAAAAAAAAAAAAAAAAAAAAAAAAGAGAGAGAGAAAAAACCCAGAAACATCAGGACCAAGGAGCAGCAGCTAGCTTCTTGAATCAAAGCTGGAACAATAACATCATTCTGCATGTGACTGTATCAGTACTTCAGGGCAGGAGTGAGGACCCAAAAGCAATCTCCTGATGTCCCACACATCAAGCACTGATTATAAAGCTGCCTTAGGATCTGCAAAAGGGAATCACTGCAGATGAAGTTAAATCAGGAAATGTAGTCTTGGAGGGCAACTGATTTGCTCTGACAGCTGGTGAGCACAGAGCCTGTGTGGCAAGGCTGGAGCTGGCCTGGACTCACACACAGGGTGGCCAGAAGCCCCACAGCACAGGTTGCCCAGCTCTGCTCCCTGTGAGCTGCCCTGTGTGCCAGTGTGCCCTGAGCTGCTGAGGGCTGGCTCCCAGCAAGATGCTTTCCAGCATCCTGAGGGCACCCATAATTTCTCTTAATTAGAGATAACCTTTCCAGGGATCTCAGATTCCCCAAGCTGGATATTACAACCCCGATATCAAAGTCTACACAGCCTCTTATAGTGTATTATTCATTATTATCTTAATGAATGGATCAGATATCATTATGCTGTGTTTTCTGGTTTGCTATCACAAAGAAGTCCTTTAGGGCACAGTGATGGTGACCTTGGCCAGTGCTGTGAAGGTAACAAGAGCATTTACTGCCACAGGCACCTGTAAATCCACACTGCTCCACAGGCACAGGCACCATCTCCCACCTTAACCACTGGATTGCCAAAAAAACGCTGCTAGTTTTTCCAGGTACATTGTTCCTCGGCCTTCAGCAACACTGGTTCTGCAGAAACCAGGAGGAGCAAACTGAAGCTCTCCCCATCTGAATGGCAAATCCTTGTATTGAGCTGAGCCCCTGTGATTTGCCAGGACAGCAGTCCCCAAACTGATCATTTTTATCTCATGTGTGACAATACTTAGACACAATGGGGTTTGAGGTCCAGAAGGAATTTTGGCTCTAAGTCTGAATCTCTTTTTTGCTGTTGTGGGTTTAAATGAGATCCTTTCATATTATTTGAACTCACAGTGAAAGATTCATCATTCAATCATATTTTGATCTTAATTTGTCTTTGCAGCCACTGCTTTCTTTCAAAGTCTGAGACCACAGGAAGAAGTAACCCCTTTGAATTTGTTGCTGGCTTTTAAAAATGTATAACTGGGTAATAAATATTTTATGTGCTCTTCTGCATCATTTTACCTCACAGGGTTCTGTTACTGCCGTTACTCTTGTTGTTACATGAAATGCCATGAAGTAGCCCAGTGTTAGTGTTATTCTTGAATAATAAAGAGGAAAAAAAGACAACAAATTGCAGTTCTACCTGTCAAATTTTAAGCTATACAAAAAACAAACAGTAAATACATTAAATATTTATGACAATTTGAGCTAGTCTGACACTTTGTCTATTTTTGTGTATGATTCCCATTTCATCACTAGCATGGAGAACCTTAAAAGTTACCATATGATACAGTGAGTATTCTGTACAAACATAATTTGTAGAGTTGCATGTTCCTGAAAGAGGTGATGTGTCAAGTTTCTTCATACTAAAAACCATATTCCACAGCATTACTATTCAACCATTTCTCCTAACTGATAAACATCAAAAATATGCAAAACCACATTTCTCTTATATGACTAAACAAAATTTGAAACAAAAAACCCTATATTGCAAGAGGACAATAATGCTGTAAAACCTGCTTGCTCCTGTGCACCTTTTAGTGCTCTGATGCAGAATGTCTTGAGTGTTTTATGGGCAAGAAAGAGGGATAAAAACTTTGGCAAACCTAGACAGACATTGCTGAAACTCCCTGGGCCAACACGTGCCTCTGCACATGCCAACAGAATGACCTCCATGGAGCTGCGCTTAGAAGAAAAAGAGATTTGTATCCTTCTGCTTAGTTTAAGCATTTGAAAACCTGGAGAAAATGAATTGCAAAGGCTGCTTAGATGAAATGCTGCATGTTTGCCCATTGCCCTGAGTACTCAATGGCTACTGCTATAGTCAGTGCGTGACAGACACACCCAGGTAGCAGTAATCTGATTAAATTCAGTTGTTATTATTATACTTCATATGGAGTTATCAGGTCCCTGGCCAGTTTTGAACATGAAAAGCATTTGCTGATGTAGTATTTTCAAAGCAAAATAGGGAAGAAGTGTGCAAAAAGAGTGGCACCCTTGGCTCAGTGCTCACCCTTCTCAGGCATTCCATACCGACAGGTTTAAACACCAAGATACCAACACTAAATTTTCCAACTGAATGCAGAGGCTAACCTTTTATAATGTATTTTATTCAAATAACATCCTACTATAGATTTTAGCCTCCTTAGGAGCCTCTTGGATGCTGGATGCTGAAAAATTAAAGGAAGACAGAACAACTGTGCTTTGACTGATGTGGTTTTATCCTGAAACGCTCATTCCATCAGACTGCTGATTGCTGGAAAAGTACAAGACTGTAGTTTTCTGTAAACACGATCTAAAAATACAGACTACAGATGCACTTACCTTGAGAGGCCATGAAGCTTCCTGAGTTACTTCTTCAAAGGAAGCCGGGTTAAAAGAAAAGGCTTTTCTTGTTGCAGCAAATAAAAAAAGGCGCACAGCATGCACAGAACTTCAGAAGGTGTCTGTGTCCTCACTATCAGCTGGCAGAGCGCGGGAGGAGCGGCGCAGTCCGCCCGGCGCGGAGCGCTGCGCTGCCGGAGCCGCGGGGGGAGAGGCTGCCGGACCCAGCGCCCATCCATGCAGGGGAAAGAGGGAAAAGAGTTCAGCCAGCGCGCAGAGACAAAGCTGCAGTGCACCGGCCGCCTAAATGAACACGTTAGACCTCAAATCCTGCTTTATAACGTCTGTTTTTATTCTGAGAATACAAAGATTCTGGATTTGGTTCAGTGTTTGTGTTTCCACTTCTTCACGCTACCCAGTAAAGACAGAGGAGCTGATGAAGTTGTAGATAGCCCATCCCTAAAAGTGTTTAAAACCAGGCTGGATGGAGCTCTGAGGCCCCTGGTCTAGGGAAAGCTGTGCCTGTCCAAGTCAGGGGGTTTGGAACTAGATCATCTTAAAGGTCCCTTCCAACCCAGGTCATTCTATGATTCTATGATTTCCCTACAGCTGACCCCAGTAAACATTTTCCATGCACAAAGCAGGAAAAGCTGTCTTGGATTTCTCACTGCATTCCATCCATGTAACATTAGACAGAGGATGTCCTCCAAGGGATGTCATGCCTACACCCAGTCCCATAAAATCATCCTGTACATTCATTCCCCCACCACCATGCCCCCCACCACTCACACCACGCAGGGTTCTGCTGATCCCAGTGAGATGTTTGAACCGGGAGGAAAAGATGAGGAGAAGGGAGAGTAACCTTCACTTACCAGCTCATATTCCTGCCTTGAGTGCCCAAGCTGCTGTGGAAATCATCCGGCAGATGTGATCTGCAGGCAGCTGTGATGCATGGCTGCAAGAACAGCAGAGCCTATGCATAGAGCCCAGCAGAGCAGAGGGAGGTGCTGGGGACCATTTTCTGTCCTCTTTGCTACAGGAAGTGGCACTGGTTTGAATCTGTCTGAAGTATGGCTGAGCAGATTAAACTCCAGAGTTTACAGCTCAGGAAGATGCTGATGCAGATTCTCTGAAGGAAGAATGCAGAAATTTCATCCCAAAAAAACCCAAATTATAGGGAAGCTGATTTTTATAGAGTATAGTAGCAAATGCAAGAGCCTCAGATGTACTTATGGATTTGGCTACATGAAATTTCCCAGGAGTTTATCATTGCCTGCTTGAGAAGTCCCTGGGTGCAGTGGCAAGCACAGGAGTCAGACCCAGCCCAGGAGCGAGACCCTGCTGTGCTCAACCTGGAAACAACCAGAGAAGTGACTGAGACAAAGATTTTGGTGACTGAAAAATGTGTACTGAACAAATCCTTCTGGATTAGGAGGAATAACTGACATAACTGGAAATAAAAACTAAGAATGACCAAAAGTTTTTGCTTCCTTTCTCCCTGTCAAGGATGGCCTTCTTTGGAGCAAAGGCTCTAATCTAGACAGCAGACACAAAGACTAAAAAAAGAAAAATTACAAGAAAAGCTCTGGATAAATATAGTAAACCTATTTTTTAAAATTATAGATGAGAATTCAAATGAGATGGCACTTATTTATCTCTAAAAATTAATAAATACTTATTTTACCTCCCAGAAAATTACAGGGTAAAAAAAGTCCCAGTAATTCTGTCAATGCACAATCATAATACATTAAGAAAAGTGACTCAAACAGACAGAACACACTAAAAAAATATGCTGAAAGATGACGTTTCAAACGTTTAAAAAGCGTTTTTTGAGAAGTCCAAGTGATTCATTTGCTGACCCAGAGGAGGACTCAGGCACAGCCTGTGCTGCTCTGAGAGCTGCTGCTGCTGCCCTGCTCAGGCTCTGCCCATGAGCTGCCCTGGCAGCACGGGCAGGCTCTCCTCTCTGCAGGAGCCAGGTTTCATTTTCCTTCTGCTCATGAAATAAACATTTCCCTGAAATAGTTCTGCCCCTAAGAACTAATTTTTCCAACATGATTTGCAAAATTGCAGTAAATAGGTAACAGAAAGAAGTACAACTTGGCTTTAAGTACATTTTGTGTTTTGTTTTTCCACAAATTTTCACATATTTTACAATGTCCCTTTTTACCCCATTCCTAATGTTTTATTCCAACGCAATAATTTTAGTAGATTATATTAGTAGATTTCTGAAAGATTTGCAAACAATAGTCTTGCACTGGCGTAAGTCCTTACAAGTAAAACCACATATTTAATAATTTCTTAAATCTGAATTTTTGGTGTGCTGCTTTTTTTTTTTAATAAATACTCATATATTGGTCCAAATAGGCTGCTGCCATGATTAAAAGCATTCTCACTAAGACATCAGGTACATAAGACTTAATCATATTTATTCAGGCACAAAGACAGCGATTCCTTGGTGTCCTTTAGATGTGCACAGGAGGAACACTCAAGAAATGAGGACAAACTTGTAAAGAATTGTGTACTGCTACTTCTAACCATATTTTAGGGCCTTCAGAAAGCAGAGCAGCAGCACTTAACAGAGAACTTCACCAAGACACCAAACTGGCTGCCTCTGCCCCTTGAAGAAGGCCCAGGGGAGTGGTATCACTGCCTACATTGACTCTGCCAGTCAGAGTCTCAGCACTAAAACAGAGTACACTGCCTTCCTCTGCATGAATATGCTCAGCATCTGAAACATATTCACAGCTATTAAAAAAAAAGAAATAAAAAAAGAAGAAATTGAGCCTACGTAGATATATTCCTGCTACCTCTAAAATATTCTTGCTCCATCCTATGCTGTAAAGCTGATAAAAATTGATGGGCAAATCCTTAGAAGGCATAAGTTAGCACGGATCCATCAAAATCAATGAGCCTATCCAGATCAGGGCAAGCAGGGCTTGGCTGAAGGGAGTTTATACATCTAAGACCTTCCTTTTTTCCTTAAAGAAAAATTGCATATTTTCTATAACTACCACATCCACAAAGGCCCAGAGATCCATCCCTGCTGAGCTGAGGTACAAGCACCACAGCAGTTAATGGTTATTACATAAATTACTGCAGCGTGTAGGAAACGTGTCCATGGACTAAGACATCCTTGGCCTCAGCACGGAAACAGAACACAGATTTTCCTCCAGGAAGCATGTAGCAATAGTCAACCAGGTGGATCAAGAGAGCGAAAATGTCATATGGCTCAGCATAGGTGCCATTTCTCTGGAGCCTAATCACTCTTACATTTTCTACAGGCACCACAGGAGAACTATGGCAATGGTTTCACAAAAAACACCTTCACAAGAGAAAAACAGGAGATAGTAACAAATTTCAAAGTATTAGGAAAAGCTGTTTGATTTCTCATCCTGCTCCCTGCTGTTCAGAAAACTGCTCTGTGAACCTGGTGTGAGGTATTTGTCCCTGTACTCAGCAGGAGAAGATGGCACTCCCCTTTCCCCACTCTACCACTACGGACTCCTCCAGGTAAGAAGAAACTGCCTCTCCCCTTGTCCCCACAATCTCCGTAAGTTCAGGCAAGCGAGCTCAGCCCCTCCCCAGCTGCCCTTCCTGAGCCCCAGGCAGCCAGGGACGCCCTGTGCCATGCAGCAGCAGGCTAAGAGCAGCACACAGGCATCAAGAAATGCACCTGAGCATCACCAGGCAGAGCTGAGCTTCCCTGCTGCTGAGAGGGGTCATCACCAATCACTGTTTGCATTCTAGATTTCCCCTCCTCGATATATCAGTTGTGACCAGCATTAAAATTCATTGTTATTGCCATTTTTTAAAATAGGAAATATTATAGCCTTCTTTCTTCCCTTTTCTTGTCTTCCCTTTAGCACAGGGAGAAATGCTGAGAGTGATCATAACTATCAGACTGTGACCCTGTGCAATTACAAGCCCCAAGTTACATTATTTCACCCAGTATTGCTTTCTGCACTGGAGAGGAAAAATAAAACCCAAACAATTTCTTAAATCAGCCAGCACCTAGTAGGGTTCTCACCTTGAACTTTTGTTTGTGAGGCGTCTTGCTTCAGCGGGTGCCTCCAGGAGCTCCTCCCCTGCGCGGACGCCTGCAATCACGCTGGAATTCCGCAGGCAGGTCCCGGTGCCGCTGCGGAGCCGCCTCCTGAGGCAGCACTGCCGGGAGCTGCTACACAAGGTGCCTGTCGTGCACCAATTAACAGCAAAACGCAATCTTTAAAATAGCAGCTCTCCAGCAACCTGATCTTTATTTTGCATTCAACTCCGCTGGGAGAAATGGGATCAAAACAGCAATCTCAAAGTGGCTGTGTAAGGGAAGAAACCTTTCGAGCTTTTGTGGTTAGAGATGGCACATGGTGCTGAATACATATCAGAGGTTTTAATGCTACCCCAGCGAGTACTGATGTGGATCAGAAACTAAATATAGATGTCAGCAAAATACAACAATCCACCGGAAATTCATAAAGCAGCTTCCGTACCAAATCTTGACACAGGAGAAAGAGAAGGCTTTGCCATGGGGTTTGTCTCTGTGAGGGGTTTTAGGTGAACAGGTGTGTTTTGGTTTTGTCAGGGTATTTTTTTGGAAGTACATTTCTGTTGCACTGAGATTTAAAGTTTTTTTAATAATCTCTAAAATCTTGCTCCCCTGCAAGGGGCTCTGGGCACTGTCACTAAGCTCATGCATGTCCTGCTTTCCTACCTGTTTTGAAACAGCTGCACAAAGCAATTAGTCCAAAAAACTGAATTCATCCCCAGACCCAAGTGTTTCAATTTTAATCACATTAAGTAGGTTTTAGAATAAAAAGCAGAGGAAGTGTGGCCATCAAGACTTATGTAAGCAGAATGTTATTTAAGCAAAAAATAAGGCCAGGAAGGCGCAGCATAAAAGACCTGAATATGTCTTGCACGAAAACCTGTACCAAAACTCACCACTGGTCATGAAGAAATTTCCAAAACTCACCACTGGTCATGAAGAAATTTCCAAACTGGTCTTTCACTTCTGAGTGATTTTGTTCTAAATAATGGACACTCTGAGGGAATCTTTTACATCTATCCTGAAGGTGAATCTATCCTGAAGATCTATTCTGCTCCAGATAAATATCCTTTAATATTAATTGGGTTTTAGTGTGAGAAAGAATAACTTTCTCTGTGGCAAGAGCACACTGGAGGTCCACAGTTTACTTGATTTGACTGTACATTGGAAACAAAGATATTTTAGGATACTTTTCTGCTTACTTTAGTAAACTGTCATGAATCTATTTTGAGAAGCTGAAATTAATTTAATCTGTTATTATTTTTACTTTTGCCTGAAACCAGCTGCCACGTTCAACTGAAATTCCCAAAACATCTCAAATTCTTTCTGCTGATTAAACACGAACTGAACAGTAACAGAACTGCAACTTGCCTGTCCTTACATGCTGCCAATGCCTCTGAACACTTCACAGGCTGAAAGCAAACAGCAGACATTCTTTCTGGGGAGTCAGAAGTTTTCACAGGACTAACCAAATTGCAACTGCTCAGCAGTCCCTAACAATTAGATTTAGTGCTTATCTCTAATTAAATTTTACATATTTAAGCCTATGATAAAATGGGATAAAGTGCTCAGTATGCACTGGTATATTAGTAAGATTGTTTCTGTCTTCTAGTACATTGAAAGACAGAAGTCTTGGATACAAATTGCAATTAAGACCCTTGGTGATGATGGAGAACTTTTTTGCTGGCCTTGAAAATTCATCAAGCAAAATTAGAAGAATTGTGCTCTGCTGTAGAAGAAAAACTAATGCTTCTCACACTTACCCCTCCTTTTCCCTTTCTCTTCTCTGAAACATCTAAATTAGAAGCAAGAGAACTGAAAAGCCAGAATATCAGAAACCACTGAGGATACGTCAGATGCTTTTCCTTCTGTAAAAAAAGTAAAAAGCTTTGAAATTGAGGTTGGCACCCACTGTCAGGTCAGCAGGGTGAGCTCCTGCCAAGGCAGGTCCAGGTGAGGTCTGGCCAGCCCAAGCTCCACCCAAAAGCACAGCACAGCAGCAGCAAACCTGCACAAAGAGGAGACACCCAGGACTTCCCCATGCTCAGGAGCACTGGCCTTTGCTCTCTGGTGGCTCTGCAGCCAAACTCCACTGGCAGTTTTGGTGTGCTCCTGGAGCACAATTTGGTCCCAGCAGCAGGAATCAGTCTGCACAGCCCAAGACTGAGCCAAAACTATTCTCAAGCACAGCAAGTGAGGATGACCAGGAGACTCCCCTAAAACACTCTCTGTGAACTAAATCACCAGCATGGACACACCCAGCCCACCAAAGGATCTGCTGTCAGATCCCACCTTCCCTCCATCAAAGACATTCCATTTAAGGTGCAATACAGATTTTTAGCAGTCATTACAATGCCTGCCCAATGGTTCAGTTTTGCTGGTTCTATCTCTGGAAAATATAAGCCAGCGTGACTCTAGCAGGCTGCTGGGGTGACTGTTCACAGCTTACACAGAGCAGCTCAGACCTGGTGATCCAAAGATGAACAGTTCTGTCTCATTTAGACCATGAGGGGATCACTCCTGACACTCACATGCAAGCCACATTCTAAGATTTTTAGAAATCCAAGCTATTCCAAGATTATTCGTTGATCTTCTCCATATTTTCAGAAAACCATCATTCAATATTCTGATTCTAAATTCAAACTAAATATTTTATTTTTTTTTTACTTTTTGAGGGAAGGAAAAAAAAAAGAAGTAGATAAGACATCCATAAGATTTAATGGCATAATGGTAATTCTATTAGGACAGCAAAATTAATTTCAGTTTCCCTGAGGTATCTTATTTTAATTAACAAATCCATGATCCTGCTCTATTAATTAGTATACTGAAAGAATAATAAGTTTTAGATGAGCTTAGTTCTGATAAAGCTTTTCATCCCCTAAAAAATAACAAAAGGAATTAAAAATCTCAATCCAATTTGTTTTCTACATTTAATATCAATGTGTTGAAATTCTACCCAATAGTACAGCACAACTATTAGTGTTTTCTTTTAATTTGAAAATGTTTTGGTTTTGCATTTACTGCTTTTAAGACATTCTACATACTGAAGGGGTGGTAGTGGCCCACTAAGTAATCCTTGCAGGATTCCAGGTAATTTTATTTTTCATATTATTTGCTATTGATAATCAATAGGGGAAACACATGGAATTTATTACAATCCTTATCTAGTGTGGATTTTCCAGAAAAATCATACAGTAACAGTTATCCATTAGCATCTCAAATGGGTCAAATAGAATCCTAGGAACTTATCTGGGACACCAAGCTACACAGTAAGTGTTTTCTGCCTCGGTTTGCCTGGACCATTCAGTGGGCACCGAGCAGTCACTTTACTACTGGTCCAACCACTCCTTTTTATAGACATGTTCATGCTTTAGTCTTCTTAAAGCAGATCTGGAAACTTGATTCTTTTTTCCCGGTTTGTTTTATATTCCTCCCTTCCTGTATCACAGGTCAATTACTGGCAAAATTAAAATAATAAAAAAACCAACCAAAATCACAACAAGTTTTTCCATTTGTTCTTGATCCCGAAAGCAACAAATTTGTACTTTTGATTCCTGCAAATCACTTTGCAGATTGCCTGTTATACGAAGTAAGAGAGAAGAGGAAAATGTTAGCAAATCACCAATGTGATTAAGTAAGCAAAAAAAGCTAAGGAGAAAACTTGTGCATACATGAAAATGTAGACATGCTCAGAACTTCAGAACTGCTTGTCCTGCAAAGACAGGCTGCTTCTTTGACCTAGCACCATCTGTAAAACAAATGAGAGCAAAAGTGAACACTAGGAGGTTGTGTGTGCACAATTTTTCTAATTAGTATGTCTTGACAGCATTTTCCTTTCAAACTCCCAGGTTGATTATTTTCAATGTTTTACAGCAGTACAGAAGCCAAGACAGTTACTGTGTAACAGAAAGAGAATTACCAAGAAGAGAGTTTGTAGAAATAGGTGAACAACTTAAAAGTACGTGCTGTAATGGAAACGCCATGTGAACGTCTCTAACACATCTGCCATGGCTGCACAGTTCCTCTCCTCAGCACTCACAGGAAGGGGAATGGCAGGAGCTGCTCTATTCCCATAACAAGATGCTCTGGTAGGAAATTGGTCCTGCTGTCTCCCCATCTCAGCTCCCTAAGGATTGATCAGTTCTGTTGTATATCCCACGAGATCCCAAAGTGACACCCTGGTGCTACCCTGCCTCTGATGTATGCAGGAAAATGACAGATGCTGTCTCACATATTGTCTCTAAGGACTTTACAGCCATGGACAGTTCATTGTCATAGGCAACAACTTCTTGCAAGGCTGTCTAAATACTTGAGCTTTGTTTGCTTTATTTTTATTTTCATCTCCTTTTCATCTCCATGTGGTCCATCGAGGAAGCCTAATTAAAATGTCCCTCTCATATCTTTGTTTTTTTCTTCAAGCACATAATAGCAATTATTGCCTGTGTTTATTTCCTACTGTTTATGTCCCAGGCATGTTAAAGAAGGATGATTGTCAGCAGAATTATTAACATGCCTTATCATCACTTTATTATGCATCTTTTTGAAAGGCTTTGTAATGTGTTTGGTAGTTTACTCAGAAAAACACAGAAGTTTAGAGAACTTTCCCCTCTACACAAGAAAACAGGGCAGTGCTTTCAGAGATTCATTGCTCTAAAATTTTATCTTCTCAGAAGAATCTGAATCATGGAAGACTGAGACCACAGAAGCAGGGAATATTCTTATTTCATATTTTATGTTTTTTAATTAGAGTTTCAATATCTCAGGATTTATATTTTTGCTGTAGTGAGGACTGGCACAGATAGATTTTTTAAAAGTAATTTTTCATTAATAGGACTGCTAAATTAATGCTTAATAATAGACTAAATAACATCTTCATTAGCCTGTGCTTGCCAGCTCTTATACTTCTTGAGTAACAGGTAATACAGAACCAGATACAGAATTTCAAGTGTCAGATCTGTTCAAAAGAATGGGAAGTTAAAAGAATAATCCCCCTCCTGCTAAACGCACACACACCATTTTTATGATGTAATTATACTATTTTACTCTGATACTTACAATGTGAATGCAGTAGAAAGCCAGGGAGAGACTTAGCATGTCAAAACCAGAAAATGTATTACTTATAGCAGCAAGAAATAAAAATAATGAATTACTGGGAGAAATTCTACTCTTGTTTATTCCAGCACAATAGTTTGTTCTGGTGACTAGTATATGAGTGTGGCATATATATATATATAAAAAAAAAATATATATATATATGTATATACACAGAACTATACATTATATTTTATGGACTCCAACATTTGGTTAATGGTTACTAAATCTGGCATTTACAGAGACATTAGGAAGGATGGTATTTATTTGCAATTCTATTTCCCTCAGAGTGAAACATGGAATCCATACAGCTGTACAATGAAGATGATTAGAATTGCCAGAAATGAAGGCCTCCTGGGAAAAAAAAAATATCAGTAGCATAGTTTAACTACATGAACCATAATTGCATTATTAGCTCTGCTGTGCTCTACCACAGGAAAGCTAATGACATGATTCTGAAGAAGCTTTATAGATTATGGAAAACTATATAACCTCTTGCTCTCCCATTGACAACACAACTCATTTGAGATCCCTGTCATTAAGGGAAGGAAGACTGTCTAATTTTTCACAAACCCCGTGAAAATGTCTTTTCATTGATTTTAAACTTTAACTGTATATATGCCCAAGGACCAGTAGTTGAAATAACAAATAACCATTTGTACAACCTTAGCCATGCCAACTTTAGCTGTGAAATGTATTTTCAGTCCCAGTCCAACACATGAATGCAGAAGGAGTGAGGAAGAGGCATTCCCTGCTCCAGGTATGGACTTGGCGGCACCTGGAAGGTAGCAAGAGGATTATTATCATAATAATTACTATATTATACAGTTATATATTATTATCATCATATTATCATAAACTGATAGCAAAACAAAATGTCTGGGGTTTTTCAGAGTTCTAATTGTACTCACTGTTTAATCAGTCTGCCTACAGTTTACTAGCAGGTGTCCATCTTAAAAGCAGAAGACCAATGTAATTTTCATTATGTTCTGACAACATGCAACAGTTATTGCCTGTGAGTGACTCCCACTTTGTCCCTCCCAGCCTCCAGGTTGCAAAGACATAAATATATGATAACCATGACTTTTTCAGTAATTACTGAAATAGAAACGTGCAATCAAGGTTATTAAGTCTTAAAACACAAAACAATCCAAGACACAATTTTCAAACACTGGGCCTGGGAGACGTCTCCTCCACCACATGACACAAAGCCAACTCGCTTGAGTGTTTCACTAGAACACTTTTGCTCCAGGACTCCTTGGAGACCTGCAACAACCCTCAGGGATTTTTCCTCACTTTACATGCACCCTGACAGGCACCTGTGGGTCTCCCCCAAGTTCTCCACCATACAAGGATCAGCCGTTTCTTTTTTCACTGGGAAGGCTTAAAAGTGAATTTGTGAGCTCTGTGGGAACTGAGAGAGAACCAGCCTTGGGGTTTTTCCCAATCCACAGCTCAAAGTTGGGCATAATTCATTTAATCCAGTTTTGGTCTTGGATCACTTCACCACCCTCCAGGACAGGGCAGCCCGGCCGGGCACTGCGCTCACCCCACAGGGCTTGGACGGGCAGGTCTGCTCCTCTCCTGCTCTGGGGCACCACCGAGGGCACAAGAGGAAAGGCTTGCCTTTAAATGGGACATAGGGTAGCAGGGTAAAAAACGAGCACTAATTTATCAGCAGAGTGTCCTGTCATTATTTACACATTATCTACTGCATACCTGACTGCTGGGGTGATCCCCACTCTGCAAACCTGTTGTGCCCGGCGATGATGGAAAGGGTTTCCTGAAGGACCGCCAGGAGGCCAAAGCAAACCCTGCAGCAAGGGCATTCCCCAGCGGACACTCCGTCCGCATCCCCCACACGGCGGAGGACAGCCCTAGCGCCCAAGTCCCGGAGCCGCGCCGTGCCGTGCGGTGCCGTGCGTGTCCCCGCTGCCCGGCCCTGTCCCCGCTGCCCAGCACTCCGCGGTGCTCGGCCCTGTCCCCGCTGCCCAGCACTCCGCGGTGCCGTGCGTGTCCCCGCTGCCCGGCCCTGTCCCCGCTGCCCAGCACTCCGCGGTGCCCGGCCCTGTCCCCGGTGCCCGGCACTCCGCGGTGCCCGGCCCTGTCCCCGGTGCCCGGCACTCCGCGGTGCCCGGCCCTGTCCCCGCTGCCCAGCACTCCGCGGTGCCCGGCCCTGTCCCCGCTGCCCGGCCCTGTCCCCGGTGCCCAGCACTCCGCGGTGCCCGGCCCTGTCCCCGCTGCCCGGCCCTGTCCCGGCCCATGTGCGGGAGGATGTTGCCATCCAGCGGCCGCTCCCTCCATTACAGAGCGCTCCCCTCCGGGCCCGCCTCTCCCCGGGGCGATTCCCCACCCTGAGCTGGCTGCTGGGCGAGGGCAGGAGCTCAGCTGCTTCTACATCACTCAAAAACACTCCTGATCCCAAGTGCTTTCAATCTCCAAAAAGGAGGAGGAGATTTAAAGCATCTAAATTAAAGGTATCTGACATATTTATTAATAAAATCCAAAGAGGTATTTTTTCCTCTGTAGCTCAGAAGCATAACATATAATTCGGATTCTACTAAGAGAAGGTATGTAGGAAAGCATTGCCCTTAAAGCTGTTGTACATACTGCCTTACAAACCATAGGGGGCATTATGTTACCATGGTTTGTTCTTCTCATTTATCAATTTAAAATTATGTTCTGCTATTGTCATATTCATCCCGCTCTCAAAATCCCTGTCTTTACACCAATGTAAGAAATAAATGCAGAAAAATGTGTTCTACGTAGTCTGCTGTTTCAAAAGTCATTTTCAGGACATTCAAAGCATGGGATATGTATGTTTTTATCTCTAACTTCATTTAGATCCATTTACATGCTCTGAACTGTGCAGGTTAATCTGTAAAGTGTCATAAATCTGTTACTGGGTGAATGTACAAAGAAAGTAAGGGACTAACTTCCGAAAAGAGATGAAAAAGGTCATTTAACATCCTGGGCTCTGCACAGCATGAAAGTATTCCCCCATTGTTTACCTGAGAGGAAATGCAACTACAGGTTGCGCAAACTAACAGGTCTCTAAACAGTGCCTTCCACAAACCTTTCCCAGTCCGTGCCCCACTTCAGCTCCCACAGCCAGTGCCAGGTGTCCACGGAGGAAGGGTAAAGTTCTTATGGCTACAGGTGCTCCCAAAGCACAATTTATAACCTTTGCATGCTTGCTGCAGTAAGAAGGTTTGAGGATCCTGTAAAGAGCAGAAATAAAAGTAAATTCAAAACTGGCTCAGATTTTTGCTTACAGGAATTATCTTTCAGGCAGCAAGAACAAAGCCTTTAAAACATAGAATTCACTGTGATTTAGCCCAAATTTAGGTTGAAAAGGCAGGTATTAATTAGCAGACTTTGCATTGAATCTAAATTTATTTTAAACTTTAGTCTGACAGGAGAAGGTTAATTGAAGAACAGGTCCTCATCTTGTTCCCTTTATTAAGAAATATAGAAAAAAGAGGCAGATTTTGTAGATTGTTTTAACAAACAGTATTTAGATCACTTCAGGATAAATACCAACCTCTCAGGGTGAGATTTGATACCCTCTATGGTATCAAGAGATCTGCCCAGTTCCTTGTTCAAAGACAGGCTTGCCAAAACAAAAATCAGGAGTAATGGACAAAACCTAAAGTATTAGATTGTAAAATGGCACTGAGGGTTGGGTTTCGCAAGGAAAA
Source organism: Anomalospiza imberbis (assembly GCF_031753505.1). Lineage (NCBI taxonomy): Eukaryota > Metazoa > Chordata > Aves > Passeriformes > Viduidae > Anomalospiza > Anomalospiza imberbis. The sequence goes on along the minus strand of NC_089690.1, from coordinate 13,775,878 downwards.
AAATGAAATACCTGCCACTATTATTATCGGAAAATTTCAAGTTTTTAGTATCCATAAATTCACTGTTTATTATAGACTGTGATCCAGAAAAGAAGGATAATATAATGAGAAAGGCGGGAACATTTTGTGGTGAAATGTATTTTTCTGAACCACTTCTAGGAACAAACTAGCAATTTGATTCTAAGGTAGTTCTCCAGAACTGCACTCTGTGATTAATTTTGAAAGAGTTGGCACTCCATCATGCCATCCAGGTTCTCTCCCGTTCCTTTCAGCAGAGACCCTCAGATGCAGAAAGGATGCACTGATACTTCTTGGTCTCACATCACATCTCAGCCACTAAATGCTGCCAAAAATCTTCTGCTGAAGAGAACAAAGCCAGCTGCACCTGTCTAACAGCAAACAGTGCCTGAAATCTCTAATAGAAGGAAGGTGTGTACTGACAGCAATCACCATGGGTTTGGATAGCTCACAACACAAAACAGTGATGCATCACTGAACAGGCAGCAGAAGACAACCTCTAGTGCAGGAAGAGTGGCAGCTCCAGGAGCACTGGGAAAGTGCTGCTTGTGCTGCACACAGTGGTTGAACGAGGGTTCACTGAACAAGGTTGTTCCGTGCTCCTGACACCTACAGAAACACTGTCCAAAGAGAGAAAGGGAGATGGGGCCATCTGATTTTGCAATATTTGTAGAATACTTGCCTAATTACAGGGAGCCTGTGGCAGCTGCAGGTGGAGATGTATCCTTAGGTTTCCCATTCGTCTGAATGGAAAGCAGCAGGGGCAGCAGGGGCTCTTGGCATCCCCTATAATGGCGAACACTTCAAGCAACTACCATGCCCTAGGCCCCAGTTTTAATTCTGGGGAAAGGATATGGACTCACCTAGTGCCAGTTTTAGGTCTGTATTCTTTATTTTCAGAGATGTCATGGGACAAAGAGGAGATGAGCAAGGAACTCAAAATTCCTAGGACTGTTGCCTATACAGACCTGGTTTCTGGAATTTTCCTTTATGATGTATTCCCTATTGAGTGTTTTTTACATGAGATGGTAAAAGAGAGCTGTGCCATTTAAAATTCAGTACTCCAAAATATCAGCAAGTGCAAAGACAACTGTTGGTAGTTTGAAATAATAATACATGTCTACAAAAGCCTTCTTTGTTATTTTATTTATGCCTCAATTATATCACTTCTAAAAACACAGTTTGGAAAGAAGGGCACAGCTCAGTGCATATCCTTTCACCTCCTTCATGCATATGAGTACACAAAATTCACCTCAGGGTCAGAAATCAAATGGTTATTATGGCTTCAGAAGGAACATCACACATGCCGTGCTCTGTGGTATCTCACAATACAGTCTCTTCATCTCTTCAGTTACCATCCACTCTTTATTAATAAGCAGTGAGCTCAAACAGAACAAAGCTTTAATCCTATACTTCTTTTAAGCAGGATGGTGTGCTAACTTCACTTGTTACAGCCTTCTCTTAGTGGTATCCACATACCATATACTTACAGTGATATTTACTTTCTTTACTTTCTTTTCATTTCCATTTAAGAGTATATTTTACCACTTTTTCCCTAGTGTATTTTAATCACTTGTTGAGCAATGCTATCACAGTCTGACTGCCTTGGTCTTACCATGCTTGGTGAGCCGCCAGAGCTTCCAGCAATAACAAAAGCCAGTTGAAGCCATTCCTATTATTCTGTCTGCCACTAGGAAAAGCTGGCAGACTCTGTCACTTTGCAGCTGGGTGGCATTTATGAGGTGTGTTTCATGTTTTCACAGCACTAAGTTGCATCACAGAAAAGCACAAAACTTTAATTTTAATTGGAATGATCATAGGTATCATTCTTGCCACTGTATATTACATTAAGTTAATGAACTCTGGGAGATACACTTGAACACATCGTCGCCATCAGCCCAATTCATTACAAACCCTATGCCTCATTTACATGGGTTCCTGGGTTATTTTAATGGGGATGGGGAATATGCATCCACTGTTAGCAGCTCAACTTTTTTTCTCCCACTCACAAATTATTACTTCTGACAGACAGTCTGAGGTGGCAGGGGAACCAAAGAAGCATAAAAAGAATATACAGTACCTAATTCAGTACTGTACATTCAGGATTGGATGCTAGATATGAAGGAGGTATACAATAAGGTTTTGCAAAGCTGGGTTTTTTTTGTTTTTTTTTTTTTAGGGGGGGTAGTTTGCAGGGTGGGAAGGTTTGCAGGGTTGTTTGGTTTTGGCGTTTCTAATCCTTTTACTTGTATATTTGTCATGGGAGAGTGAGGCAGATTTTCCTACCATTCAACAGGACTCTGCAATTGTGCTTTCCAGCAGACTTCATGCACAGGAGGGAGGGCTCCTACCTTGCAGCTTTTGGTTCTTGTTTCCCTGCTCCCCCTTCTCCTTAAAGCTCAACTTGATTTAAAAAGAAAATAATCACAGCTGGTTTAGAGTTAAAATTAGCTTGAAGGAAAATGGAGCATCTCAAAAAGAAAAAAGGAAAAACCGCAGAAAAGTCACGCTCCCTACAGCTTTGTCTGAACAATCACTTCCGTGAGCTGACTTAGGAATTCTCCCATCTCATTTTACTGTTGTGCCATATATAGGAAGCTATTTCTGAATGAGAACATACCTGTGTATTTTACTTTACTGTAGCTGAGACTGTTAATGTTTTAGAGCTTGGTGTAAGGCCATTCCAGGGACAGGAACAATGCTCTTTCTCTACTCGCTGCTTTTCCTTGGAGTTGTCAAACAGTCCACCTAGAAACTCTTTGCTCTTGCATAACTGATTTCTTTACTTCATGCATTTTTCCTTGCTGTTTTCTGAAGCCAAAAAACAACAAAAATTTTGCAGCTTTCATAATTTTTACATATGCCTGTAAAAAAGTGAGCATTTAAAAAATATAACTGTGGAGAAACTGAAAGCTCCAAGGGCAATTTTTTCAAAAGAGCAGTTCCAGGGAAGCATGCACAAAGTATCAAAACCTCAAATTTCAAGGTCTCTTTCATCAGAAAGCCTAACTTAAGCCCATGGTGTGACGGAATTAGCAGGTAGCTCATGCAATACTTCTTAGTAAGTCTGTCTGGGAAGATGATGAGTAGAACATACAGATCCTGATGACAGCATGCATCTAGAAAATAGCTCACGTTAACTAAAGCTGGCAACTGCAAATCAGCCAAAGAATATTTTGTTCCCAAAACCCAAGAATTTTCCTTCTAGTTTAGTCAACTCAGGCATTGTCTTCTGATTTGCACATAGCCATGTGATATCACTTTCTCCTCATTAGCTATTAATACATTAAAAATGGACAATTGTAATTAAGATCATCAAAATTCCCATTACAATACAGATCACATCTCTCTGTTGTAAGGATGAACAAACTGCAAAACCCAGAAGCATTAAAAGACCTCAAGCTCTTATCACAACTCCCAAGCTATATGAAAGCTGAAAATTTTGTTGTGGGACAATATATTCTCTGGTGGAAAGCAGTGCAGCCTGTAACACTGCAGTGTTGAGAGCACGTATCTGTGCCCATGCAGGAGGAAAATTCCTGGTGCCCATTCCAGGGGTGCAAGGACTGATGCAGGAGGTGAGTGCTGTACCTTAAGATTCACATATCTGTGTGAATGAACACCAGAGACACTGTGCCAATAACCAAATCTCAGCTGCTGTCAAGTGTTCTGTCATCCTGAAGGTGACTCAGGCAATCTTGAAGGATAGAGATTTCAGCATATTTTGACTTCTGCTAATCTTACCACCGAGGCAATACCAATGTTTCAGTCTCAAAAATTTCTTATCTGCCCACTCTTGCCCCCTTTGCAAGTTTTCTACAATGAGAAGATGAGACTATTACTTGGTTGTAAGAGCGTGGGTGGATAAGATTAAAAACAAAATATTAAAATGGATGATGTGAATAATTAAAACCACTTTTCTATCTACTGAAGGAACAGAAAGCACAAAGATGAAAGTGAAGTTGCTTGTTTTATGAGTCGCCTGGCCAATCAATACCATCCGTCAGCAGCAACTGTATAAACACATCCCCTCAGCAAAGCCTTTGTAGAGCCACCTGCACCCTGATCCAGACTGAACCTCAGTGACATTTCAAACATTCTCACGAGAAGTTTTCTTCATTCAGTGAGTACAACATACTGCGTGGTTGAGCAAATTACTGCAACATATGCAGTGGCAGTTTAGGATTTTCAAGCAGGAATTTGAGTTGTTGGGAGTTTTTCTAACAAGTGCTGCTTTTTAACATTTGAAACCCCATATTCATTTCCATCCATGTCCCAAACAGATTTGACAAAACTTCTGCACACTTTGCAGCTTGGCTCACAACTGCCAAATTCCTCAACCACTGTAAATCAGTTTAGCAGCACTGAACTTAATGGAGAGGTGAATTCAATCTAGCTGAGGATTTAGCTATTGCATTTTATAGCAAAAAAAAAAAAAAAGAAAAAAAAAAAAAGAGGCATCTAGAGCAGCTATTTATTATTGGGCTACCAGGTTTATTTGGTTTTTGCAATGTTTGACAGAATCATAGGAGTGAATTGTCACTGCAGTAAGCAGGGGGTTATACATACAATTCTCATTAACAGTAGTATTTTTCTGGGGATTTTGCAATGCCAATGCCATCTAATCAGTCCTAGCTTTCATGCTTCTGCATGCACAAAGCAGAAGGAATAGGACTTAAGGAAAGAGAAGTGAAATTACTATGCAAAAAAAAATCCCATCCTGATTTCATTACTGAACTTCACAATCCCCAAGCAATGTGAACCATGATACTTAATGATATTTTACACTGAATTCAAGGCAGTCATTACCTTAACCAGTCTGCTCTCAGTCTCCAGGTTTGCTCTATAGAATGTTACCTTAATATAGACTTTAATATAAAAGGTCCATTTTGAAATTCTATTAAAAAGTCCATCTTTACATTAAACTTCTGCCAAAAGAAAATTTATTTATTAAAGATACTATGTACTCTTCTGTTTAGGCCTGAAATCAGCAGGTGTTTTTTGGTTTCTTCAATGATCAAAAAACATAACCCGCAACTGCTTTACTGCATGTGAATAAAAGGGGAAAATAACATTGCTTCAGTCTCCTCCTCATTTTTTTTTCCAGGGTGCAATTTAATTTTGTTGCTCCATTCTCAAATTGTGTAGTGGTTGTCTAGAATTAGGGTAATTCAGTGTACAAAGGGAGAACAGAAATGAGAGCTGTGGCAGGAGTGATATAAGGGGTATTTCCTGCTAGCATTTTTACTTTCCTCTCTGCCCAGTTGTATACATGGATAGTGGTGCTGTGGATTCACCAACATTTAACTACTTCTTCTTACACAATACTGGCAAATTCCTCACCAAAACTTTTCAATCAATTGATTCTCAGGTACTAAATAGCATTGTCATTGACAGATCTTCAAAGGAGGTGGCATTACTACAATACCTACAGTGACACTGGAACATAGAGGGGACGGAAACCCAAGGAAAGAACACAGGCAGATCTACCAAGCTTTCATGTGAAACTTCCAGTATTTCTTTAATCTCAGTCATGAGACAGCATTCATTAGTCAGCTCTCTCTCTGCCATCAAGACCAGGAGAAGGAAAAAAGCAAGCACAACCAAACTGTGAAAACAGTAATTCAGAATCAATTTTGGCATAGGAAAAGGGAAAGTTTCTTCACCTGCCCTGAAAATGAAATAAGCAATGAAGTATGGCATTAAAGTTCTTTAAATGAGCTCTGTTACTATGATAGAAACTGCTGTAGTTTCATAAGGCAGACAAAATATTTGATAACATATCTTCTGCTTCCTAAAAAAGTGTAGTTTCACTGAAATTGAAATATTCCAAACAAAAGCTTGCACAAAGTGGTATGCAGCACATCTCATATATTTCCATGGGAAATATTAAAGGAGTAAAAGGGGTTGAAGCATAAAGAGCATGGCAGAAAATTTGTTTTTCCAGTAAAAGCCAAATACAGTGAGATTATGAAGCTCCACAAGACTAGTTAGGCAACCCTATGTGCCTTGCCTACACAAAACTTTTAGTGCAGTAACCACCCAATAATTCATTGATAGATGTGTCAAAAAACAAACAAACCAACCCAAAACAAAACACCCCTATAGGCAGAATGTGTTAAGTCTCCTCATAAATCAGTAATTATCTTTCTCAGTGTACTTCCCAGAACAGAACAGTATTACTGGAAGCAGTGGCTAAGCAAATACCTCACATTCCAGCCTCTTTCTGACCTTACCAAAAGTATAATACAGCATAACAGTTTGTTTGCTCGTTTGTTTTTTTTTTTTTTTTTCTTGCAAAAATATTGTGAAAATGGATGATTCAAGTTTAGAACAGCTTGTATTTTAGCTTGGGAGTCTTTGAGCAGGGGCCATCTCTTTAGCCAGGACTTGGTGTTCACCTGTGCCAGTGCACAGCAGCACACATGGAGAGCCTGGATTGTTCTGCTGTGGGCTTGGACGGCAGAAACAGCACTGGCTCCAGAGGAGTATCTTCCTGCAAAACCTCTTCTTACGTTTCCACTGCAGAGCTGAGGAGTGCTCAAAATCTTATGTTCTTCTAATTAAATAAAATAAGCATCAGGAAAAAGCACTGAAATATATTTTTGAACCGGAATGAATTCAAAGGTGCTGCTGTCAAGATCATACACCACACAATACAGAAATGTGTCTTAGCTGATCACATCCCACTGTAGTAGAAAATAATTTTGAAAAGGCACCTTTTTCTGTCACCTTGTCTGACAAGCTTTATGTATTTTATTTGTATGCAAGTGAATGGCAGTTTATTGTGTCCCGGGGGATGAAGTATTAATGATCATTTGCTCCCTGCTGTGTGGCCCGTCATAATTTTGAAGAAAGACTGACAGAAGTAACAACCAATCAGTCTGGTAATACTCACCTGACAGTGGCCGCTCATTCCCTTTTAACCAAGGTCCTTTGCCAAATCCTTAGGTAATTTTCATTTTAAAAACACAATTTTTGATAGCATCTGCCAATTGCTAGATAGAAGCAGACTAAACAAACTGAATATTTCTTTTGTGCAGCTGCCAGACTTCTATCTCAGCAGGTGTTTTCCGGAAAAAAAGACTTCCAATCTGAAAGCCCATTTTGGTCAGCAAGAATCAATCTCTAAAACATTTGGCAATTTGTTATATCAATATCTTAACATGGTGAATTCCTTGCAGCATATAAGAATTAAATCCAGTTCTGACAAGTAAATAGAAGGCAGAATTTTTTAAAATGATAGTACAAAGTCAAGTGTCAAAAAATCCCACAGATTTATACAATGTGTTGTCATTCATTTCTCTCTTCTCTGCAATGCTGCCTGCTTCATTTTACCTCAAGGTTCATGGAATAACCCAGATAAAGACAGTTGTTACCAACTCTGACATGGAAATAACCCTACATTTTATTAGTCATTTTATATCCTACAGCCTCACAGTAGATGCACTCTGAGCTATTAAAAAAAGTTTCAAGGAAATTATTTCTGAATGTTTACTGAGAGAAAGGTACAGATGATTATGGGGAAGATTAGCAGATGTTGGTATCGACAGGCAGTTGCCATGTCCCCCACAAAAAGAGCTTTGCTCTTTTCCAAGCAACTGCTTTTCATTCCTATTCACACTGAAACAATATGGAGTCCCAATACCCCTGCAATCTGTCTGAAAGCTAAATACTGACATAACTGATCTTAGTGAAAAACTGATACTGGGGAGGAGGGAAATTAAAAATGTGTGTGTGTGTGTGTGTCAGTGACAGGTGCACATCAGCTTGAGGCAAACCCTGCCTCTGGGGTGACAGATAGGTTGTGACAAGGTGTGACACGGCTGATGGACCCTACCTGGAGGAAGCAGCATCACCCACTCCCATCCCAGGGAGTGCTTCTGAGACCTAACGACAGCCAATATCACTCAGGTGTTGCAGCAATAACATTTTGATGGAAATTAAATAGATACATTGCATCAAAGGCATTTGTATAAATGGCATAAGAAAGGGAAAGAGACTTGTTTGCTGCCTGCTGTTCTTTATATGCAAATCTTAATATATTACATGGCAACATACTTGCCTTCCATAGCCACATAAATGTTTTACTGTTTTATGAGATGTTTGTAATAAATGTGATTGATGATGATTTTTTTTTCATAATTGCCTATTAGAAATACACTATTTTGGTGGCAAACCCTTAAGGGATATCTCAGTTTCAAAACTGAAGAGAATGAGAAGTACCTGTGCTAGGAATAGGGTGGTGCTGCTAACAAATGTCAAAAGGCACATTCAATCTGCTGGTTAATTTTACTCATACATTTCTTTAAGCTTGTTAGCATCCTTTCCAGGTTTACTGAGTTTTGCATTTCAATCAGATACAAAGATGTATAAAAATACTGCTACTGTACCTTAGGGCAGGCAAATAGCTTTAAGCTACACACACAAATAGTCACAAGGGTGAATAGCTATAATTATATTGGAGTGCATCCAAGAAACCAGCTATTCTGTTTATACTTCTTGCCTCTGAATTTATGTGCACTTCAAGCAAACATACTGTAAACTGATTTTAATACTAAAAATGTTGACCTTTGTATTACAGCTTCTTGACTATTTTTCATAAGATTGCTCTTGTGCCGGAAAAGATGTAAATGTCTGGATAAAAATTTATATCAGGAAAACTGGACCATTTGTAAAATAATCTTGGCTATCACTAATAGTCACTTTAAATGCAGGAATGTTAAAGATCTTTGCCCTACAGATTTCAAGCCAAATCCTGTCCTGAGCAATTCTGAAATTGATCGAGGCACACAAACAGAAAGAAACCAACTCTATTATGCTGAAGTAGACAGGCATTTTGAAATCCTGGTATCCATAGGTTTCTTCCAGCACAAGCCACATCAGAGCGTGGAGACAGCTGCACGAATGCTCTAAAGGTCATACATGGATTTGCACTCATTAGTGGCCCTTGTAATTTATTTGTCAGAGGTTTGGCTCCATTGTTTACATTAGATCTCACATACATTAAGGAAGTGGCAGGAAAGCAGGACTATAGCTGTTGGCATGAAAAATATGAATTATCTTCCCAGAGTATATGCAACTATATCCCTTTTATCCATATCCTGTCCACATAAAATCAAAGTAGCAGCATAGGCAAGCTTACTGAACCCACTCCCAGCCACAGCTTTGCTTTGGCTTCTCTGGGGACTTAGAGCTTTGGTTTTTGCAGCATTAAGACATGAACAATGAGAACTCTTTTTGTACCACTTTGAGTTCTAGCAAAATTGCCAGGGAAACACTGTTGCTGATGAAAATGCATCATCCACTTATTAGCAGTGCCCACAAGATATCAGTAACATATCAAGGAAATCAACTGGTAAATATAACACTCAATAAGTATGCAAATAATCACTTAGGACAGAAAAATCTTCTACAACATTAACTGACAAAAAATTAATTTGCTATCATTTATGAAGCTTTTCAAATACATACATGGTACAATGGACTTTTTTGAGTTAAATTATAGGAAACAAAAATAGCAATTGTAAGCTACTAAATGAATGGAACCAAACCCGGGACTTTCACATCTGTGAATTATTAGTCCCAGATTTCCATAACAATACATTTTTTTTCTTCTAGGTTAATTGAATTAAGAGGAAATTTGTCCAATTTTTTGCCAAATAAATTAGATTTAATATATTAACTTGGGAAGACATCAGAGGAAATTTACTGGGTTCATTAGGCTTAGGAAATTAAGTTACAGAAAATTGTGCTTCCTTGTAATGGACTTAAGCAGTAATATTTAGCAGTCTGCCAAAGATACACATTTCTCATACAAAATAGATATCTTATAATCTGAAAGAGTCACTACTTCACAGCACCTGCAGTCATAATTTGTAATGGAAATATTATTCCTACTTCTAAAACATCTAGAAAACCCTACAGAATGGCAAACGATATTAGTTACAACCACAAAAATGAACCACTTACCCATTATTAGGGGTAATGGCAAGGGGAGATTACTCTGAATAACCAAAAAACTTGGGTAACCTGCTGAAGACATCTCAGACAGACACTCCAGACTGGGCAGTAGTTGCATTATCCCCTGCTCAGCTGTGCTCACCCTCAGCACCACCCAGGGAGGGCAGGGAGCCCCCAGTCCAGTGCCCAGCCTGGCCTCTGTGTGGCTTCTCTGAATTCACAGGTAGATTAATCTACAAACCAGACAGAACTCCCGTGATAAGAGTATGTACTGAGGTACAGAGGTGCAAATTCATGGCTTGGGATATATTCTAGTGGAATGCAGGTGTGCCCAGGAAGTGTAGGATAACATGCACAACACTTCATGGAAGTGCTCGTACAGCACTACCTTGAAGCATTTTCCAGTGACAAGTTAAACAAGGTGTTCACTCCATAATTCCACACGGAGAGAAGCCCAGGCAGAACTATTTTGTAGAAATTCTTTTGTGAATACATTATCTCCTATTAAAAAATAACCATGTCAAAGAAACGAGAACAGGTAGGAAATAATCTTCGTGTCTTGCAAGGAGGGAAGGATCAAACCCTTTTCCAAATGAGCCAGAGGAGGAACCCCTCCCCTCCTGTGGTTGTATCCATGGCTGTGGCAGCCCAGAGCTATTCCTAATCTGATCAGGCCAAGGAGTACAGTATCCTGTGTGGTTACAGCCATTTCTGACAGCTCAGAGGGTACAACAGGAGACACTGAAACCTCTCAATCTAATGCCCAACCTGAACAGGAAGAGAAGAATTTAAGATGCTGAGTTCTCCTCCTGAGCAGGATGACACAACCACCTGGGTTGTGACCTTTTAGGAGAGCACTGTCAAATCTCATTAAATTCCATCCTAGAGGTACAAAGATTTTCCAAAAAGTATTGGCACAACTGTACCACGTTCCTACAAATGCTTGATGTTTGAAAAAGTTACCTCTATGGCATGAAATTTTAAAAAGAACTTAAAAATTCTGAAATAGAACAGCCTTCACATGAAACAGAAACTAAAAAGGTTTGTCATGATCACCCTTAATTCTAACAGGAAGGATATTGCTCAATATGAGGTCCTCCCTACTAAAGCAAATTATTCTGTCCACATGAAGATTGATCTGAGTGAGAGAATAAAGTGGCAGCCTCCTCATGATATCACATGCATAGTTAAAACTCGTGTGAAATGTTGTCTAGTTTGTAGATAAATTTGGCCAAAATACCACAAATTAAAAACTTTTATTTGCAAAAAAGCACTAAGGGTTACAACAGTAGTTCCGTAATCTAAACACTTTGACAAATTGGGATCACAAACTCACTAAAAATCTATCCAGAAAGAGCACTGCAGACTCCACAGAAAATTCTCAGTGGCTACTGCTTAAATTCACCCACCCAACTTCAGTAGCCAACCAGTGTCGGTTCCAAAGCAGAGAAAGACACAACTTTTTCAGAGGGAAAAATAAAACCAACTCCCAGTAATTGAGAGACCTTATAGCAGACCTTCTCAGTGGCCCTTGAATAACTGATAGCAAGGTTGCTTTAGAGCACTATTGCAGAGACTTGCAGCAAAAAGGAGCGGAGCAAGACAGACCTCTACCACCGCACTTGGGTCAGTGTTGTGGGCAAACACCCCTTTCTTCCAGGGATATAAGTGAAGTAACTAGAGTTGTTACTACTTCCCTGCTCTTTTCTTTCCTTTCTTCACACAAATTGTCTTTTCCATCTTATTGCTCTCCCAGTTAGCAAGCAGATAGTTTGATTTGCAGAAGAACGCACAGAGGACTCCTTAAGTGGCTTATTCCAAACTACTGGCACTAACAAAACACTTCCATGGGCAACCTTAGCTCCCAGAAAGGTTTGTGTGATCTTGCAAGTATCAAGCACATAGCACTTCATCAGAGGTGCATAAGATGGCATTTAAAGAAGTGAATTGAGCCACGGGTTTAATATTCTTTATCTGGTAATAACCAATTTGGTATTTGGTAATTTGGTAATTCAATTTTGGTAATATTTGGTATTTGGTAATAACCAATAACAATAATTTGATGATTGAGACATTCTGGTATGTGATACTGGTGTAACTGCTAAACAGAGCAGAAGAAATGTGGTTTGGGAGGACTCCTTTTTTCTTGTCTCCTTCAGCAGTATTTCTAAATATTATGTTTGTATTTTCATCCTATTTTCATCACTGCCTTTAAGCATAGGCTGCTGGATGGACTCTCTGAAATATTTGATGATATCTAGATGTAGCTGCTTAAGGAGATGAACAAAAATGGGTGAGAATTTCTGGCTTTCTTTCAAATTCTGGCATTTGAGTACTAACATTTGAGAAGAATAAAATAAGAGGCAACAAAGGTAGAAGATTATCCCTTGTGGTTGTATGCTCAACTCAGTCATATTCCACAGATATGCTTTTTATCTTAAATTGATTATATGGCTAGAATGCAAAGGGCTGGAAATATTTTTTTTATTTAAAACTGCTTCACCCAGCAAATAAAAAAATATTTTAGATCAATAAGGATGTAAAAGCAAGTGTAAGGGAATGGGATTTTCTAGGAAGGCAAACAATTAAGTAGAAGTGCAGGCCAAACTCTGGTGTGAAGCTCTGAAATCCTCTTCATCTGTTATATTTCTCTTAAAAGGTTCAAAAGAGTCAAGATAACACAAGCAGCTTAGCAACCAGGACTATCCTACTAGGATATCCTAGGATATTTGACCATCCTAGAGTAAGGATGCTGCTGCTGATTTCCTCCACTTCTTCTCCTTTGTCTAATGATTCCCTTCCCCACTCGATGACCCCAGCTGAGAGACAAAGTTTTGTACCTTGCTTAAGACACACAGTAAAGACCTCTGTTATTTTTTCAGCTAAAAACTCAAAAGAAGGTGCAGGCTTACAAGTGCCAGTTGCACTGCTGAACTTTGTGAAAGGCTTGCTTGAAACTACTTAAAACACCAACTTCATCCCATATAAAATATCAGCTCTTCAGCATTTACTCCTAAAGCTTGTACAGCTGGGACTTTGACCTTAGTGGAGCAGATGGCGTACATGGCTTAGCATATATTTCCAGGATCCACAAAAATGAAAAGCACACTATCATATGAACTTTTCTTATTATTACTCCTTGTGGCATCAATGGTTGGTTAGAGAGAAAAACAAGACCTATAGATTCAAGTTTTCTAGACATTTTAGGGGTCTCCTAGACTATATACTGCAGACTATAAAACCATTCTTCACATTTGATGAACACACTTAGAAGTGACCATCTGGAAATTATCAAAATTCACAGGAACTAGAAAATATATACACAGTGTGGTTTCATTACTCCCCACACTCCCACATTAACTCCCATATTTAGAAAGACAGAACTGCTCATTTATTTATTTTTAAAATTCTTGAGCAGATTAAACTCTTAGAGAGGATGACTAGAAGAAGAATGTAATGAACCAAACCAGACAATAGGGTTTTTCTACTCTTGGCCATCTCGTCCTCCTTCCTGTACCATGTCCCTATTACACAAAAAAATGCCACTGTCCCCATGCCCTGGGTACAGGCTGTCCCCAAATGTCTGTCCCCATGCCCGGGGTACAGGCTCTCTCACAAGACACCGTCATCCCGGTGAGCTCCGTCTTACACTTTGCCCATGCATCTCTAGCAATCTGTGGCCTAATGAAAGCTCTGCTTTTTCTCCCTTTAATTATCACATCTTTACTGACATGCAATGGGAGGCATGACTCAACCTCCCCACTCCAGCACTCTCCTAAATCTTTTTACTTTCTTCTGAGGTTTACAAAATGCCTGGCACTATTGCAAAACATCAGCTAAGCCAGTGAAAAGTGTAATTTCAGTTTGGGGCTGTCTTTTACTGGAATGAAAAAAAAGACCAACAGTTTTCACACAATTACCTTAGGCCTGTGGGGATTGATTCATTAAAAAATAACTTTGTGGCTTCCATGGTTTGATGCCAGTAGAATCATTAAAATAATGTGTCTTATATTTCTTAATATGAGAATTCTCATTAACATGATACATCCACTATTACCATATTCATCTCAAATTCAGTGCCAACAATTTCCAGAGTGACTTCCCATATAAAAAGGCTGATTGGAGAACTAATAATTGAAACAGACATTAACGAAGACAGTTTGATTATTAATTACCAGCCTGGGCACCTTCCTATGGTAGTTTAAGCATGAATTGGTTTTCTACCTGTAACATCTATTTTTCTATGAAACTTTGAAAATAAATCAAGAGAAATCAGCTACTGTAGGTCAAAGTGTATGAAAAAAGTTTTTCCTACTTTTATTTTACTCTTTAAAGGAAGGCTGAGTATTTCAGGTAGTGTACACAGAGTAGCTTTGCTTAAGACACTGTCTCAAGGTTCTGTAAATTTTTAACAGTGCCCTTTATAAATGTTTCAGGGCTATAGAAATGAGACAGGCCTATAAGAAGTTTAATGGGTCCCTGTTTAGCCATTTGTAATGGGGATTTAACTGCTTTGTTTGTGAGCTTCAGCCAAGAAAACAGATTACCTTCATCAAGTACTAATACTCCAGAGTCAATCTAAACTCTGCTCAGCTATGGAAAGGTATCAGGGGATGTCAATAAGTATTATAAACACTAATCCAGCAAACCTGTCAGCTGCTTTATAAAAAAAATATTATATCTAAATTCAAGCTCCAAGTTCAATACTGCTCTTCCATGTCCAAAGCCTTTAAAACATTGTGATGGATCATCAGAGGCACATTTCAAAACATTCCAGTCATAATTTAAACCCTTGCAGGGAAAGTGGTGTTCTCTCAGCAGTAGCAAGATAAAGGCATGCATTAAAGATTAACTAAAATAACAATTTTAAGGCCTCAGAAATGACATCATATCCACCATTTCCATCAGAACAACTTCCTCCCCATATTTGTTGTGTCCAGCTCACAGGAATGAAGCTGTTGCCAGAAGAGTGTAGAACCACTGCTCAGCCCAGCCAGAGCATCCATGGGTAAGTCTATCCAGGATTTATGGACACCACTCCCTGTGAGTCCCCTTGACATTGCTACAATGAAATCATAGACAGTACATGGGAATCAAGAACAAAAGTCTGCCTCGGCCTCCTCTCCAGATCTACTGGCACAAGGACAGAGACTGTGCTCTGCTTCACACCCTGGCAAAGCCAGAGCAGGCTGCAAGGAAAGCTGGTGCAGGATGCACTCAGAGCCTGTGCTCCAGAGGGGACAGTGGGACAGAAACCCAGGAACAGCACAAGCTAAGCCATTTTTATCCACAGGACCCTTCCAGCAGCAATCACGTCACCCCGGCTTTTGCCTTGTGGACTACGAATTCCCATTTCTCCTTCAAAAGTTGCTTTTCCATAAACCAAGCAGAAGAATGGTTCATAGCCAGCAATCTTATCTTTTACTAGCACAGCTAATCCATTTGGGATGAGAGAGGAGCTCGGGGCTGGGTAGCAAGCTGCTGCAGCACCTCTGCCAGCCAGGACTGCTCCTGGCAGAAGGCACCACGGGCAGCCTTTGCTGAGGTGCTGCTGGGGCACAGGCTCAGCCTCTGGAGGAGCTGAGCAACCTGATCCAGCAAAACTCTTGAGGGTCTGCTCAGCTCACCTTGTTTTCTCATTGACTTCAGACAGACAGCAAATGTGTCTTTGCAGTCTTTTAGACCAGGGACAGAATCACTGTGCTTTGGCAGATGGAGCCCAGCCAAAGAAATTCTGCAGTGCTGCTGCAAAAATATCCTTTCTTCAGAGCTTTCAATCTAGTACCTTTTATGACCACTAAAGGAAAAAAAAGAAAATAAAAAAATGAAAAATTGGGGAAGTAATGTCTCACAGGCTTTATCCTTCAGTTCCACCTCTTTGCCAAAAATAATTCTTTACTAAATATTTGTAATGGCATTGTCATTCTCCTAAAACAAGCTCTGTTCTCAAAAAGTTTGGGAAGCTATAGCAGGCTGCTGTAATATAACTGTCGTACTTACTACATATTGTGTGCTTGGTAGTAAATATTCCTGTGAAGAGGAATGTTTAATGAAGAAAAAAATCATAAGAGTTATACATGATTGGCATATGGAAAATATAAACAGAACACCATTTGCATAAGAGTACATTAGGAGAATTTCTTTTATGTTTATTCAACAAATGTTTCCTAAAAGGTTTTCCTCCAAACCAAGCAATTTAATTTTCTTTTTAATGTTATTCTCAGTGGTTATAAACTTAATTAGCTTCTTAAGCTTCACATTTATTTGCATTTGAGATAAATGTAATCTCTTCTTGGTATAACTTTTTGAAATCAAAATATGGACTAAAAAGGTGCAAGTTTGATTAGTGGAACAGATACTGTAGCAAGTAATCATAGCAATGAGATGTTAATTGGTGTCTGGGTGGTTCTATTCATAGCAACAATAGGCCATAATAACACCCGGTGTCCTCTACTGTTCAACAGTATTTTGCCTTCTCATTTATCATACTGACAATTATATTGTTCTCGAATTTCCTGCCTGACTTAACAACAGAAAGGTATATAAAATGAGTCAGGCATCTGTGATTTTTTTGAGGCAGATGAAATCAGAAGGAATGTACTGCAGCTTAAGTCCTCTTTCTTTCTGGAAGTTAGCAGCCTGGAATAAGTCTATTATTTTTTTCCACAAATAAATTCTAAAATCATTATTTTAAAGCTGCATTCAGGTGTGTTATTTTCCTCTCCTGAAAAGTGTGCTCCATTCTTATTGTGCTCTGTATATCCCCTAAAAGACCTAGGGATTGCAGTGGTACTTCACCCAAGAGAAAAGGGATCAGGATGTGTCCCAGGGACAGTCCTACTCCCGTTCAAAATAAGCACAGTGAGGGACAACATTTAGGGCATGACACAAAATCTCCATCCACCAGCCTAATTGCTACTACTTTTTCTTCTCTCTGGCTGTATTTTCCACCCCTATCATATTTTCTTTATTCGAGCAGAAAGATTTTCACTGTTGAGTTTCTCTGGTTAGAAACTCAGCTAGTAGAACTCCTACATTTAGTTGATTTTCAGTTAGACCTCAAACCATTACTTGTGCCTTAAAGCTTAAGCACATAGGCAAAGCAGTTATCCATGCTTGATTTCTGCCCAGTTTTGTGGGTCCAACAGCAAGATCATTCGTTCCCAGTAGTCCCAGGAGCATAGGAGGAATCATTTGCCCATGGGTTCATGGGAACAGACAGGTCAAATCATAGACAGGGCTCTGAAAAGGACAGCAAGGGCAGGATGAAGAAATCCAAGGATCCAGGAAAGAAGAACCCATACTGCAGTTGCTCCTTCATTGATATTGTATACTTTAAATTTTCACTCATTATTTTAAACTGAATGTTATTTCTTTTCCTCCATTTCCATCTGCAGAGTTTCCAATTATGGGGTCAAATTTATGCTCAATTACTTTAATTCCTAGTTCCCCTTGTCTGATATTTGTACTATTTATCTCAAAAATGCACATTTCTTGTAATTTAATTTCATTGACAGTTCTGGTTTTTTCTTCCTAGCAGAAATCTGGGATTCACATTAACTTACCTTCCTTGCCATTTTCTGCTAATAGCATTTCCCTCAGTAAGCCACCCATACTTCTGGGTCAGGAGCCTTTTCCATTTCCCTTCAGAATTTTGCTATTTAATTCATCTGAACATCTGCTAATTTTGAGTGGTACTTTATAGATAGCAAGTTATGGGGAAAAACAGAAAGTTCCTGAATTCCAGAAAAATACACATTTGGGGGAGAAGACGGAGAGTCTTGCAGTTTATTTCAATTTCATGAAACAAAAGTCAACTTCATGTTTAAGAAAAGAATAACCCACTTTATGCTGTAATATGCATAGTGTTTGCTTAAGACATGCAGACCATGAAATTATACTATGGGGTGTGTTAGGAACTCAGTGATGAACACAAGTTCCTTCTTCTTTTTAATGGGACACATAATTTTGCTGGATTTAAATATTTCCTTTCATTCTGAAAGTTCTGCTTTCATTCTATATGCAGTAAGATACATCCAAAGCATTAACTGGCTCATTAGACAATGTACCTTATTTGACTGCCAGACAGGGAAAATGAAATTGTAACAGAAAAGTAGGAGAGGACAGACTTCATCTCAAAAAGTTTTGAGTAGATGAAGTCTGCTTATCAAGAATTCTGTAAGTTGCCCTTCCAGTTCACTACATGGTCATACTTCACAAACTCTTTCCACAAATACTTTGAAGTACTGTCCTTACTAAATAAACAACCCTATGTAGATAAATGAGGGTTCCTGCGCAGAAATCCAGTGTCAAGACACTGATGCTTTATCAGAAAAGCAACCTTCAGTGCTGCTGGAAGTATCAAGCTCAGAGACAATTCCTCTCTTTGACACTTTTATTTCTCTTCAATTTAAAAAAAAATGGTGGGGGATAAACAGGTTTTAGGTATTTTTGTCCAACTTGTATATGAAGGATCCATACTCTCCTCATAGCTGCTCAGCTCTAACACATTCCAAACCCAGTGTCACCCGGAACATATAAACCCCTTAATCTCTAAATAAAGGAACAACTGACCTAAGGTAGTTTTCATCGCTTCTGTGAACTGCCTGGAAGCAAACAACTCCAGCATGTAAAACAGGTTCCTGATCCTCTGAAATTGATTAACTAAAACAATTACAATCGATTAACACTCTTCGAAGTGTTGCTGCAATCCAAAGAATGAAATCAGCCCGATGACCTTTAGCATTAAGACATGCTAGAACATTTACATATTAAGTTCATATTTAAAAAAAGAAAATAACCTTCTATTACTCCAAGCCCTGATCCTAAGCTGATATGAATAAATAAACATGAATATATTTAAACAACAGGGAGTTCAGAAGCTTCAACCAGCTGAGAATGGAGCACTCCAAATGCTTCAAGAGAAAAGTGCCTCAAAGGAATACCTATTTAACATTTAAAAAGTGAAAAACGAGACACTGAACTACAATTGCACTATGCAAAAATGTGGGAAAAATATTATGTAAATATTGTAAGACCATGAAAAGATAGACAACAGATTCCGCTTCTGTACACCCAACTTTCCTCATCAGAAACCCTTAAGAATAGGCAGAGTTCCTTCATTTTAAGGACAGTGAATTGACTCTTAACTTTTTCCATATAAGCAATTTCTGAATAGTTTCACACACACATTCAGACTAAAGTGATCAGTTTGATTACAGCTGCTCCTAAGAACTTACTGCTCTTCCATGATGACCTCTGTTGATAAATGTGCTGACTAAATTTAATCTGATTTTTTTTTTTTGTTTACTAAAATCAGATTTCTTAATAGTTTAGCATAAACTTTTCTCAATACCAAAATGTTAACTTTCTAAACTTGTTTCAAAAATACCTCCTGTCAAAATAGTATAGACAATTTCTTTAGAAATTTAACACATGTTGTGTTGTCTTAAATGCTAGCCAACAAATACTATTTTCACTTGCTTCCACATTTTGTATACACTGCACAAGAGATTATAAAGGAGCCAGTGAATCATTTCAAGGTTACCAAGGTCCTCATATCCATCCCATCATTGCAGAGTACAAATTCCCACATAATTTATATTTCTGTGCCTGATTATACAAGCCATCAGCATCTAAAAGTTATTCAGTTATTAAAAATTTAAAAGTCTGGCTTAACTCACTGATGAGAGGCCAAAGCAGAGACACCTGCCAGTACAGAAAGTGTTTTACATTAAAATTTCTGTGACATTTTCAGCATTAAAGTGAAAAAACAAATCATGGAGTTGTTTTCATTCATGCATGGAAAGATATTGTTTGACTATGTCTAAATCTTGCAGAGCCACACCAGGGAATTTTACCTCAGATGTTGCATTGCTTGTCATTTACATCAGTGAATACTGCAGATTCATTAGAAAGAGAGTTAAAGAAAAAATTGTAAATAATAGCATCTCACCAGTTGGATCACAATGACCAATTTTATTTGCATGTCTGGTAACCTCCAAGATATAAGTGTCAGCATTCATTAGCTATTTCTGAAAAAAAATAATATTTCTCCATTATAACAACGTAGAACACATTTCATCGCTTCCTTGGAGAAAAGGGCATTCTTAGTCTTGCTATGTGGACAGTAGGAAAGACTTGCATAACTCAATCTTGCTTTATTTGAGAGGATGTTGAAGATGAAAGATATAGGGTAACATGGGAAGAGTGATTCTGATTGCACACTGTCTCCAAAAATTTGGAGTTTCACTCTGGATTAGATATATAATCTCATCCAAGACTTATGAGAGTGTCTCTGATTGTGAAGAGGCAGGGCTGAATCAATGCTGTTTCACTGGAGGCTTCTGTATCTGTAGGTTAGACAATGCTTGTTCACAATATAGTGGCAAAAATACCATTATTGCTCAGAGGATGGACATGTCAGTGATGGTTGAAAAGATGCTTATTTCTGTTCCCTTCCTACATTCAAAACCGAGAGTCTCACAAATAGTATCTGCTGCTTTCCAGTTGTTTTCTGTCTCCCTTTGGGCCATATTAAGGATGTATCCAAGGTGTGTCTCATATTTCATACCTACATAAGCATATTACCTACCTACAGGCCAGCACTGCCTTACACCAGCAGCACTTATCTGTGGGATCAGCAGGAGCCAGTGCATCCCCCTA
The DNA here is from genome assembly GCF_031753505.1 of Anomalospiza imberbis. Classification (NCBI taxonomy): domain Eukaryota; kingdom Metazoa; phylum Chordata; class Aves; order Passeriformes; family Viduidae; genus Anomalospiza; species Anomalospiza imberbis. The sequence goes on along the minus strand of NC_089690.1, from coordinate 13,755,232 downwards.
AAGGCTTCAACTGTTCTAGAGAGATGATTGCTGGTGCCTTCTCCCACCCAGGAGCTGACAGCTCCAGCCCAGTAAGGACATCCCACAATGCTAGTCTGGGCCTTCTTGAGGCAGCCAGGAAGAGGGATCACTTTTCTAGGAGCACAAAGGGAAGAATCTGTCCCTCCTGCAGGATGCAGGAGGAGGTGGGGGGCACTGGGCTCTGCATGCAGAGTGGCTCCAGGCAGGCAGCATGGGTCCCAGCCACAGAAAGGCACTCAGAGTTCAGGAGTCAACTGAGGGTCAATACAGAGAATATAAAATATATTACACTTTGCAAGAACCAGTTTCTGTGCTGGAGCCAAAGAGGAGAACAAAGCTACAGTAACCAAGATAAATTTACTCTGAGTGGGGTACTCACAGGGGAGAAGGGATTGCAGTCATGTGCCCAAGTATACTGTAAGTATCTTATTAAACTAAGCCTTCCCCAGTTGTCCCCTTGTGGTCAAACCATACGGCTCTTGCACTTAACACTGAGTTGCCTTAATATGATCTTTTATTAGTTTAAAATCTCTTTCAGAGTATCACAAATACAAGAGAAATACACAGGCTGCCAAGTAGGGCTGAACAAGGGGAATGGTGGATCTGCCATTTCCCCAATGTCACATAATTAGTAAACCCAATGTTTACAGACCCAAGCTGCAAAATGCCAGGTCTCTTCTCCTCCTTAAGATATAGGAGTGTCATCTGCTGAAAGACCAAGTGATCCAGTGTTTGGATGTGATCAATGCAGTTATACTGCAAAGGCACAATGGATACATGTGCATGAAGGTCATGGAGGGAAAAGCTTATGAACCAATCTCCAAGTGCTACAAAAGGTTTTGGCCATGTGAAGAAGACTGAATATGTGCAGTATAGTGTTTCTCTATATCTCAGCAGAGTTGTTGTAAAGGCTACACCTGGAACGTTTCACACTTGCAAAGTAAGCTCTTAAAAACATTTCCTGTAAGATTTAAAAAATTAAGATTTAAAATTTAATCGGAAATTCTTAAAAATCTATTCTTAAAATTTAAGATTTAAAAAATTACTTATCCCACAGGAAAAAAAAGGGTTTATGCCATTGCCTGCATATTTGGTACTGTTCCAAACAGTTAGACAATTTTATTGATTTTAGTGACATATGATCCAGTAACCCTTACTCTATAAGGAGATTAAAAGTAAATTAATAATGATCTAGAAAACCATCTTTGAAGATTCATGTCTCTTGGAGCTTTTAAAATTACTGATAAATTTTTGTATAGAAAGAGCATCCCCTTCTATTACAGAAGGATCTCTATTAAAGAAAATATAAGTCCTTATGTTTCCAATATTAGCTTAAATTTGTAATGAAACATAAAAATGTTCCTGAGCTCTCCTCAGAGTTAAAATTACTTGTGCTGAAGTTCAAACTTCACTCAAAATTAGAAGAAATATTTCAATAAGTGAACAAAAAAATGTCAGCAAGATTAATGACAAGCAAGTACTAAAGATTTGTTATCAGGTTATCTGCTCACAGTGCCTGTGCCTCCACATCTCTTGTCACTGAATGTTCAGTCTGCATCTTAAACTGTCCCTGCCTTTTTCAGTTAAAAAGACATTTGCATGGTAAAAGTTTTTCTGTCATTATCTTATTTAATAATTACTGAAGTTAATATTACTCTCCAGATAAGTGCACTTTTTGCACTCGTGTTAACCTGAAAAGAATAAGGTGCAAGACCCTGTATGTGCCTTGTACCTTTTATTTTATAGTATCACTTTAAATAAGGCCAAAAAATTATTTCCAGACGGAAAATTCTACTACATATGACACATCTTTGTAAGCTAAGTTTTCTGTGTAAGCTGCAACTATGACGATGAGGTTTCTTGAATTGCAATAAAATTTCCTGTGATTACTGACACTTCCATGATGCAATTCGATGCAGCACATGCTCCTTTTGTCCTAAACATGTACATGCTTAAGTTGCTCTAAATACAGGGGAAAGCTGCAGTGAACTTTACAGCATCACTGAGGTAATAGATAAATTCTGCCACTTCAGCACTGAGTTGGGAATTACCCACAGGCCTGCTGCTCCAACCTCAGGTCTTGGAGGCTGCATTATATTCCCACGTGCCTTCCAGCACTTGCCCTCGCTACAGCCTCATTTCAAAATAAACGATGCCTTCTAGAAAGGCAGTAGACCCTAACTGGCTTCTCAAACTGGTAATTCTTAGTTCCACTTCCTGGGGGAAGGAAACCTTCATTGGAGAGAAGTAAAAGCCCTTTGGCATCTTTGGGATGAGGAACGTGCAGAGAAGTTGCAGGGCTGTACTCTCTTCCCCTCTCTGGGCAGCTCATGTTCTAGGCCACTCCTCTACCTCCTCCAAATTCACCACAACAGTTCATAACAGATGAGAGACTAAAATATTTATTTATAGTTTTAACTAATTTATAGTCTGCAGTTGCATATGTCATATTATATTTTATGCAGTAAGGCACTTTGAACTAAAAATTAACATTTGACAGGGCCAGAGCTGCTGAAGTGACATGAATGAAAGCAGTTTCCTCAGCAAATCGAATTCAAGCTTCCACAACTTTTAGACAAAGATTTCTCAAACTGCTGGTACATTCCAGTACCCTAAAACACAGAGCACTTCAAGAAAAATTAATCATTATAAAAGACATTTACATGGTATAAAAACACATTACTCTTGCTGGTATAAGAGCACAGTCAGCTGCTTCACCTCCAAGCACTTCACTAACGAAGACATCTTACAGTGTTTGAAGTCCTTACAACAAAACACTCTGCCAACACAGAATGTCCCAATTTTCACCTTCTGGAGAGAAAATCAGGTCATCAAATCAACTTCTGAATATGATCTCAGCTGAGGGAAAGCCAACCCTCATACCCTATAGAGTGGAAAAGACAAGGAACTGGAGCCAAGGGACTTTAGGGAAGCTCCAGCCTGAAGGATGTGGCAGCACAGCCCAGGGGCTCCTGCACCCCCCTCCCCACGCTGACCCTCCACGCTGGCAGCAGGGACAGAGCCGGCAGAAAAGATCCCACTTGGTCTCCTCTGAGGCTGTTCCACTGGAAAAGCTGCTGCACGGGGGTTGTGTATCTTTGATGGATGAGGACAGAGCAGAGTGTGGCGTATGTCATCAGAGGTCTGTGTTTGCCCACTTAATTCAGCTGTTTAGCACACTACTGAATCTGCCCAAAACAGTCATGCTTATGAAAAGTAAAAGAAATCTATAGCACTTTACATCTCCTGGCTCATGCAACTGAGATCAGTCCTATTGAGTGAACTAGAAAAACAAAACCTGAGTGATTGCTTTGCATCTATAAAAAACTTTCTTATTTCATAATAGATAAACTAAATGCTTCTTGAGTAAAGAAAAATATGATAAAAACAATCTATTGCTAATTAAACCCAATATATAAAATTATGTTGGAATAAAGGCTATCACTTTTTTAATAAACTAAGAATAGCTGTAATAAGCACACATATTTCTGATCATCTCAATGAATGAATAAAATGCAATAAAAAATTTAAGGAACTTGTTTTTCTATATAAAGCTCTACACTTTTTTCCATCAACTACTCAGTTAATTCAGATAAGTCAAAGAAGTTTTCATTATATGAATAAATTGACAATTTTTTCAGCACCTGTATAATAATGCCATGTAAATTACAGGCAGTAAATAGAAAATACTACAAGGAACAGTGATGGTATCATATACCATAATTCCAACAGCTCCTAAATTGGGAAACAAAGGATAATCTATATTTTCTGGATTCCAATCTACTAAGATCATAATGTTATAAAGGTTTTGCAACTATTGCCTAAGATACAATTTTAAATTCTAAACTGCTCACATTTTTACTTCGGAATTCACCTCATTCATTGAAATGATACCTCAGCATCTATTACTGCTTTGCCTTGAGCAAGGAATTATTGGGCTTTTTGTTTTATTTTGTTTTTCATTTTTACATTTAAAAGCTGTCTGCTTCTAAAATGAAGCTATTTAATCCCTTGTCATCACATGGTCATAAAAATTGCAGGCAGAGAGAAGTTAGCAGTGGCTGCTTCACAGGCCCCACAGCAATGCATGGTAACAGATTTTCAAAGCAGTTCAAAGAGTCCAGTTTCCATCTGTGTTTGGTGAAGGGTGCAAAAACCTTGGGGCCATCTGAAAACTCTGCTTCATCTCTAACACTTGGAATAACAAAGGTGTTATTTTTCAAAGCCACAGTCTCCCCTCCTGGGGTGGCTCTGGAGATACAGTTCAGGGAAGGTGGGAAACTTCAGAGTAGATATTCTCCTTCTAGACTTTGCCTCCTTCAGGGAGTTCTTTTGAGGATGGCACAATGGTGGCCTATATAACATGGGTTACTGCCAGCAGAGGCCAACAGTTAATGAACCCTATAGACAAATTCTTTCTTCTGATTTCAGTACAAAAATCTACAGGAAAACAGCCTTGACATTTCCCCTACACACCCTTCTCTTCAAGCCCAGGAGTGTTATTTGAACAAAAGAAAGTAGAGGGTGCTCTACACCCATTGTACAACCCAAAATCGTACAGTGCAACACAGGCATCCATTAGACCCAGCTAAGCCAGCCCACAAAACAAAACTAAACAATATGAAAGCAGCAAGGAAGAGGATGATCACTTTGCTTTCCTCATGATAAACAGCCAGTTGCTGATCTGCACTTCATTGTCATACACAGAACAAGTGCTTCTCTGATGTTTATTTCCATTATGCAGCTGTACAAAGTCTAAAAAAAAAAAAGAAAAAAAAGAAAAGAAAAGAAAAGAAAAGAAAAGAAAAGAAAAGAAAAGAAAAGAAAAGAAAAGAAAAGAAAAGAAAAGAAAAGAAAAGAAAAGAAAAGAAAAGAAAAGAAAAGAAAAGAAAAGAAAAGAAAAGAAAAATCCCCAACAACTTGCTAGTTATTTGCTAGGCATTGTGTATAATAGTCCTCTATTAACCATTTGCTATTGCATTTCTTGTGAGCTGGTATTGCACAAACACACACCAGAGCAGAGATAAGGAGAACAAGTTGATCAGAAAACATCAGTATAACAATAGGGCAAAAGGCCCTATCAGGCAAAAGAGCCTGATAATCTCTTGAATTCTTCCTAAAGGAAGCTTCTGGACAATAAAAGGCTGTTGAACTAAAAAATTCTGTCTAGATGTTCACTTACATTCAAATCAAATTTTCATTATACTCACATTAACTTTAATGGGCGTTGATCCAGCTCACTTCCAGACTAGCAAAAGAGTTTGTAGCCAGGATAATTTCATGACACTGACAGAAATGTACTCCTATTTAATGCAAAATTTCTGTTAGAGTCAGTGAGATGTTTTATATGGAGGTGCTGAGTGAATGGTTTTGAATTCTGTAGTCCTCTGGTATGCATGCCTTAAAACATACATCCTCAAGACAAATTGCTTGGTTTTCAAAGATGTATTTACCCCTAGGTAACTTACTTGGTGATATCTACTACAGCAAGACTTTCTGACAGTTTTGAAGTTAACCTTCTTGACTGGCTCCACTTCTGAAACTGGATATATCTTCAATATGCCCTCCCATACTTCCCCCAAGACTCTTTCTTCCCTCTCCTAAAGACAACACGATCATTTTCTAGCCCTTTCACATTAGTGTTATGCAAATCATTTCAGTGGAAATAAACCAACACAAAATCAGCATGAAGGAGCTGTGTTCCAAGGTCCCTGCCTCTTCTGCAGCGCTGGGATTGGTGGGTGGGAGCACAGAGGATGGTTCCTTTTGGGGAGGAGGTGTAATGCACCATCTGTTCCCACTGCTGGTAGGCATCAAAGTGGTAGAGAGCACAATCACTGTACCCTCACACCACCTTTTCAAGAGCTCACTGCTTATTTTCCACATTTTAATGAAATTCCATGCCTACCACTGCCCACAGGGTTCCACATTTATTCACAGGCATTTCTTTCTTTGTTGCAAGGCTCCAGGCCCTCTCTCTTTGTTCAACGTTTCTCTTTCAGGGCAATCTCTACCCTGGCTCCCATCATGTTTCTTCCACTTTGACGTCACTGTAGGCAAGAGTCAGGAAAAAGGTTAGTCTCAAATCTTATAGTAAAGATATATTCCTTTGAGATCAGGTATTATTTCTTCATAGTTTTATCATTACCTCTATGCCTTGACTATTGTTTAAATCAGAGTCAGAAGGATCAAGTTCCAATCAAAAATAGTTTCTTCCTTTTGGTTTGTGCTTCGTTGCCTTTATATTAATTATTCTATTGTTCTGAGTCATTTAAAATTGAAATGCAGTAAGCAGTGGGTTACATTAATGCTGATCTCTGAATAAAGATGGTTGATTTTGGCAGAAGACTTTCCAGGCACTTGAAGGTTTAGAAGGCACATGGAGGATGGCACGACTTGGCTTAGCAGAAGGTTGGGCTATTCTTTCTGCTTTTTTAGAACTCCTTGGTGTTATGGCACATACTCTTTGATGTATAGGAATTGCTGGGGAATGGGAAGCAGAGACATTTTTGGTGGGAAGGGGAGCACTTTGAAGTCATGCATTGTTCTGTCTCTTCTAGCTCCTGCACACTTCCCATCACCATGGTAACTGCCTGCTTTAGTGGAAGAGGAAATCTGCTTGGAATTTATTTTTGAGTCATGCATGTACTGTTACAACGATGGTTTCTTGACTAAATTATTAATCTCATGACATCATCAAGTTTAGGTAAACTATGCAAACTTGCAGCAGCTGAGGAGTGAACCTTGACGAAGATTTTTGCACTATGTACAGGCTGAAAACAAGCTATTGTTTCAAACACCACAATAAAATAATATGTATTAACCTAGAGAAACTTTCCATAGATTTTTTTATCTTGTGCTCTTAGCTACCAACAATAGCCAGACCTGAAAACTGGCATTTAAAGTTTATATGTACAGCTTGTCAAAATATATTATTATGGCATTGCAATCATTGCTTTCTTTGATTGCAATATATTCTCCAAATGTTATCTATTACATTATATATCTGAACCCACAGACTCCAGACATGCTTTGTAGTTGTAAATAAATAGTTAAATCACATAAAAGTGCTAAGACACTAAACACAGCATTTCCTAGTAAGTGTGTAAAGTATAAGGTGACCAAGAGCTGTTATTTTCAAAAGGGAAAGATGATAAAAACCAAATTATCAGGGCTACATTGGCACGGGAACTCTTTAAATTTATCGTCAAAACACTAATCCCTGCTCAGTGGCACTGCATAGTCTTAGAGCTGATATTTTAAACTCATTTTTCACCAGATGCTACACCTAAAATTAAACTCAGTCGAGAAGTGTTTCTGTCCCTACCACAGTGCTTCATGGAGCACAGAAAACTTTGGCCAAAAAACTTTTTACCAAGTCCAGACTAGCACATGAATAAAAATATAACTCACACTACATATTTTAGAAATTCCTTGTGCAGGGAGATGACCCTTCTGTATTTTTATGTTATAGCTACTCTAACACACTGAGTTAGCAGGCACAAAATAAAAAAGAACAAACCACCAGTTTATGCTTTCTTTCACAATGTGTTACTAGGTATCATCATAAAAGTATGAAACCAACTTTCTTTTAATCTAAGGTATGCCATCTACTAGGCAAAGAATTTTATGTTACAACAGCTGTGCATATGACAGTAAATTGTCTCCACACATTAAGTCTTTAGACATTTCTGTTAAAGCAAACAGAACCAAACCGCCATGCTCCACATTCCTCTTGGTGCCTCCTACACCACGAAAGGTGAAAGTTCTGACGTGGATTTAGCATAAGCCATCCCTGTGCATACGTAACCTAACACGTACCCAAACAAAAAGGAGCATCCATATCTTGCACCGAGCCATTAGCATAGGGGCAACAGCAACCTAAGAGACACTACAGAGCAAACTGGAAATGCATAAATTGAGATGTCAGGTCTTCACCCTTTACACAAAATCACAAAATTTCTTATGCAAAGTTACACATGATTTAGCTTCATTCAGATGTCTGCCCAGAAACTGGCTTGAGTCTGAAGCCGACACAGACAAACGCTTCCATAAAATCCAGCGAGCACTTTTCCAGGTTCTTTGGCTACTGTGGCTGCAGCTCACACAGGCTGGGCTGAGCTGGTTGTAGTTATGCAGCTCTGACACCACCTGGATGGGGATAGCCATCAGCAAACTCTGTGATGCCAAGTCCTCAAACTGCTGGTCCATATTGAGCTTAACACCAAAGACACTCGGCTGGTAACACTAAGGAATTTACCTATTAGTACCTCAATCATGTATATAAAATTACTTCATTGTAGGCATGACTTTAACTTCATTACCAGTGTTAAGGCAAAAAGGCCAAGATAGCACTACTGAAAACTTTTCTTCCCTTTAAACCCAACTCCCAATTACTAGGGAGCAAACTAAAGATTTTTAATCAGTAAGAAACACATCTACACATTAATAACTACTTAAATAGTCTCTTGAAGGAGATAGGTCTCACCACAATGCAGAAAAACAAAAAAGGAAGTATTAGCCAGTATTCACATTTTCTCCTTTGTGCATTTCCTCACAATTTGCAGTGTACAAAGCAGGAAAACAAAGCATAGTAAAATTTGACCTTAATAACTAAGCACTGGGAAAAAATTCAGAACATTTTAAAGTCAGACTACTGGTTGTAACACAAACATAAGCCCATTCATTCATTACAAAATATTAATACAACAATATAAGTAGGTAATTTATAATCAAGTGAATTACAAAAAAAAATTTCTCAGCTTTTTACCTAAATAACCTTCTTGCATAGCCATGTGTGGCATAATTTGATCAGAATGTATTAAAGTGCATAGTGTGTTTATTTATTACTCTTTCTTTTCTTCATGGATTACAACTTCATCACTCAATAAAGGGCAATCCCTTTAAAACAGACTATTTACATGTCTTAAGAACATTTCCATCAGAAACATAAATTAGGATCTAGGTATAAATTAGTCTTTGTGACAAGGCACTCAGACTCAGACCTAGAGATTCAGATGAAGCAATTATACTTAAATTTCAATTTCCAGACATCCTCAGATAGGTGGTTTAGGGAATTCTCTCGATGTTTTTGTACCCACAGTGCAGGGCACACAGAGGAGGCAAGGATCGCCTCCCCTGCTGACAGGTGAGTGGTGGTGTCCTGTGTCCTACCTGGAGCAGCCACTGAGCTGCAGGAGCACCCGGGAGCCCAGCTGTGCTTCCTGGCCAGGCTGAGCCTCGCTGCAGCTCATCCCTGCCCACACAGCCAGGGTCAGCCGTGCACAGGCTGGTGTCCAGGCACACAGGTGTCCAGGCACACAGGTGTCCCGGCACCACAGAGTGCAGGACACTGCCTGCAGGTGACTGCAGAGAGCAAGAGGCATTCACCAGTCCTCAGCCAGAACCACCTCCACATTTAAATGTTTTCACAAAGGGAGCCCTGCCCTTCACATATGCTTTTGGCTGCAAGGATGATTATTGCAGCCTTTCAGCAAGTTTTCTGGAAGCCATCACTATTAGAGATTAACATACAAAGGTGGGAGCTGTTTACACCAGACCACAATACATTTTAATTGGCTATTGATAGCCCAGATAGATATGAATGAAAACAGTCCTCACAAAAAGGTACACTTACATTAAATGCATCCCTTTGCCTTGATTTGGCAAATTAATTTATCTCCATTTCCTGTTTCAGCAGTGCAGTCTAAAGGGATGTCTTTGTACTTGGCTGCTAGATACTCCCATCCTGCTCAAATGAACTCAAAAATCTGGTTTCCATCCATGCCATGAGAAGATCAGCTAAAGCAGATTTAACTGATTAGCAAATCACCCCATCTGGCAGGAGGGCTCCACGCCTGTCCTTCATGCACCAACATCTGATGCTCCTCTGGCCCAAACTCCGCTGTGCTGCCGGGGGCTGCAGAAGGACTCGCCCTGACCCAAGGCAGGGCCCACACTAAGCTTGCCTTAACCTGAACTTGTGCCTGCTTCAGTAACTGTGAGCACACTGCTGAAGCTTTGCCTCTGTCTGTCCCAGCAAGAGAGAGACAGAACTGATCTGGCCAGTTTAGCTCTGCCAAGGGGAGTGCAAGTGACTGGCACAGATCTTCACGTGAACACTCTGCACAGACCTCTTCCAGTACAGGATTCTCAGCTGGATGGACCTGTGGGGTTTCCCAATACATTTAATTCCACTAAAAATAATAATCCCCTGTAATAGGCTCATGGGTTGAGCTAGAGCCATTAATCTGACTCCCCTCTCCCTACCCTAAATCTGACCAGCAGTCAGGGAATCTCCATCCTTCCTCATCCCTGAGCTACAGATTGTGTCAACAGGAATTAAGCAGGCACCTGTGATACCACCTGCTGCAATCCATTTAATTCTTTGTCACAAAACCATTTTGGTCTTTTTATAGTTCATTCAGTGCAAGAGGAGGAGGAGGGGAGGACTTGCATTTACTATAAATGTAGTGGGTTTCCAATTCCTGGAACATAGTATATGAAATTAATAACAAAATTAATAATATATCTACTTACAGCAGATGGATTTTGTGCAAGTTTTTTCTAAAGGCACGTCATAAAATCGTGAAAATGAAAGGGCATAAGAATATACAAGGGCAGATGGGAGTCAAAAAACAGGAGAAAGTATTCTTAATAGAGTTTTATCTCTGTATTAGCTATCTAAATTCCCAGGCAAAGGAATGGCATTCTATCTAGGAGCAAAATTGACTGAAAAAAAATGCTTTGCTTACAAAAAAAGAGGAAGTTTTCCATTTTCAAATGTAATATAAATCTACATATAACCTGAACCAACACAAGGTCAATGGCCAAAAGGTAATGTACAGACATTACAGTGCTTTGCATTCTTTCTAGGGTTTGAATCTCCAGTCAGACCATTTTTAGCAGACATTTTAAGACACTAAAATGCTTTACATCAGCATAAGAAAAATTACTGTGAAAGTATAGCAGGAAAAATTAAGAATGAGTGAGGTTTTGCAGAGTGAAAATTCCCTTTGATTTTACTAATCTATTCAAATTCTAAGTAATTTTGCAAAAGAAAAAAAAAAAAAGAAGTATTACCAGTATTACAATTGCCTGTCAGAATAGAGAAGTTACTAAACCTTTTCATCATAGCTAAGGAGATAGAATATTATACTTTCTTGTGTCTACCTCTTGCACTAAGCCCATCTCCACAAAGCCTGTGCCCTGTCACCAGCCACCCGCTTATCTCTTGGAGCTCTTGTTGGAGCAAAAGAGACTCTTCTGAGAAAAACTAAAAGAAAGTAAGACAAAGCTCTGCTTTAGGGTAGCCTGCATAGCTGATGCCTTTACATTAATTCCATGAACTCAGATTTTTCAATTTATATAACTATGATTGGATGGCCCCTACTTGGCTCCCATCCAAGGCAACAGAGCTTTGGGTGTCCTTCTCTGGGACTTCAGAAAGAGTTTGCATCCATTTGTACTTTGAGCAAATTTTCAGTTGTCTCACCCCTCACATTTTCAGGGCAGACTTTGACTTCTTCCCATGTTTCTTGATAAAGAATCTGCAGAAGGGACCTAGAAGGCACACAGCAGGTGTGCCCAGGTGATTCTGTGAGTGGCACTGCTCCACTGAGTTACAGTGCAGTGCTGCTCAGCTCAGCACCTTTCCAAGGAATAGAGATGTTCTGATGAATAGAGAGGTATTACTCAAGAATTGGGCCCTGTTAAATGCTGCTGCTCTAAGCATGGATCCCTTTGGGGATTACAAGGCCTGTTTACATGGTCAGGCTGAGATGGATAAGCTGTAAATTCCAAGCAGAAATGCTGATTTTTGCTTTTTGGTGCCTGAGAAGGCTGATTTTTGAGGGCAGCCAGGTTGTTCCATCCTAGTTTCTTCCATCTTTGTCTTCAGCAAGTTTCATTGCCAGGGGGAGCACTAAGGCAGTGAAACATCATTTTTGCTATGTACAATGTGCTTTTTAATGGTTTTATTCCATTTTGCTTATGAAACTCAGAAGCCAACTATTGATTCTACCAAGACCTTGTGAGTGAAGATTAAAGCATTCCAACATGCTTGTCTACAGGTGTGCCATGGTGAATTATGATCTTCGCATAATTCATAGAATGAAAAAGTTGCACCAAGAAACCAACTGTTAATCAGTGTATAGGTACAGGAGATCAATCTTTGATTCGTGTATTCACAAATCCTGTTTACTTGGCCACATTAGAGAACAGACGGGTGTTCTGGAATGGATTCTTAGAAATGATGGATGTAATTGTCAAAACTGCCAAGGTCAATGTATAATGTTCAAAAAAGAACCAACTCATTTCAAGCACCTTCCATTTATCATTCATGCAATTTGACCCCCAGTTCTCTTTGTAATAACATACTATGAGGGAACAACTGCTGTGTTCATTCCTATATACTCCTGTGGACTTTCAAATATCATGCAGGTCACAGCCTTTCCAAAAGACTGAGGACATTTGTATATAACTTTTTTCCACCCTGAAGTATGTGGAAGCTATTATATTAAACCTGACTTTAATAAGAGTATGTTTGTTTCCTATAGAATTTTTATCCTGCAATGCTATACACATTTGAAAGAAACTTGTTCCAGAATTTCATGGTTTTTCCATTTAAAAAAATGTAGATTGATTAGTAATAAGTTTTGAAAAACATACCTAAATAATTTGCTTTTCAGAACTGATGTCTCCTCCATTGATGATGTATCTTAGTTGCTTAACATCATGCTGTGGAATATAAGCCAAACCTAAATAATGAGGGTTAGAGAAAAACTGTCCCTGTGGACAGTTAACTCCATAACTCAGCCATTTCTTTTAAATACCAGCCTTGATTACAGCCAGGATACTGAGTCAAGGGGGGTGGTATGATAGTTTGCATTTGTATCTAGGTCTAAGTGTCTGGAAGTAATTCAAAGTAGTTTAATTTTCAGATTTCAAGGAAAAGAGAAATGTACATTTTAGCTTTTTTAGGGTTTAAATGTGGTATTTTACAATGCCAGAATCTCTATTTTCTGGTGTCACTTTTCATAAAGACAAAGGGAAGACCTATGCTTCTGTTGACTTTTGGTAACCAACCTGTACGGTTTTTTTACTTTTGAAGTTTGCAGCTTTTACCACTCTATTTTCACAAACAGTGGTACAGGTTAGTGGAGAGAACCTGAAAATAGATACCCAGCAGGTCGTTTTCTCTCAGAAAAATAGAGGATAGGACCATGTTTCACAATTGCAGAGGTTCACATTTATTTTTCAAATTGAATAGATTCATAACATACATGAATAGCACAACCTTATTTCCCCCCACAGGGCATGATGATAACCAGATTGAGTTTGCTTCTCAGAAAAATCTAACACAGAAGACTGGGTCATATTCCACTGAACAATTTAGAAACCAATATAAATCTAAGGATCTGGCTCAAGAATTGTAAAAGCCACTAAGCATAACTGAACAGCAAATCAAGATTTGGCACCAAACAGCTTTATGAAGAAGGTGAAGGGGGCTGGGACCAGCAGGCATATGAACAGCTTAAATCATATGCTTTAATCTTATTGGTTTTTGCAGATTCAATAAGAATGCTTGTGGATGTGAAGAAATGCCATTTCTGCACTAAGACAGCATTCCTGAAACAGAAGCCTAAAGAAAAAAATATTTACTAAATTTTCCCTTTTCTTCTTACACCATTACCTTTTCATGGAAAAGTAACAGGCAGCCACACACTTCTGTTGGGTGGCATATTTCTCCCAAATAAACAAGTTCATTTCTCCTCAAGCTCATGACATTGTAATTGAGTGGGGAGGTAATTTGCATAATTTCTTCATTTCTCATATAACACTGAAATAAAGTAGTTACTTGTAGGTGCAAAAACTCTGATATCACCCTGAAGGGCAACAGAAAGGTACATAGAAAAGCAATCATGTCTGAAAAAGTAGAGTAATTTTTGTCTAACATTTGCACCTTCACCTAAGCCATAATCTTAGTAACAGAGCTTCCTAATTAAGGAGCACTTTCTCCAAAAATACTCTATAAAATAGGGGGGAAAAAAAATCTGTGAGATCTAGACCAGAAAATATCCAGAAAAATTAAGTGACGACTTCTGCTTACACAATCAAAACGTTCTTTGTGGTGAGAAAAAAATTAAGTAAAAATAAAAAAAATAAAAGATTCTGTTCAGAAGGTGCTTCAGAAATATAGCGTGGAAGAGTGGGCAGTGCAGAAGAGCTCCACATTCCCTCACAGGATCATATCTGCTGAAGGCTGTAAATCTGCAGACTGGCTGAAAGGCAGGCTGCCATGGGATGTCAGTGTGGTCTCCCTGTCAGACATCAGGCATTTATCAGACTTAACGGAACATGAACTGTTCCATCCCCTGGCTCAAGAGCCAGCCATGCCTTGGAAGGGCAGCTGGGGGCCAGCGTGCGTCTGGAGCAGCAGTGACACTTTGGCACACGGGGACACCTGCCAGGCAGTCCAGCACGTGGTGTGGGGCTGGCTCAGGCTCAGCCACAGGGACATGCACGGTGCCAGCGAGCAGTGGGCTACGCTCAGCTGAACTCACACGTCCACCCACTCATTTTTAATGAGCTAACATGATAACAGGATAAAAACTTGCCACTTTGAGGATATATTTCATTTGTGGTCACTACAAAGGGAGATGAATTAATCTGATTAGTTTTAAAATCCTTTGCTCTCCATTGCTTTTTTCAGCCAACTTGATATTCAGGTAATAAATCCACTGTGGAGACAAAAGAATGCTTTGTATGCAGCATCAGCTTTGAAGTATTACCCATGCTGCAGGTGGAGTTTGGGTAATGCTGCTTTTGTACATAAATCTCGGTCAACAAGTCAGACACAGATCCTGAAAAAATACCTATGAAAAAACATACAAATTAGTGCTCCTGAAGAAGCTACTCATTACACACTTTCAGTGCATCATGACATCAGGCTACTGCAAGTCTTCGCCTGTTCACATGGAATTTATCAAGAAGAGCCAGTGGCAGCAACTAATCAGTAACCACAAATATCAGGGACACCCAGAGGCAAGATTGCACCCCTGCAGATATGCTACACAACACTGGATAACAGGCACACTAATGATGAAGGCTCATGCTTAGGTACTAGATATGACCCACTTACTTGCCTTCAAATTAGATCATGTAAGCTTGGGGTGCAAACCCACAGAGGTATTTCATTAGAAGGGCTGCACGGTTCCAGGTGCCAGTCTTACACCACAAGGACAGGAGCTGTGCATTACTCTGGCCGTCAGCACCCTTCACACACAGGCAGTGGTGTCAAAAGTTATCACTTGCAGATGAGAACTGTGAAAGATGTGAACACAAGTGTCAAGTTCTCTCTCTGGAGCGCAGTGCTCATCCACTGAATGTGCATATATTGCTTTACCTCAGAGACTCAGTATATGTGAACAGAAGCTGCTTTCACATCTCACCTTCTCCATGTCTGCTGGGGCTTCCATTGAGCAATTACTATGCAGTTTTTATAGAAACAGGGAGTTTTATTGCTTGGTGGACCCCGCCTCAACCAACACAGCACTCAGTCCTTGGAAAAGAGTAGGTGAATTTACAATTGGAATACTAAGCTGGGAGATGTAAGGGCCCTACCCTGAGATACCTGTTGTATTGTGCAGCTATAAGAGGTTGTGTAGAACTCTGCTCAAAGACTGAAATTTCTGTATCTCACAGGGCTACGGAGTCTTAACAACTCTGAAGAGCTTGGACACTCCCTTTAAGATGAGAGGTTTTACTTCCTAACATAACATACAGCAAAAATTGTTATTATAGGGCATCCCTGAATGCCTTGACTGTAAAGATTTTTACAGGACAATGATTACAGCCCAGAGTGAGAGTTCAATTCATGCATTACCACAGAAAGGTATTGAAGAAGAGTCACTGAAAGAAATAACGAGGCAACTGTCATTAATGACCTGAGCTCAATGAGCATAGTGCACACCCTCAGCTGTCTTCCTACCAGCACAGAGCTGACTGCAGCTGTACACCTACGTTATTGATGCAATGCAGAAAAGCAAGATCATTTTGTTCATCAGAAGGCAAGCTTCTGTCAGATGTCAAACTTGTCCTTTTCACAGTTTAAGTCATCCAACCCTTAAAACATACACAAGATGCTCTAATAATCTGAATGCATGATTCCTTTTGAGACTCCTAACATTCCCAGCACTTCTGATTTGCAATAAGAACAGTTTTCAAAATGTAGAAATTACTGTTTCATGACAATCTGGTTATATCGCAGTACTGCATGCTTTTACATTTTTCTTATATAAATACAGTTGATAATATGCATCTCTTGTATATGCCAGAAGTTAATCCATCTTCACTGTTCTTTCATATCTTGGTTAATAAAGAGAGTAATTATATTTCTGCTTCCATTTTTTGCTAACACTGTCAGATAATGAAGTATGTATTACTTTAGGCTTCTGCAAAACAAACCAAAGGGACAGTAATGTCAGAATGGAAAATGGAAGAAGAAAGTCAGCTTTGAAGTCTACCTGTACATCTCTGCACTGCCAGCTCTGAGCTCATTTTGAAATCAAAGAACGATCACACAAAATTCTAAGCAATCAGACATATATTGCTACATGGAGACTTCACATCAAGTTCTTTCTTTTTAGCATGGAAAAGTAAAAACCCTGATGTTTTGAGATGAAGAGTACAAGCAAATTAGTCACATCTAACATATAAATAATGTTTTCAGCATAACGGTGAAGAAAAACACTTTGAAAACTTATTAAAATGTAGGTTTATTCTCCTGAACATTTAGTAGGAAAACCTGTCATTTTTATGCAGCGATGGTAACCAATTTTGAAATATTCACAGATGTGCTCTTAAAGTTATTAATTTCACCAAGATGATTATGAATGCTTTACTCAGCTGTTCCACAAGCATTAGAACAATACAAACCAAATCAAGTCCTAAATTATGATACCTGTCCTTCATGCAGAGATTTTGGTTTTGCCTAGCATGCTTTGAAGCTTACTTTGTTAAACACCAAGGTTTTATTTAGTAAGACCTGATATCCTGAGAAGGGGAGATCTTCATCTGTTTGTAAGCTTCTCGTGAAAACGCCTGGGCATTAACACCTGGGAGAGCTGACTCCAGTGGAAAGCAAAATAACCTGAATGGGGCACATCTGACAACATGACAGTGTGAACAGAGACAGTGAAATAGAAGACTGTACAAGTGTCAGACATGTTTGGTTCAATACCTGTTTCCTGGAACACTGTGGATGTTAAAATTTGGCAATCTGTTATTATAGACAAAAACTCGCTAATGTTATGTAACCCAATAAAATACTGGGTTAACAGCATCCCATTCAGGGCAAGACAAACAAAGCTGCTGTCAATATTCCTTTTAATTAACCCAATAGTATTAGCTGCTTATGACTTCATTCCCCTCGGTCCCAGTGGGCAACCTGAAAGGCAATTCTCACTATTACTTAGCTCCCGTGGCGTAATCCACAAGCGGCTGTCAGCTTGCCGTGGCTGGTGACCTCTGACCCAATCACTTGCTTCCTTTTAACATTACTACCTTTGCACATTTAATGAACTTTGTACATGGCTAAAAAGATGTCAGCACAGCGAAACGATAGTTCCTGCTGTGAAGGCTCCATTGTTTCTATAAGTCTAATTGACCTTTCACATCACAGAAAACGAGAAAAAAATCAATATAGTTACTTAGTCAGCAGCCCAATGCTATCTTTTATAATTAATATGCTAACCACATTGCTTTTGGAACACTGACACCCAAACATCCCTCGATGTACAAAAATGAATTCTCATTAATAACCATTATATTAATCACTTTTGCCCAGAACTGGAACCTGACTGCGAAATCCCCTGGTGGAAATTGCTATAATCGTTCAAACTACAGGAATGAATTTTTTTCGGCATAATTACTGCTGTCTTCTGTTGAAAAATATCCATTAGATGGCAGCTTTTAGTTACGTAAATCGAGCTGATTAATTTTTAATTTTTTCCCATTTATATGACTTTGCACAAGCAAAGACAATTTAAACGATTAGCTGAACAATTATTAAAGCAACTTGCAGTGGTTCAAATATTCATTTAGTTACTAGAAAAGCCATACATCATTAACTTCCAATTAAAAATCTGGGAAATGGTAAATGCTGATACAATAAAAAAATATGCTTATCTCCTTGTCAATAAAACAGTATACTGCTGTAAAAATATTGCTTTCATTTCAGCTGAAAGCAGGAGGTTCATCCAGTACCAGGCTTCTCCAGCTATTTCATGAGCAAGGAAGAAGAGATCCTGTTACGTGTCTAAGAGTCATTGAGAAGAGGCATCCAATGGCAGCACAGCACTTCTGTGCCATTCACTCCAGTGCTCCTGCCTCTCATCCCATGTCCCAGACCAGGTTGGCACAGACTGCTAAGCTCAGAATATGCCAGAAGAATTATCTTTCCAATTAAACCACCCTGCAAAAAGCCAGCCACTTTTTTATGCAATAGCCCAGCGGCTCGATTGATTTATTCCTAAATACAAGGGGATTAATTTCAAATCTTACTCTCTGCCTCCTTACAATGGCTATGGCTGAGTTGGATATCAGCTGAGTTGCCTAAAATTTTTCATCTGAATAACACCATGAATAGTCAGGACCTGCTTCACTGAAATCAGAGCTAGCAAATAGTGAAGGAAAAGAACTGTGATGCTAATGCTAAGCAATGAGCCTCATCTCCAACATCAAGTCAACAGCTGTATTGCATATGGACTAAAAGATATTGTACTGTATTGCATATGTACTAAAAGATATTGGATTCCAGTACAATATTCTGCCAGTGTGGCAATCAAAATCTTCACATACATACACAGCATTGGCACTATTGCAGCTGTATATATAATTTTGTAGCTTTCTGGGCCCAGCTGTTTCAAATATTCTAATGAGGTATGCTTAAAGTGTCTTTTTCTGAGCCAGTAGCAGGTTAGCTTTGTGTGGTACAGTGTTGGATGATGCAATCTAATGTTTCTCTTATACCCTACATAAATTTATTAAGAATTCTGCTTTAAAAAGCAGTGTTCACCTAGATTAAGTATAATCAGAAATTGTAATTGATATTATGCTCATGTGAGTTGTGTAAAACTTTAAATCTTCTCTAATTTTATTATTACTGATATTATTTCATTTGGACTTGTCATAAGACAAGTCAACATTTCCTTCCACTGAAGAGAAAATAGAAGTGCTGAAATTTAGAAGTGATGATTTCCAGCCTATTATCATATCTTCTAAATATATAGCAGACTGCATCTATATTCAGCTCCATTTTTCTTTCCATACAACACACTGGAGCAATTTATAAGTTGTAACACACACTCATATTTGCATTTTAACACAGGTATCATGACACCAGTTTGCAAACTGAGCCTGAAGCTGGAGGTGAAAAAACCCAGACTTACGTGAATTTTAAAAAGTCTTTCAGAGAAGTCTGGCAGGAAAATTGGAAGAGATTGAATGAAACACAGGTCTTTGGTTTCCCAGTTTTCCATTTTAAATCTACCTATACCTTCTTCTAGGATATGGATGTCTCTACAGCAATGATAATTTTAAGGCTAGTTTTAACAGTTAACTGTCTCTTCTTGATATCAAAACTTATCCTAAACATTCTGCTTTGCTGTTTTAATGTTCAGGATATTTGGCTATTAGGGAAAAGAATATGATTTAAAGAAGACACTTTTTTCCTTTTAATAATAATTGGAGGGGTTACAAGTCCATTGAATATGGTTCTTTGGAAGATTATTGTTATCAACATCCAAAGGGGAACATCTCCACAAAGAGAACAGAGAGTATAAACCACTACTGTGTCAATTAAATCTTGGCATTCATTCATTATGCCTTATGTCCTTTTCCTGCCTCTTTCTTCCTTGGTGGTCTTCTGGTATTTTTCTTAATACCAGCAGCCAAAAAGAAAAAAGAAAAGATACTAAAGGCAATTTCTTTAGTACAGTCACAGACAGACTTTTTTGTAGTTTAATATTTGAAACTGCAGCTCTTGTAACTTAGAGGGGCCACCACTCCAGTATTTACACAGATGTTAGAGAAGGCAGCCTGGAACCATCCACCTCCGCCCCTGCGGTCACCTTTGCCTCTGAGCAGTCTTTGGGAGGTACATTAATAACATTTGTATTAGATACCCATTTCTCAGCTACAATATTTTTATTTCGCATTGTCTGTGTGGAATGTAACTCAATATATATCCTTGATGCAGGGAAATGTTTACATAGTATTTTATGATTAGTTCAGTTGGAGACCACTGGGTTTCACAGGTTAGTAACAAAGGCAGAAAGCAGGCAAGATGTAATTATGGAGTTCCAAAAGAACTGCACACAAAAAATCAGGAATACATTTAAAAGAGATAACAAACAGCCAGCTACAAAGAGATAAAATTGATTCAATCTTTAAATCTTTCTTATTGAAGTTAAAGTAAAATATCTTCAGGAAAGCCTGAGTAAAGATACAGAGGCTGAAATTGCAGAGGCATTTTATTTTTCGAAAGTAAAACATAATTGCTTAGTAATATAATTGAGCAATAAATTTTGTCTCTCCCTGACCATCTTGCTTTGGCTTTTTGAAGTGCTCCAAATAAGCAATAGTACAGTTAATAAAAAGTAAGAGAGAGACTTACCCAACATTTCCTTTGATTCTACCTTTTAATTTGCTCCTCTCCTTCTATGGAACACAGAATGAAATTGGCAGAGGGTTTGTTCCACAGGACCTTCCTGCCTCTTTCATCTGCAGCTTTGCTTTCCAAGCCCCTGCAGGTGCCCGTGCCCTGCTGGCAGGGCGAGTGCAGGTCTCCCACGGGGAATTTTACTCAGCCAGGTGTCCTGCTGCCCTGCTGAGCCACAAACACTGAGCAGAACCTGCCAGGGGAATGTTTGCATTGTGGCTTTGCTTTCGAATCAAAAGGTGTTAAAGATGTCATTGAAGAGCTTAGACTAGTGACTAAGCAATTTCTATACTTCAGTCTCTCAAGGCCTAACTTAGTCATATGGCCTCCTGCAGGTATGCCTAATAACTCCAGGCCCAGTGCCTATATCTTTTCACACCTTTTTACCAAGAAGGAAGCATTGTCTTTGATTGTCCATCAGCCCTAATCCTTTCTCAGCATGAAGCTTGTTAGCATAATTGGAGAGAAGAAACCAAAAAGGTACATTATGTGCATCTATGTGTTTCTCTTTCAGTGAGGGAGGCTGTTTGGACAAAAGACCACTGTATTTATTGCACTAATCCAGCACCTACAGGTTCTCTTAACAGAAGAAAAGTCTCCACCTTTTCAGGTTCTGATTTAATGCAAGTGATGAAAATCACACACACAGCTCTGCGATTGACAGTCACCATCCTCATGACAGACTAGCACAAGTGCCTGTCTCTAATATTAGGCTCTCTATCCAAAAATAACTGTGGAAAGTGACTGGCATCCCTGAACTCGACCTCAGCGTCCTGGTCAGTTAAACTATAAAACTGATTGCAAAGAAATTAGTGATGATTAGTTTTAGGTTTTTTTCCAAGAATAACAAAGATTTTTAATATCTTACCCAGGACACTGGAGGCTAAGAGAATAAATAGGAAAGTAATGAGCCATAAAAGCTTCCAAAGGAGTTTCCCTCTTCTACCATCTTAGTCTTTAATGACAAGAAGTTAAAGAACTATAAGCAACAATAAGATAAAGCCAACCATCCATCAAAGGTGCTCTGTACTGGGATTTACTTCGTATTTCAGTATTCATCTCTCATCAATAATAAGACGCAAATGCCAAGATAAGTACAATTTATCATTGATTACACACTCTGTCAAGCTAGGAGAAGAACCTTTAGTATTTCTATTTGCATGACCCAGGATTTCCACACAGCAAGATTAGAATGACCAGCAGCAGTGAGGTATTTGCTTCTCTCTCATGTAATACATCCAGTATGACATAATTCACACTAATTCAGTCTTCATCAGACTTCCCACCTTTCCTTTCTATAACACCCAGCCGCCCAGTCGTGTCACAGACAGGAATATGACTTCAGTTACCTTGGTTTTTAATCATTTCTGACCTCATAAACACGACGTTTTTCCTCCATTCCATCGCCATAACACTTGTAACATGCTAACAAGAGACCACTTTCGTAAGGAAGATGAAAGATAGGCAACAACCTATCCAGATTTTTAGTTATTCCTTCTATCAGAAGACACTGTAGCCCTAGCATTCAAGAACCAGGGAAGGGGAAGGTGAAGCAGATGGAACTCAAGACAAAAAAAAAGGAAAAAAAATAAACTAAGCAACAATAAAAATCCATACATCATAAAATGATGCAAAATAAACTTTTTTTTTAAACTCTGAATGTAAAAGGGAGAAGGTGATGAAATGAAAAACAGGATTCCTTCCATACATTGAGTCATCACTTTGCTATTTTTTATATCAGAAATGTAGGATTTAAAGGATTTTGAAGCACAGACACAGAATGCTCAGTTTTGAGCTACAATATCAGTCAGTTAGTTTTCCATAGCTGTAGATACATACATATACAGAAAATGAAACCTTGGTCTTATCCTGGCAAATGAGCCCAGCACAATTACCCAGGTAACCTGGCCATCTACAGTGGCAGCAGCATTCCTCTCCTAGAGCCTTCATAAATCATTGCCAAAGTCTGCCTGGGGATTAAACATTTACTGAAATAACTGAAGTGATTGCAAACCACCTCAAGCAGTGTCCTCAGGTGAACGCACTTTTCCCACAAAGGAGCACCTTAGACTCCAAGAGAACAGCACGCTACACACTTTTGCAGAGCCAGAAGATGCATTTCCTTAATGGTTTTCCAGGACATTATCAATATTAAATAAATATCAGTCATTACTTGTAAATACATATAACAGTTTTAGCATAACAGTTTCTTCCCTCTGCAGGAAAGAAAAGGAAAATCCATCAAAGAACGGTGCATGGGGAAATCAAATATCAAATGCTTCCTGCTTCCAAGAAGAGATGTAATATTCTGTGAATGACTGACCTGGCTCTGACCTTGATCACGGTAAGAGATTTGTTTTGGTAGTCTGCTGTAGCCAGCAACCTGCAGAGCAGTTTGGGAATCCTACCAGAGGGAGTTCTCAGTGCTGTAGTTAAGAAGCACATTTGTTTATGTGGAGATACTACTGCAGATATGGTATTGCAATAATATATTTCAAATTGCTTGAAAAATACATTAAAAGAATGCTAGATAATTAAATACATAAGCATGAAAGGTTTTTCTTGAAGATAACATAAGGTGAGATGTAGCACTCACCACAGTGATTTCTGTAACAAATGCAGCATTAGAACAATATCAGAGGATTTAATTATGGCCAGACAACAAACTCAATTTCTCACTCAATTTATGCACTACTGACTCCAGATACCACAAAAGATTGGAGAAAATTCAGACCTCCGTATAAAACAGCAAGTACAGATATTACCTCCATATAAAGCACACGAAAATACAGAGAAACTGAACAAAGCACCAACACTTTCATGTTTATCTCAGACACAAGCCCTTTTTTTTTATGCATTTAACTTGGTTTTGCTTGCTATTAAAAAGTCAAAGAAT
Source organism: Anomalospiza imberbis (assembly GCF_031753505.1). Taxonomy (NCBI): domain Eukaryota; kingdom Metazoa; phylum Chordata; class Aves; order Passeriformes; family Viduidae; genus Anomalospiza; species Anomalospiza imberbis. Next base: position 13,731,593 of record NC_089690.1, on the reverse strand, counting down.
GTTCAAACTTCTAGGACTTTTATCTGAATAAATATGAAATTTACTAATTAGACACTGAAAACTGTTGCATCTAAGCAGCTTTCAGGCCACCTAAGGGTTATACTTCATACCTAAATATTTGTGTAATTTGTTTCCTTCTCATACCCAGGGGTTTTTTAGGTGGTCTGACATAAATACAAGTTGAAAAAAATATAAAAGTTCATCCTGCAGTAATTGTCCACCCAAGATTTACTGCTTATTATTCCATATTGCTGCAGCCTTCCTGGTCTTAGAGAGGGCTTACAAAAAAGAGGGAGAACTACTTTTTCCTCAGGCAGATAGTGATAGGACAAGGGGGGATGGTTTTAAATTAAAGAATGTAGATTTAGATTACATGTCAGGAAGAAATTCTTTAGTGGTGAGGCCATCCCTTTAGTGATGCCACATCCCTGGAAGTGTTCAAGGGCAGGATGGATGGGGATTTGAGCAACATGATCTAGTGCAAGGTTCCCTGCCCATGGTAGTGAGTTAAAACTGAATGATTTTTAAGGTTACTTACAACCCAGGCCATTCTAGAATTCTATGATTATATATATATATTTTTTAATATATATTATACATAGACTTATAGATCATTTAGGTTGGAAAAGACCTCTAAGATTGAGTCCAACCACTGAGCCAGCATTGCCAAGTCTACCTCCGAACCCTTCCTTAAGCATCACATCCACACAAATGTCTATTTATTTATTACAGGGAGGCAAAACTCACAGCTGGGTAACACATGGTGACTTGAACAGACTAGAGAACCAAGAACAAAAAAATACCCAAAAATTATGCTTCTTGGAAAACTAGAGGTAACCAACAGTGAGTATCTGTGGAAACCTGTGAGTCTGAGCAGGTGAAAGACCAGCAAATTCAAGGACTCTCAGGTAAATTCCAGTAATTGAACAGAACATCCAACCTACAAGGCCAGTTTGATTCCATGGTGCCACGGGATGTTCAGTGCTTTAGCAGAAGTCCTCTGCCCTACAAGCACAGTGCCCTGCTGCACAGGGCACTGGTGCAAACTCTGTCCCAACAACACTGAAGAGTTTTCTCTAAAAATGCTCTGCCAAGCCTACAGTGGGGTCTTTTCTCACTACTGAAATCACCAAATTGTGCATGGAGCCAACGAAGACAGAGACTGCCAGGTGGGATGAGCACAGGGCACAAACTGCTGGCTGGGACAAGGGATGTTCCCTGTGGAACAGGAGGAGCCTCCAGCAGTGCTTTTACGTGGGGAAGACAGAGGACACACCCTGAGTGCTTCCAGCAGCCAAAGGCAGCACACACCTAATTGGCAAATTCCACTTTCAGATGTGGCAGAAAGCAGCTAACTAGAAGGCTGAACATGAAATGAAAAAATATTTCCCTGAACAGGGAGAAAAATAACATTTTGCATTTTTTGTACAGGCATAAAAGGACTCTGCTAACCAGAAAAGCTTCAGTGGTATCACAAAATAAAGGTGTGAACCTTACCTCAGCATGAGAGTAATTATGGATAAGCCATAATATGTTCTCAACTCCAGTGTGATGGTGTTTATCACACTCAGGTGTAGCGCAAGTTTAACTTTAGTGGGTTGGTGATTAAATTTTAGGTATATATGAATAATACATGGGGAATAAAGTGGGGCATTTTATAGACAAAAGAAGTGAAATAACCAGTTGGAGATGTTGTTACAGGACTCTGGAAGTGCAAGCTTCCAGATGTTTATGTTCCCCAGCTTAAAAGATTAATGAGAACACTAAAGATTTATACCCAGCCCCTGGAGCAGAATACAAGTGGGGTTTTCTAGGCATGAATCTCACCACTTCCTGAACGAGGCAATTTTCCAGGTTCAGTGTGGTTGAAGCTAATTTGCCTGGAATTACCTGAACTCAAAGCCATTTAAATTCAGTCTTGACAGAACCTCAAGGGAAACTTGCTGTGCTGGCACATAAGACATTTGAACCTTTGGAGAAAATTCATGGCATAAATAACAGTTTTCTGTGTTTTGAATTCTTGGTTTAACAATGATTAAATAGATTGCACTGCCCTTTGAGCTCTAAAGCTGCTTCCAGAGCAGAGAGAAAACACACAGACGACAGCATCTCGACACATGACCTGCTACTGCTTGTACTTCACAAACTTTGTTTTGATGTTATTTTGTCATCTGTCACAACTTGGTCTTGAAGGAAAGAATGAAGAAAATCAACCCAGCTCCATCATCCAATACCCAAAAAACTAGCCTCCCATCATGGTAACTCCACTTGATTTGGAACACTGTGCAGCATTTATCCAAAGTTGTGTCAAAATGCAGGAACTGATATATTGCTACCCTTGCCAAACTGTAAGCCTTCATTTCCACATCTCTGCTACATTTACAGTAGCTACATAAAACATTTTACAGCAATTATTTTTTTTTCTTGACTGTTTTGTATTTCAATAATATAAGGCTACTTGCTTTTGGGAAATTGGTTTCAGGGAATCAATCAGCATGCTTTTGAAGGTCCACACTTGCCTGTTCTTAGTCACCCTCCACTCTGCCAAACAGCCTTCTCACTAAACCAGCTTACAACTCTTCAGAATCCCTGAGGTGAGAGAATTTGGGAGCCACAGGAATAACCACTTCAACAGGCTAACCTGGCAACAGTAACTGTCTCCTCTACCAACATCTCTTCCTTATTTCCAACTTTCTTTGAAACAGCACCATTTTCATTTACCCAAGCATGAGTTAGTGACCATAACATCCATGTAAATCACTTACCACTTCCAGCCAACACTTTCAGTTTCTAAGCCAAAGGAACACAAGGAAAGCCTTCAAATCAGCTGTTTTCTTACTAATACCTAGAATTACCTTCTTCCTTTGCTCCTGCACCTAGTCAGGCAAGCCCAGCCTGCAGAACTTAGTAGCCCCAGCCAGGGTGGTGTTGCCCCTCAGCTGCACAGGGTTAGTGCTGCTGTTAACCCTTCACAGGTGGCACAGTGAGAGCCCAAGCCTTCTCCACCCAGGTTCAGAAATAAATAAATTTCATTCTGAACATGAAATGTGGTATGGGTTACCTAAGAATGTTTTGGGCACTGCCATAGCTGACTGTCATTAATCTAGTAACTTAAAGTTTATTGGAAAAAAACTTATTGTAAATTCAATGCCCTGAATTTATTTTTGCCTACATAAGGATGCCTTGCTAAGAAGTAGCAGTAAGTTTTGATAGCCAAAAGACCTGATCAGAGCATTAAGGTCAAAAGTGTGTGAATTATTTTTGTATGTGGACTGACGTGCAGAGGTGTTAAGTAGAAGTGGTCTCTCAGAAAACTCTTATGACATTGCACAAGTTAGCAGAACTTGCATAAGTGTAGGGAAATGTATGGATCAGAGTCAGAATTTAGCATTCATGATGTTTTTGAAAGCTCTCTTTGCCCCAGACATGTTTAAAACATTCCTGTTCTCCAAGGAGTACAGAGTTTGGATGGTGCTTTTGGTAAGAAGCAGTAGATAAGTATTTTTATTAAACATGGTGCTTGCAAAAGCTACTCCAGACCCTCTGCTTTTACTCAGCTTGGAGGCACTGCTACCACAGTTTGTGTTAGGGCAGTTCAGCAGCAGCCCCAGTGGGTTGCATGTCGTGTGTGCGTGCCAGCAGCTCTCCACACTCTCCTCCTCACTGAGAGTGAGGGGCTTGGTGACATTTGATGCAAATGCTCAGAGAAGCAGAGAAGTGTTATAGAATTCAAATCCAGCACAGTACACATGTATCCCACAGCACCTCTGTGAGAAATCAGGCTTGGCTCACTTAGACTAACCAAGTAGCTCCAAAACAGGATGAGTTTTGCTGCATCAAAGCGCTCTCCTGCAAAGCTATTTGGTATACCTGCATTATGCTCTAAACACCTGGTTGCATGGACTTTATTATATTAAGGTGACCAAAATAGCCCTTTGGAAGCCTGACTGTTACCAAAAAAAAGTATTTCCACATGTTCTGTTCAATGGGCACAACCTGAGTGGACTTAGAAGACCCCAGCTGGAGCAGACTGGCTTTAAGATAACTTATCTGTCCTCTACCTCTTGCCATGGAAACACAGCCAGGCAAGCCAGGAGGTGAGCACACACACAGCCATCATAGATCTGGATGGTTTATTGGCTCAGGCCCTGTGTGACAGGAGACCAGCTGTACTTGCCTGCTCCTGAGAGCAGTGTCAGTGTTGCTGCACCTGGGCAGTTGGTCCTGAGCTGTCCTTGCACCCATGGCACAAATAACTCAAATTTAGCTGACTGAAAGCTGACCACATTATCCTTTAAAAACCCCCTTCTCCTTATGTGAACAGAAAAAATGCAGCAACCAAAAGATAAAAGAATCATTTCTCGCAGGTCTCCTTTCTACTTACTAACAGGCATTTATTCTTTGACAATGCAAATAGAATAGTATTTCTTACTTTTATGCTAATAATGTTTAACTTAATATCTTCTTCTGAAGGTGTTTGCTGCCAATCACCAGGATATCAGATGCAGCCCATCATATAAAATGAGTCTGACACGACTGTTTTTAAAAAAGCAGGCTTACTAAAGATACAGTGTGGAATCAGTGGATGAATGTATAGATGTACATATGTGCACAAAGTCAAGCTAGATTATCTTCGTGTTTCATCTGGTTTTACAAAGTACATATGAACTCACTAGTTATTTCTTCTTGGAATATAGTACTACCTTACATCCCCCCCACCCCCAGTGTAGAGACTTCTTTTACAAACTTTGTTACAAATCCTGAATTAATAATTTATCTGCCTGAAGCTAATGGCCATGGCAGCAGTGAGGAGTCCCAGGGCACAGCCCGTGCTGGCACAGCTCTGGGTGCCAGCTGCCGTGGGCTCCTGGATCAGGTGCCAGCCGTGCTCGCCCGCGGCTGCGCTGCAGCGAGCGTCCTGCCAGAGCCTGCCCGGAGCAGCAGCAAATCCTGCCTGGGACTTGGGCAGCCAAGGTGAGCCCTGCCAGCTCCCATCCTCACCAGCTCCTTCACACTGCCCTCCCAAGCACAGACATTCTCTGTGGGTCACAACCCGGCCTGATAGATGTCAGTCATTTGCTTTACAGCAGTTAAACTCAGGGACTAATCTAGGAAATGGGAAATAGATTAGTCCCTGGAAAAATGTTTAATAATATTTTAGCTATATTAAAACATTAGTCCAACACTTAAGAAGTGATAAAGTAATTTCAGAAACCACTCAAACCCCTGGCACAGGCTGAGTCTCTCTGAGTTCCTTGATATTTCTTATGCAGTGGATATAGTAACTCCCTGATTTCAAAACACCAGTTACATGGTCAATATAATATAAACTTTAAAGACATTCCACTGTAAGTTTGATCTCTACCTTTCATATGCTGCATTTATGTTCTCATTTGCAAACTATTAGCAGCAGTTTTATCCAGTAGGCTGGATTACATTTGGAAAATCACCCTGGTGATTAAGTTGCTCTTAGTTAAATATTCAGAACCAAAACATGCTTATGATTATCATGGTAATTTTTTTTCTCTCTGTGCTAATTTGTGACAGGATGGTACTGATATTTGTAAAAATTGATTAAAAATAGTAATTATGTGAAAAATTTGTATACTGTTTGCCTGGAAAATGAGAACAATGTAAGGCTTTTCTTTGCCTATTTAAAAAAAAAATATAGCAGTTGTTAATATTTGAATTTTTCAATTCTGTGTAGTTTGGGTCTACTTGATAAAGCATACTTGAGATTGTTATGGGATTTTACATTATAAGCAGGACATCTATGATTAAAATATATTCTTTAAAAGGTTTTTTCTTTTAGTTATCTTTCACTTTCATCTGATGAAGGATAAGAGATAAAACAGGCTTTTGTTGTTTACTGTACATCTGGAGTATAAAAAAAGTGTTATATGAGGAAAGGATATTCCATGAAACACTATGTCAGACACATTTGCAGTCAAAATTCCAGAAATAGCAAGATGTTGGATAATTAAAATGTCTTCCAGGTCTAAACCATAGGGAGCTGGAGTTTTAATCACGTAGAGTATATTCATGAGAAGTTTCCTCTTTTATCTACATGATCAGATCTTGATGCTTTCTTTTAGGAAGAAATAAGATCCTGCTCTGGAGCACAAACGTTGTTACATTCCCTTAGTATTGGCAGCACTCACGGAATCAAACGCTTTTGTAGAAATCCGGTTTTTTGTTTACCTTTGCCTTAAGAAGGATGTGCAAAAAAAGTTCAAGCTCAGTTTGTCCTCAAAGTACACCCATCCCTTTGGGTTTGACCCACCTGGGAAGCAGCTGAGCAGGGAAAACCTTCTGCAAACAGCTGCTGCCCCTGCCAGAACAGCCCTGGAGAGCAGCAGCCAAGGACCCGAGCCTTGTTTTACTGGGAACCCCAAATCATCCTTAAAAGGCTTAATAAAGTTCCTGCTACAATAACAAGGTAAATGTAAAGGGGACATTTCTGCTGTGAGGCCTTCGCTGGGCTGCAGGAAAACTGGAATGAGCTTAGTGGGGGAAAAATAAGATTAGCCATTTTTTCATAGCTAGAAGATGCTTTCATGGCTAAAGCACTTCACTAATCTTATTTTCCAATTCCACCACATCTTTTATTAACTTATTTTTCATCTTGTAGCCCCCCCACAACCATAACATTTGAATAATGATACACTGGTATTTTTACCATCTTAGTCTACTCCTAGTCAGATCTAGTTATTGAGCAGTATTTTAACAGCTATGGTAATTTTAAGGAACAATTTAGATCTAGGCTACGTTAAGAGAAAGGAAAACACATCAGTGCCAAATTAGGCTCTGATGAGGCTCTTGATCACTTTCCTTTCTCCTGACAAAAACAGAAGGTGCTAGTAATGCTGTGAAGGTCTGTGTCCCTGATGAACAGATGTTAATAACAAAGAGCATCTTCCCCATGTTAAATAGCCAAAAGAAGAGATATTGCAGCCATTGATAATGATGCCCATATATCATGCATGCTAAATCATGACTAAATAATTAAAATCTGTGCATGATACTTGTTTCAGGCAAGTAATGCAGATCACAGTTTTAGTGGTCAGAGGAAATGAAATGCAGCTTTGCAGAAGTGATTGTCACTGAGCACACAGAGCACTATAAAATGCACAAAGAAAATTAAACTAGGAAAAAGGCAATTGACTGTGAGCAGCTTATTCAGGACTGAGGGCTGGCAAATCACTGGCAGTTTGCCTTCTGGTTATTTTGATGAATTGTTTGAATATGCATTAATGTGGAGAGAGTGAAAAGAGAGAGGTGATGAGCAGAAAGTTCTCCCAGGGTAAGGTTGGTGGCTGGATGCTCCCTCTTGCTGGTGACAGGGCCTCCTCTTGTCACTGCACAGGCTCTCTACCCTTCCTGGCCAAAGGAAATCATGGATGGATAGACTGAGGATATTTCCTGCAGAGGGGAAGAGATCTGAATAGAGGCAACTCCAGCCCGTTAACAAATGCTACACCCTGTATTCTCCGTGGTCTCCACTTTGTGAGCTCTGCTTGTGTTGGCAGGAGCACTGGAATGATGGTATTGCCCCAAACTCACCCAAGAGCGCACGTCACACAGCTGCCACGTTCCCTTCTTGTGCTGTGCCTGTGACCTGCAGGGCCCCTCCCCAGCAGATCTCTCCTCTGCACACATCTGTGTGCAGAAGTGGGGGGAAGGCTCCATTTCCTGAGGCCTGCCCATGTGCTGTGGCCAGCTGAACTCGTGGAGACCCATGCAGAGAGCAGCTTATCTCACGTCTCATAAAATGAGGGCTACAAAGCCGGTGCAGCTTTGTTAGCTGTCACACAGACCTTTCCTTCAAAGCACAGAGAAGAAAAAAAAAACCCAAAACAACTTATTATTCAAAACATGAAAGAAGAATTGGTCGAAATTAAACTTTTCCTCATACCCATTTATAGAAACAGATTAAGAGACTTCTGAAGAATAAGAGAAAGTATCTGTTTCATGGAAGGTATATTTACTTGAAGTATTAAAATTGAAGTTAAGTGTAGCTTTTTGCACAAATTAATTTAAAACAGATTTCATTCGATAAATTTGCATAACCACATAAACAAAACTTTGAGAATGTTGCTTTATTCCCATAGTCATAGGAATACTTTAGAGAATGAATTAGCAACTTAGCTAACAATAACTAGCAATAATTAGCAATTTAGTGTACAATAAATGGATATTCCCAAGGAGAAGCATGTACTCATCCATGCTGCTTTGCTAAGACTGGTGTTCTTTGACAATCCAAATTCAGAGGGGTGGAGGGAACCAAACACACTTGTATGTCATGATATCATGACAATCTATCCCTATTTTCCACCAGTTATAAATTTTATTAGCATCTACATTACATGGAACTTTATTTTCAAATTTAAAAGTGTGGTAAAGTGTTTCCCTCATTTTCCAATCAGCTGCTAATATAGCAATACTGAGAAGAGTAAGTTGTCTTTTCCAGGTGCAGTTGTGGTGTCCTGATATTAATTACAGAATAAACACAATGATACAAACAACTTACTTCCCATTATCCTAATTTTCATATTGCATTTTTCTATTATACCCACTCTTTTAGTAATAAAGAGCTACAGTACCAAACAACACATACATAGCTAGTTCATTTTGATATCTTTAAGCACGGTACTCTTTTCTTTGCACATGCACCCCAAAGACATTGTGCTGATTAATGTCAATGTGTTTCAGTTAGACAAGGAAAGTTTTATTTTTGCAATTGTTTTAGTAAATGTAGAATTTGTCTAAGGCACGGACACGTAGGCATTTGTCGGAGTCTTTTGGGAATATGCTCTTTATTCTGTTTCTTGCTCCATCTCCCGTAATCTTACATGGTTTGGAGTGCTGCAGGTTAATGATGTAATTTAATCAAAGATTATTCTTTCTAAGCAGTCATGGTAATAGTCAAAGATTATGGCAGTGGAGTTGTTAAAAGGACTTGAAATAATGGCAAGAGATCAACATCACTTCAAAAGTGCTCCTACGTGTTCTGACTCTGAAAGTGGAGATCCACTGTTTGCATCTTTGTGAAAAGCCAAAATTGTTTTTTAAAAATTTGAATTGAAATACACCTGTGGCAATTCAGGCAGCCCTCAGTGAGAGGAGATACAAACAGGACACGCTTTGGATCTCTTTTATGTCACTGAAAGCGCATCCTTTGGCTTGGAAAGCAATCCTAACCAAGTGACAGTACATGAGGAGTCTTCCAGCTAAAATGAAACAATAGAAATAACAGTCTATTTTTTGTCTCTGTTATTGTTTTTTTCTTTTATTCTAGACTTATACTTTCCTGAATCCTGGTAGGTCTTTTATTTTTTTTTCTTGCAATGGGCACTAATTAGTGGAAGTTTTAGTTAGTAGTACAAGATGGAGGCTTAGCTTTATATTCTGGCCAAGATCTGAAGTTATTTCCTTTAGATGTATCTATGTAGTTTCCTCTGTAAAATAAACACTTGAAAAATGAAGTGTGTTAACTTTATATTTCTTCTTAGAAGCCTGAAGAATGACTCTCGTGTTGGACTGACAGTTGAAGGTGAATCTAGAAAGCACAGAGGATAAAAAAAAAACAAAATCCATATATTTCAGATTACAGTTCTAAGCAGTTATATTTTTGTTCTAGAGATTTCTGTATGTGAGTTAAAAGGGGGAAAAATGCACACAAAAAAAAAAAAAAAACCTATAACACACTTTAGCATCATAAAGAAGTTCTTTGGGGTACAATAACAACTGTAAATCTCCAAACACAGTAAATAAAGTGGAGAAAAGTATTTTAGCAAAAGGCTATTTTAACAACTAGGAAAATGTTCTTAATTGTAGCAAAAGGAATCATTTAAACTAACATGACAAGGTACAGGCAAAAATTAATATTGTACACTAATGTTCTTTTTAGTGAGTAGCTTAGGTTGATTTATTCATTTAGGTAATTATGTACCATAATATTAGCAATTCAGAGTGAAATTGAATTAGGAAACACAGAATAAATTGAAACTGTAGTCATATTTCTTTCTCACTGTGTAAGGAACAGAGATGTATTGATGTAAGTTCTAAGTGTACAGCATAAGTTAAATTCCCTAGACTGCAATTTGATCAAAAAGCATTAGACATTTACTTAGGCTATAATAGGTCCTTGCCATTGGATGGCAGTAAAATTCTACATCAATCACTAGCAGCAAAGTGAACCTAGGAAAACAATGAGATTTTTTCTTTTTTATTTAAGCGTAGAAAGCTGAGGGGGGATGGTGTTGCCTTAAATGCTGTGATAAGCACTAATATTGAAATATGTTTCCTTTTTCTATGTTAGGATCATTTTGGAAATAGTAAACTCAATTTTCTATTATGTGGAAAATCATTTATTTCTTCTTGAAAAGTAAATCTGAGCATATTGAAAAGACAATACAAATTTATTCTGTTTATTGCTACCAGTCTATCAGAGGTTTATAAATATATATATAGTGTACTTTTTTTACTCAACAAGATTTGTTATATTTTGCACACTATGGAAACTATTTTATAAATAATCGGCCTTCTGTGGTAGCATTGTAGAAGATTAATTCTTTTCTTTTGCATCCATTATTACTGCAAATACTATGACCAAAAGAGTTCCCTTTTTAATAAGGAGAAAATCCATCCTTTCGGTGTGCACATGATGCCAGTACATGCGCTGAAAACACCCTCTGCATAGACAGAGCCTTTTTGTGCAGCAGTTTCCCAGCACAGGCCTTGTTTCACCACCTTTGTTCAGACCACACCAGGATCAACAACCATTCAGGTGGCTGGAAATCTGGTCTACGAAGCAATTAAGTTTCTACAAGGTCATCAGCACTGAAGATTCACAAGTCATTAAAACAAAAGGAATCAGTTTAGCTCTATGCCTTGTCCTTGACTGGTAATGTCAAGATTTAGACCAACAATAAGCATTTTTTTTTTTAATTGATATTATAACAAACAATGAATAAGGTGCATCTATCATGTTCTTAAAATATTGTTTATATGAACTGCATATTAAGTAAAGATAAAAAAAATATTATCAGACAAATTATCCTGCAATATTCATTTTCCACTTCCTATTTTGGGAAGTTCCACATGTAAATTAGTTTCACTTTTAAATGTGCAAGTCTCGATCAATGAAAATCAATATGAATATTACAAATACAATGACTATCACAGTAATTACACTAGTTTTTTATTGGACCCCTTTCATACCAAAAATAGATTTCATGTGTTTAGCAAATATAGAGAATTATATTTTAACAGGACTGAACTAAATAGAGTAGGAAATGTGTTCTGCATATGGTCTCAAATGAAAAAATACAAATTCTTATGTCTTCATTTAATGTTTTCTAAAAAAAACTTATAAATTTAGTAGCTTGAATTACAGCCTAAATAGCAATAAAATAAGTCAATTGTTTTTCACAATGTAGTCAGGGTGGTCTAAGAGAAGCTAAAGGCTATTAATCAGGATTTCCTGGGATCAAACCACAGACTCCCTAGCAATTTATTCACTCACTTTATATTTAGAGTCTGTTAAAACTTTATAGCTTTTCAAAGATTATATTTGGCATTAAAATTTGGAAATCATTTAACAAAAACTGTTATGGAAAAAAAAAAAAGAGAGAAATTAGCTTATCACAAACTCATTCGTCGGAAAGAATGTGCGAAATATATTCAATGGATCCATACTAATCTGGGGTTTATGACAGTGACTGTGAAGTGAAGCAATGCCATAAACCTGGTGGTACAATCAGTTTCACTCACAAGGAGTTATAATTACAATGCTCCTGAACTGAAATAAGAAATCTCCCACAGAAATATTTCTCCCCCATGTTAAGGCTATGATCCTACAGCTATACTATCAGCTTTGGGGTTCTGAGCAGTACCAGCTAAGTCAGGTGAATTACTCATGTATTTAAGATAATCATATACTGGCAGGATCAAAAGTGTAAGATTTTGTAGTTGAAATCCCCCGAGATTTAATGCTCGGAACTAAATCTTCTGAGGTCCAGACACTATAAATTCACTCTATTTAGTGAGCCTGAACAGCCAGCAATTGGCTGTTGGTATTCTTCTCACATTTCTGTTTAGCCCAAGTGTCATTAAGACTCATAAGCAGAATTTCTTGAGGTGTTCAGAATTCTTAATCTATCAGAATTTGAGAATTTTGGCATTTCCCAGTGGGATTTGGTGCAATATAGGCTCAGACTGCAGCTGAAATAAAATTTACAGTGCTGTGATATGTAAAACAAATCTGTCAGAACATGTTCTTCTAGAGTCATGCATTAAGCCTACAATTCCATATGAGGAAGAAACTAAACAAATTGCTGCACTATAACCACTCTTGGTGATACAAATGAAGCCCATGTAATATCTAAAAGCCTTTCTACTGCCACACAGACACTGCTACCCCCAGTCTGGCCTTACTTCAGTCATACACCAAACTAATTCTACTTTTCTTTTGAGCTCCTAACTTGCTATGATGTAAAAAGGCCTATGGTGTTGGTGTGAACATTCCAGGAAGCTTTACCCTAATCTTTGGAAATGTGCTTTAGATTTTGAAATAGGAAATTACTCAATTTGTGCTTTTATAAATTTTAAACAAAAGTGGGATCACTAGATATGCACAAGTGTATTTAAAAATAATATTAGCACAAATTAAGAAAAAAACAACTTCTAAGGTCATTTTTTGTACACAGTGAGCAACTGCACATAATTGTGCTGAACTTGAGAGCAGTACCCACTTTTTGGTGAAAAACAATACCATATAGACTTCAAATTTAAAAATATAAGCATCTTTATTAAAAATAAAGGCTCAAGTAACTCAAGAAACACTAAGATTAGTCTCAAGGCTTAAGTAACTCAAAAATCACTAAAATTAGACCCATGGTCAAACAGCACCAGGCTTAGACTGGCTGATGTTAATGACCAGGTGTGGCAGCTTGTTGATTAGTTACTTTCCTGCTTTACAAGCATAAGAACCTGGGGTAATGTCCAGATATTCAAACCACTCTGTGTGTTCTGTGGACAGGAGCTGTGGGGAACAAAAAAGGTGTTGGGAGAGCAGTAGAAAAGCAATAGTAAGACATCCTATATAGCAAATGAAAGTTTCAGAGTCAGATGAGCTGTGGACATCTGACTAATAAAGGGTGGGTAGAGTGGGACTGGGGAAAGTGGGCAGAAAATAAAGCAGTAAGGCAGGAAGGTGTAGAATCAATTAGGTGGACAAGCAGAGTGTTGAAATGTCAGTGAGTCATTGTAGTGGGAGCTGGATTGCAGGTGCTGAGCTCAGGGAACTGTAGCAAGACCAGCAGAAAAATTTTCTGAATGCCAGAATTTTCTGAATGCCAGTGCTGTCATCAGAGGGCAGGGCTGGTGTTACATGGGTGCTGAGGGTTTCTGCTAGCACTCCAGCTTCTCCCAGGTCCTGGCAGACCTTCCTTCCAGAGAAAGGGAGGTAATATCAGAATTTTCACAAATTCTCAAACATTGCCTTCCTACCATAAAACCAGCCTATTTGTTACTCAAAATCCATCTTATTCTAAGTAATTCCAGATCAAATTATGGCCTAACATCACTGTACTAATGACAAACTTCAACTAAGGACGTTAGATCTAAAGGAAGGACTTCAGTTATGCTTCTTAGGTCTTAGATCTTTAAAAAGGTAACAAATGTAAAGCCTCTTTTCCTATGAAAATCTCAGCCGAAGACCGATAGCTGGATCCAGTAGACCATGGATACCCAGTTCTAGAGATACCCAGACCATGGATACCCAGTTTCATGGAGACCCAGTTCTAGAGAACTGAAACCTACACTTCACGATTACTAAGTTGCTATATTGATTGGTAACATACCACTTTTATTCCCTGACGAGTAACCTTGTAATGTCAGCAGCTCAAACTTCAGGCACATCAAAATAGAAAGATCTTGTAGGTGACAAATATCTGAAGAGGGAATTGAGTAAGCAATAACCAGCAGAAAAAGTCCATTTCTTGCTCCTAATTTTCCCTTTTGTGGGAGTCTGTCATTAATACAGTTCTAATGCCCAGAACTGGTCTTAGTCTTACAGATCTCTTTTGTCTATGTAAGATGCAAATTGAGAATGCACAGACATGTACACAAGGAGAAGGACTGAAGTGCTGACCCTACTCTGTGACACTGCAATCAGCTGCTCTTCTCACATAATGAGATATCCATCAGACAGAAGCAGTTTGTAAATTTTTGCACAAATTGAAATAATTTCCTAATCTCTTTTATACTTGCTCATACCCTAAACATTCCCTTGAGGGAATCAAGAGGCTGAAACTTTAATCTTATATTATTTAGTTGGGTTGTACAGTCGATGTGACTTGATAAATGTTAATTATTAGTACCTCATTTTATCAGTTGCAGCATTTGTGCACACAGAAGTCTTCCAAAACAGACAATTTTTGTTGACTCTCAGAGGAGAAGTATGAAGGATCTGTACTTCCAAACAGGTCGCTCCATGCTCCTACAGGATGTACATTCCTTCTGTCAAGTAACAGGCACAAAATTATGCCAAGAAGTCATTAGCTGTAAAACAAGTAGCAGGAACCATGTGCTAAAAATAGATTTTGAAGACAATCAAGTAATTTAGAAACTATGATACTTTTACTTGATAGAACTAATTACAAATAGTAAAAAAAAAAACTTGTCAGGAATCCAGTAACTCAAGAATCAACAACTCTGCCCAGAAACAAGAAAATGCAAATTGTCTACAAGAGCACTCACTAGAAGCATTTCTCTCAGCTATTAACTAGAATCAGCTACAGGTTGTCTCCAAAGGATGTCTCCAGTGGAGCAGTTGTGGTGGGGAGGACACACAGCCCAGCTCTTTGCCCTGCCAGGTTGCCCTCTGGCTGGGTGTGCCCCAAACCACCAGGTGTGTGACTGCAGATACCTGCAGATACCTGCAGACACCACACGGCCCTCTTAGTGGGGATTAAGCACATCTATTAGTCCTCCGGTTGCCAATGGATGTTTTAGTTTCCTGAGCACAGACTTTCATACATAGACAAGCCTCAAGTTAATTTCAAGTCATGATTAGTTTTTGACAACATTTAAGATCTCTGAATTGGTGTTTATTTTGAGGCTCTTGATATGCAAATCACTTATGCTAAATTCTGCAGCTTTGACTCAGTTTAGATTATCAGCGTTTACCTGCAAACATTTGAATAAACACAAGTGAGACCATCCTTTAACAACCCTTTTAAGATCAAAGAGTCAGTATTCTGCCTTTGAGGCTTGTCAGTTTAAAACCTACACTAACAATTAAAGGATTCCTCCCCCTCCTCCTTGCTGTCTTCCTCCCTCCCAAAACCAGGAATGAAAAGATTCCACCCTGCAAGAAATGTCCAGTTTTATATGAGAATTTCTCATTAATAAGTAAACATGCACTGTTCTGCAATATTGTTTCACTGCTCTTCTGCTTAATGGGCTCCATCCTGCATGGCTAAAATCTCAGGATAAAAAAAAAGGGCTCTGGTGAGATCTGAGCTTCCATTAAGAATTCGATCTATTTCACTAGGAATACCCTAAGATTTTTTTCCACCACAGTTAATGTCAGAATGCCATAGGAGAAACACAGTGAATAAGTATTAATATGCTTACTACTAACATCCCTCAATCAATAAAATGGAGTTTTATGCTTCTTGGCTAGGTAGAATTGGGCATTGTATTTTTCACAGGCATACAAAACATTTGTAAATCTGTGGAATAATAACTAAAGAAAGATTGAGTGTCTTGAAACACATTTTTATTACTCAACAGTGGCATTTCTGAGCTAACATCAATGTCCGTACTAGGATGGAGAGATTGTAAAGAGGACAAGAGTAACCTTCTGCTCTGGAGGAGAAACTATATTTTGGTTGTTTTCAGAAGCAAGATTACACTCAGCATCAGTTTTGAAGTATTTATGTTTTCCATTTTTTTTAAAAAAATTAGGTTTTCTATCTGAAAATATTCCAGAGCAGAACAGGGTTATTGGCTGCTCCACGGTCTGACAGTGTCTTGACTGACAGGCATCTTCAGCCACATTTAGCAATTGGAACAGCTGCAGAACACTTCAGAGTATTCAGTCTGTCTTACAAAAATTGTGTTGCTGATTTTGTCTTCAAGGATTAGCCACACCACCTGTGGGTGGGTGGAGCTACAAATGCTCCTGGTCCTGAGGCTATGCTTCAGCAGCAGAAGCCTGTGGCCACCTGCACCACCAACCTCCTCTCATTCGGAAAGGGTAACTCTGAAGGATCATGACCATACAATGATTTTTTTTGCAGCCACAAAGACAGAAATATCATTTTCTGTGTTTTTTCCATGACTCTGGATAGGTGGGGTTAAGCATAAAAAACAGGCCATGCTCTAGATGTCCTAAAGCAAAAACTATAAGTTTGCATGTAGAGAAGGCTATAAGAAGTATAAAAATGAGAAATAACCTGCATGAATGAATACAACTTGAATTCATAATGGATTCTGATTCACACTAGGTTTGACTTATGGTTCACTGCTTTGCACGCAGTCCTATCACAGGACTTTTTGTAATTTTTCCCAGTGTTCTGATAACAGACAAAGCCAAAAATCTGTTGATAAAGCATAAATACATTTATATATCTGTGTTCTCTGAGCATTTTTTGTGAAAACTTCAGTATTTTGACTAGTCATCATTATTTCTGGAACACACACAAACTAATTTTCATTTGAGGATGTGTTCTATAGTGATTAGTCAGAAGTCAGCAGTTAATGTCTTTGTTGTTATGGACAGCTAAGATAAAAGTCTGCTAATTCATTTGGGAAAACCAGTACATGAGTAGTTGCAAACTAAATTAAAGTTAAAAAAACATGGATAGTATATCTCCTGACTGTATAAACTTGGTTTGTTGTCTGTCTGCTTCTTTTCCCCCTTGCAGTAAGGTATTTCCACAGACTCTTTAATGTGCTCAGTAGTACTCAGTGTGCTACTTCTGTGAAAATCCAGTAAGTATTGGATATTTTAAACATTGTGAGCTCAGTTAGCGGGTTATACCAGCAACTCAAGTGTCATGAAGTAAGTTAAACCCCATGTTTAATGAATACCACATTAGCTGCCAAAAAGTACCTTGGTATTTTCAGACCTCTGTGATGCCAAGTGTTTGTAAATAAAACAGTTCTGTCTTTGAAAGAGAAGTTACACAGTCCAGTTGCTTCCACAGTTCTTATTGGAGGAACTAAAAACTGCAAAGCAAGTTTTCCTCCTGCAAGGTAAACATTTACTGATGTTTGAGAAAAACTTGCAATTGCATAAGTGGGATGTTATCAAAATATCACAAAATATGTGAACTAGAGAGATACTAGATATTACCAAAACACATCAAAATATTCCACCTGTGATCAAGAGTTCAAAACAACTTCTATCTAAACAATAACTGCATTTATTATGGGTATCATTCTGTAGACTGAAAAAGATAAGACTGTGTGAAATGGATTGATATTTTTATAAGGAAAAAAAACCCAGAGAGAGGCAAAAATTCACATTTTAGAAATAAAGCAGAAAGTTATATAATTCTCAAGCAGTTTTTGCAATCCTTGCCCAGAATGACAGTGATGAACCCCTTCAGAGGCAATAACAGGAGTTGAATCTTGGGAAGGCTTTATAACTCCTGTGTTTCCCTGTTGCATAATGTTCATTAGGACTTAACACATTTTCTAGAGAAGGCAGCTCAACCATTTCTCTTCATTTTGGCTAAGGAAATAAGGGGTATCTCAAAGTGAATACAAGAACTACATTTGCATGGGATTCTTCCATTTTTGTTTTAATTGAATTGCCAAATAAATCAGGTGTTTCATGCCTTCACATGGTAAAGAGGACAAGATCCTAGTATGAAGTAACATAAGCAAAAGGTAGAAGAAAAAAGGCAATAGAAAAGGTTAGGAAAAAAGAGGTCACAGTAAGTCTTCCAGTTAGCACGAGGCCTCTTTATTCATGCCTTTACACAGTTATTTATAAGTGTATTTATTCATACATTATATTCAGTAAGTTATCCCAAGAACAAAGGTGAGGAAATGTGAAATTATATCTGAAACAGATTGTTACAAAAGAAAGGAAAACTGAAGACAAGATGCTCACACAAGAGAAATGAGAGAGTGTGGGGAGGAGAAAGTGGAAGATTAGAGGGTTGAAGACAATTGGCCTAGTGACAAGGGACAGAGACATCAGGTGTTTGCTGTTGCTGAGAGAGCTTGGTCACAGAGTGAAAAAGTTTTCTGAGAAGGCAGGGTGTAGGCTCAGCAATACAAAAACTCCTGAATGGCTGGTAAAACACTGGTGCTGAAGCTTTTGTGGAAACCTGAGGTTTGGAGAAATCAAGAAAGATGTGGGGATTTTTCTTGGAAGACCTTCTGGGGAGATGCAGAAGGAAAAGGTAACATATTCACTCAGGATGAAACTGTGGAGGTCTCAAACCTCACAGCAGCCAGAAGGAGCCATATTCTAATCATTCCACACCCTCACTCCATCTGCAGCCCCATACAGGGTATTTACAGAGTTCTTGGAGATGGCCAAGAGAAACAGTTTCGTAAGCCATGGCCTTTTCCTTATTGGGCAGACCTAGAAATGTTGCTGCCTTTGAAAGATATAAATGGGACAGAATGGGATCAATCAAAGTGGTTACAACTTGTGCATTCTGTTGTAATTTTTTATCACAGCAAAATAACATTTATTTAATAATTATATATATATTTATATAATAAATATATTCTATTATAAAATGCAAATAAAACTCTTACTTCAAAAATAAAATATTACAGGAATTCATAAAATTATGCAGAAATTAATTCACAGAATAATCTACACAGCAAAAAATCCAAAATTTTATTTATAGAACTGGTATCTGACAACATCACTGTCTTTAACTACAATTATTTTATGAGGCAAATGCCAGCATTTCTAAATGTGAAGAAGGGATTTAATATTAATCGTTTTTAGACATCTAGGGCTAATCACAGAGGGCTTTGATATAACCACAGAAGGGAGAGAGCTGCTCCAGCTTCTTGGCTGCACAAGCAGCCCAGCTCAATGGGTTAGAACTTCACTGATTAAATCAGCTGCATAAACCCATGGGGAAATCCTCTGGCCAGCTCTCAGTCAGCTCCCGTGCCTCCTTTGCTGGGTTTGGTGGCAGTAGGTGACACCCCTGTGTGACATTCACATTCTCTGGACAGGGAGACATAATCCTGTCTCTCAGGAGAAGCACAGAGAGAAGAGAAAACAATCTTTACCTCTGCTCCTTTGTTTTCCCCATGTGGAATGTGGTGTGGAGATTGTTTACCTGCAGTGATTGCTGGGTTGGATTCCGGTGAAGGTTGTTTGGGTTCAGTGACCAGTGGGATCCAGCTGTGGCTCGGACTCAGCAGAGAGTCACGAGTTTGTAACTTAGGTAAGTAAGAAGTATGTAGAATAGTATAGTATCTCTTTAAATAGTATGTTAATGTAATATAGTATAGTTTTAATAAAGCTAGCCTTCAGCCATCTGATCTGGAGCCAGACATCATCATTTCTTCCCTGAGCCAGGGCTCGCTGCATTTTGTGCTATAGCCCTGCAGCTCCCTGTGTGGCACCTGCCCTGCCCAGGGTACCAGGGTGAGAGGGCCAGGCAGGGCACAGGCACTCCCCAGCTCTGGGGCCACAGCCTGCAGGCAGAGACACTCCCACTCCCATGGGCCACGTGTGGCAGGGACATGAGGGTCCCTGCAGGCAATACCCCAACCACCAGCACCCACCAAGGCTCTGCCAAGCTGGAAAAAATCCCCGAAGGGAATCCAGGACAAAAGGGGTACCACATAGCAAATACTGCCTAAAATCTATTGATATCTCTTCTCTGCTAACATTATTGGCACTGGTTCTACCGACAAATGTTTACCATGATTAAGGAACAAGTAATAAACTTATTGCTTCAATAAGATTTTTTTTAAACACTGTAACAATATATATATATCAAAAATATAAAAATCATCATATTAGTACTGCCTTAGCAACCAAAATATACTAATACTGCCTAGAAATTTTAGAGAATTCAGTGGAGAAAAATTAAGTAGATATGAATGTGGATTGCCTAAGATATACTTTTGAAAGCAAAAGACTTAATTAATGGGACTGTGACATAGAAAAATACAGAAGTTGTTCTTGTTTATGGGTTCCTATTTGGAAAGCTGTTGGGAAAATTTTGCCATTATACTAAAGGAAATACAAATGTGTCTGTTTTAATGTTTATAACTATGTCTGCCTTATGAAACAAAGATGTCTATATAGCAGCAAAGTGAGTTCCAAACAGAAAAGACAAACTTCTACTGAGAGCTGACATTAAAAAAATAATGGATAGAAATATTTCCATGAAGCTTGGCAGGAATATGCACACTGTAGATGAACAACTGTTTTAACAAATGTTCCATAGAAGTATCCAGAATCCAAGGAGGAAATAGCATAACTACTGATGTCTGATTCCATTAGGATCAGAACCAATGCACTGCTAAATTATCACAGGATATTTTATGAACTCTTATTGATGATTTAGTGGCAGGCTAGGTTATGTAGCTTACAAGCTGTCACCTTTAAGGTGAAGCCAAAAGTGAGCCTAAGGATATATTCTAAAGGAAAATGTAACAATTATTATAGCATGTGTGTCAGCAAAGTTCATATGATTCATTGTCCTTCTGGTAATAGGAAAGCTGTCAGTGGGTGCTCTTGGGCATGGTTCAGCTAACTATATAAAGAATGTTCTCTTAAACATTCACCTACGGCTTGGGATTCAGAGGTTGCTTGTCTGATTAAATGGAAAGGAGGTAATTTAAAAGCATCTTCCATTCCAAATATGTTACTGTCAATTGGCTTTGGTTCAGAGGTTTCCAATCTGAAGTGCATGAGGCAGCTGCAGAAGAACTCTATTAATATTCCTGCATAAAATGCTTTCTTAGCCCAGGTCAGCTCCCCTATGCACTTTTGATGTATTAGAATTTTAATGTTCAACCGAATTGACAAGTGATGGGTTTTACAATCAATGTGCACAAAGGACATGCCATTCCCAAGCAAGCTCAAGATTTATTAATATAATGATAAAGAGGAGCATGTCAGGTGGAGGCTACTGTAGAGTGTTTTGTTCCTCTGTAGTTCATATATTGTGTAAGTTACATCTGTGATATCTGGTTTAAAACTGGGCTGCAGCTCAGCTCTGTTTCAGTAAATGAAAGCTTTGAATTGTTAAAATGCAGAGTGTCAACCTGAGTGCTTAAGAGAGGGAAAAATAAATCTGTGGCATATTTTCCTTAATGTTTTGCCACAGGTTCATTTCTGAACTCACAGCACAGATGTTTTAAATATGATACAACCTATTTGTTCCAATGTTCAATGCTAATTCTTTGGGAAATATGTACTAAATTAAGGGAGGCTATGTTTTCTTGTGATGAAGTAGCTCAGCTCCCACCAGTGTTTGCAGGAACTTTCTCACTACTTTGTGCTGGGTTTTTTTTCCTTAATGGGTAATGTTGGAATGAAGTGGCAGGGCCTTTCAGAGAAAGGCTAACTTACAGTAGTTTTTGTATAATGCTCTACAGATGTAGATGTTCCCCAGATGTGAACAGACTAGAAACTTAGTTTTGTCTCTGGGTGTTCATTCACCATATAAATCTCCCAACACATTCTTATCTGCTATGTAAATAAGATGTGGAATTCCAATAGTGTCTCAGCCTTCTACAGCAGATGGTATAGTGAGATTTACCACACCATTACATTTAATGGGATTGAATTCATTTGGATTTCTTGATGTTCACTCTGTCCTTCTCTGAGCAGCAGTGTTGCCAATGTTCCTGATTATATATGATTTGAGAGAGTGCTTAAAAAAGAAAAAACCCTTTATCTTAGAAATACGAGTATTTTCTGTCAAATTTTAAAGTGTGTATATATTGCATTTCAGAGGATTTATAAGCCTTATGAGAAAAGGATATTTAATGAATATTCAACAAAGAACTTGAAGTCATTACATTTGAAGATTTTTGTAAATATCAGCTATCCAGTTAACTGTTTTAGTACTAGCATCATTATATATTCATTTGGAAAGAAATGAGCTTTTTACCTCATCACATCATCAGTGCAGACAGAGAAAACAACAAGAAAGAATCTGTGTTAAGAAAAAAAAGAATATTTTAAGAACAGATTTGAAATAGAAGTTTTTGATTTTCATTTCAGAGTAAAATTGGCTCACCATATGCAATAATGACACTAAATTATTAAATAATATTCAAAATTGAAGTGCAAACTGACACTGCTAAAACATAATTAAAAATGACAGTGTAAAATATTGTCAAATTCTTGTAGTGCATTTTATTTTCAAAAAATGCTATTGCAAGTGCCTTGATCTGCTTGTTCCACAGATTGCTGTGTACCCAAAATGACATTTAAATGTATACAGATATCATATGTAGTCAGCCATTAGATGATGCTTTATTTTGTCTGCTTAGAATTCTATCATTACTGCAATATCTTATGTGGCCTAAAAATTTACTCAAACCAGTCTTATGAATTTTGTCATGCTATTGCTATCATTCCTGACAATAGTCATAGACCACCAAGATAACAGAGCAGCCAAATGAGAAAAAAATACCTTTTTTTTTATTATGTAACCTGAAGATTTCAGAGTTTTTCTGCCTTGAAAGCACCCAGCTATTCTAGTTACGTTAAAGTTATTTCTAACACCAGGCTTCAGGCTCAAGAGATCTGAACTGTTTCATAAATTATTTTATGAATTGTAAACCAGTCATCTGATTAGCAATAACACACTCTGTACTACAGTGCCAAGCAAGGGTAGCAATAATGCTGAACCTACATGCATGAATGAAAAAGCTTTAATTAGCACAGTGAATGGAAAATATCTCACTTTTCTCAATAGCCTATAGAGGCAATACCAGCTCTACAGCTGATCTGATTGACACCCAGAATTCCTATTACATTGGGCACTAAAATTTCTACTTTTATTTAGAAGATAGATGAAATATGCAGTGTCAAACTTCTGAAACGATTGGACCACTGTGGAAAGCTCTGAAATACTGATGTTTTTGATCTAAATAGTATAGAATCATGGGATAAAGTGTTTGCACAAAGCCACCAAGCTCAAATTGAACAGAGCTATAACCACATTAGGAGCTCTGGGCTGGCGCTCCCAGGAAGAGGCTGGAGGGGACTAGAGGTGCCTTTGTCCAGCTCCCCCCATCGTGCACACTTACAGAAAAAACCAAAGTGCAAAATCCAAACTCTCCTCTTAAAAATGCTGGGTTTACGAGAGACAGAGTTTCAATGGAGAAATATTCTGCTGGAGACCTAAGCAAGCTGCAGTTTATGGCAGACCATCCTCCCCCAACATCATCTCACAGGTGAGCAGGATTTCCCAACACACAGGTTTTGCTGGCAGTCACGGGAAGGCACAGCAAGAGATGTTCCAACTGTTGCACAGGCATCACACATTGCTTGCAACTATGAACAATAACAAAATTTAAAAATTAGGAAATAATTTTGCTTTACTGTGACTTTCTGTACAAAAAAACCAGTAAAGAATCTAAAAGAAAATCGTGGAAGACACAGTATGGCAGCCCTGATTCATCTCTGCCATAGTTTGTAACTGGAGTGAAAGTAAGAGCATCAGAGATCTTTCACTTCAGTGAGACTTCACTGACAAACCTTTTCCCCCTTCAAAGACAGTACCTTCTGATACAGCAGCCCTACCTTTCCACACAGTCTGTGAATTGCTTCTTCACTCCCTGGCTTTGATGGCAATTAGATCAGACTGTCAGTATATCTCATGTTTCTATTCCTCAGCCATAGCTCTTGTTGCTTCTACCAAGGCTATTAATGTTACACAATATATTAATGATAGATTTACATTGGTGTTAGGGAAATGAGCTACAGGAGGTTGCTGTAGGCCCTGAGGAATTTTCCTACTTTCTTTGATTTATTAATAACAAAGAGTGGCTTTAAGGCTGGTTCTGTTTGCGAGAAAAACAAACTAACAAAAAGTCTTGTGGTTGGTTTCTCATGTTTTAAAAAACAAAACCAAAAAACCCTAAAAATGCTCAAGCACCTGTTGTTTTCCAAGTATTTTTATAGGCAAGGTGAAAAAGTTAAGGGGAGAAGCAATTACCATGCAAAACCCCCAAACTCATCCATACACTAATCCTGTTATTTGCATGTATAGGAACTCCAAAGACTTCTGAAGCATTTTTAAGAGTTTTTAGACAGAGAAGCCCCCCAAAAGAAAAACTAACTGTCCCAAGTTAATTCAATTTTGCTTTAATATTGAACTTCTAATGGCTCAAACTGGTTTAAGCTCTTCATGAGATAGGCCAAGGAAGCTTTGTTTCATTCTGAATAAGCACTCATGGTTTAAACATGTATTTAGATCAGGTTATTTGAAAGCCTGAAAGAATAGATTTTCTGTAAGATACTGGTGGTGCTTTTGGATTATCAGAGGAGCTCTGTTATTTAATGTGTCCTTTCCAGTCCTAGTAATATGAAATGCACAGGAGAAAAAAGTTCATGATGTGTTCAAATGTCAAAGTATTTGAGTTCTGACTTTTATTAAAAGAGTAACAAATTCATCTGTAAAAGGTCTGCTCTGCTCTTTATTTTTTTAAATATATGGTTTGGAATCTCCCAAGCAGGGGTGAGGCAATGACTGCAGCAGAGAATTAAAGAGTAAACTTAGGTTAAGGAGTGATAAATCAGAATTCCATTTCTGTCTAGCCAATGCATCATTTACCCACTTAGATGTGTCAAATAGAGGAATGTCTCCACTTTTTTTTTTTTTTTTTTTTTTTTTTTTTTTGTAAAGCACTACAAGATATATTAATGAGCCAGGGCAGGACAAACATTACATGAAAAATACTGATACTCAGGTGAATTATGAAATAGTAAATGAAATGGCTTTCATTTTCGTGCTCGGGGGCTGTTCCTAGAGAAGTAAACAAAAAAAGACATCTGTCTACACAGCCAGCAAAACCAGCCCAAGGAGCAGAAGTGAATTCACCAGTGAGATACTCCAGATATATAAAAAGAGTTAGTCTCCCTTCTCTAAGTAATCCCAGGAAAAAATAAACATACCCAGGCTTCCTGAAGTGCCTTGCTGACTACCCACCAGGGGTATTCATACTAGCCAAGTTATCTGTGTAACTTGGAGCTGTCTAGACAATTTTTTACCTAAAAAAATCTATCTGAAATGAAAATTTAATCTCCTCTTTCCATGTTCTCTATTTCCACTAAAGATTGGCATCCATTTTCACTGAAATGATTCTGAAAAAAACCCCACAGTATTTAATTTAGCATTTAATTAAAAAGTGGATATTATCTCTGTGTATTTTTAATTTCTCATTTAGGTTATTCTATAATTTTATAGGTTTTGGGTGTAACTTAAGTGAGTTTTTCATGCACTAGGCATATCTTCAACTGCTACCCCAGTCCAGCTTCACTATTACACAAGACTTGAAGACTCCCCACTTTGGGCAGGGAAAACTACCAGAGTCTTCCATTAGAGTACTTACGACAGCAACTCCAGATGGGAAAACATTCTGAAATTATGGAGAGCTTGCTTCTACATCTTTGATCACACTGAGTAACTTCTTGCTCTACAGATGGTGCCACTGACATCAGCAGCTCCTGCTGCAGAGTCAGGTGCTAACAATATGAAATTGAGACCTAAACCTGGTCCTAAATACCGTTCTAGCACCTGAAGAAGACTGTTCTTTTATAACACAAAAGGAAACACATTTATTATTCCTTTTTTATTTGATAGTCACAATTTTTATATTAATTTTATTTTAATGTTATCACTAAAGGGAAAATTTCAGCTACTTCTATTATACATTTGTGATAGCAACTCTGAATTTCACATTGCTCATGCAGTTATGAACAAGATAAATTTGAGTCATGGACCAAACCTAGAAGCTTGTAAATCAAAAGGCACCACAGGTACTCTGTGTTCTTGTTAGTCAGTCCCTAGGATTTAGATAGGAAAAAAATTTTAAAACATGAAAATAATATACTGTTAAAGTTGATTAGCTGGCTGTAGTCTCCTAGATACAGAAGATTTCCTACTTTTGCACAGCAGGTGTATGCATGACTTATGCAGGCAAAGCTCAATTTTGTAAAGGTTAAATTTGATCAAATTGATTAAATACTGATCTTTCTTCCATTCTATCAGTATCACATTTATGCTTACTGGCTTCCAAAAGCCATAGTCATTTCCTGTTTTCCAAAAGCCATAGTCATTTCCTTACTTTACAAGGTCTGATTGTTAAGTATCTAAAATTTCAAATAAAGAAACAATCATTTTACCTGTAACTTGAAAATGCCTTAAATAACCCCCTGTAAAAATATTCCTGTTCACCTGTGACAAAGAAAATAAGTAAACATTTCTTCCAGCCCACTGTGTTTGGCACACTGGTGTTCAGGCCAGATGAAATGATTACTCAAGTAAAAGTACTTTTATCAAGTCAGAAGAACAAAGTTTCCAAAATTGTCACACACTGAGAGAAATAAATTCAATTATTCCTTTCAGGCAAAATTGAAAGCACAAGTCTGGGTTGGGCACAATTTAAAAATCAAGCTAAGAACTATGTGTATGATTAGTAACATTGATTTTGACAGGGATTCTTATAAAGCTGGCAAATGTTTAAAAACCCTGCTAAGCACACATTCATGAGTGTTGCACACAACTGGGAAAAAAGAAGCCCTGCTTCTGGGAAAATGAATGCATTAAATTCCCATTTCAAGTACCTGGTGGTCAATAACGTTCAACACCCTGTGGAAGTTATTCAGTCTAGGGACAAAAGCACTCATTTACACCTGGGCTGATGGCTGGTGGTGGTCAGGATTTTAGTTCCTGGCCACGGAAAACCTTTGCATCATCCAGGAATTATAATGGAATTTATTCAGGGTCATTAACTACACAGAGACAGCTGTGAGCAGTAGTAAGATTTACTTAGCATGAGGATATAAAAATTAACCAATCTCCTAGATTATAGATACAAATCTGTGCTTTGAATCTGTACAGATCAATGCTAAATTAATCATTACTATTCTGCATGGAGCAGAAAAAAGAAGTCAGTGAAAGCTGATCCTGCTACCTTGTCATTACACTCTCTATTAACACAAGTTCATCCAAAATTGCAAATCATTACAGCTTTTCCAGCATCTGCCACACTCCACTACTGTCCCTGGAGCACTCAGAGAGTCAAATATGTTTACTAAAGCATAAAACTACTAGCACCACTCATCCATGGTTCCACAGACACATCTGAACATTACTTTAAAAGTGTCATAGACCTTATATTTATTGTTCTGAATAAACATTAGTCTCATGAGCAGGGAAGCACCAAAGACCAGAGCCTGGTAATTACTTGCAGGATAGGTACACTGCCATTAGCTGCAATGAAAGCCTTTCTGTCTTTCCATGTCACTGGATTTCGGCGTTAGGAAACACTTTCTTACATCAGACAAGAGAATTTAACTCCCTGCTTCTTCAGGCTCATGTACTTAGGCAATAAGGCCATAATGTTGCTGGATGTTTGACTGGTTTTGACACAAATTGCACCAGACACAGTACATGGATAATTAGCAGTGCATACAGGCTCTGTTTTTAATCCAAGCCTTTTAACATGTCTCAAAAACCAATATTAGGATTACCTGAAATATGTAATGATATTTTAATTTTTGCAAAAACTGTAGTCTCTCCTACATTGTGGATAAAATCTTGATTATTTTTTCAATGAAATTTTGGGAGTTTAACCTGTTTTGTTATTTTGATTTTAAAAGCTAAATATTTTAACATTTACAAGATTAATATTGTTGTAGTAACCATTTTTATTAAAATTGAGAACATTTTTTAAAGACAAGAAAAAAAATAGGCACTAAGGTCCAGCAGTGCAATTTTCTGTGAATAAAGGTTCAACTGTGTATTTGGTATCAACACCCTGTAAACATCAAGACAATGCAAAATTGTTATTTATACTATCATATTTCTAATTAGAAGTGACAGGAATCTTTTCAAAGGGACTTTCATACATTATAAACTAAAAATGGTATCAACAGCAGCACAAGGTCAAGGAAATCAGAATGAAGTGTGACACCAAAATGTTTCTGCAAAATGCTGTTTGAAGGGCTGTTACCCAGGGAGAAGGACACACATTCACCCAAGACGCTAAAATGTGCCCATGTTCTCTGTACTCACTAGACAGCAGAGTTTGTTCTGTAACACAAACCCAACAACTTACTAACCCACAGCCTTTATGACTGCCAAAAATTGGAGCTACTTCTACTGCTATTCAAATTTAAGTGTTGAACTCATTCCAGTCTTTCATTGGTGTGCTACAGTAAATTGAGAGAGAGAAGAAGAAAAGCAAAACTGGCAATATCAGAATTTTCCACTATTTATCTGAAAGCCCCAGAACAAAAAGCCAATGTGTGCTTTGGCAGAGTAAAACTTTCAGGCTGACGGGAATTGGGATTATTGTGGTTTACATCAGCTACTGGCCTGACCCAGGGCCTTTGGCACTGTCCTCCAGGGGCTGGGTTGGACAGGCTGAAAGGCTGGAGAGCATCCTCACCCCACTGCACTGCACTGCAAAGTGCTCTGGGATGGAAGGTGGGGCTGGAGGCTCCACACGCTGACAGAAATCGAGGCAATGTGCCATAAGGCTTTTTATAACTCATCTCTCAGCCTCACAGAAGGCAATAGGCAGCCTTTTTTTCTTCAGTAAAAATCTGCCTTTATGCATTGCTCATATTCAGCTCACAATCAGATGCTATGCAGATCAGTGCCCAAAATATCAATCCAGCCAAATGTTTGCCAGAGCTTTAGGGAAACCTTACGGTCTCAGAACTATTTGCATTCTGAGTTGAATGTGCTTTAATTTCTATCTACTAGCATCTGCTATTGTTTTCACAATCTTTTAGATGGGTTACTTGGATTATTAGCGAGTAACAACTGTGATTTGACTCTTTTTTTCCACTTTTCCCTCTCCCAGTATGGAAAGGCAGCAGACTTTGTATGAAACTCTGCTACCAATTGGTCCATCCTGTTCATGTGATTTGACATTTTGGTTTTTAAGTTTGAGGTTTGCTTTCTAGTGTCCACCCATGCCTCAGAATAATATAATCTAAGTGCCACAGAGGTAATGGCTCTTAAATTATATTCCAGTTGTATTTGATCTTAGCCTGTGTTGACACCTTTCCTTCCCAGACTGTCTTCATGTCCTTAGTCACTCAGAGCCTTTTCTTCCCAGCCCACAAGCACATTATTCTGTAAAAGACCTTTCACTGATATATCCTCCTTGCTCTACAACTTTTATTCCCCAAGACTTTCATTAGCAAATGCCAATCTCTCCTATTTATCAGCTGGCACCATAGAAATTGCTGGATTTTCTCTTTTTCTTTCCAGACCTGTACTTCAGATCTTCCTGGGCAGACCAAGCTGGGAAAAGAGGTGATGGCAAAAACAGTCATGGGGAATTGCATTCAACTATAAAAGCAGAAGACAACAGCTGTGGTCCTTGAACAACAAAAAGCTTAGAACATTCAATTTTTTAATTTATCTAATAAAAATGGATGATACTGGTGTGGGATGGATTTTAGCTGCTTTAGGCTGGTATTTGGATGAGCAACAACTCAAAGATCCTCAGGAGTCCTTGCCTAAGAGAGTGCTGATTCTCCCTCTGGTTTGCTTTCCAGTACTTGGGAAGCGCTAATGAGTGTTTTAAATCAAAGAGCATCTCAAATATTAATGATGTTTCAATGTGCCTCCTATTTAACGTAAAGCAGCACATAGCACTTTTCAGCTGATTCTATTTTTTAGATAGATTTTGCTCTCTAACTGGCGTTAGCAGGAGACTTCCGCGTGGCATTAACATATTAAGGGTGCTTAGTTCCCTGCCTGCCTGCCTCCCAGCCTCCCAGTGAGGAACAGTTATGGCTGAGCTTGGGCAAATTCCTTTCGGGAACAGATTCATATACAAACACCTTTTACATCCTTTGGTTCAGCACATCTTTGCATTTTATGTTTTTATAGGGATTGGCTGTCAGAAGAGACATATCACATCTCATTGTTTATATATAGCACCATTACAAAGACTTCATGTTTAGCTGCAGTTCACTAGGCCTGTTTTCCTTTTGGGGAGTAGTTTGTGCCAAAATGAGAGGAAATAGCATTTCCTCTGAGAGTAATGAGCAGCTGGTGCTTTTGCCCTGGTGTTTATGGGATGTAATAGGCACAGTGGCACATTTGGAGCTGGTTGGAGAGAAAACTAAATGCTGCTTTCTTTTATCTTTATCACCCCCTCTCCCAAGAAGGCTTTTCAGTTTCTGTGGTTTATACCAGTTTTAGAAAAGGCAATAAAAATGAAGCTGCAGCACTTTGCCACAACGTAGTCAGATATTACAATGTACTCTATGTAAAGATGGACTGGTTTTATCTACTGGAACCAGAAAAACTAAGATAATAAAATATTTTTAAAACTTCTCCAAATAGCTTTTGGAAGAATTAAAGCAAAGGGAGTACATCTGGAAATAATATTTGGAGAAGAACCAGTGAAATTGCCAAAGCCTGTGCATCTGCTCTTCTGGCCATTGTCTGACCCTAACTTGCATATTCATGGCTGACATTCTCATAGCAAGAAATTTTAAGCCATTGTCAGGACAGCAGTAGAAGAACCTTAAAGTACCTATTTCTCCTCCATTGCATTCACCAGTTCTTCAACCAGTGTAAATTGGTGTAGCTCCATTAACTGTGACAGTGCTATGCAACTCTCTGAAAACAATACAAACCCATTGAAACAGAACCAGGATCTGCTCCTTTATTCACAGCACTTCAGACTGACTGATTAGACCATTATGGATTGTGAATAGGAGCAGCAAACACTGTTCCACAGATAATGTCCTCTTCATCAGCAATACTAATTGGTATTTGTGGTGATCTCATAAACACTGCATAAACTAATGATCCACACTTGATAGCATTTCAGTTGCCAAAAAGTATTTGTTTGTGTTGGTATAATGCAATGAAACAGATAATTATCTACCCTTCTGGTAACAGTGCTCTTTGTGGATCACCATTAATCCAAAGACTTATATCATTCTCAAGTAGTGATGTCACACTAGTGATTTTAGCAATGAGGTTATGGGAAAGCAAGGAGCAGCACTCTTGCAAGGAGGTTACATAAGGAGACTTTAGAAGGGTGCTACTTAGGTATCATTTGGCTAAAATGTCTAAACACATGCTTGTGGAACTATCTTTTTAAAGAGTTCAAGGTCACATTAAGCTTTAAAACTGGTTATTTACTCAGCATTGCCTAAAATTTGCCACCTAAATACAGATTTAGGCAGCTTCTTTGGTTAACTTTAGTTTTTATCAAAATACAACCTTCCACAAAAGCAAGTTAGAACTACCATATGGATCAAGGACACTCAGATGTGAATTTAAAATCCTACTGAAAGAACCTAGTTTGAAAAAAACCAAGTTTTCTTGGAGGAAATATATCATGATCAGAATCTTGGTCATGGGAACCTCCAAATGGGTTACAGCTTCTCTGAATGTTCACAGCATCTGTGAGACAAGAAAACTCTACACAAGCCAGGAGGTTATTTACTTCGGTCATATTAAACTCTGACAGGCATTAAACTTGGTTTCAGGCTGTGCTGCCAACTGAAAGTTCAGACTGAGCATACTGGATTCAAGACATATGAAACACTTTAGGCACAGTCCAACACAGCCCTTCTGAGAGGCTTCTAAAAGGAAAGAGATGATGTGAGGAGGTGCCTTGGACATGCCACGGAACATCAAACTGCTTTGTCAGTGACACACAAGAGAAGAGCTCCTCTCTGTAGCTTGGATCCCTGTCAGCCACACCACAGGCCAGCTCAGTTAGCTCACAAGGCAGTTCTGGTATTTTCCTCACATTTCCTTACCTCTCCCACACATTCCTCTTCTGGACACAGCCCTCAGGGTAAACTACCTGACCTTGAAATAGGCAGTGCCCTTTTTCCTTTTTCATGATGCTCTGACACCAAACTTCCTGTATTATCCCAAAATTACTCTGACTCACCTTGCCTTGCTGTCACCAACATCCTTCTTGGACATCAGCTTAACCTCCTATTGCATTTACCTTGGCTCCTTCATTGCAGGATGTGACAGTCTGCTTTCAAAAAGCCCTGCAGCTGAAGGGCTGTGGGGAAAACCTCATTCAATGTATGAAGAACATACAGAACCATCTTTACAGCCATATATCTCAACTATATTCTGATGGGGCAGGAATATATTGTGCACAGTTTGCTGAAAAGAGAATTTATCTTGCTTATCAGCATGAGACTGAGTACATTACAACCTTTCTTTTCCTTTTTCCTTCCTTTGCATTTGAATGTTTTAAGTAAACTAAAATAAAATTCAAATCAAGCCTGGATCACCAAACCAAGTGCTGAAAAACTCTGTATGCTGCAAAACTGGGTCAATTTTCAAATCGTCTGCTATTTTAACATTCATTTTAGGAGC
The DNA here is from genome assembly GCF_031753505.1 of Anomalospiza imberbis. NCBI lineage: Eukaryota > Metazoa > Chordata > Aves > Passeriformes > Viduidae > Anomalospiza > Anomalospiza imberbis. The sequence goes on along the minus strand of NC_089690.1, from coordinate 13,699,011 downwards.
AATCTGGATTGTACTTACTCTTTAAAAAGTCTCTCAACATGACACTCCTCCAGAGAAAAAGGGGCTACAGGATCATTTACATTTTTTTATCTGAGTTATGACCATCACACAAATTTCCAGAAGAGGCCAGGTGCTCCGGCCTGATCTTTTCTACTTTGCACCGTTCTAGGAGCTAAGAAGCTCCAGAGCTCTTCTTCCTTGTAACAAGGAATGTATCTTTGGAAAAGCATCCCAGAGAAAAATGCAACACATAAGGTTTGCAGTCCCCAGACTGCGTGGTTAAATAGCATTTAGGAATCAAAACAGACAAGCAACTAGTACGAACATTTGTACAATCCCTCTGAGACTGCAGAGAGGTTTTCTAACATTAGCAACCTCCTTAGGAGAGTTTCTGCTTCATAAATGTTTTTCACACAATTCTGCCCCTTCCCTCAAGCTCCTTCCATTTTAGTGAGCCCTTGTTCTGCTGTTCAGACGCTCTAAGATGGTCACAAGGTTTGTGTTACCTGACACAGGACTGAGAGGCTGTGACAGCACATTTAAAACTGTTGGTAATTCATACTAAATATTATTCAGTCGAGCTGATGGAATCTGTCAAATTCCCACTTATTGTCATTAAAATCTACATCTTCTAGCACAATCAATGGTTTGGGGTTTCTTGTTCCACCCCATTATTTGTCCATGTTTGACATAGCTTCAGTGGGGTCAAAAAGGAAAGGGGCTTATTAAGCTACTGAAAAAAATACTGGGCAAATCTTGCCACCAAGAACCTCTGCCAATTTTCCCTGCCCAGGAAAGTTTACTGACATCTTACAGCAAAGACATAGGAATTCATCTCCTTGTTGGAGTGAAAATATGGAACACCTCAAAACCTCTGCCACTTTGCTCCATTTAAGGTAGAATATTTTTTATAGTATAAAATCTGGAGCTTTATTTTACATATAATAAATCATCTTGACCTGCTGCATCAACCACCCAACAGGGGGTAGACCCAGCAGGTTCTCCTCAGTATTCTCATGAATACAGCATGGTCAATTTGAGCTCTAGACCCAGGATTAAAATGTGCAGACAGATTTCAAGCTTCACCTTTGGGCTGCCCTGGCCTGTGTGCCTGCCCTGCTGCAGTCCCCTCTCTGCTTCAGACCAGCTGCTGAGTTTTTCCCTGCTTACTTCACCAAGACTCTCTTATGTCTTACAGCAAACATTGAGAAAACTCATTTCCAGCCTGGTAGGGTGTTGATCCTGACTAACAGTAAATGTTTTACACTTCTGGGTGTTGCTTATCCTGATAGTGGAGTTTCTGTCCTCATGGAAAAGTGTGCTGCAAGCAACCACCAGAGGAGGGTTACACAGCCAGTATCTTGCTCTGAGGTGCCCAAAAGATTTGTTCCAAAACCCCAGAGGCCATTTCAGCTACCTGGGACTAGAGGAATACAGGATCCTCTCACCAGCCTGGCCACAGCCTTGCTGAAACAGCTAAAGAGGAAGGTGCAGAAACTAAAGTTGTTCAAAAGTTGATTTTTTTTACTTGATGTGTGGAAAGACCTATGAAAGGCCTGCCAGTGTGGTGTACATGGAAAGGCTACCCTGATAGAAGTTGTGCTTGTTATATCCAAAGATCTCCAAGTGGCTGGCAGTGAGTTGGCTGCAGCCCCACAGCACAGGTCTCTGTTTCTGGGACACTTGGGTTACAATCTGTACTGGTTGTACATATGGTTTCACATACAATGGCAAACCAAGCCCCAGTAACTCCCAAGAAGACTCCCAAATGGCACACGCTTATCAGCTCATTCCTGTCTCATTTCTAATATTTTTAAAACCAAAAATAACCTTTCCCCTGATTCACCAGCCATAAACTCACTGGAATGTTCTACAGTGAGTCAATCAGTTTGTCATGCCAAGATCAGTAAGAAGTGATATTTTATAATTGCACATTAAAGGACTGGAATGATCTTTTGCATCTTTATTTACTTCTATTAGAAAATGTCTCAGCAGACTTAGCCATTAACATTTTCTGCTTTCTCAAGGAAAAGATAATTTATCCTCTTAAGGATATTAGACTCCTGTGTATTGTTTTTCCCCATTTGGTATCCTTGATTCCCCCTTCTGAACACTTGAGTGCTTGCAATCAGCACACAATGACACTTACTAATAACAACTGAACTACAACACCCCCCATAATGTTGTTCTAATACCATATATAACACCATGTAACACCAGTGATGTGGAGCAGCTTCACTGTGCAGAGATTTGAGTCTCTCCATACCTACATCTGTTTTCTTTTCCCTCTGGTACATCTGCTGTGGAGCGTGACCCCTGCTGAGCACAATGAGACCCAAAATCATGTCTTTTGCTGTAGTTTTGAGCCCCAATTCAAATTCTGGTGCTTGGCTTTAATTTCTCAGAAACTGACAGATGCTGGATCAACACAACGGCATGCAGAAAGCTGTGTGTCATGTTCTGCTGTCTTTGTTATGCTTATTATGTTCTCCTGGAGGTGGCAAACAAACAAATTCTGTAGCACACCTCCTTGTTACATTATATGCCACATGACCAGCAACAAGAAATACATGAGGCACATATGGGAAAAGGGAGAAGAAATGTTATCTGGTTAATCTGTATAACAGACCTCTAAATTTCAGTGCTGCTTTACTTTCTTCAGACAGCAACAGATAGAAAAACATTCACTGATCAAGTTATCCTTTCTTCTTTTCCTGCTACATTTTGTCCTCATTAGTAACAGACATATACATAAATATAGTCATAGACAGGAGTAGCTCCATCATCAGTTCAAGTCTTTTGCACTCCTGGGATCCCTGAGCTCTGCAATTCCTTCTCTGCACCTTCCCAGAGCAGAAGAAAGTCCAAGCAAACTTTCCCCAAGAGGAAGAAGAGAAATATTTAAATCCTTATCCCTCAGAGAGAGGATATTTTGCATTCATGACAATTTTTTTTTCTCTATTTAGTTTTGCAGGTCTACCTAATAAGTCTTGAAGCCCTCTGTTGGCATTGTAGAGCTCTGTAGGCCATTCCATAAGAGACCCCTGATGCAATCCTGAGGGTTCTTTTTTCTCCTCACTGTTGTTTATGAACAGCTGATCAACATCTCATAACCAAAAGTGAAAGAAATCTATTGCTGCTGCTGGGAAAAACAAGGATTAGAGGCATCTGCATGCATGTTCCTTCAGACAAGCACAGTGTTAGAGATACACTTGTGAGCTAAACAAACTTTTAACACCCAGAATGACCGTGCCATATATCTCCAGAGAGATGCAACAGATGTTTTACAAGTACTGGACCTTCCCAGCCACGCACCTGAAGAGTAAATCCTCAGTGATGTGGTTTACTGCTCCTTCCCCATGCACAAGGTAGCCGAGCACTTTACCAAGATAAGCATCAAGGCACCTCAGACCTTCACTCTTTCATTAGTGGACTTGGAATTCCTGAGGCTGGGAGGCAGAGCAAGCCCTCCTCTGAGCCCCATTCCATGCCTTACTCACCAGATCTCAATCCTTCCTTGCTTAAGAGGAAACAATTTGCTTTTTGGGCAGTTTGCCTTCCTAATGGGCAGGCTGGGGAAAAGACCTGGGGAAAGCCTAGAAGGTCTTTGATATATTTAGCTAAATGCCCTTCATAAGAACAACTTAATATTGTTAAAAGTATAACTATCAGTAACCACCTTATGTGCAATGTGCAATCACATTATATGCAATGAAAAACTATGCTAAGGTGATGTGTAAGGTTTATTCAGTTTGTTTAGAAAAATAGAAAAATTCCATGAATAATAGTAATAAAGCTTTTGCTCTCTTTATTTTCTAAAGAGTTTGATTAGCTGGCTTTTTTCCAAGATTTTAAAATAAGAATTCTTACTTTTCTTGTGTGGTAACTTTCATCACTTTTTCTCTACTCCACCCTCTACTCCCAAAATTCTTTGCTTCTGAAGTTTAGAAAGTAAATAAATCTTAAAGAGTAATTATTTTTCTTTGTTCGGGGAAAGAAAAATTTGGGGAAAAATTGTATTAAGGTTTTTTTATTATAAATGTTCAAAACATTCTGACAGTTCTATTTTTATTTATGTAGCATGGGATGAATGTGTGATTTTTTTTCAATGCTGTTTTACAGTCTAAGCATTTGGGGGGAAATGCCCATACAGCATACTTCTGTTTCAACCATTGCTTCATCCACAGGGGACAGAGTAGCCCAACACACAGTTTTGCAGTGGTAAACAAATGAAAGCCCAACTGTGTTTCCCTGTAATATTTCATCCATCAGAAAATCACATATGAAAAGACAATGATTAGGAGACTAGCATGCTCCCAGATTACTGGGCTAACAGAAGCTCATCCCAGCAGCTTTCACATCTACAAGGCACTGATAAGTTATCAAAACAGCACCAGGAAAGCAGGTCTGGTTTAGATTTGATATTTTTGTGATGTGGGATTTGACAACATTGGTTAAGCAGCCCCAAGTGCCTCCAGTCTACAGAGTCTTGCTGATAGTTGTCCCAATACTTGCTAGCACTTGCAAGAAACTATGTGAAAACATGATATAGTAACAAAGAGCCTGAGGTTTTGTTAATGCTGAACATACCAAGGTGTTTCAGATTACTTTAGGGTGTCCAATGCATAATTAGAAATAAGGGTTGCTAATTCATCTCTCTTTCTATGTCCTAGGACATAACATCATTTATTCTGGACAGGCTTTCCATTTCTGTATATGTTGCTTTCTTATCTAAAATAAAATTGCTGGGAAATAATCTGAGCAACTAATGGTTCCCACTGACAAATTACAGTGTTATGCTGACACAGCATTGTAAAGCATTATTTACTGGACAAAGGAGACTTTGGAAATTTGGTGTCACTCAGGCAGAGGCTAAAGGCACTCATTGTCAGCCACTGTAGCAGAAAGCCTGGTTTTCTGAGACATCACAGCTTTGGGAGCTATTTAGAGTCATTTATATTGTGTGCAAAATAAATATCATCTGTGTGAATGGTGAGTGTGAAATGTTAGAGATTTACACCTACTTCATATTTATGCTATACTCCTTTAAGTAATTATAGAGACCAACAAAACTGGCTAGACATTATTCTTATGGTTAGCATTTGTAGAGAGGAAGCCTTGAACCTTGAATTCCCCTCGCCTTCACAGCCACTGAAAAGGAATTCAAAGCAAAAAAAAAAAAAAAAATACTGCCAACGTCATCTGAAACTGATGTAAGAGACAACTTTGCTCTGATGGAAATGAGATTAAGCCCAAAGGAGTAGACAACTCACACTGAATTTATAGATCTCACCTGTTTTCTTCTTTTTATTTCTTAAAATGAGGTTGCAGTGGTAACTGAGCCTACAGCAGTCTCAGAGCTTTCTCTTTAGTCCCTTGTATGTACATAATTGTTAACAGCTCTGTGTCAGCTCCTCTCCATGAGGGTTACAAAGGAAATTGCAGAGTTCCACCCTCAGACTTGCTCTTGCACTAATTTCAGACAGTAAGGTCTCAAATGTGTTTTAACTCTCCCTCCTGCAGCTACAGATTTCATGACTGATCAGGTCACCTACTTAATGCTACTCCAATGTCCAAATTTAAAAGAAAATGTTTGGACTTGCAATTCCAACTTATGTGCCTAATATATTCCAGTTCAGTTAATTACTTTAATCTTGATCTGATCATCGTCCTCCACCTGTAGCCATCCATCCACAAGCCACCTAAAACAGAGATAAATCCATTTTCCTTTCAAGCTGAGTTCTCCAATCTTTTAATTGGTGTCCAATTTGGGTCACAGAGAACAGGGAGGATAATGAATAAATCATTATTCTTCCTCCATGCTTCGTCTGGTCTTCCCTGCTGGTGACTTCTTGCTTCACTGTACTGTTGGAGCATGTACTTGGACATTGTGTGGATGTCAGAGAAGACAGCTCGCCTGTGCTGTAGCTAGCGTGTGTGTAGCATGTTGTCACCAAAGCAACATCTGTCTGATGACTCAAAGTGGTTCTGTTTGTTCTGTGTCAAAAAGAGAGAAATGCTACTTTGATGTTCTAGCGTGCATCCAAGTACCAGACATATGCACAGTAGAGACAACAGCAAGCAGCACAATCTGGTTTCACCCTATATATTTTAGGTATTTTCAAGTTTAAAAAAACAAATCCCAAAACAAAAAAAAAAAAAAAAACCATCCAAATATGTTAAAAAAAAAAACAACCCTGTTTAATTCTTTAGGCAGTGAATTGCCTTGTGGCATTTCTAAGACAAAACAAAAAAAACAGTCCTCCCCCTTTCTTCAAAGCACAGCCCACCCTATATTGCATCATCTAATCTTGCCAAAAATGATGATGGTAGGATCTGCCCATTTACGCACAGGAAGCAAACTGTTGATTTTTTTCCTTTCTGAACATGTGGGAAAGGGATTTATAGAAAATTCCAATATAAACACATGATTTTCAAATTATCACAAGTGACATTTTCATAATATAAAGCAAAATAATCAGCAGATTGCTAAGAGCTACAAGAGGATTTTATTTTTGTTGTATGAAATTTCTTCAGATGGCATTCACAGCCGACTAGTGAAATCACTATTCTCAGTTGCCAGCTTCACACACTTTTAAGAAACAATTTTCTGCAGCTGGTTGCACATAGCATTCTTTGAAAATTAGGAGCCTTTCAGGTGTTTCAACATGAGCCTCCAGAGACTGAAGCATCAAATTATATTTGTCACTCTACAAAGTGTAGAGCTAAAGGTCCAGCCAAAGGCATCCATGGGCTGCAAAGCTCCTGCCAATCATTCTGGGCTGCAGCAAGCCTGGGATGCCAGAGAATGTGGGGACTCGGGAGCAGATGACAGCATGAATACTTTTGGGCCCATGCCCAAGTAGATTAGGGGAAATAAGAGCCTCCTGCTACTTAAGCATGGAGATACAGCTTCCAGGGAGGAGACAGGATCCACCAGGAGCAAAGCTTGCCAAAGATGGTTTCTAACAGCCAGCTCAGAAATCATCTTGTGATTTGAACAACCAGTGTTGCTGAAATGTGCTCCAACAGAGTCCTGCAGCTAGTTATGTTATAATGGAAAGGGTCTGTAGCCAGTTTGTAATCCAACTGCCTAAGAAGAGCAGGAAATTAGAGGGGATACTGCCACTACACCCGATGTGCCAGCTCAGACTCACCACTCACCAAGGCAGAGCTCAGAGCCACTCTCTTCAGATGAAGCAGCAGATGAGGTCTCCTCCCACAGAGAGGTGCAGTTCAGCAACAGGCAAAATCTAACCCTCCAGATTGCCAAGTCAGCTAAATTAAAATGTCATCTTCACACAATAGAGTATTACTGCACTCAGAGTCTGCTCATCATCTCTATGAAGAGTTTTTACTGCTGTTTGTGCAATAACATCCCATCTTGAAATGGTGTTTGTTAAACTTGCACCATATTACATTAACTCCTGCCATTTCCCATCACAATCTCTTTGAATTGCTGAATGTTATTCAATTCAGTTACTAGTTGGATTTCTTCCAGAGCTGTATGGCTCTGAGAACAGCATACAAAATGACAACATTGGCTTGTATTATTTTCAACAGCTTCTTTTGTTGTTTTCTGATGATGATAAACGTGTGGCGAAATAACTGAGAATGTAATCAACAGTGCTGATTTTGTATTCACCTATATTAAAGTCTATTATATCTTCTGCAGTTTTAGTAGTCTGTGACCTTTTATAGCCTTAACACTGCAGTTGTTGCTATTATAAGAGTAATTTTTTTGCTCACCAAAACCGAAGTGAAACTAGAAAGCTTCTGTGGAAGTCTCTAGTGGAACAGATAAAAAAAAAAAAATAGCCCAAATTTTTCTCCAAAATTGTTAACAGTTCCTAAAAAACACCAAAGAGATGAAAGGCAAGCAAAAAAGATAACTCTGCTACTTTCCACAGCAAATGATTGATTTCTTAGCAGACAAAACAATGTGAACCTTAAAAACTGAAGGTTTCTTTGTATACCTATAATATTGTAGCTTAGGCTGAGCAACCATAACAGGTCTAGCTTATCATTAGAAGTTTAAAGGAAACAGTCATCACCTGAATGTATACTCTGAAGTTTCTGTGTGTCACCCATACAAGAAGACACCCAACAACTTTGCAAGGTCATGATACATAGAACCAGCCAAACAGTTTACATTGAGTTGTCAAAGGGGTTGACACTGCACTAAAATTTCTCTCTGGCTTTAAATGCAGTTGATCAGGATCCTTATATTTATTTCATTCATGTAAGCAAGTGTTTGACAAAATCTTATCCCCGTTCTGCTGTAGGCATAAGAATAAAATCCTGCCCTTAATTAATGTTAAGTACATCAATTTACTTTCATTTTTGTCCCAGCTTGTCTTCCTTTTTCTGCCTGTAGGTTGGAGAGTCAAATCTGTTATTGTAAAATGAAACCATTTAGAGACTGAAGTTACAAATTTTTATTTCCAAATTTAATATAAGGAGGGACACTTAAAAACACCCTGTCCCATAGCAGTTTTGGTAGAAATGTGCCACTGAGCCTGTATTCTGGGGCTGGGTTCTGCACAATGCCATGCTGCAGTAGTGTGGGCTGCAAGGGCTGTATTTTATAGTAACTTCTCTAGACCAGCTGCAGAGAAAAAAATCAGCAATAAAATTCAAATGATGTTTGTCATAAGCTTCTGCTCTTGCATCGCTACATTTGTGTACATGAAATGTAATATACTAGTGAGAATATCCCCTGACATGGAGCTGATTTTTATATCCTTTAAATTTACCACGAGTTTTACAGATGCTGCAATCTCTTTTATTCCAGTTCTAGCAATTATAACGTAATCTGTGCTAACACTGCAGATTACTAGGGCAATTCTGAAGATAAATGATCACATCTCCATTTCCATCTGCTGGTCCAATCAGAAAAATGGTGAGAATAAAACCTACCCCTTATATTGGTGCATTTTGGTGCTTGTCTGGCAGTCTGCCCAGTCAACTGTACTGGGCCATGAAGATGGGAAGAAGGCACCCAATTCTCCCCTCTGTAACTCTCTATTTTCCAACTATGCAAAGGTTCAAGCATTACTCTTTCTCTCAGTGGGCATGCTCCAGGGTGTGAGTGATGTATTGTTCTTTGTGTTCAGTAGGTTTTTCTAGATGTACACTTGGCACATTTCTGTCCCTACAGCTGCCCTAATGACAAGCTCTGGTCAGAGTCCTTAGCCAAGCCACTGCCAGTCCTCCTCCTCTAAGCACAGTGATACAACCAGGGAACTTTGTTCATCAGGTTTTGTTGGTCTAAACTGCATCCACGTGCCAGTTTGCAATAGATGGGCACTGATTAAAAAAAAAAAAAAAAACAAACAACAACAACAACAAAAAAACCCTCCTTCAGAACATGCTTAGATGTCAGTTGATTTTAGAGCACAGACTAAACAGCCAAAGCAAAACAAACACCTCTCCCTGCTTTCCTGCTCCCCCTCTAAAAGCCTGTCTGAAGAAGATTTTTCAAGAAAAATAGGTTTGCAAATCTCTTGAATATAATGGTATCAGGTCATGCATAACTGCTCAGACATTTCATATATCATCAGGTGCAAGGTTTCATACCCTTGGAATGTGTTTCAATTCAATGATTAGAAAACAAAAATATTTGGGGGATAGGAAACTAGAAGAACAATGCAACTGTATTTTCAAGGGAATTACTTGCAGCACATTTCTACTAGTAATTATTTTTTGTTCTGGTTTGCAGCGCTTCTGCTTCTGGCATCTCATCTCCTTCACAGCAGCCAGCAATTGAATTAGAATCGTTGCTGAACAGCAAGAAAAATCTGTCATAGAAGTCATGTTGACAGACAACTTTGTTCTCTTCTCATTGCTATTTTCCCTTTATTGTATTTACATCTGAAAGTCCATACCTACAAGTGAGCAGAAACAGTCACAAATCATATTTCTCTAGCCTCTTCCTCCTTTGTCCTGCTTTTGTCTTTACCAGAGCTCTCATTCAGCTGCCGCATCAGGGGGAGATAACCAGCCAATCTTTACTACCCACGGTGCCTGGCAGCACGTTAAATCCTACCTTTTCTCCTGCGCACTCTGGTAGTGGTGCCTGTCTCCCATTATCATCCTGAATGACTAACAGGACTAAAAGGGGATCAAATTCTCCCTTTATAAATTCTGGATGTCGCTGGTTTTTGTACGGCGCTGTGCTTCTCCGCATGACGTCACAGCGCCAGCAGACCTGGTCCATGGAGACAACACTTAGAGGCCAATCCAACAGAGCTGCCTTTCTCATAAACCACTGCAGATTATGTCTGGTGGGGGCTTTGGGCTGTGTTTTGGTGAGGGCTTTTTTCCCCTTGGACAAGTTTTACTACATAGCTCGTCATCTGTAGGGTGTGCCTTCACAGACACAAGCAGGCACTGAGCCCTCTGTACTGCTGACTGATAATAAAAGCTGATAAAAATGGGTTCCACCTCCATGGCACTGCATTGAACAAGGTCATAAAAACCTTGTAAATCCTAAGAGTGAGAGAAATTAAGACAGAAGTTGTGAGATAAGTGCATCTCCTCCACTTTTAAACTACAAAATATAAATATCACCAAAGATTACTTCCAGAAGTCAATTGGCAGAAGAAAACTGCACACAGCAAACTCAAAACACTCATATCTTCCAGAGACAGAATACTTCTAGATAAAACATCTCTCTCCAAAAATTGAAGAGGTAAAAATTCTGCTAAGAGGTGTTTCTGCAGAAATTGACACACCCTCTTTGCTCTATAAAGCACGTGTGTGGCTCTGAGCTCAGCATCCTCACTGACTGAAGCCAACCCATAGCTAATTCACCAATGTCCTCGAGCCTGTGGCACCTCAGGTAAAAACATTGCTGTGGAACGAGCTACAGTTCCTCCTGCAGCAAAAATGGGTATGGCTCACAGGTTCTTGAGGGAAACAAATACGGTATGAACCTATCCCACAGGTTCTTCCGGGGAAGCAAATCTGTGAGGGCTTGTGCCTTGCTCTGCCATGCAGTGTGGTGGGGCAGGTCATAGGGTGGCCCCAATTTCCTAGCCCTGCATATGTGACTGATGCAGGGCTACACTGACAGAGACAGGAATGAACTCTGCTGTCACTGGTGCCAAAGGATGAACACCAGCATACCAAAACTCCACCTGTGTGTTGTGGCTCCCTTGGGGAAGTTTACATCCCCTTTTCTGACCCCTCCACAAAACAAAAAACACTGCCATATATTTATGTTAGGAAAGGAAGGAACACAACATACTTCCTGTTCTTATGCACCCATAGAAACCACTTCACATCTAAACCTGGTTTATTAAATAAAACAATTAAAACATCTGAAAGTCAGGCCAAAATGCTAAAAAACTTGTGTAGCCAAATAAGCCTAGGCAGCCACTGTGAGTGAAGCCCATCCTCATGGATCTATGGTGACAATTCCTTGACAAGTTCATTCAGACTGTTTTTGTCTGCCACATCCCTCATCTTTCAGCTCTCTGAATTGTTTGCACAAGCTTTGCAGACATAGAACCCGAACAGTACCACCAAAAGCAAATATTTGTTCTTAAAGCAGAAGCTACATTCTCTCCCTCCAGAACAAACTTTACCATTTGCAGATATTAGTGATATTTTGCAGTCATATTTACATTTGTGTAGTCAGAAGTCAAAAAACATATAAAAGATGACAGTCAAACACAACACATAATTTATCCTCTTGCATGAACACAATGAAAGACCAGATGGTGACAACTGGAAAATGCCATTTGATATTTCACTCCTTTGTGCAGAATGTGTTCTCTACTAAGTGTAAAGTAAAATTCATTGTGGAGGGGAATATTTTTTTCCTTGAGGACAAGTACTCAAATGCAGATACATTTTCTTTCTTGTGACAGTGACAGCTCCCCAAACACACTGACTGCATTTTCTTTGAGTAGATGTAGTTTTTACAAACTGCCATGATATAACACGCATCAGGCCTGTTTGTGACACAGTTACTGTTACCATGAGTATCTTTAGACTAAATTGCAGCACTAAGACGACCACCAGTCTTATCTTCACATCAGACCACATGGAAAAAGGAGTGACATAGGCTTTGAGTATGTGGCCTAGCTTGATCAATTAATAGCAACTATTAGGGTCATCTTTAAAGCCATAACTCTTTTTCTACTTTACTGTCCTGATTCACATGCTTTAAAGGGATGCAGTGCTTGAAGTGTCCACTTACACACATCTGTATGCACAGATCACCCCAAGTTAAGCAGTAACAAGACACATGCAGAATTTCATGAGTTCACAGACCTATTCATGCATGTGTACAAATAGCCTAGATTGCACAGAAGTGATTTTAAAGAAATTGTATGTTTTAGTGTGAAATATTTTGAAACAACAAAACTGAAATAATGTGTTATCCCTCAAAAAATGCTTGACATGAAGAGTGGTTGTAGAAACCATGTTGATAATTAATTTAGTGTCTGAAATTATGAATAATTGTATTCATTGAAAACTCAACAAGAACCAAGTGAAAATATTTTTTGCTTTTCAACTAACCTTAACATTCAGGTCACACATAAAACTAAAAAGGGTTTGTATATATGCATGGGTGCATACCATCACTTGAAATGTTATTACTATGAGGAGAAATTATCTATTACTAGAGAAAATAAATCTCATTACCTTGTCAAAGCCTTTCAACTGGATGTTTCTACCTTGTAACTTCCCAAATGACTATGTGGAAGAAGAAATATTCATCTCTAAAATCCCAAGACATCAGTATGCCACACAAATTTTATAATATTAAAGTTATCTGTCCTTTTCCCTTTTAAATCACAACATTGAAAAGTATTGCCAGATGAGTACTAAAGAGGTTTGCATTCACATGCCATTTTTTCCATTTGGTTTTGTTTAACACATGTCAATGTCTTTAAAAGGCAGAGAAAGCACTGCTAAGGAATAGCTGGCCCGTGGGACTGGAAAGGTGATCTGGAGCCTTGCCCTGCTGGGTCATTTGCTGTGTATCCGGCTCGTGCCTCTGGGTGACAGTAAATTAAAATTACTGCCGTTTGGCAGGTGTGCAGCAGCCCATGTGAAATGAGTTGGTGAGTCAGGCCCTGCTGTGGTGGGCAGGTGTCTGCACACAGCGGCACGCTCAGGGCCAGGCTGCCCTCGGGACAGAGCTCAGCAATGGCCCAGGCACGGAGCACGGGCTGTGCCTTCCCTCTTACAGGTGGTCCATCCATTTCACGGTCCAAGCGCGCGGGCAGGATCACAGAGGAAAGCTCAGGACTTCACTCCATGTGTGGTACTCCTAAACAAGCACTTCCACTTTCCCTGACGGCAGCTGGCTGTGTGCCATCAGTCAAGAGTTTAGCATCCAAATTAAAAAACAAAAATAAAAGTAAAACCAAAAATCATTGGGCCGTTGTGTAAATATTACACATCATCCTGATAATCTTAACACAGAAATATGTATAAAAACCTGGATTGCTAATTAATTGTGGGAGACTATCATGCCTGCTTTCTTTCAGTACTGGAGTGGCAAACAGCTCCTCACTGCAAGGCACCCAGAGACAGCTTTTTACATGCTCCCTGTGGGAAGCTGGATGCCTCCAAAGGAGTCAGAAGGGAAAAACGTGGGAGGCATTCTGGCTCTGGTTCTCTCTCTGCTGTGGCCAGCAGCACCAGGAGGACTTGTTTGTAAGAAAAGGAAAGTAATCCCAAAGGGATCAGGTGAAACACTGCACAAAAATGCAACTGAAAAAAGATCAGTTAAGAAAAGGAAAACTGTTGACTTCTTCAAATTCGCAGAAAACTATACCTGATCTTATAACATCTTTGTAGAAATAAATTATTTCTCTTCACGTGAAACTATTTGCTTTATCCCCATTTATTTTTATTAGAAATATAGAAAGCATTTACCTAAATGTAAGACCCAGGGGACATGAAATTACCACAAAATAAGACATTTTCTACAAACTCAGTGCTGACATTATGAAAAAGATTGTGAGAGAAATCCAGAGAAGTAAATATGGGTAATGATATCACTTTAACGTGCATGAGCAAATAAAGATTAAAAAAGAAATCAAACTAATGCTTCAGAAAAAAAATCTAGACTAAACTGGAAAACAACACTATTTCACAAGGGGTGGGTCACAAGTGGTTGTTGAGACAGAGTCTAGAAAGGACAGAAAACATTGGCATAGAAATTGCTTTCATTAAATTGTCATAAAGTAGGGGAAAAGTAATATCTGCTTTATGCCAAAACAACATGTCTTTTTGACTTGAAGTATTTCGTTCCAAGACTGTTCTTATATTTGTGGGGCTTTTTCATCTTCCTTTGGTTTAATTTAGTTTATAATAATCAATGATGACAACTACATTAAGAGTCAAATTAAGCCAAGAGCCCAATCAGCCTAGAGCAGTCAGAATTTTAGGATCTTCTCTCACTTTTGTCTGAAACATCTCTGCCTTGCTCAAAATAATTATCTGATTTTTTAGAACATAAGTTCTGATAGATAAGTCACATGTTTGCATACATATAATTTCTAGAAAATTACAGGTACAGGACTACAGGGGGTCATTTGTCCTGTCCACTGTGCCAATGTCTTTTTTTTTTTTTAATTATAGTCTTGCTAGAATTTCTAAACATGTCTCCTGCTTTTCCAGCCCGTGCTTTCTTAAAAGCATTTTCTTCCTGTATTTTTAGGCTTTTACACTTCTGCAGTGTGCAAGGGAGCTAAGCAAGGTCAATTGCTGTGTTGAGAGTTTCAATAATCTTTCTCTCCAAAGCAGCATCTTTCTTAAGCTCTCAGACAGTTGCCATTGAGCACTACAAGAAGAATTAGGTAATCTTATCTAATTGTGTTCTTCCTGACTGTTGTTTAAACAAGGAAAGCCTTTCAGTTGTTGTGGAAAGTATTAAGAGCAGACCTTTGCTGACCTTCTCGAACCATTGGGGAAAACTTGACATTACACAGAAGCTTACTCAAACAAGCTATAATTAAATTGAGAGTGGAGTGACACCACTTACAAGAGAAAACAAAGTATAGCCATTTAATGCAAAAATTACTTAAGGACTCCTGGGAGCACAAAAGTTTATCTCTACTAAAATAATTATGTTGTGCCATTAGATGAAGAGAGGATACAAATGGAATATGCATGTTCTTTTCAACATCACTACCCTTTGCTGCTCCACCAAAACTGGAAGGGCAATGGAAAGACCTTTCAAACTAATGTTTTGCATTCAACTAGGTAGAAGCATATGCTTTGCCTTTAAATAATCTGCCAATCATCCACAAGGTAAAGGACAAATTCTGACTGCTGCTCCTTACCCAAAAGGCCCAAGGACTGACTAAAATATAGAGCCTTGGCCTTCTGACTTTGAGGACAGCAGTGCTTTACCTCTGGCTTCCCACTTCAGTCTCTTCTCTATTCCCTTCTTTGTTCATTTCTCCCACTTTCTTACTTTCACCTTTCACAGTAAATATTTGTTGTTGGTTTTCATCTGGAGCTAAAATGTACATTGCAAAATAATGCAGGATATGTGTCAAAAATAAGTACAGTGTCAAAGTTATATCACAGTCCTGTCTAAATACTAATCCTCTATGATTTCATGAAGGATATTTAGAAAATGCCTTGCATTCACTTCCTTTTACACAATTCCCACATAATATTCTCAAAACTCAAATAAATATAAAATTATTCCTAAAATACATACTGCAATCTGAATATCCATTCTATCTCTCTCTGAAATACTAAATGAAATACTTCTTGGAAAGGAACAGGCATCAAAAATCAGACAGCCAAAATCATCCCACTCAGTTACAGATTCAATCATATCAACTTCTCAGGTGGTTTCATTGGACCAGACACAATCCCTCCACTCAGGGCAGCAGGAACCAGCCATTCTACCCAGCTGTCTTGCTCTTCTTTTACATTCCTCTCATGCTTTCTGCTTTGCCAGTCATGCCAGCTTTCATGCCCTTTTCATCTCCTTCCCAAAAGCCTCCTTCTGTGAATTTTCATGTATAAAAATTATTTCAAATATATTTGGCTGCAACATATTTAAATTATTCCTAGAAAACCTCACTTCATCATTGTCCATAAAATTTGAGAGTGCAATCTTAAAATTATCTTAAATTTTAATTATCTATTCCTTTTCTCTAAATATTCATCCCCAACCAGACCTCCAGAAACAGTAACTAAATAAAAGTCTGACATGTATTTAACCAATGGGAGTAGATAAACTCATGTAACTAAGGACCATTTTAATGCCCATGTACATGATTTGACTTATACCTCTTATCAATAATTTGTATTATACCTGCTCCAAACACCACTGTCATTCACTGACATTTGGACTGTGAGTAGAGAAATCTCTCTTCCCTGTTTAGTCAGAGAGGTACTTTCATGTACTAAGCAATTAATAACAAAACCCCATTTGTTGAACATCTACAGGTCAATAGCCAAAGTTACTACTTCTGCTCATACCTGTTTCTGTATTTTGCAACCACCCCAAAAAAGATCATGTTTTTAGGAAAACACAGGAAAACCAGAGGGACACTGAAAGCACTGAGGTGATTTGTGAAAAGGATTAACTTTTGTCACAGAGCCTCTGCCATGACTCTTGTACCACCACTGTAAGATGTCCTTTTGAATGGTATTCATCCTCCTATTGATCCATAGGTGCCTGAAATCATATAAAAACTAAGCTCCTAATTTACATCCTATTTTTCCTCCAGTCTATAGAAAAATGCAAGATCTTTTACAATGAAGAACCAGGTATTTTTGTTTTCTCCTAACAAGAACCTGTCTCCCTCAGATGCCTCTTAAAAAAGACCAAAAAGTCAAGACAGCTAATTTAATTACAAAAATCATTTTTTTAAATTCCACTTTAAAATTACTGTTTGCAAGAATTAAGTATTTTAGAAGGCAATAAAAGAGGATAGATTGATTTTGGGGAGAGAAAATTGATTTCTTTTCATCCAATTTTTTTGTATTGTTAGAAAGCTTTTGCAATCACATTCAAACAGAACAGTTGGGAAGAAAAATAATTTTATTATTTTTTAAAGATATAATGACAGAGTATGAAATCCCTTCAAATTCTTGCAAGCCAAACAACAAGAGAATGGACTTATTTTAGTGCATCCAAAACAATCATTTCTCTCACACATAAAAAAATTATATAGTAACATAGAATATAAACAAAAAAATAATTTTATGGGGATCTGTTTGTGGGTGATTCTTTAATGTTATGTTTTTGATACACAGTGAGAGCAGAGGACTAGAAGCAAATCCTCCCCAGAATTATTGTGCTAGTGAAGTAGATGGAAGAAGTTTCATTGGAATGAAAATAATTCAATTTAGTAGAAAAGACATCCAGAACAGAGATCCTGAAACTTCTACTTTTGTTGGAAAATTCTATCTTTCAGCATTAGAACATCCAGGTTTTTATTAGATTCAGGAAAAAAAAGGCTGGTAAAGGTGATGAGGAAAGTAAGATAATACATAACACATGACCCTTGCATAAACCAGAGGCTGTTAACAGGGTTCACCAGAGATGCAGAGCAGGACTTCAGGCCAAGGACATTGAATCCAGCTCTTCTGTATTCCAGGAGAATGTCCAGACCTGCAGTCTTCACAGACAGCCCTGTCACTTATCGAAGTCTTGTCTCTATTTTCTCCCAAGTTAGATTAATTTCTGTTCTTGGGAGCAAGGACTAGCTCTGTAGCAGAACAATTGAATTGAGGTTCCTCCACTGAGTGAGTAGTGGATTGTTTGGGACACAAACCAGACCAGACACTATCCTAGTAGTTAGACATTCCAGCCCCTAACAATCAAGTTGGAAAAGACTTAAGTGTTATTATCCTACATCCTGACTGAAATTCTGGAGAAATAAGCCTGCCTTAGGTTTTTCACATCACGATTTTCACAGTATTTACTTTATATCCAGTCAATGCAAAAGAAAAAAAAATTGTGAAATCTCAAAATTACTTATGGTATCCGCAAATTTATTTCATTTGAGATTTCAGTTCTATCACAGTGTCATGAAACCTCTGGAACTATCTATAAAGATAGTTAGCTGTAGAATCAATTCACAAATATACTTTCATTGTGCTCTCAAAATCTCACAGAATTAACTGGTTTTGTACTTTGATGTGGAAATGAGAGGAAAGCTTTTAAGAGATCTAACCTTTACTAAGTTCAGATGAAATCTACTTTCAGTACTAAAATAAGATGCCATTGCCTAAAGAAAGCCAAATTCATTTCCTGATAAACACATTTTAAAGTCTTAAATTTGCTTTTATCCAAAACAATGCAAAAAGCATTTTAGTCTCTTTCCTTTCTTATAATGAAAGATTGCTTGGCACATTAGAGAAAAATGCCATAAACATATTCCCTGTCTTATTTCTTTGATTATTTTATTCCCTAAAAAGCACCCAAATACTTAGTCCTCAGTTTAGTAATTTCTTTAATAATTTAAAAAAGCATTTATAAAAAATAAAACAACTAAACAAATCATAAATGACAAATAAGCCTGACACCCTATCTGTGAACTAGAAGGGGAGAAGAAAAAAAAATCCTTGTTTCTAAACCACAGATTATTATGTAGATATTTTGTTTGTTGTTTGTTTTATAAAAAGCCTGATGGATGAAAATTTTATGTACCGCCTTCATGTAGAGAAATAGAATAAAAGATCACAATGAATGCCTCTCTCAATATTTCTGCCTACAGCCAAATTAAGAAAACAGTTTTGAAGCAGTAAAAGTCATGGCACAGCTGCCCTTTGCCTTTTGCTTCATGCCAGAAATCTTGAGAAAACAGGGTAACCTCAGTCCAATATCAATTAGACTGAAATGGAAAGAGGAAACCCAAATCAGGGAAAGAGACCTCTGCCATTTTGTATTTTCCCTTCACAATGCCCAACTCTCAGATGCTACCTGAGAGTCAAGATGAGTTGATGCAGAGGAGCATTAGCTCCAAGAGAACAGGGACATGCAGATGTGTTGTCCACCAGAGGGACTTTCCTTACTGCAGGAATTTCCTACCTGAGAGTCAAGATGAGTTGATGCAGAGGAGCATTAGCTCCAAGAGAACAGGGACATGCAGATGTGTTGTCCACCAGAGGGACTTTCCTTACTGCAGGAATTTCCTACCTGAGAGTCAAGATGAGTTGATGCAGAGGAGCATTAGCTCCAAGAGAACAGGGACATGCAGATGTGTTGTCCACCAGAGGGACTTTCCTTACTGCAGGAATTTCCTACTAGTTTTTTGGGAACATATTATCTCACCAAACAGCCCACTGGGGACATGCACAGAGCAGATTCCTGAGGACTGTCACCTGCCCTTTGGCAAAGGACAACTCTGAGCAGGAGTGGCCCAGTGCACCTTTCCTTTTCAGGTGGCCCACAGCACCTGCAGGCTGTATTCACCAGGAACTACCCCAGACCTTCAGAGCTGCCAACCAAAAAATAGTTTGCCATATAGTGTGGCTGGGGTACAGCTATGTTTTGCCACAGTAGCTGGTATGGGTCTGTGTTTTGGATTTGTGCTGGAAATGGCATTGGTAACTGAGGGATGTTTCAGTTATTGCTGAGCAGTGATTACACAGAGCCAAGGCCTTTTCTGCTCCACACCCCGGCAGCCAGGGGAATGGGGGTGCACAAGAAGCTGGGAGGGGACACAGCCAGGACAGCTGACCCCAGCTGATCCAAGGGACATTCCTTTCCATATGGCATCCTGATCAGCATGTGAGGCTGGGGGAAGAAGGAGGAAGGGAAGGACATTTATAGTTATGGCATTTGCCTTCCCAAGTCATGTTACTTGTGATGGAGCCCGGCTGTCCAAATGCTATCTGGAAAACAAACCAAACCCTCAATGCTTCTGATAAGAAGTAGTCTGTTAGGAAAAGTGCCCAAATATTTCTGTCATTAATACTGATTCCTCCAGTTACATTTATTTCCCCTTCTCTGGTTTACAGAAGGGGAAAAGTAGAATGACATTTATCTGTCTATTTGTGATATATTGGAGCTGAATGGCGGCCAGCTTCCTACTGAGTCACTGATCAGATATATCCAATAACTTCAGTTTTTTTAAAAAATTGCATCAATTAATTTATTAAACCTCTGTATTTTTCTCTCATATTGTAAAAGACATAGTTACATGGCATGAAATCATGTCTTGCTAAAATTAGGCAATGTATAATAAAAAGCATTGTACAGTCTTACCATCCAAAGTTAAATTAAACATATTCCTAAAATCTGGTTATTTTGTGTAAAAAAACCCTTCCATTTAACAGTGGTGCCAAAACAGTTGTTCTCCATTGTGTAAGAAATATTACTACATGTCTCCATGTAACTCAACTCACACCACTCTAAATATTTGATGCAATATTTTACACTTTGGGGTTTAACAGTAATTTTAAATTCCCTAAACTAATAAGTGAATCTTTTAAACTCACAAAACAAAACAGTCACCCAAGTGGAAAACATCTTAAAAGCTCTCTGAAGTTGGGAATAAAGCTTTATTAAATACAACTGTTCTGACACGATGGATGTACTTAATGTAACTCTTGTGGGCTTACACTATTACTGCCCTCTTGAACAATTCCCTAAGTGTATATATATAATTTAGGACACCCAGGTCCCTCAAAATGTACCATCTTAAAAGTTTGTCAGCATCTCTCAGTTCTAGCTAAGTTTTTAGTGGGAAATATCTCTGTGTTTAACAAAACCAATGTAATTGAATTTAAAGGGGTCATTGAATAGCTCAGATAAATATAGAAAAGGCAAAGATTAGTGTTTGGAAAATTCTATTACTGACTCCTACATACCAGTGCCATCAACAGACTGAACCAAGAAGCTTGGTGGGGAATGGCAGGGAGGGCAGAACTATTTCCTGATAGGTTTGAGTTGAGTCGCTTCAGTTCATGTGTTACCTCCATTAGCACATCAGTAAAGTTTGCCTGAAGAAAGCTTTGACTAGGGACATATCAAAGAAAAATATGTTCAGGCAGGTAATTTTCTCAAAGTAAAACAAAATTTCATTCACATACATGTCGCTTAGCTGTAAGAGGAGCTAATCCACAAGAAAAACACCAAATTCTGCATTCAGGAAAAATACAAATGGCCCAGACAATAGCTAGTAGCTTCTTTTTGTTTTAACATGAAGGAGAAAATAATCATTCTTGTATTTGGCACATTTATTCAGTCCTTCTACATTTTTGTCTCTAGCTACCCTAAAAAATGGAAACTGTGAAGATACACTACTTCCTGTTTTAATCCTGATACATTTTGATATGGTTGCAGTATTATATTGTTTTTTTTCTATGTGTAAAAAAGGAAATTCAAGTCCACTCTGAAAGCAGCAGGAGAAGGAAAATACTTCACATGAGCAAGTCATAAAAAAGTGTTTTTCATGGTAAAAATAAAACTTTTTCCATGACCATGTATTTCTTATTTCAGCATACTGTGGCCCAAATAAAGAACAAACAGCAAGACTCAGAATATAAGAATTTTAGGCACGAGTATTTCTTTTGCTTCCCTTGCAAAGTGAAGGTGCCTTAATTTGAAAGAAAATAACATCCCAAGTGTGTCTCAGTCTTTAAAAAAAATTCCTTCTGTAGAGCTTGTTAAACATAATCTACAGCACACCACAGGTGAGGCTTGCCAGGCTGTGACAGGCATTAGAAAACAATAGGCATTGCCTCCTGCTAAAACAGAGGGTGACCACTCCTGTCCTTTGTCCTACACAGCTTGCAGCCTGCAGTCACCTGCATCTCACAGGAGCTGCTACTAATCATTTACTATTAATAACTGTCTTTTGGGAACCGAGGATCAAAGACTGGACCAAACACTGTTCCCACAGATGAGGGCCCACTTCAGCTCTCATGCCTCAAAGCAGCTGTGGGATGAGGGATATTAACTTGGGCCAGCAGCATGAGGGCTGCCAAGTCACCAGGGTTTGCCATTGCCTCCTTCTGCCTTTCCCCTTTTTAGACAGCCCTTGTTCGGAGGGCTGTGGATTATGAGGGATGCTGAGCTGACTGAAATGCACCATGCACTTGCATTTTAGCTGCTTTTAGGAGAGAGACCATTTTTGCTTTGCTGTCAGAAGTGTCCTTGTGGAACCCTTTTCCTCTTTCCTTTCCCTCCTTTCAGAAGCATCTCCAAACACCATCTATCACCTGTAGTGGTACAAACACTTTGTGTTTGTGCTGGTGTAGTGCATTTAATCCACAATTACTGTCAAAAGAGCTCAGGATGGTGAGGAAGGGGTGTCTGTCTGTGCCAGAGCCATGCTGCCTCTCCCCCTCCCTTGCCCATAGAGAAGGGAAGCATGCCCAAGGAGAAGGCTCTTGGGCTCTCAGCAGTAATCCTGGAACTATTGCAGGGCTGGGAAGAGGGACCTCCCTCGTGCAGGACAGATTGTGGAAGCACGCTTGTCTTGGACGAACAAGTTGGATTCTCAGAGATGTTAAGTTAACACATATGCAGGCTGGTTAAACCACACTCCTAAATCTTGCCAGTCTTTCTTCACCATCTGTGACAAGGTTTTTCTCTTTGAAACTATGAAGCTGACCTTTTGTGCTTACATGTATTTCCTCTGATGAGTTTTCAAACTCATCATCCTACTGTGTCACTGCTTTCCTGAGGAGGACTCTGTTATATAAATAGCAAAGCTCAAAAGAAGATTCTTCTGATCTATTTGACAATTTGTCTTCTTTGATTGTATGAGACAGTAACTTGTAAATTTTCTGCTCAGCACTTAACAGAGTTGAAGGTACTGAGCTATGTTGTTTAATGATTTCTAAAGAAGGTCCGATTTAAAGACTAAAGTAACTGCAAAATTTGGAAACATCTGGTACTAATCTAATTCCTATCCAATCTAAAAATACTGATTAAACACTGTAGTAACAGGTGGTGCAAACACTAGTAAGTCAATTTTAATGAGAAAGGTCAACACCTTCATCTCCTCGTTTTTCTTTCCAGAAGTACCAATAAATTCCTCTCAACAGGTGTGTCTAGGATGTGTTATTACATTGTTCATAAACAAAGGTCCAGCAGCTCTATGTTAAAGATATCTTTTAAAAGAAAAGGAAAAAGCTTCCAGTGCTTGAAATATCATCCCTGACTTCCTCCATTATTTTCTTTTCATGTATCTTTTTCATGTTATGACTGCTTACAGACATGAGATTGGAATACTACCCACTGCTCAGTACTTCTCTGGAAAAAAAATTCTGGATTTATTACTGATTCTTGTCCTGCATGTTCTAAATCTGTCTTAACCAGCACAAAAATTCAAATCCTTCTTGCATTCAATGGATGCCTGTCCCTTTTCCTACAAGAAGGCTTTATTTAATTGCCGGTGGCTCTCATAAGTACATCAGTCTTCACTCTGATTAAATGGTACTTGGGAAGGGGAAATACACAAAGTCGTGTTTGTTTTTTCATATTCTATTTTGGCATTCTTAATGTTCTTTGAAACATTGCAGTGCTGGGACAAACATTTCTAGGCACCTGAACTGAAAATCACACTTCAGAGTTCAATGCTCTGTTTTCACCACAATCCAGGTGAAAGAGGAAAAAGTATTCTAAAGGAAGCAAGATCTTCAGGTCAAAATGTGTATTGTTTCACTAAATGGTTCCTATGTCTCTTTTTGTCTACAAGGGCTTTTTTTTTTTTTGCCTGCTACATGGGCAGATTTTTACAGAAATCCCAGGGGCTTACTTATTGTGGTATAAGTAATAACAAAGCAAAGAATACCAAGGGAATGTTCAATATAACAATCCTAAAAAGAAAACAGTAGTGTCTGAATCAATAAAGAAAACCTTAGTTCTCCACCGTGCTGTGTAGGGGTTGGAAGGTCCAGTACAGCAGCAAACAAGCTAACAGTTATTATTCTGTAGGGACAGGAGTCTGAATAATCCCTTATTCCAGTTGTTTGGCAACACTGAGCTGATTACAGCTGCGAAGGGGTTCTGCGAACAAAACAGGGCACATTTACAGCAAATCATGAGAATACTCAGAAAATCTGGGCTCCCTGGAGGGTCTCTTGGAAGAGGAGAGGCAGCCTGAGCCAGTCACAGCTCTGGAGAGAGGGGTAACCTCTGAGCTGTACTGCAACAGGGATGCCTCCGGAACGGGCAGCTCGCGCAGGGAGAGCATGAGACCATTTTCCACCTATGGCAGTGACACACTTACAGCCACAGTGAGTAAAGAAGAAAGCTTTTTCTTGGCATTACAACTCACCAACAGAAGGAAAGATAGGTTTGCTCTCCTGCCTCCCGTGGAGGCTGCATTTGTCCCACAGTGCCAAGCAACGCAGGGACTCTGCACGCCTTGGCCTGTGGTCCCTGGCCAACTTCATCTGCATTTTGTCAAGTCCTCTCTGAAAATCTAACTGAAAAAATACCCAGTGAATTCCTCCAGCCTACACTGCTACCCACAGCCCCAGCCTGATCTCTTCTGCCCCGAACCACAAGGACTGCTATTAATCAAACCTACACCAGGACATCTTCCACTTGATGCCCAAAAGTCAGGAGCTTCACATGAAAAGTTCAAGACCAAGTTGGATCACTAAGGTGAAACTCTGTGTGCTTCAAACCACTTAAAAGGTGATGTTCCAGTCCTAAATGATCTGCCTTGAACTCAAACACCAAAAAAAAGCTCTGTAGAAATTCTTCTGGATTCAGTCCTACATTCTCTCAGCACAGCTGGATATCTGCTTTCTGACCAGGAAGACTTTTTAGTTCTAAGAGTCTTTTAATAACTACTTGATGTAGAACTACACAGTTCTTTGTTTATTTATTAATTATGAATAATTAGAGAGGATACTCCCAAGAGAGAGTGCTTTTTCTTTTTTTTCTCTCCAAGGTGGATATTTTAAGAACATTTTTATATAAGACTCACTGAGTAATCCTCACTCAATCCATTATAACCCAGGGCTCAGGGGTGTTTTTGAATGCCTATGTGGGCATGTTTAGTAAGACAACAGAAAACAAAATACAAGACAAAAAAAATACAGGATTTAATAAAAGTCTGATTGGTATTTCTTTTTCCTAATTCATATACACTTCTTCTAGCCTCAAGAAAACAGAGCTTTTGCTCCATTTTAATTACATGGACTTTAGAAAGCTATTATGAAAACAGGGCCTTTATGGGTTTTTCAGTTATGTATTGATATAAAGGTGTTAGCACAGACTTAGCTTACTTCCTTGAATATATGTTACAAAATATTTGCCTCCTCATCTACACTTCCTCATGAGAAAAGAAAGAAAATAAAACCAAAAGAAGTCTCACAAAATTCTATGCAGAGCTCAGAGATTACACCAAGGGGTTTTTTTTCCTATCACATGGCCAGAAGGAAAGGGAGAAAAGAAAGTGAGAAAAAGTCTTAGCACAAGGCATTAAAAACTTATTACCAGGAAAATAAATTCTTTACTGGATATACTAATTAGTAACTTTTCAGCAGCAATACAGCAAATTAGTAGAAAAAATATTTACAAGGAAGCATCTTTTTTCTTTAGAATATGTGGTCAGCCAGGCTATATGAGCTGACTATTGGAATGCACAGCAGCTGACATGATAGCAGAAGAAAAGATATCACTCTTTCAGCTTTATGATCTGCTAGATCAGTATTTTCCTGCAAGATTACTAAATGATTCTTCTAACAAAGATATTTATAAATATTTTTTTAAGAATCCAAATAAAAGTGACTTTTGTTGTGAAAATTAAGGCATTTGAAACAACCCATATTTTCACACAGTAAATTTCAGGAATGTTGTGGATGATGCCTCATTGGCTGTAGAACATCCAGTTCAGTGACACAAATCCGAGAGACATAACACCAGCACTGCATCTTTGCCATCTAAGGGATCCACTTAGACCGGCATTTCCATCTTGTTAATTACACAGAACCAGTTTTCTGATAGACTTGCTCAAAGTGGGATTGTCAAAGACATAGTTAGGGATACTTTATTTGGGAAATTGATTAAACTATCCTATTCCATGCTGCACTGCGGGTGCCAGAAGTCTTTATGTCTCTAAGAAGGCATTTAGACGCAATTAAATCAAGAAAAATTAATAAAATACTATTACAGACAAAGATAAAACTTTTAGCTCAGCAAATCTCTGAAGGCTATGATGAAAAAAATACATATTTTCCATGGTCTTCCGTTTTAGCAGAAGCTTTTATGTATCTGTTTGTTTGTTTTCAGAAAGACGAGGGTTTGTTTATAAATAAAGTAGGACCTGAAGCACTTATCCACTGATATAAATTTTTTTGTTTAAATTCTATCTGATATGTAATTGCATACTTCACTATATTGCTCAGCAAATACCTGAAAGCCAAGTGCCTCCATGAAACTGTAAAGGTATGAGAGAAGCCAAATTTGTTTTTAAAGGTAAATGTATAAACCCAAAGACAGGGTTGAGCCCCTACCTCTAACTAACCTTACTGTTGATGGTCAAGAGAGCTGCAATATCCCTCAGGAAGGAATTCAATTAATTTTACTTCACTTGTCTAATTACTTGGGTGTTTAGCTTCATACAGTTATCTAGGCTCTCTCTGTGGTCAATGTAGGGAGCAAGGCAACCTTGGAAAGGAAGCTGAGAGGTCCCTGATGACATGGGTGCTGAAATGATCCCAGAATCAGACAAGAATTCAGCAACAGACCCTGCCCACTGTGCCTCCTTTCATGTGAGTGCTCCTGATCTGCTTAAGGGAGGGCTGCCTGCAGATCTGACCCAAGTTGTAACGACCCCATGGGAGTCTTTAGGCACTGGATGAGGCAGACAGCGAGGTACAGCCCATGCCTGAGTGGCTGCAGCTCCCTAATGTAGAAAGGAAATCTTAGTCATTATTCCTTATGGGAGTGATACACAGCCTCTCACAAACTGAAAAGCCAGTGCACATTTCTAATGCAGTCTCAAAAGTAGATCATTATGTATATAATTTGGTATAAACATAGTCATCAGGGGAATTCTGAATAGATTTATACCAACATTTTAATAAGTTTCATAAGAAAGTGGTTCATCAAATAAAAATAATGAATGATGGAATTAAAGAACCACTGAAAATTGCTAATGTGTTTAATCATCTCAACATCTATATTTATATAAGACAAATTTAGATGATATAGTGGGTGTAATTCCATTTCAAGTCTCCAAGCAGAGATTGCATTCCAAGACACTCAACAAAAGAAAAGTCAGAGCTTGCCTGAAAGCAGGACCCTGTGACCATTTGTGTGAGGGCACTTGGATGCCTCCCCGACATCCAGATATTCAGTTAATCAACAAAAGTCGTGTGTGAGCCAAAGGAAAAATAAAGAAACCAGAAAATAAAGAGAATGCACAAAAAAAGCTGTAAAGTTCAGTAAACCTTGACATTTTTCTATGACCTAGAACCTCACCTGCATGTCCTGCTATTAACCTGGTCACTTAGCTGTGCTCACATATGGCAAATCCAGCAGCTCACACCCAAAGGACAGAGGCAATGCAGTTAATTCAATATGTGCTGCAGTCCTGGGAACACCCACACAGCTGCCTCACAGCGCTGAGCGTTTCTAAGGACAAAAGATCATAATTTCTGACATTGTGTTTACGACATCCTCATAATTATCTTTTCTTTTGCTCTCACGCATAATACGTCACCTCTCTATCTTAAGCAGGACTACTACACCTTGGGAAAAGAACTGGTGGTGCCAGGGAAAGCACACGCAAGGTGCAGTTGCCAGAGCAGAGTTCCCTGGCTGGGAAAATCACTTTGCATACTGGCATTAGCCTGTCTCTGGGTCCCCACGCCTGTGTGACGGTGTGACTCACACCACTTCCCTCCAAACCACTTACCCAAATAGAACTGTTGTATTTTTTCAGACAGAAACAGAACTGAAGACAGAAGCCCAGCTAGACTGCTATGACCCTGGTTTGGCAGCTATGAGCAAAAATGTCCAGTAGGAAAGGATCTTTAGAAGTAAAAAGAAGACATCTCTAAAGAAATATGGCCTTTCAGGGGGACTCTACCCTAAGACCTCCATCCCTTTTTTCAGGTGATGGCCCTCTCCTGCCCTGTCCCACCAGCAGGTTGTTTCTCCTTGCTGTCAGCAGCTCACTCTTTCTCTCAGCAGAACACAAGCAGATGGTTCCAGAACCTCCAACAAAACCTCTTCCAGCTCTGCCTTAAAGAACTGACTGAGGTGAGAAAGTCTGCAAACAGAAACCTTGAGCAGAGAACCTGGAGCTGTCAAAGGCAACGAGGCTGTGTGATGGCCCTATTTATAACTGGCCATATGGCAATTGATTTCCTGTTGCTCACACAGGACATCTCTGTGACTCCAGCCTCTGTGCTTCCCACTTTGCTCTTCTGCCAGGTTTATTTATACTTTTCCCCAGCTCTGAAGGCAAATCAAGTTAATTGCCTATTACATGAGATTAAGCAAAATAACTAAAAGAATAAAGAAAGTGAGAATATAATGTTCTGATTACTCTCCATGGGAGCCGTGGAACAACGGGATAGTTATTCCTGCACAAAGCAAGGAGGTGCTCTACATTTTCTGCTGTGTGCAGGGCTGAACAACGAGGCAGGTTTATACCTGTGCTACTGTTCAAATGCTCATTCTTACCCAAAGTTCCACATAACTTTCCATTAAAACTGACATCTCAATTTGAGATGCACTTAACACCCCCAAACCTAAAGAATCATCTTAAAAGCCTGCCAATTTTGCAACTGCATCGTGAAAGAAATAACAAATTAAATTATTTTTTTATTGAACACTGTACAATATTAGTCCATTTGGAATAGAGATAAGCAACTAAAGAGCCAAAAAGGCCTTTCCAGTCAATGAGCTAAGATGAAGAGATGCCTGGGGGAAAGAGACAAATTTGGAGTGTAGGAAATGAAAAACAATTAGAAGAATTAAAATAATTGTATTTTCCATGAGGGGAAAATAGAGATATGGGATAAATTACTAAGATGGGTTTCTAGAACAAACAGTGCAGCATTCAAAATGGTAATAATGGGGTTTCAAGTAGAGCTATGAGAAAACCTGCTTAGTGAGCATAAGCCCAACTTAAAAAAATTTCTAATCACAAATTTTGTGAACCTAGGGAGAGGTTAATTAAGGCTAGCAGAAACAAAGAGGGCAAGGGCAAGGCCTACTGCAGCAGTTCCCTCCACCCTTTCAGATTTCCAGCAAGTGGAAACAAAAGACTGCAGCAAGGGAGGTAATGACTGCGGAAGAGGGGGAAAGTAATGTTCCCCTGTTCCCTTGTCCTACACTTAACCCATGTCCCAAGCAGACTGAGTGATGCAACCTGCACAGGGCATCTCTGGATGCAAGCATTTTTATGAGCTACCATTCCTTTTAAAACTTGGTGTTGCTCTGCTAATTAGTGAGAAGATAAACATTTCTGAAAGGTGAAATATATTGTTATCTTGTTAATTGAGCTGCACAGAATCTATTGGTTGAAGAAGTATATTCTCTCTTCCTCTCTAGGGTTGGAGTTCAGTCTTTTAATTTTTTGCTTCCTTAAACATTAATAATGAACTGAGAAACAAAGAACAACCTCCTACAGTGTGGGTGGGGTCCTAGCGATTAAACTGGTTTCCTTCAAAACTCCAATCCATTTACCTGCAGATCAAAAGTATGTGCTACTTGTGTCTTTTGCCATCTGCAATTAAAAAATAAAAAATAAACCCTTAAAGGGATTGGGGAAAAAAAAGGTTCCAGTGAACAGTCATCACTGTGTAAGGCAGGTTACCCTCTTCAAAAGCATTCAGTCTTGCCTGTTTTTAAAAGATGGGATGTTGTATTAATACATAGAGTAGACCTCAACCAGGTATCAATGTCTCTATTCCTTCTCGACAAGGATACTAGTTAGAATAATAAGAAATATTTTGCACAGCAATAGCCAAGAATCTGTCTTGAACACAAAACAGCTCAAATACCCACAAGTTTGCCAAGACTAAATTCTTTCAGCTAACAGTAGCTGTGGATGAGTTACCATCTATCAAAACACACCAATGTCCCACGTGCAGCCCCATCACTTAGTGCTAGGAGACCAGTCTCAGCACTGCTTTGTGCTATGCCTGAAGATGTCAGGGAAGAGGGGAGCACCAGTGCCACCAGCTTTCCCATATGCACAGGCTGCCAGGAGGTCTCATAAGGCACCATCCTTATGTTTCACTCTCATATTTACGTTATTGCAAATCACTTACTAGTCTTTCACTGTGAGCCCATTACCATGATTAAGAGGAATATCAGAGGACTTATTTAGTTGAGCCACCACTGCTCCATCATTGACAGCTTTGTGGCTTCAGTTTATTATTAACCAGGTTATGACGACAAGATTAGCACCCACTCCAAAAGTTATATTTGTAAAGTCCAAAATCAGAAAACAGACACAGCAAGGAAACCATATATCACTTATTTGTACTTCAAGATTTTAAAGACACTTTTAAAGTTTTGGGAGACTGGGTTAATTTTCCTCCTACTTATTTAGGAAAAAAACAGGATAAAGTGTCTTGATCCACAGTAGCAAAAACAGAAGTTGAAAACAGAAGGCTCTGCTGTCCTATTTCAGTGATAAGATTAATTGCATTTTCATAAAAATTTTTATGCTCCATTCACCTTATGTCCCTTTGCCTTACCTCCTCTTCCTGAGAGTTTTAATAAATGACTCATCCTTACTAATTCAGCCCTGCCAGCTTTCTTTTGGTACATAATATTTCAGTACTTAATGCAGTACAATAGTCTCCACTAGCCAATTTGATTAGTCATAGCCTCATCCTTGCTTACCATGCTATTTTTTATTTTTTTAGTCATCTGGAATGTATTCCCTGCTCTGGTTCATGCTGTGTTGCTTTGTGTTAGAAATCCTAAACAAGACATACTTTATCTGTGAAATGCTGGAATGGCCTACTATTA
The DNA here is from genome assembly GCF_031753505.1 of Anomalospiza imberbis. Classification (NCBI taxonomy): domain Eukaryota; kingdom Metazoa; phylum Chordata; class Aves; order Passeriformes; family Viduidae; genus Anomalospiza; species Anomalospiza imberbis. Next base: position 13,668,104 of record NC_089690.1, on the reverse strand, counting down.
AACAAATGCTGCAAGCACTGAGCTTTACACTTGATTGGAACTTTGCTAACAACTTTAAACCAGCTGCTCCAGCTCCCTGAGCCATTCTGCTCAGTCAGGTACATTTCTGAGAGCCAGACCCACTCCAGCAGCCCATACAGGACCACAACAAAAGAGGTTTCACTGTTCTATAAGCCTCCAGATCTTCACTACCACATCACCTTCAAACTTAGACCTTGTGCTCCTTCAAATTTCCCCATTTATTTCAGAAAAAGTGCTCCTTAGGATTCCCCTCCCCTCCGAGTTCTCCATACCTGTTTCAGATCATCTGTGGGTTCTTTATGATGAAGTTTTGTCATTGTAAGAGAAGTCTCCATTTTTTTTGTAGACTTACTTGAAATTTTCATTAAAAGGTAAGATGGTAATTCTCCCTAGTCACTACTGAAGATGAAAACACAATATTGATGCCTGCAGTACAATGTTACTCCCTTTCACCTCTTAAAAAAAAAAAAAAAAACAAAAAAACAATGTTGTACTTTATAAGAAAAAGCCACATATAATTTTTCTATATCCAGCCTCTACATCCATTCTGTATTTCAAGATTTCTGGAAAAAGGTTGCAAGGAAGGAAAGATCTCATTACATTTGTCAGGTGGCCAAGTGTCACCTCCCAAAAATAGTTTCACCTGTTTTAATTGCTTGTTAGTTAAGTCAACCTGCCTTCAGCTGAAAGATTTTTACTGTAATTAAGATAGGCATGGTTACTTAATGCCAAAAATATGTATCTTATTAGCCTACCACTTTCATTTACAGAATGTGCTATCTCCTCCATTATAATAGACCAGAGAGATTTTATAATAATTAACCTAAAAAGGCTATTCATAGAAAAGGGCCCAGCTGTGATCTGATTAAAGTAGTCTAAAATCCTTGGGCCAAACTGAAACATCCTGTAAAATATCAATTGACTTAGCACACATTTTATATTTCTCCCTTCCCTCCACTATTTTTTGTACACCAACATACTACTTTTAAAATGAATTTTAGCTTGTTTTTCCCCCAAAAAAGAGAAAATATCATTGAATAATACATTTACATACTAAAGCAATAAATAAAGACTTTTGGAAAATGTCTGCGAACTATAATTTTTGTATAGCTACTATTAAGTGAGTGCAGACTAGAAATCTTGGCACATTCAATTCTAAGTTGACTTTCGCTCTGCATCCCAATGAAATTGAGAGGGTTGTATTTGTGAGTCATTCAGATGACAGCTTGGCCCCAAAAAAGTAAAGAATAAAGATTAAATCTTGATCTCACTGAAGTTAAAGGCAAGGCTCTTCTTACTTCAGTTGGTTCAGGATTTCACCCTAGCTCATGTGGCAGAATTTTAGCCTCTTTTTGAGGAGAAAATGAATTAACTGTCACATGCCAGACAGATGAACATAAAGCAAATTAATCTGTAACCAGAAAACAAGCCACAGGGAGCATCACCATCACACAGCTCCATACATCACGAGACCTTCTGTTCAACAGGAAGGCTATGAAGGTGCCTCTTTCTCTCTCAGGTCCCATCATGTAGAAGCCTCCTTTGAACCAGCTTTGGGAGGCATCTCTGCTACCAACTCCTTTTCCATGAAAGAAGCCTGACTACAACACCTCCCTGATTCTTGATTAATTAGCAAGCTATTCTGCATGCTCACAATATATATTTCATATAGAAGTGGGCTCTGGCACTGGTCCAACCCAAAGTGTAGGAAGCCGAGTGAAAAATTCTCACTAGTGATAAAAACAGTTAGGGTAATGGAGCTTTTCAAAAAAGAAAAACATTTCCTTTTCACTTTACATTTTTCTTCAAAACAGATGGATATTTTGAATGTGAATAAATACTAGAATGGGTTGAAAAATGAGCATGTCTTATTAAGAAACATTAAAAAGTTTTGCATTATTCAGATTTTTAAAGAATTAAGTCCAAAATTTGTCAATCCACCTTGGATGACACTGTAAAGTATTTTCAAAGAGTTAACTCACATTCCTCAGAATAGTCTGCCCTGGAATACTACAAATCAGAAACTACTTCCAATACTGTTACCAAAGAAGAAAATCACACTAAACCTGTATGCCACTCTGGTAAGGCAATAAACTTCTAAGAGTAGGGTGAATGCCACAAATTAGACAACTGGCCATAAAGTATCAGTAAAATCTATTAATGACCAGCATGTGGCAAGGCTGTGGAGCAGGTGTTGTTCCACAAGGCTTCATTTTGCTTGGTTTTCACCTGTCTTTTCACTCTTTCCTCTCCATGTACATCAAAACAGGTCTATACTAAGCTTTATTTAAATAGATCAAGTTCTGTTTTCTCTCTGTTGGCCTTAACATTCCTGCGAGCTAAGGAAAATAAATGTGGAACCTGGGAGATTATTATGAGAACTCCCACACTCCATTAAATTCTCTCAGGAAAACACTAAGTGTGATAAGACAAATGGACTGATGGAAATGGTCTAAACCTAGAAAGTGACTGAGGAAGAGCCAGAGCAAATAGGGAGCCTAAAATGCCATCAGGGTTTATGGGACAGCCCAGCCCACGCAGGAGCAGGGCACAGGGTGCAGTCACATATTTCAGCCCCTATACACTGCACGGACAGGGAGAGGGGAGGGCAAGAGGGGCTTTTGGTCAGCAGAAACGTGCCCTGCTCACTGCATGGCCTGTGCTGTTCGGCAGGGATTGGGAAGCTGCAAACAGGACCCAGCTCCAAGCCTTTGTCCTGCCAAAGACCTCCCCACCTCTGGAGGATCCTCCAGCAAGCAGCTATAAACAGACACCAGCTCCTTTGCACCTCACAGGCAACACAAAGGGGATCAAGAGTGAAGCAGGAAGTCTAGCTGTGGGGCTCTTGTTCACACTTAACATGCCTTTTTCCTTCTGCTTTTTTAAATTTTTTTTCTTTAACAATTACAGGATTTTTAGAACTGGAGGCACATCCAAATAATGTCAAAAAAGGAAAGATTTTGGTTATAGTCAGTTATCTGGCACTATCTATTTAGAAATGTCTGAATAAACAACTCCAATGTCAGATGTTCTAGTTCTGGCAGAGAAAAGAAATACGATTAGATCTGGCTGCCCAGATGTCCCAACATTGTGAATAATATTTTTAAGCACGAACTCATGTACTGCTGCTGTCATGTACTTCAATAGACTTATTTTGTTCTCATAGGCTATAAATTGTAGTAAAATTGAACCAGATTAATGGTTATAACTGGCCTTTCTTCTGTCAAACATTATTTCAATAAAAAACAAGACTCTTTATGTGTACAGACTCGAGTTCCTCTTCCCTTGGTAACGTGCAGGTCTTTGTCATTGTACCCTTGTTGAACTATGCAGAAATAAGAGCTTCTAGTTTTTATTTCTTTTCACTTACTGCATAGCATATTTCCTATTGCCATGTGTTTTCTACCTATATTTATAACAACACAGCTTATATATAAATATACAATCCTATACATTTCTTCATATTGTCATTTTCATTTATTTTTACCTGCTTTCATTCCTTTTCATTTCTAGGATCATTGAATTGGCAACAACACTTATCATGCAGTTTTGTCTCTTTTTCAGTTATTTTTTGTGCTGGTAGTTTGTTGCATCCAAAGCTCTCTGTGCTGATTATGTTGTTGTTGTTTTTGTGTTTATGAAATTCTCACTTTTATTTACAGAAGAAAATGCTTGAACCTTAGTACCAAAATACATAATTTCCTTTCTTCTGATTTAAAGAAGATAGCTTTATTTGAAAAAGTACTTGAGGATACCTGTTTGTCTGAATGGTTATCTATACTTTTTATTCATTAAAAGCAGAGACAAGCTCAAAACATGGAAGTGGGGTGTCTCATTTTTTGCTTAGATCTTGTGTTATTTAAGCTTATTTAGAGTTTCAGCTTTATACACCCATCAGAAGGGGACATCAAGAAAGCAGTTTTGACACTAGGTGAGTGAAAGTCCCCAGTAAAAGGTTCCAACCAGATTGCTTTTCTCTGAAATGAATACACAAAAGGCTGAAAAATTGTTCACAGGGGCCTCATTATTTGCACAGAGATTTATATAATTGCACCCACTCACATGATTTCAAAAGCTGCATGTATAAAAAAGGAAGAAAATAAATATTTTAATATTTTATTTCTTCTTAATGTCTAGCAAGAATGTTCAATTACAGCCTCTCTACTTATAAAAATCATACAAAGGTTTCAAGTCTCAGCATGTTCCTGCAGTAAAGTGCAAACAATCTTGTGGTTACAAAGGCTACTTTGCTGAACCTCATTCCTTCTTCTTTCTCTCCCACCAGCTGAATAAATGAGAGACGTATTTAGCAGCTTCAGAAGAAACTATTTTCTCATGCTCCCACTAACAAATCAGGGCAAGAAATGACAGTAAGTCACGGGATAGGAGCAAAGGATGTAGAGAAAGAAGTAAATTAGAATTGATAAGGGAGAATGAGATAAATAGAGGAAAAAACCCAAGCCCAAACAGTAAATTCTGACAGCAGATGAAAATGGAGCAGCATATGTGGAGGAAACAAGATGGTAGAGCATAAAAAATGAATATATTACAACCTCTTGAAATCAGATTGTTTTCATTCATAATCATATCTGAAGAACAGAAATTACTGGCAATAATATATTTTCTTTTTAACTGCCTTTTTCCCAATTAGTCCAGATTGTTTATCCTGTACATGGTGACACAGCATAGACAGAAACCTTCAAAACAATAAGGAGAGCCACAATAAGCCACCCAGGCACTGACTTGATTAGGAAAACTCACTTGTCATGAAGAAAAGTTCCTAAAATCTCACACTAGTACACAATATATCTTCTTGTTGCTTGGTTCACGTTCACACCTAAGCAAGACAAAGTCTTTGAAGGCCCTCCCAGAGGCAGTTTGTGCTGGTGGCACCTGCAGCATCAGCAGGGTGACTGGGGCCTCCACCCAGCAAAGCCCTCCCCGAGCCCTGCTGCAACTGCTTCAAGGAGTGCAGATCCTGGGAGCCATTGCTCAGCTTCCTAGAACCGGTTTTACACATTTGCAAGAGCACAAAGTTAGTCAAAGCAAGCAGATCCCCACGCGAGCCCCCTGCAAGTGCTCTCCAGATGGATGCTGCTGTTCCCTGTGTGGCCCGAGGAGCCTCCCCAGACCTTCCCCAGCAGCAGATTGCTTTCTGGTACTTGCTCTTTCTGCTGGCAAGGAAGAAAATGACATCTAACATGTTTTGAATTAGAATGACTACAGATTTTCCCCAAAACAGTGTATTTATAGACAGAGAGAAAGATCTCATCCAAAACTGATACAATTCAGGTTTGATTTCTGTGACCTTTACCACAGGCGACAAACTTCAGACAGAAGACAGGAGGAGGTAGACTGTCCTAATTGCTCCACATACTCACAATTAATCTATAGCCTCACTACCTGGTTTTAATTTGTGGCAGAAGCTGCCTCACCACATCAAAGATAGTGATTCACCTCTCCACTAATCAAAATTTGAAGAGCTACTACCAATAGTAATTAGAGAGCTAAGGCCAGCCATCATGCAATTCAGCATTAATTAAACAATGTTACACTGGTTTTCATTCAGCTCACAAAGTGCACCAGAAATAGGCAGCATAGGCAGCATAGATTTCATCTACCTTTCCAGAAACCTTTTGCTCCTTGTGATTAAGGCCCTCAGTCCCCCAGTAACCACAAAATTCAACCTGCTTTTATTGCTGTAAGATGAAGAACAGTGAATATTCCCTTGGATTGTTCCCCCTTCCAATAATTATTAAGAAAAAGGAACAGTCCACTTTTTTGGATCTCAGTAATTACATAGTTGCTTAAATAAAAGGTGATAGACAACATATATAGAGATACTATAAATCAGTGTCCATTTTGGAATTAAGGAAATTAATTCAGTCAGTTTGGAATTAAGGAAACTTCTTAAAAGCAGATGTGCAAGTACAGCTCTTCAGTGATGCTTTCTACTCTCTAACATTTAAACAGGGTCTTATTTTAACTTCTGCCTGTCTGTAGCTGGAAAAAAACAGTGGTAAACTGGGGTCCAGTAGTTTTCCATATTCTTGTAAAATAGGCTTGGGTAAAAGACCAAATCCTCAGCTTTAATACACTGACCAAAATTTTCTGTGTGGGACAGCACCTTAAAATCTGACTCTTGGCATGGATAAGGCTAAGGTTAAAAAAAGCATATAAGAGGCATACAAAAAGAGGCAACAAAATGTTGACGATGAAAAAAACCCCAGCATACTAAAAATAGGAAAGAACTCAACATGATAAAATGAATCCTTATTTAATCTTTGTCTGCAACCAAAAATTAGCATATAATTTGGCAAGAAATAACATTTTAACTCTCTACTAAGGACCAAGCATGAGGCAATGGTGCTAGCCAAGGCTGGTTTTATGTGGGAATAGTCATTCCTATGCGTATCCACAGGGGACTAGTTCATGAATCACATGCAGGCAAGTGGGGTAAGGGAGTCGTCTGAGACCAAAGTCAAAAGCAAACCCCACAGGATTTCTGTTTGGAACATCTTCCTGTGGCCTGAGTCCTGGAGGTGCTGCTGCATGACATCCCAGATGAACAAGCAGAGTACACCGCCAGCAACCACCTCATTAAGGCAAAATGACCCTATGATCAACATGGCAGGACTTCAGGAGACCAGAGCAGCCATATTTCAAACCCATGTTAAGCTCATTTTGGACCTAAGACTACTTTAATAATGCATTGTTTTAATCTGCCAAACATGGAGCTAGAGCTGCAGTTCTGTGAATGAAAAATGTTCAGCTGTATGTGTCCATGTTCCACACAATTTCTTCCTTTTACCAACCTCTCTTGGTACTTCATATGCCTTAAAAATGGTATGAATGATGTGCATCGGGGCTCCAGGGCATCTGGGAATGGCCCTGGTACTAAAAGGAAGCTTTGCAACAACAAGATGGAGAAGGAACGAGATATCATGAAATATGAGCTTCCAAGTCAACCTACATATCATGGTTTGTTTCCTAAGGAAAGAAAAAAACAATTACAGTGCTCAGCTTCAAATCAAAATATTTTATTGGCATGCCAGACAGTACAAACACTGTCAATGTGTAGAAAAAGCAGAAACCTTGGGTAACTGTCAGCAACAGACACAACACATCGTGCATCTGCCCAAGATAACTCTTCACAGTGTGTTTGGGGTTTTATCCCCTGTGTCCATTTGTCATCATTGTCCATTTCTAAGCTGGTGGCAGGTTGCTACATAGCATGATGCTATCCCTGCCGTTTCTTTCCTTTCTCCTAGGGTATGCACAGTTTTTCCTCATCGTTTTTTAATGGAAAGTCTTTTATCATTTCTGGTAATGTAAGCAAATATCTTCCTAACACTGTCTTGCACTGTTCATACTGGAACAGTAAGTGCCTTATAACCAGTGTTTTTTCTGTCACATGGGCTGCACAGACTCTCTTCTTCCAGTTCTCTTTTACAGAAAATCAGTTTGGAATTAATTAGGCTCTACCTCAGTTTTGCTTCCAAATGTAATCAATATTCATAAATAATCTCAGGATTTCTTCTGTTGTCTCAGAACAGTACCCCTAGATTTCTTTTATACGATCCAGAATAGTTAGATATGATAGAAAAAACTGATGTTTATAAGACTTGGGAGAAAGATACTATTGGATCCCTTATTAGAAGCTTACTGTCATTTTTGCTCATTAACTTTGTGAAATACTGACTTTGGCTGAAAGTTCAAGAGTCATAAGCAGCACTAGGATTAAGATTCTAACCTAGCAGCTATCTTCTCAATAAGATTACACAACACTCAGCTTCTTCTCTCTACAGCACTCAACTTCTTCTCTACATCCATCACACAGACAAACCAGTGGTGTCCACAGTATGAACCAGCAGTATTCATGCCCAGAGTGAGGTATTTTTGATGCCTGGCTAGCAAGGATACCAGAATGACCATAAAAAAGCAAATGATAGCATATGTTTACATTTTTATCCTGCTCATAGTCACTGAGCTATGACTCACAAACTTCTGAAAGTGCCCTGAGAGACCAGAAACCAAGCCAAGGCTATACAACAAACAAACATGGGGACATGATTCTCAGCTCTGCTGGATTTGCCCCCATAGACAGAGAGACAGGAACACATTTCCCACTATTTTCAAAAGTGACTGTCTGGTGGACACCTATATTTCTGAGTGTCAAAAGGATACTTGTTTTCAGGGAACAGCTGAGAGCTTTTTCTTCTCCAGTGTGTTATTGTAGTGGGCAGGGAGATTTCATCCCCTTCTCCTTTGAGTTCCTCTAATAAAAATTACTCTGAATTTTGTTTCCTTTCAGGCCTGATGTGACAATGAAAGAATGCACGTTAAAAATTTAAAAAATAATGGAAACAGCTAGACTTAAAGCTACACTTTAATTTGCTAAACAGAGTAAAACTGAAGAGAAGACTTAAATATAAAGAAACTTTGAAGTGCATGGATCAACATTTGTTACATAAGTAGTTTTTGAAAATAAGTCATTCTCCACTATAACTATACAGCAGAGGTAACCAGCACTTCACAAGATCCCATATTTTTTTTTAATTCTTTTTGTTTATATTTTATTTTTTACATCAATGAGTTATAAGATGCAAGGAATTAATTTAAGGCTTGAAAACTATAAGGAAGAGAAGCTGATATGTGTAGTACTGTAGACTCAGATTCTTGTATCTAACTACATAACATATTTTCTTTCCACAGGAGGTAGTTATGACAAATTAGAAGTCTGAAAATTTTCTGATGGTGTAAAGGCTCCAGCTGTCACTAGGGAGATAGTGATCAGATTTCATAGCTGCATGGTCCCATGGCACCACTAAGAGTTCCATATGGTCATCCAAATGTTTCAACTAAACCCACAAAAAAAATTCCACCATGGCTTTTGCTTTTAGAAAAATAAAATTATCCTTGGTAGGAATTTTTCATAACGTGCCACCAATAAACAAAACTTTCTTGATTTGGTTGTTTTAATAGAAAATAATAGTTAGTGTTGTTGTCTTTGTTTCAGGTTGAAGTGGGTAGAAATATCAGCAGTGAAGCACTTGTGCCCGACCTCTAACTTTTTAATCTAGCACAGCTTACATAACAGGAAGTAGGCTGGTAAGTGGACATGCAATGAATAATTAAGGTGTGTATATGTACATGGTGATAAACAGTAATTTCTTCAAACCACTTCTCTTTTGGTATAAAACCACCTCTGTTAAATTGTTAATGCTATTACTGTGGACAGAGACTCTTTCGTTCATGTCAAAGATGTCAGCATAAGCCTCAACAATAACAAATGACAAATGCATAATTTATTGATTCTTAAATGGCTATGTCCTTGGATGTGTTTCTTATAACTAATTTGCTTGGAGACACATCTGGCTCCTGAAGATAGCATCTGTTTTAAAGAAGGTCAGTGCTATATTTTAAAGGCAGAAGAACATAATCTTTTATCTGCTGTGCTCCTCTACTCTTTTAGCCTACAAATTCAGCTCTCACTTTATTCTGTCTACTAATTTTTATATCAAATAAAAAAATGAGCAATATGTTGTTGAGTTTTGAAACAATGATAAACATGTACACAGATACTGTGAAGATGCAAGGAATTTATGTATAGTGTTCAAGTGATTGTGTACTATGTCAACTGAATTATTTATAAAATAAATTCAATTATGTTAATACTGCTTTCATTAATACTTCTTTTTTTACAAAGTTCAATCAACCTGTTTCAATAAATGGTGCTTGCTTGTCCAGAGCTTGTTTTATTTAGATGTGGTGCTTCTGAATGTGAGTCTAAGATCTTCTTGCATAAAATCTGCAAACACAGAATGCTGCAATGTTTATTCTGCTATTGGACCATGAACCATGACTTATCCCCCAATTATTCTTGTACATGCAAAGCCTGATCCCTCACATCTTTGCTTTTTCTGCATGATATTTATGCCCATATATATTCCATGTGCTTCCAATCAATATATCTTTGTTATTTCATCAAGTTTCCATTGAATTTTAGCAGTATTTATTTTTACCTACCTCATGGTTGGAATATTAAAATATAAACAAGTTCTTAAAATCAGCTTGAAGTTTACATTAAAATAGGCAGACACAAGTACAAATGATTCAGAAACTGCCATTTTAACCCTGTGACGAACAGCTAGGCACCTTTTGCTTTTATATTTCACCTTGCACCATACACAAAATGTTTAATTATTTGAGGATTAATGGAGGTAGTTTATAATTAAGCTGAAGTATGAACTGATGTCATCATCTCAGTATGATGATATACAGTTTTATGCCAAAGCACCTGTTGTTTTGGAAGGAAGCAGCTGATATCATTATCTACCCAGTCAGATAGCCTAGTTTCCTGCTGCTTAAAAAATTATCCTAAGGGTTACCTAAGTTGGGGTAATACAGCATTTACTTTTTCATGCCCAGGATAGGAGAGAATGCATAAAATTACTTTATTCTCAAAGGTAGAGGGGGAATTAGGGGGAGATAAGGGGAGGGTCATGATGCTAAAACAGTTGATATTTATTTGTGTGGAATACAAACCTTGCCATTTTTTCATGCATGAATATACATGCAAAAATATTTATAACAGGTATGCAAGTAAATATATGATTGGACAAGAGTCCTTTATGAAGCACAAAGGATAAGATCCTCTGCTTTGCTGTGAACATTTTGCACCATATGATTGACTCTGAACAGTGTATAGCAAAGGTTAACCCCAGCTGGGGGTTTCTCCTGTGTAGAGGTACTCAGCTGCCACCCTGTTCTTTGTCCCTGGTGTTATGAGAAAAAGAGGTTGCCAGGGCAATTTGGGATGGGGGAAGCTCTGTTATGGTGGGCATTTGACAGCCATGAGGTCATTGCAGCATCTCATGCCAGAGCTGTGGATTAAAGCCACATGTATGAAGCACCGAGTCCTGGATCCACAACCAGCCTTGGGAAACCCACGCCTCCAACCATCCAAGAGCTATTCTGACAGAATGTGGAATCAAGCCCAGTGTTTTTAGCATGCCTACAACTATCAGACTTTCCTCTGAATTGTAGCATTATGCCAGAGCTGTTCATTCGGGTTGTCATCAGCCTGCACCTCCTTCTAAGGAGAGCTAAAATGCAATAGCAGCAAAGATACCTCAAAATTTTTTTTCTTTCTTCTGTCTCTTGATGAGGTTTTTTTTTTACCTTTCTTAGCCACGTGATGCCACATCCACCAAATTTTCCTTTTGTAATAGTGTCTAATGTGTATTCTGAGCAGGTGCAATACCATATATTTGCTAGGACTGGTGATCTACATACACACAATATTTGAAAAAGCATAATAGGTAACATGATTTCTTTTTTTGCTTCCTTCAATCTTTTTTCATCTGTTTTTTCATTTTTTCTCTTTTTTTCCTCTTCTGAAATACCTTTTCCCCCACTCAGTTCTTAATTACATTTAATAGAATATCTCTTCACTCTTCGGTTCTTTCCAAGAGTACTCCTACAGCTGGCCTTTCCATAGATCTGATACCACTTTAAAAGGAAACAGTGACTAGTAGGAGGTATATTTCCCAGCCCTTCCCAGCTTCCCAGACCTCCTGTAGCTTGGCAGATCATACCACTTAATAATATGAATAAAACAACTTTTGACAGAGCAAGAAGTTGTGATGGAAAGAATCCTGCAGTCTTTATTCCCACATGTTGCATCCAGTTTTCCTTGGGATGTGTTTTCTGTTGGTTCCTCCACAGTCATCTAAGAGAAATAATATTTCTTGAATGTAACTATTTGGGTTTTAGTCTGAAGGAGAGACGGCAGGATTTTCCACAGATTTTTCCTCCTTCTATTTAGAAGTTATCTTATTTCATTTTCATCAACATTTCTGGGTGTTCTTTCCTTTCTTCTGAACTATTATTGTGCCCATGATTGTGCCATGCATACCTATGATAAGTGAAAAGAACACTTAGGTGAACTTCAATAGATAAAAATACAGATACACTTATTCTATTCCCTGACACATCACCAGAGTTAACATGACTTTCTTAGCAGTAACAAACATTAGGAAATTAGCACTAATTTGGGGCTTCTATCTGTATTACAAACTGTTTTGTATGCAATAGATTAATAAATGTTTTTAAGGGATTTTTATTGAGCTTCACATCAGATGGGAAATAAGGTGTAGAAGCTTCCTGACAGAGGCATACTCATTTTGCTGGTTATAATAAGGGTGTGCCAGAGATCAAATTAGTGCCCTAATGGGCTGGAGTTCAGCCCCGTGACCATGGGGACATTGTGCACATTAACCATGGGCGCGTGCGGAGGCGAAAGTCTCTTGTCTAGATATTTATGAGTATTGAAAACCACAGCCACTAGTGGCTTGCGTGAAGATAGGTTTTATCCTAACCTTCTTCCTCTCTCTTTCACATCATAAAACTGCCCTGCAAGTTAGGTTTTCAGAAAGTTATTAAATAACACAGAAAGCTATACTGCCACTCTGAATGTGCAGTAATTGCCTGTGGGTAGGAACTTGTGTTTACAGTTGGTGCATTCTAAGTCTTGGAAGCTATTTCTCTATTTGCTAGACTTCAAAGAAAGTATTGCTTGCTATTTTTCATGATACCTAGCATTGGTATCTGACCAGCATAATGAGATGCTGACCAAAGGTAACAGTATAAATTTCTTTTCTGTACTTCTTTTCTTCACAAAATTTAACACATAGTTTCTCTAGAATTATTTAGGGTAAAAAGAAAAGTGAAAAGTTTGCATACATTTATAGAAATGAAAAACCTGTCATAGACAAGTTCATAAATAGTGACTGTGTATATTTCTAAGGTAATAAAAAAAAATTGGAAACTGCCCTGTACTTCCAAGAACAATAAAACTAGTTATCCAAAACACAATAGTTATTAATTACAAATTGTTATCAAATCCTTTCAATCTACAAGTTTCATTTCCCTTGAAATTTATTTACCAAAGCCACCTTATTTTTCAAGAATGAACTTTAAAAGTAAAGAAAAAACAAAATTAGAATTGAACGTTCACATTTAGAGGGAGAAAACTATGCATATATTTTTAAAACAATTTTGTACAGTTTGATCTTGGAATTATATGGATATTTCTCTTGCAAACATGGCTTTCATCACTGACACTTTTTCATTTCAGGATCATTACCTGCATCAATAATAATTGCTTTAAAAATATCATGGTCTTAAACATTTTCTGAGGACCTGACACAGCAGTTTCAGGAATATTATATTTGTAAATTAATCTACAGCTCATAATTTTTGACAGAAATTCCAAAGCCTCCTCAAAAAAATGTGACAACCAATAATCCAAATCTTTAATGTTCCTTAACTGTTTGTTCTGTAGATCCTCAATTCACTGGATCAATGAAAGATTTGCCCAAAATCTGCCAAGAAGCCTCTTCAATTTAACACAAAACTGAGCAACTTTAGAGTGTTAAAAGTCTTATATAAAAATCTGTCTTAACCAAATTCAGCTTCTCTGAATTTGTTGTCTTCAAAATCATTTTCCTTCCATACACTAAAATGAGATTGTAGAATAACCAAAATCTGCCCACTGACTTCTATTTCATTCTGGTCCATCACCAGGAGCTGAAGACACTGGAACAGCTGCATCAACACAAAAGCATCCAATATGATACTGGATCAAGCACAGCATTTGCCCTTTTGTTTTCTCTTTTGAGGATGTTTAGTTTGTATTTTACTTTTTGAAGACAAAAAGATAGTTTTTGGATCTCTAGGAATGTCTGTACAAACATGCAATTCTGTCTGTACAAACATTTTTCTTCTGAACTAAAAATAAATTTATTTTACATAAGACCTTGGGAAAAATGTGAACCAAAGCGAATTATGTTCCATATTGCTCCTTGGAATATTAAAGCTAAATTCCTTACTGGCATATGCTGACGTAGGTCTGCTGGGTTTGATGGAGTTATTCTATCCCATACTAGCAGGGAAATATGGAGCAGCTTGATTTTGTAACATAAATTAGACTGATGCAAACTAGATAATTAAGAGTACCAATTAAGCGATGGGGTTTGTACAATCTGATTCCTGTGAATACATGGGTTGAATATACATGATCAGAATCTACTTTTATATTTTGTATTATTATATCCTGGAGAGCCAAATAACCACTTGATTCTTTGCAGTAATGGAGAAAAGAAGGATGTTTCTAATGGGGTGACAAAAACTGCAATGACAACATCTTTAACTTTTGTGATTCTCACATAAGTCAGTGTAATCCTTTACTGACATGAAAATTCAATTTTTCAGCTCTAGTTGAAATTTTTAAGATATTATTAAATACTAAATCACTAAACATAGAATAAACCAGTAATTTCCTGGTCAGTTCTCAGCAATTTTACCTTACCTTAATTTACACCTTTCTTGTTGCACAACCAGGAAGTTGGAGCTCTTCCCTGCTGTGAAAGGGGAAAAAAAAGGAGTCCTGGAAAGCAGAACCCAAGCTTGACAGATATATCTACCATTATAAGCAGGAATCTAGGTAGGGATCTGCAGGGAAAGGAAGTATGTTTAGAGGAACTGCTGCTGCCAGCATTCTGTTGGATCTTCATTGAAGTCCTGGCAGATGGAAACATCACTCAGCATTGTCTTTGAGAAAATGTGTGTGCATCATCTTCTCACTTTTCCACAAAAACTCCCTCCAAATATTTTTTGCAACCACAGAGAAGCAGCTTCCACCTGGAAGGACAAGGAACTTCCATCGCCCTTGTATCTACTACAGATTGGCTTCCAGAGAACAACCATGGTGTGTCTGGTTGGAGTATGACCCAGTTATAACTGATTTATTACCAGTAATGAGTCTCTTGAAGCTGTAGGGCTGCACTGTTAGTGAGTCATTGATATTACAATCATGCCAGTCTGCACTTCAGCCTGGGATTTGTTTTCCAGACCATCCAGAATAGAGAAGGAAGGTCCCTTCAGGTCTTCATCTACTGCTAAGACTACTTCTGGCTTACTTTTTTCATTGCATGTAGGTAAGTGTTAAAAAATATGAGTAACATATTTTGGGAACAAAAATGCTCCTGGCCACATCTTCTGGTTCAAAGCAGCCACCAACACTGAGATTAGAGCACAAATAATGAAGGATGATCACATGTTGGCCATCCAGTTTCAGCTGTGTTTACTGTTCTGGATCATCACACCTTTTCAGCTTTCTCTTAGGGAATAGAGCAGGGAAAAATTAATTATAATAAAAGAGTGATCCATGTGCAAGTGAGGAAGAGGTGAGCTCACTAAAGTAGTGAGTGCTCACAGCTGGAAACATGTCAGCCTGCTAGGAGCCAACAGGCAGATGAGAGACTGGGATCCCATACCGATCCACACCAAGAGGCCCCAGAAAGGAACGTGATACACAGACAGATCACAGAGGAGATGCACTTTCTCTTGGTTTATTCTGTCTCCTGAAGGCACTGGGAATTTTTGGAGTGAAAACTAGGTTAGAGAAAAGGATCTAACCTGCAAAGACATTGTGGGCAGGCCGAAAAATTGTTTTTCAGTCTGTTACTTTAACTTCAGACAGCTGATCTGACTTCCTCTGGTTTAAAATTTCATTTCCTCTACCCTGTGTTCAAAAAATTCCACCATTACAGGCTGAAAACCCTTTGGTTTCTCGCTATAAAGAAAGACATAATCAGCCTTACTTCACAGCTACACTTGGTTTGCCATTGTAGCTATGATCCCAGTAAACTCTGAGAGAGCAAAGAAAAATGAGCTTTCTCTTCCTGCCTTCAGCTTTCTCTGTTGTACAGACCTGAATCCTTTAGTCTCCTGATTGATAACTGTGCCTTTCCATGGCTATTTGAGATAATCATGTGGAAAATCAGTGCAAATGATGCATGTTTAACTGGGGCACTTCCAGAAATCATGCATATCTGTTGACCTCTCTGAGAGAAATCTGGATCCACTTTGAAAGTCAACCAACAATTTCTGGCAGAGCCAAAGGCATTCAAACATGAGACAGTAAATAACTTACATATTCAATGGCCAGAGAAAACGTAAGCCATTCAAATAGTTTCAGCCATGACAAAGAAAATAATAAATTACATTTTGTTCAGGTATCAATTGGTAAAATTCATTCTTTCTTGTATATATTTGCAGGATCACGTAACAATCACAGCCTAAATCCCCAGTTGGCATAAGTTTTCCTCGTTCTGCTGCTCAGTGAGAAACTGGCTCCATAAATTCTTTGTGTCCTTCTTTGTGAACACCACCATCATGAGCACAGGCCAGGACTTTACACTTTCTTGGTTTTAAATTTTGAGCCAGAGTCAGAGGAGAGAGAAAAAACAAAGCTCCAGAGAAAACCTGACTGAGCATTTTGTATCTGCTCAGGTTGGAAGAAACATAGTACCTCTTTACAAAATTATTTATCTGTGGAGGGAGCTCTTAAAAGCAATCACATTGTTTCAAATACCAGTAAAATAACAGGCAGACAAAGCAAATATTCTATAATTAATCTCAAATAATGTTTTGTGCTATGGTCACCAACTGTCAAGTGCTTCAGCAAAAGACATAGTGATACCTTTTACGCTACAAAAGCTCTCAGAAGCTACACTGAGAAGACATTTGCTATGTCCCCACCAGAGTGTATTGCATCATTGAAACATTCACGTGCCCATTAAAAATACATTTCTGCTTCTAGACTACTTGTGGCAACAGGTAAAGGCTAGGCAGCTAGGAGAAGCTGCTTGTTTGCTGAGCCTGTCAGAACACTTCTGTGTCAACAGAGAAAATGTGTGTGCACAGCTCTAATGGGATCCCTCCATTGTAGTGCCTTGTCATTTTGAGAGCGCCTTGCCCTCCATGTCCTGTGAGCATTTTTTACATTCAGAATCAACATGCCTGAGTTCTTGTTTCCAACTTTCAGTAATGTTTATTATTGTTTGTCAGCAACTCAGCTCTGCTGGAAAAACCTCCTTCGGTGAATAATGAAGTCATTCCCACAGTGACTGCTGGGTTCCAAAATTTTCAGTACTCTACCTATGGCTATTTAGCTGTACATGAGAAGCGCAGAAAATCTTACTTTTCATGGCCCATAAATAAACACCCAATCCAACACTTCAGCACATTTCTAATTGTAATGCAGCATATAATGTTTCAGTGCACAATACAGATGTTTTCAGTTATTATATGAAGAGGAGACAATGATGGTTAAGTATGTGTTTGCATTATAGTCACGGCATGAAATCATTATGTTCAACTTTCCTGATCATTTTCTTCATATAAAAAAGAAAATTCTGTTCAGCCATTATTCTTTCTCACATAGAACAAGTTGCAGAAAATTCTAAGACATCCATTTATAAACCACTAACTTATGGCAAAATAAAGGGCAAAATTTCTGTTTAAAATATTGCGCTCTTTCCATCCTGCTTCTCTGTTGTTAATCATATACCACCAGTTAGCTGAAATGAGCCCAGGGGGTACAAGGATATGAGCAAGAGCAGAGTTGTCCTGTGGGACTTTTATGCTCAGTGATAACAGCCCAATAGCCCATCTCCCTGGGTGTATCCCTGCTGGGAGTTTTACAGGTGACTGTCCTCAGTGGAGCTCCAAAGCGTTCCCTCACTGACACCAGGGTACTACTATTTCTTTAATACTGGTTCTCATTAGCTTTCCTCTGCCTTCAGTTCTCTCCTTATTTCTCCCCCATTTTCCTGCCCATCCATCTTGACAGTCTTTGGGAAAGTTGAAACTACATAACAGAACCTTCTGCTGTCATTTCTTACCCACTCCAGAGCTATCTCCCTTCCAATCCGCCTAACTGCAGTAAATTATTGCTTGATGAGAATAACTCATTAGTTCACTTATAAAAAGGCCTGACTTCACAAACAGATATTTTTATGAGTTCTATTTGTGAAGATAAAAATAACTATTTTGGTTATGTGAACAAGCTACACAGATACACATGGGCAGTAAATATCTAGGCAGCTCCAGACCACAACTTGAGACCATTTTAATTTTAGAAAAATCAAACCTTAAAAGGCAAAAAATGTTTTGTATTCCTAGACTGGAAGGGCTGGGTTTATATGTTCAAGAGAACTTATCATTTGAGATCATTTTTGATGCACAAAATCAGATGAAGAGTTATGACATTATTTATCAAAGTACTGAAATCAAAACAGAGTAACTAGAAGTGTTCCAAAGCCATCACTGCAGAAATTCATACAACTGATCGAAGCAAACTTTAAATCTTTTTATGTATCTCTTTTCCTAAAGTACAGAAATTATGTGACATGCCAAGCCAGACAAAATAAGAGAAATTAGTGTCATGATACAGCACAAGTTTGATTTTAAGGTCAGCAAACCTAAAAATTCTTCAGCCAGGTAGAGAATAAAAGACAGCAGGCTGCAATGAAGTTGTGTGCATTAAAAGTAATATTTCAAAAGAAAATGTAAGGGCAAAGTATTCAGAGATGGAGAATTCAAAAAGACCTTCTACTTTTAGATCAGTGCTGATGATGAGAAAATTATCAAAACTTCAGATTTCATAATTAATCACATTTAAGATATAGCAAATTTTATCATTTCATTGAAAAAATTGTTTTACTTCAAAGATAAATTTGACCTTGATTGATTGTGAAAACTTAGACATAGGGTTCAAAACCATATGATATAAAAACTCTGGAAAAATAAGTTTCAGCAGTTGAATGACATGAATTAAGAGTGCAGTTGAATGTGCTGGTTACAACAGATAATGTTTTCCAAAAGATTCAGTCTGATTCTAAATTCTAATTTCTAATTATAAATTACTGACAAACAAATAATTTTTAAAATTGAGTGTATTCGTAATAACTTAACAAACTAAATATGGAAACTTATTTCAGTCTATTTAAGGCCCCAAGCCATGTTTCCCACACTTCTGTATCATGCATTGCCTCAGCTGGATGATTGATCATGAGAAAATAAAAATCTCCATGAAAAGCTTTAGCCCAATCCTTTCTTCCTTCTTTTCAAGTGGCCCCTGAGAGCACTTGCAGGTGGAGTTCCAAACACTGCAGAATGAGAAGCAAAATTTAATGCACTTATTACCCATGTCAAAACCAGTTTGTAAGTTGTTTAAAGCAGCCTCCAATGTTTCTTGCAGTCTTTTCCTAAAAACTGTACATAAGTAACATACCCATTACAAAAATTCAGCACAATTTTTCAATGGATATGGTTGAATGCTAAGAGTAGAGAGTGACTTTAACCCTTTTCTTGGTTCAGCAATCAAGTTCGAATTTTTTCTTTCACTAGTGTTCAAAAATAAATAGCATCTCTGAACAACCATCATGCAGACATAGAGGGTTTGTTGATCAAAGTTTCACTTTATGTTGATGCTCTTTACTTTGCATTGTACATCAACTAGTTTTCATTATAGCCTTCTTGTCACCTGACATGATGACAGAAGAAAGTAGAAGTATGTAATTATCAACATCCTTGTTTGTTCAATATTTATTTAATTAATACGTGAATGACATCTTTTCAGAGACCAAAATTAGCACAAGTAAGGGGAAAAGATGCAGTAAAGGATAGATCCAGAATTTGAAGAATGGTATATAAGCAAAGTTGTGCAGTATGGGATTATATCTCTGGGTATTAGTAAATATTTAAATTTTGCTGTCCTCTTTTCCGCACAGCTGCATTAGTCCCACAGTCCTTGAATCCTTGTCCTCTGATTGCCTCTAAACCTTGAAAATAATATTTTAATCGAATTCCTAGGAACAATATTTTTTTATTAACCTTCACAAAATTCATACTCTACCCTGCATTTTAATTTTTGTATTTAGAAAAACAGCTGTAAGCTATTTGGACAACTAACACATTGTGGTAAGCTACCTTATACCACACTGAGGTATAACAATTATCTAAATTAAGCCTTTCAACAAGGTAGGCAAGGCCCTTTATAACACTAAGATTCCAAAGTAAAAAGGGAACACGCTTACACTAATTAGGCATTTGGTCTAACACATTAAATCCTATTTGGGAATTTGCCTTATTTACTGTCAGGACTGAATGCAGTGACAAAATGAATGTGACAGAAAAAACACTTGGGGATATCTTCATAATCTCTACAGTCCTCTAGAAATTTCCCTGTATTGCAGGTACAGACCAGTAAGATAGCCAAGAAGGTAATTCCTACCACTAAATTTTAGGCAACCAGGCAACAGCTTTCTCAGAAGTAAACCACTTGAGGAAAATAAATCATTTTACACCTGATATTTACACATCTCAAACATGCTAGTAGTCAGGTTTCAAAATGCTTTAATTATAAATGAGATGTCTTTTTACTTAAACATGCAAATTGCCGGTGAGTTGAGCATGTATTGCATAGTATGAATACCTCACCATCAACAACTAATAACAATTAAAAAAAAAAGAAACTGGAGAAAAGCAGCCAAACCATCTGACAAAGCCTAGGGCACATGTAACCCCATCACTACAAATGACTGCAGAGCTTACAAATCGAGCCAGATGCTGCTTCTGGAAGGATTTCATCTATAATATCCGAACCGCATGACAGCCTATCACAACTCATGTTTGGCCTAAAGGTGTGCAGCGCTGGTGGAATGGGCAAATAATGAGAGGAAACAGGAGCAGAGCCTTAATCCTAACTAAGGAGGGTTTTTTTATTGTGGTTTATGGTGTGGTGGGGCTTTTTTAAATTTGAAAATTGAATTTGTTCTACCTGCAAACACAGGCACAGATGGCGCTTCTATAATATGCTGTTATAATCGACTGATTTGTTTGCAGTGTTTCATTCACGTCCAAATTCATGTCCAAATGCATTGGGTCTTCTGTAGTGTTGCTCAGAATGGGTCAAATGTAGAGAAGATGGGAATCTCCTTGGTGCATAATGAAGGATTTTGCCCACAGCCCCTCTGGCAGGTGCAGCATCTGTGTTCTGAACTCCCTTCCCCAGCTAGGCATGTGGCTGGATAATAATTGCTGAATGAACAGACTTTATGAAAGGGCTGAAAATATGCATGAGAGGGCTGCATTTCACAGACAGGGATACTGGTAAGGGTTACAAAATCCGTTAATTGTGGTTTCATTTCATCATTTCTGATTTCTTCTGCAAAAGATTACTAAGCAAGGCTTGAGACAGAGAGACCAAAACCTGACCCCTGGTACTGAGGTTTTAAGCAGAGAAAATCACTAGAACTCAGTTTCCTCACATTTTGCTTCTATTTGACTATTTTGAAGTTATTGTTATGAAAACCCTTCCTTGCTGAGCAGTCATGCCTGTGATTACCTTCACTGTAATCTTTCTACCAACCTGCACCACATTTTTCAGTCTGCATTAAATGATACTTAGGAGGATTATTTGCATTCTGTTTAATTATTTTGGTAGTTTATGACTGAAATTTTCTCTAATAAAAAAAATAAAATAATTGTGACTTCTAAAGATAAAGAAAACCATCCCATCTTTGTGACTTTAGCACAAAATTAATATCCATATATATGTCCATCACCATTGGGCATATGCCTAAAACATGTTTGTTTTTCCTCTTGATAAATCATAAAATAGATTTAAGGCAAAAAACTTGCAGAACACCACAGCCTGGAAATGGTAAAGAAACCATTATTCACTGTATGTTTCATCTATTCTGGGGACTGGAACTATATCCCACGCAATCTTTTCTTTCCTTTTATTCTTATTTTGGTTTGGGTTTTTATTTTGCAAGCCAAGATAGCTGTAAGTCCTCGATGAAGGATCAGTCTCCCACGCGGTAGCACACTGTTCACAGCAGCACACATATGCCCAGGTCTCACAAGCACACCTGTGAAAGATCTCCAAGTTGCAAGAGCACATCACAACATGGGAGTCTTCCAATCAGAGCATTCCTATCCTAACTTTGCTGATTAGGAACATGGGAGGGCAACCAAGTGTCAGCAGGAGGTTTGGTCCTTTTACAGTGATAGTTTAATCCATCTAGGCAACTCATAAGTTAGAGAAGGTATAAACTCCACAATATAAAATGCATTCCACTTGCGTATATCCCAAAATAGACAATGCCTAAAATGACTGGCTCTATTCCCACTGAATCAGTCTTGGAATAAATGCTAAACTTGATGGAGAGTGGGGATACCATTATGGTGATGCTATGTTTGGATAAGGAAATAACAACAAGAAAGCATTGTATGATATTCAGACAATGGAAAAATCAAGGCCTTAATCAGATAGGATCTGTGTCCTGCTGCACTTGCTAAACATTTTTTGGCTATTGTCCTTTTTAAATAGTTCTTTAAACCCTCAAGGGTCGTTCAATTCAGAAGCCAGGAAAGGAAGAGGAGAGTTCTTTTGTCAAAAGTGGATCTCAGCTGGCAACCTGCCCACAATTTTGGAGGTATTAGCAGCAGTTAATTGTTGTAGGAAAACCCAGAAGCCCAGACCTTACAAGTGAGTGTCTTTATACAGTGCTGACAGTTCAGTTACACAGACAGATTCCCACATTCTCATCCAGCTCCAATCACAAAAATTTACCTTTCTAAAGCCAGGATCCCTCAACAGACTACACATGACTGTCACAGGCAGGCACGCCACAAACCCACACTACAAATGCTTTCTTGTTCCTCTTCTAGGGATCAGTTAGGACAATTTCCATGCATACTGCTAAAACTTTTCTTAATGATTCCTCACTCATATTCTTTCTGTGATCAGATATAAGATACCATATAATCACCATCTTTGTAAACACAGTTTTGGCTGAAGAGATTGCCTTGTACAGCACATAGCCAAGGTGGCCAAAAAAGTAAAAACGGTAGAGTTAGTGAGTGACAATGGCACATTAATGAAGTTTTATAGTTTGTCTATGACCTCGTAGGTAACTAAGTAAGATAGGACAAAATTTTTTTTAAACCTGTGTTGTGGTTCCTCATCCTCATTATATGTTGTGCAAATGACTTTCTGCTATCCTTAAAATCATAAAACAATTCAGTTTGTGAGGGATTTCTGGATGGGGATTTTTATGTACTTGCTTCTGTTGGCTTTGTAACAGAGGATGCTATACCCTGTGCCAGCAGCCACAGCAGAAATGCTGATGAACACTAACTGCCAGCTGACTGTGTAGCTACTTCTCAGCTGTTCATAACCTGAAGTTTGTGAGCATCATGCTGCCTGTTAGCTGTTACTCAGAGATAGAGAAGATTAGAGAGTTAAACCAAAATTGCCACAGAGCATAAACATGATATAGAATGTGTGACTGTTCCTCTTCCCTGTGAAACAGACAGGGATAGGGACCACTGCGTTCATGTATGTCTTCTATTCTGCAGACATTCTACAAATAAAGACCTCAGTGTACGTGAAAAGAAAAGAGCAAATCATGTCAATTTGGATTTCATGATGCTCAAAATGTTTATGGAATTTTTGCCATTTAAAAAGAATTTTAAACAGAGTTAGGACAATAGATACGCCCTGACTTCATCTCACCTGTTCTCCTGGAACAGAGCAGCCATAATTCATGCACACATGTTGGCACAAGGTTGCTTGTTATTCACTCTTTTCATCTACTGCCTGATGCATCTTTGTCATGATTCATTATTCCTAACAGCTATATCAAGTGTTGCAATTACTGCACAATATAGATTTAACTCTATAATATTTCTAGACTGGAAAGAGAAAAATCATATATTAAGTGCTTGTGATATCTTTATGTATAAGTTTGAGAATCATTAAATATCTGTCACTCTTCCTTCCTCCTCAGCACCAATTACTCCACTCTGGTTTTACTTACTCCACTCTGTATAATGAGTCCCTAGAGCATGTTTCATTGCAGGAGAATGAACACATTTTTCACTTGCGGTCAGTGGGATGTGGTTAATTTGAAATCACTTAAACTATTATATCTGTCAAGCGTGGTTATTTTATTTTCAATTCACATCAGTGTTTTAGTATGCATGTCGGTTACTGGGTTAAACTGGCAGATTAATTTCCAAGCAGTCTGTTGCAATGCTCTTCTTCACTATCTTTACATGTAGGCTCTTGTTGAAACTTAATACATTCCCATTAAAATTTACTTCAGAGAAATCTACATTCAATATAAACACTCATATGAAAAAACAACACTCACCGTTGAGTGAAAAAGGTGGCAAGATCAGGGGACTTACAGTTTTCTTCCCCAAATACTTGTTTTTACTCCTTGTTCCATCTTAACTTCTTTTCATATACATCATGACATGCATCTATGGAAAAAAAAAAGAAGCTCTGTATCTAGAGTCACTGACATACTTAGAGGTTTTTTTCTGCTATGTTTACTGATTGCATTGATCAAAAAAGCTGCAGGTTTCAGTTCAATGTGAGCAGATTCATAATTCACACCATAGAAAGCTGTTTGGGTCGTTTGGGATTTTTCTCTGTTTTTAAAATATTGTGGTTTGAAACTTATAAATAGCCAGAATTTGAAAATGCTGAAATACTGACTTACACAGCTACTAATAACAGGGTGCTCATACAGAGAATTAGAGGAACCGCCAATGGGCTTTTTATTACAGCAATATTGTACATATTACATGAATAAATTACATTGTTGCATTATGCAGCTGCTGCATCATCAGTTTAGAGAGTAGACTGCGATCCTAAGTATTCGGGGATGCAAGCTCATTATCTCTAAACCCACTTTGGTTACTGCCACGATACAATCCCAGCTAAACAGCTTCCGCATAATGTATTGTATATACCTTTGCATAATCAGGTACGTGGCTCAGAGACGGACTGATGAGTTTAGGTGTCTAATCAAATTTACAAAAAAATTGTCTCTTTTTCTGAATCAAGCAGAATCTTTCACTTGGAAAGGTTATTAGGGAAACTATATTACCCATAAAAATACAAATCTACATATGTTGTGAAACATCGCTTTTGATTTGAAAGATGCTAGTAGAAAAATATGCATTTGTATAACAGATCTCACTGTAAAAAGAACCAACTAAATTTAAAAAAAAACTTGTTTTTACTTTATCTTCTTATGATGATAACTGTTTGAATGATGCCAAAGCATTCTTGAAACTCAATTGTTTTTATTCTCTGCACATTGTTCTCTCATCCCATCAAATAAAACACACATTTTAACATCCTCCACAGCTGCAAATGTTTCCCTACGACTCGTAGATTCATTTACATATCTTATATATTGTTGCAAATATCTTTGGTTAGGCAAGTAATACTCTGTCAGTTCTGTTCTTTTTACTCAGTCCCTGCTTCTTTTCATTGCTATTTTTTTTTTTACTTTGCTTAAACTGTGTCTATTTTCATTGCTATTGTTGTTCCCCTCTTCTGAAAGCACATGTATCACCCTTGTATCTCCCACATGGCTCATAATCCTCATCACCTCAAGGGAAATCCTGGGCCTGGAGAAATCAGTCAAGGTTTTACAAGTAGCCTTAAGCTGGACAATGTTTTACTACTGGTCTCTTGGTAGATGAGGCTGCTTGTTGTATGGCATTTCTACAGTGCTTTTCATAAGTAGCTTCTTGAAGAGGCTCCTAAAAGCTATCTGAATCATGGAGATAATCATGGTTAAGGCAGGGACAAATATGTAGTGCTATATCTTTTTATGCGCACACAATAAAACTAAGTAAGAAAATAACACACTTTTAGTTTAAGAAGTTTTAGAATAGAAATGCTCATCCTTCAAATCCCAAATTTTCATGCTGTTGCTTTCAATACTTTGAAGGGATTCTAGGCAAAGGGAGATCTAAGGCTAATGTGAAGTACTATATGTGTCAAAATGCACATACTAGTAGTGGTGCTGCCTTGGTTTGAAAGACAGGTGTCTGCTAAGGAAGGCAGGAGTCTCCCT
Source organism: Anomalospiza imberbis (assembly GCF_031753505.1). NCBI lineage: Eukaryota > Metazoa > Chordata > Aves > Passeriformes > Viduidae > Anomalospiza > Anomalospiza imberbis. Next base: position 13,642,281 of record NC_089690.1, on the reverse strand, counting down.
TGAAATGGAAAATGCAAAAACCCCCCCTCCAAATTATAATTTTGAAATAAAGGGGCTCTCAGGAAAATATATGAGAATAGGAATAACAGTTCCTTACCAGAATGTGTAATAAAGCAAACATACAACAACTCTGGCATTAACCAGAACCACAAACCCAGTCCAGCCTTTCAGCCGCGGCACTTGCCCCTCCGGTGCAGTTCCAGGCACGGCCGGCAGGGGCGCTGCTGGCTCCCGGCGGGCAGGGCAGGTGCGGTGATTCCCCCACGCGGGCAGGGGGCGCTGTGGGGCGGGCTCGGTAATGGCGGCTCGGCCCAGACGGGAAGGGGTGGAGGAGAGGAGAGAGGATTTGCTTCACAAACCCTGGGACAGCCGAGCCCAGTGCCCCAGCAGGACTCTTGGAGGCAGCAAGCTACAGCAAGATGCATTGGCAGGCAGGGCGTGCAGGGCTACAGTGCAGAGAAAGCTCAGAGTAGTGCCGAAGAAGCAGCAGTGGCGGGGCAGCTGGTGGGGAGAGCGGCGACCCGGCTCCCAGCAGGGCAGGGAGAGGCAGGCTCAGGATGCCCGGCGCCCGAGCGGATGGGGACAGGTCCCTCTGTCAGTGAGGTGGGTGTTAATAAGGTCCCGGTTCTGTGGCTGCTCTCACGAGCAGAGACTCACCTCACGGCAGAAGAGACAGCTCTGGGCTGGGCTCCGGTGGCAGCAGTGAATTCCCTTCCCCGAGCAGCAGTTCCGACCGTCCGCCTCCAAAGCCGAGAGAGAGAGCCAGCAGCTGCCCCAGCCGCGGCCTTTACCTGCCCAATTCGGGCAGTACCTCTGCCCCTTGAAGAGAAACTCCCAGATACGAGAAGTGCACCCAGATGCCCTCCTCCCCGGAGCTTGGCCATTTCTTATGTTTGTCTTAAGTATCTAGTCGTTATTGTTTCCTAGCAACTTATGGGGAAAAAAATCCATAAGTAAAAAGGAATAAGAGGAAAGAAACCTAACGCCCAACAGGTGCTGGAAGAATGCACAGGATCACTGGTCTTCCATCCACTAAATGCCGTGGCCTGGCTCTGACAAAAACAGAACCAGGAAAAGAAAATCTTTGAGGCTGCATTTCTCCTGCATCTGGATATCTTGCCAGCATAGTGTGAGAAACTCTCATGCTACACTTGAAAGGGAGCAATGGAAGTGTTGATTCAGCTATCAACGTGTCACTCCCTCTCCTCCATTAAAAGCAGAAATACACTTTTCTTTATATGGTCTGCCCATATAAAATCTAAATACTCTGCACTATTTAGATTTTTCCAAATATAGGCTAAGACAGATGAGTGCTCTATCTTCTATGTCATTCCTAAAGTGCTATCAGCTGTAGCTTTTATCTGGTCAGCAACCACATATCTTTGCAGCTGAGAAGATTGACATGAATCCCAAATAATAATACAGCATAAAGTGAAGACACCCTATGTTCATGTTACCAGGTCACATGGTTTGGTCCACAGACCTGGAAGTGCAGACTACAAATTAGAATACAGTCTGTACCTATCACTGGCTTGATGCATTCTGTGACTTAGAAAAATCATGTAATACTGTTTCCATTCTTTACATTAAAAAATAACTTAATATTGTCAAAGACTTTTGTTGTAAAAATATGGTCAACCAAATGTTCCTGGAGAGAGACTAAGAGGGGGCAGAAATGCAAATTTGTTGATGTTGTTGACAGTGTACATGCATCTCATGGAGATGCATATATATGAAAAGAACAAAAATTGTCCTACATTTATAGTTGTGATTGTCATGGACCATCACTGATCTACTTCTAAACCAAATCCACTTCAAGTAGATTTGGACAAAATAAAGATCATGTCAATTTTCTCTCAGAACATACCCAGCGTTTTTAGGAAAATAAAGACAAACTAAGTGGATAACCTGCTTTCTTTTGTAGAATGAAAGAGCATAGTATTTTCCCATACTAATCCTAGAAATCTTCTGTCTGTATGCTACACTACTTTTTGTGAGGAAATATTAAAGTATTGTTGCATATAAAAGATTAAAAGGGTATTTAAAATAGAAAAGCAACTATCCAGGTGAATGCTGCCATATTCATAAAGCAGATTTAAGATATATGTGTGTGTGTAATGTGCACACATGCACAAAGGTGGACAGTGATATATTCTGTAGTACGTGCTAGTTCAACCATTTTTTTTGGCAAAATCTTGGGTTTATTCAGCAAAATACTGTGATGATTTCTTCAGTTGTACTAGAGCAATTTCAAATAAATTTGGTCCCAAATGATGCAGTTACAAGAAGGAAGCAAGATGTTTTGTGGGGGTTTTTCTTTTGTCATTTTATCAAGAAATTGCTGAAGCCAGCTGGATCACAGTCCCCTTTTGGTCAGTCATGACTTGATATGAAAAAATTTTGGTTGCAAAGATTATTGTAGGCAAATGAGAACACCTTTCAGAACAGAAATGACTAGACAATCTCTGCTCAACTTTCATCACATGCAAACTAAAAAGGCAGTCAACTCAATGGCAGCTCTGATCTCTGCATGTCTCTTTAGAGTCAGTCAGTAACCAGTACTGTGAGCAGCTGTAGAAAGTGAATTTAATTTTGCTTGTGTGTGTGTGCATAAAGAAAATGTAAAGCTGATTTTTTTTTTCAGTTCCTGAGCACAAGAAAAAGTTGGCATACACGTTGCCTGTAGTTACTGGGGCTAAAACAGTGTGTGAGGTTTTCTTCCTCCAAGCTGTAGTGAGATGAAGAGATCCCATATGGGCCACTAATACAAAGAAAGCAGAGTAACAGGAAAAGAAAAAAAAAAGCAGTATATAAGGGTAACAGAGGGAAATAAGATTGAAAGAACAAAACATCAACATTGTTAGTCATGAGGAACAGACAGGAGGGAGGTATTGCCTGCTGACCATGTGTACCAATGCCAGAGTTTAAAAACACGGCATCTGTGGTATGGGATGGTGTCTCTCTAGATCTGAAAGGCAGCAGCAGATTGTTTTTATAGAAAGAAAAGGTGTCAGCAGAAAGGAAGGAGCATACACACATGGAATCATTTGCTGCAAGAAGCCATTTGAAAAACAACTGAGGAGTTGAGTGGGAGAAACATCTGTGAAACATGCAGCAAGACCACCACTAGTGCTTCAGGGAGGAGGTGGGAACAGAAGGGGATACACAAGCAGTGTTGGACATAGCATCTTGTCAGAACGACAAGGAAATGTTGTCGGTACTCTCTAGAAGATCCAACATCTTGTGAATCTGGGAGGAAAAATATTTTGTCCTCCTTGCAAGAGAGCCTGGATGTACTTTTTATACTTTTCAAGAAGAAGACAAATTTATGTTCATTGAACAAAGTAAATCAAAGAATGCTATCTTTAAGAAGAAATTGCACTTTTCAGGGGATACGTTGGCAATTCTGCCTACCAGGATCAGGACTTTTTTCTTCTTTTCCTGAGCTAGCTTCTTTTGCTAGTAACCCTAAATGAGAAAGTCTTAAGACTTAGTAAATTGCCACCAGTGAAAACCAATGGTTATATAGTTTTGGGGCCAGTGAAAGCAGATATTATGTGTAACAGCAACGAGGGAGAAATTCCTCACCTTTTAGATGTCTAGCCTTAATTTTGCACTCCAGACTTTTTTTTTAACAGTAGAAAGAAAAATCTTCATGATAATCAAGACCATATCTGAAATCAATTCAGCTATTCCTCAAGAAGGTGCCAGTCTGGATGCAAAATAACCTGCCTGTAACACAAACGAAAAAGAAAAGATCGATCAGAGGAAATTTTACTTCTCTGGGTTTGAAACCTTCTTTACACAAAGCCTTTAAGTACTTTTCATGACTTTAATGACTTTGTTAGCCAACTATTGCATAGAATTGTATGGAAAGCCCATGTGCTACCCAAAGGACTCTCAAGGAGGTCACATAAAAGATGAGTCATAATGTAACTGATTTCTACCAGATCATCCTTCCATTTGCTCACTGCAGAAAAAACAAGCTATGGAATGTGAAAGTACTTTGAAGTGACTGATGATCTTGCTGTTTATTAACCACACTGAAGGCGACCTTAGTAAAAAGTAAATGAAGGCAAATGAGTAATAGACACTCAACGGCTCATTCCAACCACTGTAAAGACAAAGCAAGCCTTTTATTCATCACAAAGAGATATGCTCCTATTTTGTCTCAACAGGTTAATGATAGCTCTCAAGGGAGAATAATAGTGAGAAAAATACTATATATCTTAATTGTCTACATATTAATTTATTATTTTTTTCAAAAGAATAAATCTTTACATTCGCAATCACAGAATATTCGGAAGGGACCCATAAGGACCACTTGAGTCCATCGTCTAGCCCTGCACAGCATCAACCCCAAGAGTCACAATATGTGTCTGAGAGTACTGTATAATAAAAAACACTGCCATTTATTTTCTTTCTCCAGAGATTAATAGTTAGGTTTATTCATTAGCTTATTTTTAAGCTAATATATGGGAAAACCCATATAAGCTAATATATGGGAAAACCCAATTTTCCTAGTGAAATAGAAAGTTTAAATAACTATCTCAATATAAGGGAAAAAAAAAAGGTTCAGAGGAAAAGACAGATTGTTCAGAAAGAAGCAGTGTCTGTAATAAGCTCCAGCTAATTTTTCTGCCATCAGTGACTAGACAAGATTATTCTTTATTAATTACAATGAATTTGCTAGTTTTAAAGAATTTTTGATTGAAGAATCTCTAACTGAAAAAAATTCTTTCTTCTTAGTGCAACCTTTCTAAAATTACTTTTTAATTTTTTTTTATATTATCAAACAGTTCTTCAAAATCTGATTTTGTCTAAAAAAATAAAAGCTAACAAAAAACAGAATGCAAAAAAAAATTGTGATTTCCTGTTATTACAGGGATTTTTGTTATTTTTTTACTTACTGGTGGCCAATGTAGCATTAGTTATACTTCCTTTTATTGTTTTTATTGTATAAACCACACATTCCCTGCATCCTTCCATACACCCAGCTTTGGAAACTGAAAACCTGCTGCCCTGGTGCTCAGCGAGCAAGTCCAATTCACAGTGGGTCCTGAGGGTCTTGGAGCACCCGGCCATGGGTTGTGACTCACTGAAATCCTGATTTAGGAGAGAGGTTTGTCATCTTGCACATCTAAACCTTAATCCACATGCCTGGCACTGCACACTGATCTTGACAGGAGCAGAGCCAGCTTGGCTCTTGGCAGATTAAAAAGGACTGCCTCCTGGAGATTAGATGGCTTGGCACAGTGAGAACACAGAGGTCAAACTATGATGTTTGCCAAACAAAAAAGAACCTCTCATTTTCCAACTCTATTGCTGCTCCCTGGATAAGCATTTTTGGCCTTTTGCCTTGGTTTGAAGGCAAGACTTGTTAGGCTTTAGCCTAAGGGACCTGGTTTACTGTTGAAGGTCAAGCTAGATTTTGACTGTTGTGAAGCCCTGATATGGTAAGGTCATATGCTTTCTCGTTAGGGCTGATCTCTCAAGGCTCTGGGTAGCTCCTGGGACGTCATCAAGAATGGAAATTATTGCACACCTTGCTGAAGCCAGTTCCTGATGGATTTTATGTTCCAATTTTGCGAAATACAGACAATTTTGCCTGAGACTGCAGCAGAACAGAACATAGTAATTTCATTTCATATAGGATTTCAGAATATGAACATTTGGATTTTTTCCCAACAGTACGCTTTGTCTTGACTACTACTCATTATATGTATATTTAATCATCATGTATATTTTTAAACCAGAAGTACTTAGACTCTAAAAATGTTGAAACCAGATTTATTTTAAGGCATTTCATTCTCAATGAAACAGCAGATTCTCAAGAAACACAATCCTATTATCATTTTTCTAATAAATTATCCTTGTCATGCATCAGTGGCTGTTTATTGTTTAGTTTTTCTGGAGCTAACGTCACCATTGCAAGGATGCTTTTCTGCCCTGAACACTCTCTCTGCCTTCTGGTTACACAGTGACACAACCAGCACTCTGCCTTCTGGTTACACAGTGACACAACCAGCACTGGACATATTCCTCAGCACCTGACACCCTACAAAAAAGGCCACTGTTGCCTACCAAGTTTTGTGGGTCTGCACAGAGCCAAAGCTTCAGTAGCAGCACAGGAATCCTCTTTCACAGTTTGCTGGCTCACACAGCTGTGACTTGGGTATTGCTGCAGTGTGATTTAACTTTTATCCCCTCCTCAAGTCAAGCTGTCAAGGAGAGCATCATTTGAAACGCCTCCGAATTCACAGGGCTCACCCTGTGCCAGAGCCTTCCTCCCTCCTTGTGGTGTCTTGTATGAAAACAGAATTTCTCAGAAACAACCAGCTGTTTTGAAGCAAAGTGTAACAAAAGAAACTTGAGCAATCTCAGCATATGTTTTTATTCCTAACCTGTCTTGTTGCAGCAGACTGTGCAATAGAGTGAAAGTTTTACCTACCATCACATTCACAATTCCTCCAACATCATATTTGTCATCCCTACAGTACATATCAGCTGCTCAGGTTTTCATCATTCTGGTAGTGCACTGGAATTAATAATGCAGTTGCTCTCGCAGAAGAACCATACAGAATCCTTCTTTGCTCAATTACTGCAAACAGCCTTCTGATTGTGAAGGTAAAAATTCTTTTTGAATTAAATCAGACCAAATTGGCTTTGAGCAGCAGTGAAGACTTTTTGTTTCATTTCTCAAGTTTTGAAACATGTTTTCTAAAGTTTTGATTGAGGATATCTTGACTTCTACATGGTTCTCTCTTTAACAGACTGAGCAGCAAGGAGCTTCTGTCACTACAAAGAAAACATTCCCGATCCCCTGCTCTACTGTCAAACTCACATTAAAAACAGAAAGAGTCAGCAATCTAAGGATGCTGCCTGAAAAGCTCCTAAACAAAGGTTTAGTTCCTGGAGTTTAACATGACAAATTGTATGCATAAAGTCTCTCATAGATGTAATTATGTGATGTCAGAGCAGGATAATTTTTTCCCCTCATATTTTTAAATAATGTCCAGTACTATCAATCAACACTGAGTAAATTCACTTCTGTAAAAATTGAGTGACTTCAAATGAGTAAATTTACTTCTGTAAACATTATACTTATTGGAAATCATTGTGATTTGTATTGTCTTTGCTCAGTATTACTTTGTAGTCTCATTAAGAATCCTTGAAATTTCAGAATTCAAATATTCAGTTTTCATTTTACTAAATTATAAATCTCCTTCTAAATTGCTTCATTCTAGCCCATTGTGTCTTTTATATTTGCTAATAGTATGAAACCTGAAAAAAATACCACTCCCATTATTGCAAGAATAAAAAAACTTGCAAAAAATAGTCTACCCAAAATGTTGTTTGACAAAATGTAGTAATACCAGGGAAAGTACAGGAAAGACTTCACTGCATTTTTGAGAAAATATAATTTGTACAGAGAAAAGTGGCTACAATAGAAGTAAAATCAAGAAATAAAAGCATAGAAATAACATTTAAATGAGCATATCTGGATAGGGCTTTGCTCTCCTTTTGTAGCGTGATATGGAACACCATTTCAATACAGAAAAAGCAGCCAAAACAGTAAAGGAACCAAGGACCTCAGTTATTAAAAAGGGTTAGACAAGTACTATCTGCCTATATCTTTTAAGGTAAAGATTAAAAGCCAGAGAGGGGCTTCAGAAGGCTGTGAGGCTCATTGGAATCAATGGGAAAATGCATGCACATCTGAGGGCAGGGCTTGGCCTGAGCAGGGGAACCTTACTGAGAGAAATTGTTCTGCAAAGGCATCAGAAAGGATCAAAGCTTCTGCACTCCTTGAGTTCATGTCAGCCACTGAAAGAGAGAGCAGAAAGGAAAGCCAAGGATGGTCCAAGAACAAGAGGAATTGAGGTGGAATATCTTTGTACATACTATCATTGCAGAAATAAATTATGGAGAAGGGGACAAACACACTTAATAAAATGTCTTGTAAAGGGAGAGAGCAACTGTCAGAGCAAAAAGTTCATTTCAGAATGTAGAGCTGCTAATGCAGAAGATGGGGCAGAATAGGCAAGGCATCCCATCCTCCTCCTGCCAAAAACAAACAATCCCTCTTCTTGTATCATCAGCATTTAATCAGGTATTAAACATAGCACAAAGCATTTTCTGTGTTTCCTCCAGATCAGGAAGGACATACTCTGTGAGAACTCAGCATTTCACTAAACCAGCAGTGCACTGTGAAAGGCTCAAGCTCCCCAAATTAGATTTAAAGGCAAAGAGACCTTTAAAATGCTGTGGTGGCCGTTCGGCGAATCGCGGCGGCTGCGGGACTGCAGCCACCGAGACTCTAAGCTGACATCAAAGGGGGAAAAAATCAGCTGAAATGACAGCAGCAGCTGCAGCATCCGCCTCTAAATTAGGCTGTGTTTCAAAGTCTGGACTCAACTGCTAAGCAGTATAAAGACCCAGGAGGAAGGCTGCCCAAGAAAAAGAGTTAGATTTCTAACCTAACACATCAAAGTAACACATGCTTAGAAGAGCAATAAATGCATATGGCACACATTCACATGCTGCCTAATTGCAGTGGGCTCATGAAGCCAAGACAAACCTTCAGCTGATTCCTACTTTTAGAGAGGATTTGAGTCCTTTTTGAATGCAGAAAGCTGACACAAATTGGTAGCAGATTAGAGTCTGGCATTGTGATAATGCATCCCATAATTTCAAAAGATGGCCATTTCTCATATCATAAGACACCTTCAAAATACTGAGCTCCTTATTAGATAATTTATACATACACTAGATTACAGAATATCCACAACATAATAAATTAAGAAAACCTTTCTCTCAAAATTCAGAAATAGATTAGAAAACCACCAATTTCACTATTAATTTACTTGCACATAAATTTAATAACACAAGTGGGAAGAGTGAGAAATACATTATTAAATGATAAACATTGCTGAATGCTTTAGCACTAACAATCCTTGATTTGGGAAAATTATGCATATTTTGGTAGGCATTTTTATTTTAGTTTAGTCTGCAAATCTAAGGAAAATATTTGCAGTGTTATTGACGATGTACAGATTTATAAGAAAGTAACAGGAAATAAGACTGAATGTATGGATACTTTGCTGTACACACCAAGCATGCTTACTACAAAAAACTGCACATTTTTGTAGTTGTAGCTATATGATTTGATCTCTTTTTGTGTTTCCTGCAAGCTAGCAGAGGAAACTCAGTCATTCACTTGATATATTTATTAAAATTCCTATGATATTGTAGCACAATGGTGAATTTTGTGAACAAATTCATACTTAAATCTTGCTCACTTGTCTTTAAGAAATTATGAATAAGTATTTAATATAAACACAAATAACAAACAACATAAAAACATGAAATATACCTAATTCTCTACCATATAATTATCTCCAAACCTCTGAATCTTGCTTTTGTAGCTTTAAATTAATACACTTTTCTAAAAGGTTAAAGCTACAAGCAAGAGCAACCATCTAAATTGCACTTTCTTAACTTGTTCATTGAGGAAAACAAACCCACCAGAAATTATTTGATAACCCTGACACAGTGTCTTTTATGCTTATAGACTTCTACCAGTTTAAATGAATCTGTTTGAGGACATCCACACCAAATACAGTAGTATAGCAATTGAGAAAGCAGAAGCACAAATGTCTAGACATATCTTGTACTTATAGTATGCATTACCTCACTTAAGAGTCAAGTGATAAAATATATCTGTTGAAATAATTTATATTAAAATAAAAATTACTCAGAAGCCAACACTCACACACCCCAAGAAGGGAAAAGAATATAGTGCAAATTAAGGCCAAGTTCTTACTTTATATCTTCCAGATTCTGTCACTTGTGCAGTTGATATAACATATGAAGTCATACTGCAAAATGAGGTAAAAGTGAACTGTGTGCAGCTTCTGGATGTCATGCAGAGAAGCCTGGAGAGGTGCAGTGGGCAGCACAGGTTTGGTGCACAGGGAATTTGAAAGCACAGAAGTCAACACAGTCCCTCTTAAATTAACTCACCCTGACTACTTGAGTGCATTCACCTGTTTCAGCAACTACACCCAACTCAGTTTGGTTTGCTACTGCTTAGTCAGATCACGTCTTATTCTTTGTTTTGGTTCACTTTAATAATACTTATTGAAATGCTACTGTTTAGTGAGCGTTTGGGAGGATGGATGTTAAAAACCCAACTGTGGCTCTCAGAAAGGATTGGAAGCTTGCAGTGCAGACATGTTGAACGCTCAGAGAATCAGACAGGAGCAAATAGTTATGTGGTTGCCCCAATAGACAACTTGTCTAGTGTGGAAATTACAAAGGAAAAAGTTTTTGTCCTGTGGAAAATGGAAGACCATAAAAGGCCAAACACAGCAAAACCCCTTTTATAAGTAAAACACAGAAACACTGGATCTGTAGAATGTACTGATAATATGAAATATTTCTGAAGTTATAAAATAATGATAAATGCATAATTTGTGTTGGGCTTTTCTGAAACATAATATTGATATTTTGAATGGGAAGATTTTTAATGTAGTTTGGTAGAGTTGTAAAAATGACAATGTTTCTCATTGAACCTGCTCCTTTTCCAGCAGCCTGAAGGGTATACAAACATAATTGGCAGAACTTTCTGAGGATGAACTTCGTTCTATGCTATTTATATTTTATTCTAGATTATTTCTAATTTCAATTCTGAAAAGTGGGAACTGAGGAAGTAACACCATTGTTTTCCAATTTTCTAACAAAAGTTCACCTTGCCTTCCCAGTCTGCTTCAGGGATTATCTGGAAATCTCACAGAGTTTAGAAAGAGATTCTCTGCAGTCTTAGCAGTTTCCCTCTACTTCCACCTATATTATTAACTTTCCCATACAAAACCCCAAATGAGCTTAAATATAGACTCCTCTACATCTAATGAGCCATAATTAGCCCATCAGCTTCTGACAAGCCTAAATAGACTTGTTAAGGAATGACAAGTCTCGTCTATCTCACAGTGGAATGGGTGTCATCCCTCCCACTCAAGCCCCCAAAGCAAGAATCAAATCTCTTAACAGCTCTTTGCAGGGTTTCCAGTCTACTCCAGGACCCCAAAAGAGGGAGCCTTTTCAAGTTTGCAGAGATTTACACAAAAGTGACCTGGAGAAGAAAGAGACTGTAGAATTTATTGGTGTGATGAGTTACCCTTTCACTTTCTGCCCATCTAGATAAAGAAGGGACTTCGATGTTGAAGGGAACAATCTTTGACTTGTTTCTTTAGGCTGACTCCACAGTTGCCAGAGCCAAAATTAGCTCCTCAGCTCTTGATGAACCATGCTGATGTTACTTATTTAAAATTTTAATAACTCTTAAAATAATAGGAGTCTGATCTAACCATTATTTCTCTGCACTTCAGCTCAAATTGAAGAATCCAGAGAGCAAAAATGTATTCCATTTATTCCAGGTTATTTATTTTCTACTAGAGCAATTATTTATTTAGCTAGGGAAAATTAAAATGGCATGGAGCAACAGTACATTGGAGCTGCTGAAAAATATCTTTGCTATACAGGAGAACCATCATGCCTCAAAAAAAGAAAAAAAGAAAAAAGAAAAAAGAAAAAAAAAAAGAAAAAAAGATAACTGAAGATTCTTTTAGAAAAATCCCACAGTGCAGATTCTTCAAGAATGAGTACTTGTTTGACAAAATGAGAAGGCCACATCATCAGTAGGTTATTACAACATCTGGGATTTTCAGAAGCCACTTGAGGATCTGGGAGTTGGATACCTCTGGAAGTCTGTGTTAAATTTGCAGCTTAAACACTATTGGTCTACTGACTTCAGTGGAGCAATGCAATTTTCAGCAGCTGAGTCAATGCTGAGTGCCACAGAAAGCCTGTAGAGAAATTTAAATTCCTGCTCTGATAATAAAATGGATCTGAAATCATGAAACTGCAATAAAATTAATATGTTTCTCATTTGCTGTTTTAGCAGTTATTACATCTCAGTTTCTGAAAAATATCTGTCTTTTGTTTCCAAACTATGTTTGTGCAGTAGGATTCTGCCCTAGGAGAATCTTATCACCAAGTTATAAATCTCTGAACCCAGAGAATTTCAACAGAAATACTTATTCATTCCTAACTAGTTTGGGTTTAACAGTAACCCTGTAATTAAATTGTGTTTTTTTCACTTTTCCCTTACTGCTTGAGAGAGAATGTGCTCAGCTCTTTGGTATACAATGAGAACTAAGTGAATGCTAATCTGTTCTAACCTCAGTGGATTTGAAGGAGAAAATAGACTTTGATTTTTGTAATTGTTTTCTAAAATAAGACTTTTAGGGAAAAAAAAACACCTCAGAACAGTACCTTCACATCTTTATCCGAAATTTCAAATAAAAATTCTGGTTTCATTACTGTAACACAGAATTGCAAATGTTCCTGTCAGACTTTAATTGAATCACATAATGCATGTCAAAATATTTTTTTATGAAGTCTTCATTTATAAAGTCAAAGTTAATGAGAGAATGTACCTTCTGCTATCACAAACTACAAGTTGGCTATAAATGACATGTTCTCTGCTACTGTCACCCCACACTAGGCTATCTAAATTACCACAAAGTTGAAATTGCTCCCTTGAGGCCCCAAATAAGGTTGGCTTGCCAAGTACTGCTTTTTTTTTTTTTTTTTTTTTGGTTGTTGTTGTTGTTGTTTTCTTTTTGAGTGAACATGAGCTAGGCAATGGCTCAGGCTTGAAGAGGAAGGGACAGTTACTGGGACATGACCCTGGTCACAGGGACACAAGCACCAAAGCAATGGTGGAAATGAGTGGGAGTGCCTTCAGCTAAATTTGGAAAGCCACATTTGACGTGTTGTCTTGTCCCTGATCACAAGTTGCCCTGCAGAGCAAGACAGTCCATGTGTTTTTTAGAAAAACAGTAGCACCAGGGAGATGTAGACAGGCTGGGACTGTGTGTGAAATGCACAGGCGCTCAGGTTTCCTGTTCCATTTGTTCAGACCTGCACACAAAGACAGCATTTCAACCAAAGAATCAATATTGACCAAAATGACCTGTTAGTTAGGGAAGTAGTGTGATGATCACTGGGCCCCCTGACATACCCTGGCCATCAGAAAAGTTTGTTGAATTGACATTTTCAATCCCCTCCCACCCCATGACAGATCCAGGAACACACGTTTCCCTCTCTCACTACAAAACCCTATTTTAGGGCTGCCAGGACGAGAGGATTGCTGTATAATTCCTGTGCATCCCTAATGGCAAACATGGTTCATTTAAAGGGTTCAGACAGACAGAACTTAAAAGTAACATGGCTCTAGTGAAATGTTTTATTTTGCCCTGCTCCTTGCAAGTGGAATAATAAATTACTGCTTTAAACTCTTACCTCTGTATTTTAAAAGTCAGAAAAGGTGACAGTGAAAGAAGCATCAGAGGAGGTGGTGTGGTATCTATAGAGGAAAAGCTACATTATATGTAACTTGCCTACTCAACATAATACACTCTGGAAAACTTGTTAAAACTGGTGCGCTGAGACCAGAAAAATGCTTTGAATAATCAGGATCAGTAAGTGTAAGAAAGCACAAATCTTCTGGGAATATTGGAGAAGACAGACAACACTAACCTTTGCCTTAGTAGAAAATCAACCTTTTTTTCTTGAGTGAAGTACAAGCAAAGAAAATCTTGTCCTAATACAAAAAAGCAGGAAAGAGTGCATGAACCTTCTCTGCAAAAGCCAGGGAAAACATGAGGAGCAGAAAAGCACAGTCTTAACAGGGACCTCAGAAGCTTTGGCTCACACACAGAATTTTTTAGATAACCTAAGAGGGAAAGGCTCCAGGTGAGATCTTTTCTCCACTAAGGTCAAGGACAAAACACCTTTTGATTTTGTCCTCATGACCTTGATGTTCTTCAAACTGAGGTGGTAACAACAGAAGAATCACTGTGATCAAATTTATTTACATAGCCCATGTATTTGCAACATATGGGTGCTTCTTTGTATATTAAAGATGCTTCAGGAACTAGATAATGAGCCACAACTTTCATTTCACAGGGCACTGTGGTATCAGCTAATAATAAGGTGTCTAGGAAGGAAGATTTCTGGGGGCACCGAGTTAACATAACTGTTTCTCAGGATGTCCTATTTGTAAGATTCCCTTTTACATTTGCAAAGCTTAGCAGTACAATTTAAAGACAAATAAAGATCTATTAGGATACACAGGCTTTTTGCCCTTGCTTGTGAGTTCTTTCTTTATGCAGCACAAACTCCATAAGAAAAACAGTACCCTGCTATATTGAGGGAAGTAAATTTTATGACTTCCTGAGCATAACTGAGATGTCTGGATCAATGCATAAATGAAGCACTAAATTTAGTAAGCAGAGTCTTACTTTCTAAATGTACAGTATTTATATATCTCTACATTGTGTCTTGCACTCGAAGAAGTTAGTAGAACCTTTTCTGGAGCTACAATGATGCAGAATAATAAATTCAGATCAAGGGTTTGATTTAAAAATCTGTAGAAATTAGTATTTATTTTCTCTCTCTCATGATAACACAGAAGCCCAAGATGCGGTCTTAATTGTCTAGAAAAAATAATAACAAAGCAATAGAAATAGGTACTAATAAGGTACTCAGCTTGTTAAAACTTTTGTGCATGTGATCATCTGAAGCAGAGTATCTCAGCTGCTCAGACCATAATGTCACCTGGCTTATCCATGATGGGATGGGGGCCCTTCACTACTGCACTGACTGTGTGGTTACTCAGCAGTCTTCCCTTTTTTTTACCTTTCCTCCCAATATCATTGCTTTACTGTAATTTCCTGATTTAAATCTAACAAATAAACAAAACCACTCAAATTCTGCTCTCAAAGGTTTCTTCTTCACCTCATATGTAAACTAAGACTTGAGTACAAAGAACTTTAAAGCTTTCAAAACTAATTTTTCCAAGTACAGTGAAGATATGGAAACTATAGTGGGCTGTGGATCAAATCACATCTAATATCCTCAGTGCAGAAACAGGGCAAATATAGAGACATCCAGGAAGCTGTGGAAAAACCCTTTGAACATTCCACATGATAGATACTGTTTTTCTTCCCCTTAATTCGCTATATCCTGTCTCTTCTGTACATCCTAAGTATCCTTTCATCCTACAGGTCTAGCACTTCGTCTCATAAGCACCCACCAAAGTGAAACAATCCTTGTGTTTTCCACGGACTTCAGCCCATAAAAAAGGGCAGGCAAAGCCAGGCTTTACCTGAGCGTGGAGGCATAAGCCAGAAAGAGAATTCCCCAATGTTTTGAGACGTGTGTCAAGCACAAGTGTAATCGTGCGGTGCGTGTGCTGCTTTCCGCGGGAGCGGGGCCCGCGGCGCGCTGGGCTGCCGCTCGCACGCGGCTGTGCAGCGCGGCTCGGCGCCGCCAGAGGGCGAGCAAGAGCAGCTGTGGCGAGAGGGAAACGCAGCCTCAAGCGAATAAAGAAAAATAAATAATAAATAATAAATAATAAATAACAAATAACAAATAAGAACAGGAATTAAAATAAAACAAGAAAAACATTTTTAGTCATCCTCCTCTCTTGAGCAACCAGCTCTGGGTGCCAGGTCTGCAAACCCACACTGCCTTCCTCCTACTTGAGCCTCCTGTCACTGCAGGAATTGTGTTTTGGCCACCAGCAAAAGCAAGGTCAGACCCATTTTGGTCCAGCTGCAATATTTAACTTTTGGAATTTGTAAGTCATGTATAAAACACGACAAAACCCCAAGATTCAGTAATCTAACTGCTGTGTCAGGGACACAGGCAAATCAGAGGGATTACAAATGCTCAGTGCAAGGGGAGCAGCTGATGTCTAAAAGGCTCAGTAAAATAATAAGAGATTCACACCAGGAAACAGCTACAACAACATGTGAAATGTATTTTAAAGGCATTTAATAGATTTCTATTAACCCCTTGGACTGTTGGGAAAATGCCTGTGGAAATAGAAAGATGTGTCAGAGCAGAACCATCAGCTGCAGAGAATGTCAGTTAAATAAAATTTCAGTTTTCTGAGAGACATGAAGGAAAAGAAATGGTCCATCACAAGAAAACCATCATTTTCTCCTATGCACCCCAAAGCAAAGCTAGAGTGATGTATGAGGAAAATATTTTTTGTACTTCACTCCTCTTAATATCCTCTTACCTTTCAGCTGAAAAAAAAGAGGTAAATAAAAATTAAAGTACAGAAATTTTAAAAAAGGTATTTAAAATATCATTTCTATTCCTTTCACTTGGGAAGGCACAACAGTTGTCACTGGCTTCATCTCAAACCCCAAGAGACATGGCAACTCCTTTCCTATTATTAGAGTTAAATCTGTGCCCAAGCTTTTTAAAACACGTCCTACTTTTCCTCCCTCCAAGCCACTTCTTTACAAAGGCTGACAATCTTTAATTGTTTCTATCCTTTACTCCCATTCAGGAAAATTAGGATTTCTCTGTTCACCTTGTACTTGCCAGAGAAGTTAGCCAAGATTTGTTCATGGTGATGATTTTTGCTGTTTGTTGATGATGTCCTTGGTTCAGAGTTTCTGCCAGGTGTTTATTGAACCACTGCAGACAGAACATAACAAATTGTGAGGCATAAGATTTCTCGTGAGGGTATATTTAAAAACACACTTGTCATTGTATGTCATAATAGTCTTCTAGCTCTCCAAATACTCCCTCCCACTTTGAATATCTCTTCAGTTAAGTTCTTTTGACAGTGATTTCCACATGCAAACCATGTGTCAAAAATACACCTTTTGTGATGCTGAGGAACAGTGAGGTTTCCTAAAATATCGAGTTTCCAAACTTAATTCTGATCTCTTGATTTATCCATTAAGCATGAATTCTTTTCATTCCCTCTAGATAAACTAAATATTCACCCTTTGCAACTTCTACCTTTTTGCAATAAAAGCTGAATGTGTATCCTCAAATCAGCAGACTGACTGCCACAGAATTATTTTATTTTTTAGAAATAGTGAGGTATGAGCGTCAGGATAATTATTCCCATGGCGTGGAAACAGATTCTGGTTGTGAGATATGAGGATTAGAAATATTAAGAATAATTTCACTTCATAGGATATTATTTCCTTTTCATGTGACTTTTCTTTACCTTCAGTTTCATGTGATTAGAAGGCATAATAAAAAATGAGGACATTTAAACCCACCTCACATTATTTACTTCATGCAGTCAACATTCACAAGCATCAAAGGTTTTCTTTCAGTTCTGTATCAAAAACCACGAAGCTTTAAGGCTTGGCCAAAGAATCAACACAAACCCAAAGCAGAGGCATCAGCTCATGAGACTGCTGACAGAATGGATTAAACAGACGTTTGAAAGTATTGCCAATGCTGTGGGAGAAAAAAAGAAAAGGCCTCAGTTCTACACTTTCTTTTAAACTAAGAAGTCCAGCTTTTGTAAACTATTCACTTTGTTGATGCTCAACAAATACCTACTGATGAGATGACATCATCTGCTAATGACAATAATTGCTCAAAGGCCTGGGTAAAATATCTGGGCTATTCAAGCTTTGATTTAAAAAATAGAAGAATAAGAATGGATTTTCATGATCAAGGAAATGTTATACTCCTTGTTTGAAAATGGGGTCTGACTGCTTTCACAAGCGGAATTGGATCCTGGAAGAATAATATCATTGTGGTGTTCCACAGAATTTCAATACATGCTCAGATTTGCTCCTTCTTTGCCCATTCATTATTGGCTGTTTTAGTGCTGGGGACAGGTATCATGGTGGCTTTTATTTATCAGCAATGCTGCATTGTCCATACTGGGAGATTATGCTTTCCCTTTGGGCTGCTGGCTCCAATTCTTCCTCATCTACAGGGTGTTTGGCTTCTCTGTGCAAAATAGGAGTGCTGAGGAACAAAATGCTCTATAAATATTATTGGTCTGTCTTGGGAAGGAAGATTCTCTCCAGCCTACTCCATAGCAGGGTTGCAGCACAGCTGGGAGTCAGAGAGGAACGCTGCTGTTGGTTGCTTTTCCAGATACTTTGTCAGCTTTAGCTGTCCTGGCCATAGATCCACAGAGGGACAGAAAGAATCCCAAGGAAGTAGACAGAATTTTCATCTGTCTAGTGTTGTCTACTTTTGCATGTTATTGTTCTCCTGGAGCCAAGACAATAGAGTAGGCAATGGACACATTCATGCAAAACACACATCCAGGAGAAACTAGCTTTAGAGTCAAGGAAGAGAAAGCCCTTTAAGGTCTGACCTCCTGCAGAGAGCTGTGGCAGGCAGACAGGCGGTGCCAGAGCAGGGGTGCCCACTGTCACACCCCTCTCTTCAGACCTGAGACTTGATCACTTCAGGCACTTCTGCTATTTCCTTCAATTCTCATTCATTTTACTGCAAACCCACCTTCCCCAGTTGTGTTTTCTGCTGCTCAGTCACATCCAGTAGTAAGGCCCTTTGTGCATTCCTGGTATACCTCAAAGCTCTGAAAGAGGGAAGAGCAGTTTGGAAATTAAATTGTGCTTTCCTCCAGGACCTGAAATCCAAATCACTCAGGGTGTACAGGGCAGGTGTCTGCAGGGGCTGGGAGCAGCTGGGAATGCCCCGGGGAGGAGGGGCAGACCTCACAGCCAGGTGTGTCTCACAGGGAGCAGGACAGGCTGGGGGACACCAGCACAGCCCCAGCCCCGTGTCCAGCAGCCCTGGGACTGGCCGTGGGAGCTGGAGGTTGGCAACACTGCCATGTCACTGGGGCCAGGATGGGTGGCCCTGGCGAGTCTGAAATACTGACCTGAGCCGTGGGCTGGACAGGGGAACAGCCCAGAGGGGCTGCACAGGACCACCCTTCCAGGCCAGCGCAGCCCTCAGGACTCGGCCGCAGTGTCCCTAGAAACGCCCAGCGACAGCAGAGCTATTGCAACCACAGGGCTGAGGATCCAGCCAGCCAAGCAGCTCTTGTAAAAGAGCCATCACACAGCTTTTGGGCCTTGCATTTCATAGCAGTTCAGAATTGAAGAGTGGAGATAGTATGACTGCTTTTCCTGTGTACAAATGGAAGTGAGACCAAAGTCAAGGGCACAAGCACTGGATTTGAGGCTCCCATGGCAAGAGGCTGCCATCAAAGGTGTACTCACACAACCCCTCTGAGAGCATAGTAAAGGTACTGAAAAAGGAAATGAGAAAGCTGTACATGGGGAAGAAGAATGTGATGTTTATAAACACAGATAATGCTGAACAAATAACGAACAATGTCAAAAAGAGAAAACAGTAATAAAATGGTGGTGCTCATAGCAAGTCGAGCACTGGAACTTCAGCAAATGCTGCTTTGTTGCTAAAAGATCGAATTTCGTGCTGAAGTGGGTGAGGATGCATTAATGGTTAAGGAGGCTGTGCCCCATAACTCTGTCAGCTGTAAAGCTCACAAACCATGGGTCTGAACACCAGATAGAAAGAACTTTTGCAGTTTTTACTAACTTTGGGACACCGAACAATTAAACACCACGCTTCCTTTGATACTGTGTCATAGTTAAGATTATTATTTGAAAATTCCTTTTAAATTAAATGAATTCCTTTCTTTTGATGCAACTAGAAAAACACTGATATTGAACTAGAATAATACTGTCATTCATTTACTCAGAGTACAATGACTTGGCCAAGTCATAAGCTACAGATCTTACATATATTATCACATGCCTATTTTTAAGCCAAGTTTTAGAACTACATTATGTGGCATAATCTTTTGACATTTCCATCCAAAGAAACTATTAAAAATCATTTGTCTTGCTGCACTGCTGGGCATATACTTTTCAGAAAGATTGACTAGCACGTGCCACTGTATTTGAGGGGTTTCACAGGTGTTCTGTATCTTTTGAATACTAATATGTCATAAAAGAACATGATCTCCTGAAGCTTGGTAGTGCCACTCATTACAACCAATCTTTCACCTTTATGAAGCCAATTCCTCTGAAAATTATCCCTCTGAAATTTAAGAGCAGTATATTTTTAGTGAATTATATTTAGAAGACATAAGTAATTTTCTTAGTTATGCTGTTTGTTCCTTCAGTTATGCCATTTGTTTCTTTGTGAAAAAATAAAAAATTGAGACTCTTCTCTGTAAGTGGAACTTGGTCCTAGAGAATGAATCAGATTTACTTAAGCAATATGCAATTTGGAAAGTAAATATATAACTTCAGCTCAGTATGAGTCATTCAAGTTTCATTCCTTCCATGGTGCTTTGTTATTTTATGCCAGATTTTACCTTCAGTCCAAAGATGCTTAATGATAGACTATAATAATTATGCAACATCTTGTGAAATGCTTTGTTTAACAACACTGGCATTGCTTTGAGAACGATAGAATAAGCTGGTTTTAATTCTATGTCCCTGATGGTGGACTGTAACTTTTTTTTTTTAAGCTCCTCCTTTGGATGGAGGAAGGGAATGTCACTGGCAAAGGAAACACCTTTCCTGCAGACAAATTTAAATTACTGATCTATGGACTAAGTATAATTACAGAATTTATATTTTTTTCAAAATTCAGTTGCATGCATACAGAGCTGATCCAGCACTATCACCATTCTCTAGCTACTCTTTCATTTTTCTATTACTGTAGTGATTTCAAAGACATCCTGAAATGTCTGTAGCGCTGTAATTTGACTGAATATCAAGATCCTGCATCTTCAAATAATCCTTCTTCTCAACTTAGATTTGTGAGTATTTTGCTCTTCATCTTTTAAGATCCCTCTGCAGGACACAGAGGAGTTTTTGAGCTTTTTCCTAGTCAAATATATGAGATATGCTGATTTAAAACATTGATACACAAAAACACAGCTCTAACCAGAAACACCCAAGATGGTCCTGGCTGCCTTGAGGAACTGTCATACCTGCTCCCTCCATTCCTTTTCCTCTTGCACACTGCTGCTTTTGTACTCAACATCTATTTCCACTCTTTGATTAGATGTAAGCCAGCTCTTGCTCTGTGGATTTGCAGTAAGACTTCAAATACCTCAGCACTAAGGAGCCAGAAGTGTTCTTCAGGCAGAATAGCACACATGTTAATTCAGCATGTTCTAGACTGGGCACACAATTCCTCCCATTCATGTACATCACTTTTACATTGCTTTAATTCTGCCAACTTTAGCAGAGTTTACCTTGATTTAAACTTCTGTATAAGTGAGGCACCAGGATAAATCAGGAAATAATAACAATCATATGTTATTATATGTAGTAATGGTAAGTGTAGGTCCTCACGTGCAGTTACAGCCATGGTTGTGGTATTCCCCATAAAAAAGATCACACAAGACAGTGAGATTGACTAATTTCAGTCAGCTGACAACTAGTTAAGAGCCAGCAATAAGGACAGAGGGCTTTTCAGCACAGGGGCTTAAAGTGCTAAAGCCTGCATTTGTGTCTGCTTTTTGTTGTTTAATGCATTTGTATCACTCTTAGCAATGCATCTTATATGTAGAAAACTCATTGCATTTTATTTTCATCATTCTATTGATTCATTTTTAAGTGTCTTTATTTTTCTCAAGGTTCAAGTGCATGGTGACACAATTTTGCCACAATTAGAACAGAGTCTACCAGGTGACAGGGAGGGAATGCAGATGAGCGAGGCCCTGCTGGTGGATTCAGATCTGGAATTCAAATCTCTGGGGAAAAATTGGCATGCTTTGGGCTACATCCAGCCCTGGTAAAAAAAGGGCAAATTCATTGCAGCCTCTGGTGTTACAGCAGCCAACTGAGAGGTTACCTGAATAGTTCCAGCTACTTAAAATTTAGAATCTGACTTAAAATGACAAGCTACAGTTATGCCTGCCTTATTCTTTGTTGAATACCTGGTTATATTATAGGTCTTAGTCCTCAGCTTCAAAGCCATCCATCAGATTAGCCTAAGCTACTATGGATGACCTCCCAAGAGATCTCCAGTCCACTGAGCTCTCCAGAGTCAAAGATAAAAACTGAAGTTAGGACTATGGAAGACAGAGCTTTCCTGACCACTCACCCACAATGTGTCTCATTCCTCAAAGAGATGAACTCTTCTGGGAATCCCAGCTTCTTCAGATCAAAGTATAAAGTCCAACCCTTAACATGGTCTTCCCTGAGAATAAAAGATAAAAAATCCTGCTGTCGAGGAGGTGATGAGAGAGCTATGGCACTTTTTCATGTGTTTATTTTCCAGTCTGGAATGTGCTCACACAGTACAATGTTGGAGAGCAACAAAACCACCCCAGCAGGCAGGGGGGTCATTGGTGGCAGCCTCTGTGCTGGGAAGAGACTAAACAGGAGAGAGACACAGAGGGATGCAGGACTGGGGCTCACTGCAGTTTAACCGTGACGAGTGACTTTGGTGGTCTCCATCTTGCATTATGCTCAGGGTGGTCTACATAAATCAGCAGCATCAGCTTTGACTAGGGATGTTTTTCATTTATTGCCTCTCTCAGATTAAAAGGTAAATTTTCAGATTTAGAAGCTGTGATGTGATATTTTCTCTGCCATATATTTTAATTTGTATGGCCTATACAGAGGAAACCATGGTTGTGTGTGAAATACAAAGACAAGTAATGGTTTTATTATGCTGTTTTTAAGCTCTGCTAGTCTTATACTACATGAGTTTGAGTACAGTCACACACTTACTATGTAAATTGTCTGTATACATTCCTCCTCATCCAAATGGCTTTGTTTTTGTGGTGCAGGTGCAAAACAAACATTATCTTCAAGAACTTTTAAAGTTTCAATATTTCTGCCAGTTGCATTAGTAAAAATTTTCTAAATTCTAGATAAATCCCTTGAAACTATATATCAATAAAAAGAGTATTTTTACCAATGACCACAGTATATTGAAAACTACTCCTTAGACAGGGGACTATCTCAGACTGCATTGCTATTACCTCACTGAGCCTTAGTTCTAATTCTTTACTTTAAAATGGTAACTTTGTAAGAATTTACCTCTCATAGTTAGCAGCCATGAGTAGGTTTGAATTCCTACATCATTGCTTATGGAAAAGCAGCACATCTGAGAGAATCGAAGGGTCTGTTTGGACTACAGACTGCTGTACTGCAAAGGTACAGGCTCAACACTCATGTAAGATTAAATAGCCTCTAAATCTATTTAAACTAGCTTTAAAAGAACTCAGTCTAGAGTCAGTATCTTTCCCTGGCAAGACAGCTGCTGTCATCTGATCTGTTCTGGCTTCTTTCTAACATATTACTTGTCAAATGGACACAAGCACAAGGTTAGATTTTTCATTCGGTTTTGTTCATCTGGGATTTTTGTTCTTTATATTTGACCTGGTTTTACTGAAGGCCTTGTACCTGCAGAATAGAAGCAGTTTAGCCTTGTGTCCCTGGTTAATCCAGCTGAACATCTGTGAAATTTCTCAGTTAAGCACATACCTGCATGTGTGCAGCTTTCAGGCCTCCACTGTCCACTTATTTGCACCATACATTTGTGATTAGATACATTAATTGTTACATCTCCTCTAAGGTTTGAAGTGATTTAAAGGATTCCATATATATGATTAAACCATACACTGGCCTAAATCATAAATTCAAGTCAGCAATAATAAAATAGGGGCAATGTAATTGAGATGAGGCCGCTGATTTCAAGTACAGTATTTGGATTTTTACTGGTGTTGTAGAAATTAAAATCTGACCTATAGTAGTAATGTTTAAATCCTGACAAACCTTTCCACAACTATTTTTTTCTTCACATGGATAGGGCTGTAAATAAGTACTTACCCTATAAAATGAATATGGTACATGAAATACTTTGTCTTTGTATTCTTGCAATGTATGTAGCCTCATACAAGTACAGAAATGGATTAGACATTCCTCTTTGGTTAAGAGATATATCAGTGCATAAAGTCACAGTCTGGGTTCATTTAGCCTTTTCATTTGTAGTGCTCCATATTACATGAGTGCAGATCTATTTGAATCTGTTTAATATTCATGATCCTCTCACCAGTCTGAGTGAAAGAGATAAAGCTTTTGATAGCAATCTCAGCAACTTGATTAACAATGCACTAATCATCACTACCATTGACCTGATTCAGAAATGTTTTCAATTCATCCATCACTTTATAACCAAAGATGATTGCATTACCTTACCATTTTTTATTTAAATAAAACCACATGAGCTGTAAATATCTTGCCATTTTACTAAATGCACCTTGGTACCAAATTAATTTATTTTTAAAACTAAATACCAAAATGACCTATAATAACCAATTAGGGCAGGAGCATAGGGAAAACGTATCACAAGTGGTCTGCAATAAAATCAATTCACTTTGACTTCACATCAATAAATGTTAAATTGTGCCAAGGAATTAATTTTGCAATAAATTGTTATTGTTGTTATAAAATCTAACTAACACATATTACCAGGAGTAATTATCCATATATCAGAATGCATTGAATGTAGAGTGTGCACTATAATTACTCCCAAAATTGCTTATCATTCAAATGGTAATTTTAGGGATAATGTTTCTTTAACTATAACTTTATAAATTTCATCAGAAATTTATTTTTAGGGTTTTTTTTCTTTACTTGGTACTGCAAAGAAAACAGAAAACTGACTGTTAAAAATGCAACAGATAATAAATATGGTAATGCAGCTTAATCAGTATGTCTTACTTTAATATATAATTGCCAAATTTTGCAACACTATTAGTAAAGTGAGATACCTCCTTGTGAGTGGAATTTCCTTCACGAGTGCTAGCTGGAATCTCCAAGCCTATTCATGGCAATAGGTAGAGTAGAGCACAGTAAAAATATTAGCATCCAAGTCTGTGTGAGCACAAAACCTGTCAGGTTTTTTTTTTAATGTTTTTCTTAGATATTGAATTTTTCACTTGTCCTATTATTTGTGTTCAGGCTGAAGTCCACTGTCACAGGGGTTTGGTTCAGCATTTGGAAACTGTAATATCAATAATCAAAAAGAAAAAAAAGAAAAAAATTAAATAAATTAAAAAAAAAAAAAAAAACCAGAAAAAAGAAAGCAAGACATTTAAGTGTACTATTTTACCTTTTTTAGACCTAGGAGCACTGAAAGGCTAATTCCAGAATGCAGATACTACCCTGCTTTTAGTAATTCTTAAATGCTGTGATTGTGTTGATCAGTAGAAGTTTGAAATTATCATGATTGTTTTCAGCTCACCTGAAGTCCTCTAATGGGTGTATTGTTTTTCATTTTTGCCTTAACAACATCATATATCTGAAGTTCTGAACATCCCAAGTCATAGAAGAATACACATGGAAAGATGTCAGTGTTTTGTCTAATTGTGGTACTAGGCACAGAACCAATAATATCTAGGGAATCTAGGGACAATTCCTAACAGTATCCAGTTGCTTTCTGATGGATTAGTGTAAGTTAGTAGTGTTTATTTAGTTTCATCATCACTATCTGAATTAGAAAATTTTTGTCAATGTCTGTATATAGGGCAGGGAGTTTGAATAATTTTATTCATAGAACTGGTCACTGGAGTTTGGGCATGGTGACAATTATAAGAGGAAGAGGTTAAGGAAGCTCAGCTCGTGCTGCTGTGATGGAGCTCGTCGTGTAGCAGGAAATGCAGTCTGTGCAACTGCTGTTGCTGCCTAAGAACAGTGCTTCAGAGTAGTTCTTTGCACATGCAAAATACACTAATATGGTGATTAACTTTGGTGATGATTTTTGAGGCTTCTTCTTATGAAATAACAATATTCTGCTGAACATATGTTTTATGCTACCTTATTTTCATAACCACATATAGTAGATTAAATCAGAAAATACCAAGGCTTTCAAAGTATTTTAGAAATAACTTTTTTAAGACAAATGTGAAGTGGCATGAAAAATGAGTTTTGTATTCTGTGGGTGCTACTGAATTTGCAGTTTCATCAGAAAATATTGGTGAGGATTACCAAATCCCTTTTTTCAAATGTTTGTAAAACACATCGTGAGGATGTGACAGAATTCTCTAACATTTTCTTTATTGCCCTTGCTTATGTCTAAAAGCCCAGAGTGCTAGCAGGAATCCAATCATTTGCAAGAACTGCCATGATCATGAAATTGCACTTTTACTTTTGGAAGTGATCAGCACATTTTGTAATGATGAAATAGGTGATCTCTAAATTACTGTCTACATCTTGTAATGTAATGATGTTGTAATGAAACATTTATGTAATGAGAAAGACATTTTAAATCTCCTGGAACAGCACTGTGAAATACTTCAGAACAATGGGGGACGTGTGGCTTCTCATACTTCCCTTTGGACACCCAGTTTAACCCCATCAGGGTAGGTTCCTGTCTAGGTTAAGTGATTAATGTAAGCCAGACTCCAAGAGCACACGGACAGAGTACATGAAATTGCTTTCTGATGATAGCTAAAGTTTGGTGATACAATTTTTATTGTCCTGAATTTCTTTTTACTTTTCTTGAGATTATTCCTTAAAGAAATCTCTCAGATACCCAAGGGTTTTGTAAACCAGCAGCTGCTAAGTATTTTTGAAGATCCTGTCACAGTAAATTGTTAGGAGCATTAAAGTGATATTTTGAGAATTAAATACAAAGAAAATAAGCTTAAAAGTTAAGAAGTCCACAAGATATATATAGTCCTCAGAGCCTCTTCATGAGAATTCACTGAATACACCTTTCACTTCTACTGGGTGCTTCTCATTCAACAGTTTTGTAGATTTCAAAAAGTTTCTATTTGTGGTACTCTTAAAACCCTTCTGTAGTGAATAATTTTTATCCAATACTTGATTATTTAATAGATAATCTAGATTTAATTTTGGTAAAGAAAAATATGTGTCAGCTTAGCCATTTAATACAAAAATACATGGCCTAGAGAAATGTTATTTTAAAGCTGTTTGCCTCCTTAATTGCAACAGTCTGTATATCTATTTGTCTAGACTCCATCAAGGGCACTATTGTAGCTGGAGGCATTGGTTTGAAGAAGACTAAAGGGCTACATCATGTCAAAGCCTCAAGTAGGAATTATTGCCTTTCTTGCCACAGTTCACAGCTGTATTATGTCACCAAATCACATCACAGTGTAATCAAAGATGAATAAAATATTTTTTTTCTTTACCTTAAATGCTTTCCCTGTCAATTACAATCAAAGGACATGATTTCAGGTCTGTCAGTTTGCTGGGTTCTCTCCTACTGATGACTCCAAAACTGTAATCTGCTAAATATAAAATGAATCAGAGAAGTCTTAGAATGATTCTGCTATTAAGAAGAAGAATGTTTTTCTCCCACAGGGGACAGGAAAGTAATTGGTCTTTAAAGAAAGAAATCAAAGATGTTAAAAAATTACCTTTTGGTCCTTTCCTCTCCACCTCTGGCTTTTTGGCTTTTTTTTTTTTTTTTTTTCCTGTGCTAAACCTTCAGCCATTCAGTTTTCTTCTCCTAAGACAAGCATAAGTATTCTAATCAAATCTGTCCAGTTTTGTGTGCCATTAGAGTAAACATTTAACTGTGTCTTGTTTGCTCCATCACACCTTCTCCCCTCAGTGTTATTGTCGATTGGGTGCTCTGTAATGGGCAGGCTGTACGCCTGCTGTAACTCCAACTTCTAGGCAGTTTAGTGGCTTGATTACATCATTAACCATAATCAAAAACATTTCCCTAGAATGATTTTAGCTTGGTAGTAAGGACTGCTTCCTTTGATCTCAGTAGCAACATTTTACGATAGGTTGCTCCTCATTTACACTACAAATGCTGGCAAAAATGAAAGCGGTATCTTCCCGAGTAATACCAGATAAAATAAAATAACTGGCTAGTAGTCATGCCAGCTGCTATCATTGATGAACAATGGCCTTTTTCTTTTAAGAAAATTATATAAACGTGTATATATGCATGTGTACATGTATTACTCTGTAGAGTGAAAATTTCTAATGTACATCCTTGTATTATACTTAACAACATATTCCTTTTCAGCATTTGAAATATGGTTTAAACCACGCCATTGGATTGCAGCTTTGCAAAATATTTTTAGTTGTAGCAAAAAAATTCATTGCACCTGCACTGCTTGCAGAATAGACCAGAATTCCATTTTAGAGCACTGTCTTGTCAGAAGCCTTATAGCGGATGGAGTTTCCAGCATTTCTAATGATGTTTCCCTATTAAAGGACCAGTGCAATAGTTACATTTTATATCACTTACCTGCACTATCAAAACATCAAGTGACCAACCACTCCAAAGCTGAAAAGATACATGGATCTGTACCTGCTGCAGGGAGATCATCCCAGTGCTGTTCTAGAGCACTCACAGCAATACGCCACATGTATATAATAAAAGTCATGTTTGATCTGTAATGTCTCCACGAGCAAGCTAGAGCTGACCCATGTGGGTGGGACAGACAGAGGATGTTCAAAGACCTTTATACTGGCAGCCCTTGATCTCTCCTGTGCTTTTCCTGTCGTATTTTACAATCAGTCTTTTACACTGGATCTAAAGTTTACTGGGGGAAGATGGGAAGTGTTTTGTGGCCTACAGCATGTGCCAAAGGGATAGAAAAAGGAGAATTGTGGACCTCTCCAGGCTGTGCATGTTGCTTAACTTCTGGGGATTATGTTTGGTGTCCCAGCTGTTCAGACCCACACCCCCACCTTATTCCCAGCCAGCTGGTCCAGGTACTGCAGGGTCACAGGACCCTCTCACCTTCCATTATCAGAGCTGGACAGCCAGGAGCTGGGTGTCTCTAGCTATGCTGGGTCCCAAACCTCCCTTGACAGCAAATTTTGTAGCTGAAGGGTTTCCCCGAAACCTTATTTCTTTATTACTTTATTCCCATATCAAAGCAAAAGTGTTGCAATGTACAAATGTCTAACAGGCACTTATCTTCCATATGTTTGCTTGAGGAGCAGTAGAAAAGGAAAAGGAAATTAGTGTCATCTTCTTGTTGGTTAAACCAAAGACATTTTTTTGATGTTCTTCAGTTGCTGATAATTTTGTTTCCTCTAATATAAGCATGAAAGACACAGCAAAGTATAAAAAAAAAAACCAGAGATTGTCATGCCATCAACAGTGACAGAGCAATAGGGTTTTCTGGTGATACACTCTCAATTTTCAGAGATGTCAATGGATAAAGGAAGATAATGGCAAAAAGGTGCCAGTGAATAATGGAAGGGTAACTAGTGGGCCCTTCCTTGGTAGGTGTCCCACCGAGTTATGATGTATTCATGTGGATATTCCCTGAGTTTTCACAAAAAGAAAAACAAAGACAGTCTCTAGTGGCCAAGTTTAAAATGGCCACTGCCTTTAATAGGATGATACCCCATACAATCTACAAACAGGCAGACAGAGGAAGCAGACTGACTGCATCCATCAACTTAGTAAATGCCTCCAGATTAGCAGAAATATTTTGAAACAGCCAATAATTATAAAAGAGTTGCTTGCCATTGCATAATTATTTTATAAACCACATAACATACAACTGTTACTTAGTCACAGAGGCCCTCTTCACAGGGTACCATATGGCTAATGGCTTCTACAGCACATCACACCATACTGAGTACTTCTTCTCATCATACTGTATTGGCTACTGGCTCAGTTTGCTGTTAATGTCTGTGTTACCCTTTCACTGCATGTTTATTTTATGAAATTGTGGCATCTGTTTTTGGTGTTTATTCTAAAATGGCATTGCTATGTTCCCAGCCTTAGCCTGAAAATCACCTCAGTATTAATTTCCCATGGTAGATTTAAAAATATATTTTTTGTTGTCTTTTTCTTGGGTCTGTGTCAAACAAATCTTGACCGTTTTTGCATTTTGATTTAAGGTAAGAATTTTTTACTTTCTTGGGTTCTGTTCCTGAGTGATTTGCACTGGGTAATATTGGATCTTTTCATTCTGTTGATGACAAACACCCTTTGCCTACACTGACCAAGCTGCCAAATATTGAAACACAAATAATCTTCTTTCTCATTCACCTCCCAAACACTTTCATAATCTTTACACAGTTAATGTCTAATTCTAGAATGAAAGCACTATTGCAGGACCTACACATCAGGCCACAAACAAAGGACATTTTTCAAAGTTTCAGTAGTATCATACCATCTGGAATATAATTTTAAAACAATGCTGAGTTTTTTTGTAAACTTCCATAACAATACTTTAAATATGTGACCAGAATTGGAATGGCCCTAGAAATTTTAATTTTGCACCATCAACCAATGTGTCTGGTTCAGGAAAAATATTGATTCCATCGCATTTACCAACAACAAATAAACATACAAACAACTTATATTTGTGGGCCCAGGTCCAACAGAATTTATGTCTGACATTGGCCAAGTGTATGCTGTGGAAATGGGTACTTTGCAGTCACTCTCTCACAGAAACACCTTGGAATCTCTTCTGCAGCCACAAACATTCCTTGACAACAGAAACAGTAGCTGTCTGTTGGCCACACAGCTGGACCAAAGGTAGCTACAAGGCTGGCAAAAATGCAAATGTTTTGCACTTGCTCCTCCAAGGTGGATCATGCAGAAATGTGATGGTGACCATCTGTGTACAAGCGTTGCGCTGTTGGCCCTTAGTGTAACCTTCACTGTGATACTGGGAAGCCTGGTTTTAGCATCTGATCCTGCCCCTGTTAAAGTTGGTGACTTGTCTCCCAGGTACTCTAAGAAAGCCAGAATGAGCTCTTTGGAGAACAACCCAGTTCTGAGTTCCTTGGTGCCTTTTTCACTCATTTCCCATGAGCAGTGTCCCACGGGGTGTACCTGGGCAGCCCTTCCTGGTCTGGGACTGACTCCTCCACCAGCTCTGAGCTCAACCCAGCTCCTAGCACTGGTTCCCCACAAATGGCCTGTTCTCTCACCCTGCAGAGCAGCACTAAACTAAAACCAATCTACTCACACCATCTGCTCACAGATAGCACAGTTTCAGCAAACTAATCCACAAATTCAAGCTTTTGCTACACAGAAAGATTACTCAGATTTTTTCAAGTATTTTTGGAGCAGTCTCTGCTGTTCATGGTGTTCCTCAGGTGCTCACAGTAACTTTACAGTAACTGATACCAAGAGAATGAGAAGAAAGACCCAGGACACTAACTCCCTGCTGAATACTGTATGCAGCAACTACAGAGCCTTCACTGATTCTTAATATGTTTTTTAATTGGCCTGTTCTAGTTTAAAGTGTCTTGTGTTATCTTTTCCTTGTTTGGGGATTTTTTCTAGATTTCCCACTGTGAAATTGCCTTGGCGAAGCAAAGTCAGAGTGAAACAATCATGCACAATGTGTGCAGCCTAAACCAGATGATTTCCATGTATCAGTCTATACATGGAACGGACTACATTTCCAATTCATGATTTAGAAAAAGCTAGTAAAGCAAAAAAAAGCCAACAAAAAAAAAATCAACCAAAAAAAAAAAGAAAAACACCCACACGAGGAAGAAAGGAAGAAAAAAATGTTTGTTAAATGCCTGATGAACAGTTGGAGAACTTCAGATCTGATTTGATTCAAAATCTAGTATAAGTAAGTGCAGTTTATTACTGATTAACATGACCTAGTGCTTGTTAAATGGGCATGACTGCAGTTTTGCCAAGTGCACTGAAACACAAACGAGTTCCCACAGTAACCTCATACTAATGTTAGCACGACCTGAGTACTACCAGCTGTGCATTTATGCAAAAATCCAACATTTTACTGCATATTTGACAGGAAACACCCACTTTCTGTTTTGAGGGAAATTATACTTAAAAAGGTTTTTTCTCTGTTTTTCAATTTCAACTTCTGCAAATCTTGGGAAATTATTTAATGGAATAAAATAAACCAACTTGATACACTGAACTGCAAAAAATAGGAAGAAAGAAACAATAAGAAAATAAAATGTTAAAACTTTTTCCCTAGATATTAGGCAAATAAAGGAAGAGTTGAATTCATAATATATAAGCCAGACAATCTTTCTGCATGTCTTTCATTAAATGAAGATTCATAAGGAGCCAAAAGGTAAACTAAGCAATATATACAGTAATTTAAAAAAAGACCATCTAGGAGCAATAATAGAGCCTTAAACTTTAATTGGACTATTAACTTCACAGAAAAATATTTTTACACCAGACATTAAGGTCTGTAGAACCATAGAGATGTGCTTTACTCTATTTCTTCTTGTCACACAGTTAATGGAATTGTCCTGTGAAACAAAGTTTGACTTTACCTTGTGGTTTCCTTTGCATCTATGATATTTGAATTAAGGGTTATTCAAAATTTATGCTTCATTTCCTTCCATACCTCCATCCTTAGACTGCTGTCAAGTATTATTTATTAACTCTATTATAGTACCACATTGAGTCCCTAATCAAGATTATGCCCCTACTGTGTTAAACTCTGTACATTATAAAATAAAAGATAATCCTTTTCCAAATGCTTACATCAATAGAAGTGAAAGGTGTCAGGTATCATAACATCTTATGATAGTGTAAAAAACTGAACTTTGTCAATGGATGATTGTAAGTCAGTGCAGAGCCAAGATCAGCATAATTTCTCCACTCCTGCCCCCAATCAGCAAGGATGTAATAAGAAGAATGGGAAAAACTGTATGAGAGAACTTTTTTTTTTGCAAGAAATAATTTTTTAGTTTACAGCTATCTGAGTTGTCCCTTTGGACTGACATCTCTGCCTTACAGAAATAAAGTGAATGGAACAGAATGCTTACTCACAGGAAGGAGAAAACTAAAACTTCTTTATATTAGTTAAAAAGGCATTAATATGAGAGTAAGTATTTGTTCTACAGTATCTAATATTCTTCCCTTTTCAGTATCCAAGATCCAGTGGTTTTTCCCTATTTTCTCACTCCATTTTAGACAAGATAAAACCAAGCTCCTTGTTGTTCTTGACCCAGTGAAGCAACAAAGATACATTAAAAGAGGTGTGGTTATCCTAAGCAGGAAAAAAAATCCCCTTCCATACTTGCCCTCTGCTTTTTAAGAGATACAGCATCAACTAAGTATCATAAAAATAGCTGAATCTCTTACTATCATGACAAGCTATTTTAGCAATACATATTTTAGAGGAACTGTATTTGGTGCTTAGCATATTCATTTGAGCTGCACCTCTCACTGAATTCCTTGATCCTACCTTCCTTTAAAATAAGAATTAGTACCAAAAGGTAGTTCTTCCAATATGATTAGATTTTATGTTGATATTTTTCTTTAACTACACAATGAAAAGGTTTAATTCCTGAAAGATACCTAAGTTGCCACACTGTACTGGAAACAGCCAAATCAGACAGTAGCAGCAGCAAGTAGAACAGGGATGATCACTTAAAACTATTTCTAAATGCAGACACAGACAGCAACAAAGAGCTACTTTCACAAAAACAATTCCTGTCAAATAATTCTTGAAGTGCCTAAACTTAGTCAAGAACTTGGAGATGAAATCAGATAAATCCTGTTGTCTACAACTAGGTCTAGGCATCTGCATTTAACAAGAACCTCAATACTTTTTACAGATGAATTGCAGCTGAGATATATGCAGGCTGAAGAGCTCTTCAGAGTCTGTTCCAATGAAAATATTGTCTAAGTACATAAGCATTAGAGCTGAACAAATAATTCTCGATGAATAATTTATCTGATTGATTTCCCCTTTTTATTCTCTCCGTCTTCAGAGGCTATGCATGGACAGAACAAAAAGTATATTGAATTTATTCATTATTTGAAATTATTCACAATCTTGTTCAGTGAATAATTCTAGGCCTGCAAATCCTTTGAACTGTGGACTTTGAGTAGCTAATTTGCAGCCCACACCATAAAGTGGGTAATAATGAACTAACTAGCTAGCCAAGCACAGTTTTTAATTGGAAGAGTCTGGCATCTGAATGAGTCCTGTTTGAAATTCAGTCCAGTAGGTGCATGAATGCTCAAGCTAAAAAGTCATTTTTCACAGGCATTTTTGCTACTTCAGTGCAAGTGTTCCAAAGATGGGTTTGAAGTATTTGGACACAAGGCTGCCCATTCACAGAGTTCTGACAGTGCTCCCCTCTTCAAATGAGCCTTAGCAATACATAGATCAACATATTCATGAGCAGAAACATTCCACTTAGTATGAAAGCATATATCAATAAGACTAATAAGAATGTTCATATGATAATCTTTGCATTACTGAGCATTCACATGGATAAAGTAGGGAAAGAAAAAATATTGCCTTAAAGTGCAAACACTGAGTTGAGCCTTGTAAGTCTCCACAGAACCAGAACAACATTCATTTTTCTTGCCCTCTTCCTTCTCTGCTTTATTTACTCCTGTCTGTCCTTGACAGAATCATCAGTTTTTGAAGTGAACTTCTTCTGGGTTGCCATATCACTCTTCTCCTTGAAAGACTGGCTACAGAGAGCTGATCAAAACAGAGGGCAGGTAGACAACCAGGGCAGGATTTCAAGAAAGGCTTTAGCATGCTTTAAAGTGTTTCAGCGAGGGGCCTGCTGAGGTCAGAGGCAGCATTAACTGGAATTTGTCTGCCACTTCTTTGGTGTTTCTGGGAATCTCTAGAGGTTTTCTCATAGCCTACCTTTGAACTTCAAACTTCTAGTAAGCTGGTGTATATCTCATTCCACAATTTCAATTGTGAATCTAACCAAAGAAACAAGCTAGAGTTTATTTACCAGCCATCAATCAGCAAATAAATTATTTACAGATGTCTTCATTTATTTGACTCTTTCATTTATTTACTTATAGCTACAGCAAATACCACCACCAGACAGTGTCCAGATGGAAAACAATTACCCCACACTGGAACCGTATGCTTCCTAAGAGAAGCTGAGAAATTATTTGAATTTCAGACAGAAACAATTGGAAGTAAGGTCAGGCCTGTTTTTGCAAACAACTCCCCTTTGGACACAGATGCTGTTAAATCTTTCTGACATATCACAAAGAAAAAACAGATTTGACCTCCAGAAAGAGGCTTAGGATACTGTGAGTCCAAACTGAATGATAATCCTGTGTAAGTGGCAACTCAAGTGTGGACTCTCATCTCTGCACTGTGTCAAGTACAAGAGTAACCAAGTTTATCCATATACATGTCACCTGAGGCTCAGAGATGCTGACATGCTAAATGCAGCACGTCAGAATTTACAAGGTGGGGAGAAGTGCTTTGATTACACAAGAAAATGAATTATTAGAATAGTTCTAGTAGATTAAATTTGAATATAAAACCTAAGCAACTACTTGAAGTTGCTTAATAGAGTCTATAACTACTTACAATTATAACCACTGAGATAAAATGTGAGCACAATGAGATTGATCTAATACAGATAAGTAGAGACAACAAGGAAGAATATATCTCTAGACTCTTCACTATCATCTCTCACACATCACAAATCGGGGAAGTAACAGTTCTGCAGTAATATCCACCACTGGGAGTTTGCAGTTTGAGACCTTCTTCTCTGTATTTCCAGACTGCGTTGAAACAGCATCCAGACAATCATCTGGATCATTAGAGTCCAAAGTTCTACAGACCCCACTTCATTGCTCAAATGGTAGAAATGATAGTTTTCATCTGCATTCCGCCAAATCCAGACACACTGTCATTTGTTCCTGCTGTGGCATTGTGTTTTGAACTTCAAGTTTCACTGGGTTGTGCCTTACAGGCAAAATGGATCCCTTCTAATTCTAGAAAAAAATTAAATTAATTCAATTTCCAAGCATCGCTTAAAGAGTTTTGTGTTTGTGTTCTCAGATATGTGGACATTTAGGGGGATGGGTCTTTTCAGTCCTGGATCTTTCTGTTATTTCTTTCAGGTGATATAATGGCACAGAACCCTTGCAAAAATTCTCCCAAGGAATTATATTCAATGGCAGCTTGAAATCTAATGCCGTGCTTGGGTATTTAAAGAAATAAGTATTCAGGAAACAGATACTAAAAAAGAGCACAAAGCTGTACTAGAAAGAATTGTATGGTCATCTTGTTTAAATAAGGGACAAGAAGATGATCAACATCATGCCTTGTTAATAATAAAACTGGAAGTCATAACTGTGGAATTAATCTATCTTGGAGGGAAGAGTATATTTCTGTATTTCCTGTCTTGGAGGGAAGAGCAGATTTTTGCCACATAAACTGCTCTCTACATCCAAAAAGATGTGTTTCATCAGAAAGCTTATTTCTTGTTGTAAAGAAACTGAAATATTTTGGAGGTTTGCCAGACATCATGAAAAGCTGGGTGTCCTAAGGATTTCTTCATATCAAGGACTACGTGTCCCATTACAAGAGAGGGAAGAAGGATAAAGACTTGAAAATCCTTATACATACAAATTCCAAAAAGTTTAAAAATAGTACTTCGCCTTTTAGGAGATTAAA
The DNA here is from genome assembly GCF_031753505.1 of Anomalospiza imberbis. Classification (NCBI taxonomy): domain Eukaryota; kingdom Metazoa; phylum Chordata; class Aves; order Passeriformes; family Viduidae; genus Anomalospiza; species Anomalospiza imberbis. The sequence goes on along the minus strand of NC_089690.1, from coordinate 13,606,043 downwards.
GGTGTTTTTCATAATTGAAAACAAGCAGGAGACCCAGTTTGTTAAACCAAAAGTAGTTTGGGCCAGGACACCAAACACAATAGAATTTCTGAAGGCTTAGCTATAGAGAGGCAAAGAGACCTTCCTTTAGTTTTTCCTGTCCAGCAATCTGGGAACCGGCTTTGCCTGGGTTGACCTTCCCTAACAGAAGGCAGATCAGCATGGAATGTTTCACTTCTGGACGCTGTTACATAAGGATGGAACATGGCTCGTCAACCATAGACTCCAGCTGATATATGAGGAATTTAACAGCTCTGGAATCTTTCACTTGCCAAGCATCTTCAGAAAATTCCATTATGCAGATAGAAGGCGTCACCATAAATTTAATATAATACAGATCTTTTTCTGTTACTCGCAATCAGACTTTTTTATATTTTCAGCTCACAAAGGTACAGATAGGCTTAACTAAGCAGTAAAGAAATTCAATTTACTTATGCCTTCAGTTATATTTCAATATTAGTTTACAAACATGAAGCTGAGTCTCAGGTCACAAGCAAACTGAATATACTTAGAAAATTAAATCACCCTATCAGTGGTATGGTTTCAAACTACAATTTTCTTTCCTTTTTTTGTTTTTCTGATATAGAATTACTTTTTTCCAAGACTAAACAAATAGCAGATGGGTCAATCTTTAGGTCACAAGTTCTATCTTTTCATTGTCAGGTAATATTCATAGCACAGCAGGGCTAAATGATGCTCTACAGTTTGAGGACATTTGATGGAATCTTTGCTGTGATTACTTTAAGTGGTGACATTTAAGTGGCATGAAGTGGACATCTAAATCTTTGAATTTTGAAATGAAAACGATTGTGGGAAGATATTTTCAATGGCTGGCACAAATGAGCATCCATTAATCATTTTCCTCTGCAACTAACCTTGCTTGCATTGCCTAAAATTAAACAATTTAAATCATTTTGACACAATACCATCCTTTTAAAAATTGAGTAGTTTTTCACTTCCTGACACTATTCTGAATAGGGGAACACAAGACTGGAGACAGCACCCAAAATGTTACCTCATCAGTACTAATCAGAGAGGAAGAATCACTTCTTTCCCTCCCTTGGCAGCACCCTTCAATGCATTATTGACTGATGTCCAATTTGGTGCCCACCAGGACCTCTAGGGTCTTCTCTTTCCAGCTGCTTGGACTGTGCTGGTGCAGTGATTCCTTCACAGGGGCAGAACTTTATATTTCTCTTTATTGATCTCAATGAGAGTCTTGTCAGTTCATTTCTCCAGTCTGTTGATGTCCTGGGAAAGAGCAGCACAGCCATCTGGTTTATCTGTACCATGCTCAGACCTGCTGAAGGTGCACTGTCCCATCATCCAGATTACTAGTGATGAAAACACTGTCCACCCCAGCACTGACCAGAGGGGTACACTATGGGCATTCAGCTGGGCATTACAGTGTTGCTGAGCTCCTGAGATTTCCATCCACTTCACTGTCCCATTTCCCAGCCCATACAACACGGGACATGTGAGAACAATGTGGGAAGCAGTGACAAAACCCTTGCTGAATTCCAAACGCACATGACTGACTCCTGTCCCCTCACCCACCAAACCAGTCATCTCACCACAGAAGGCTCTTCGGTTGGTGAAATAGGATTTCCACTTTATAACTCAATGCAAATTGCTCGCCTTCATGTCTTCAGATCATTGGAAATGGCTTCCATTCAGCAGCAAGTGTTGCAGCATGTCACCAACAAGACAGCCACGGTACACAGAGCATCATCACACAACCTCAGAAAGCTTCAACAGAAACACCAGACCACTTCAGAAGGCTTCAAGCATCCAACCTCCTTGTTCTTCAGCCCAGCCTTTTATCCCCTCATGTTGATGCACGGCACCTGTGTGCCCTCTGTTCCCTTGGAGGTTGGTCAGTGCACCTGGGCACTCCATGGCTCATTGCTGTCAGTGCTGCTCACCTGCTCCTCACAGCTGTGCCCGCTGGGGATGAGGCTCCCACAGCCCCACTCCCAGTCACCACAAACTGTGTGCCTACAAGCAAGTTGTCGGGGTTTTTTTCTTGATAGCTTTCACCTCAAAATTTTTGATGGATGAATATTTTATTATTAGTGGTGCATTAATGAGAACAACAAATAATAAGACAAGTGGCAAAATACTCCAGATCTTTAAAGGTAGGGCTGAAATCTAAGCTATGATAAATTTTAATTTTCTTAATTAACAGACTTATAATGAAAAATCAAATTCTGAGAGACATTATTAAAGGAAGTTTAGATTTTAATTATAATTTATCAGAAAAATATTTTTAAATGTTGAAGTAATTTCCACTTTGAAGATTGAGAATTATCATAGTCTCTTCATGGCAAAATCTTTCTTGCTCCCTTCCAGAAGTTTCTTGCCTGGGATTGTATTTATGTTTAACAGAATAAATCTTTAGCTAGTGATTTATTAACATAAATCATAAAAATTACCATTTCTCTAATGCATGATTTAAAAGTACAAATCTGAACAATGAAAAAACTTCCTAAACAAATTCTGTTCTGATGAACAGTTTTGTGCTGACTCCACTTACATAGAATTTTGAAACATTAAAAAGGGGTAAAGTCTGGGGTCTTATTTTTTGCTGAAGTCTTATTTTTTTGCTGAAAAAGTGGTGGAAATCGCATCCTGTAAGTGCTGGTTCTACTTTAGGAACCATTGGTTGTGATCAACAGGAGGAGGAGGATCCAGCCACCCCTTGCTCTCCTCTGGTGTTGTTGCCATGGCAATGCTGAGCATCAGATTAGACCAGCTGTACAGCATGACATGCTGTGTGCTTCCCAAGCCCCGACTTTGCTCTTTCTTTTGTTGTTATTTTTATTAAAATAGCAATACAGATTGTTTGCACTGAACATGTATAATAATAATGTGTGAAAGAATAAACTCATTAGACAGCAGAAGGTATCTTTAAGACAAAAACCTCATGGCAATTAAAGAGACATGCTGTATGTGTGATAAACCTTCACACCCCAAGATAGAGCCAAAAACTGAATGAAAATGTCTCTGCAGTCACGTTAGCACATTAATATTCATCACTGGTGTTTAGATTTGTTAAACTCTCCTTTCAACCCATTGTCAGAGGCAGGCACAAACTCTGCAGCACTGACCCAAAGTGGTGTAGAACATTCTAAAACCAGGTTACCATAAGCCTACAATGGAAGGCTCCCAAGTAACTTTGACCATTTTAAAAGAGAGAGTTATAGAACAGAAATTAATAAATGAAAGATCAAAATTTCATTTACATTGCCTGATGGATTTTTTACCTTAAAAACTACATTTGGTGTCTTTCACTTATCTACTCTTCCTTAAAGGCTGCTTATGTTTAATATTAATGTGGGGTAGGTTCACAAATTATTGATAAAATCCCCTCTCTGCTTACGTATACATAAATACACATATACAAAGACTCTGACATCTTTGCTCTAGAAAAAGAGGACATAGTTCTAAGAGCTTGCAAGTTTCAGAGATGCATATGCTGAAATATGTGAATCCAGAATGTGACTTCTTCAGAATCCAGTAAAGGTTCACCGTTGTGTGTCCTGTGCAGCTGGTCTCTGTCCTCTTGGTAACTTGGGGTCTGGCTGGAACATTGGCAGTGTTTTTCAAATTCCATGCACTCTTTTGATATTTAAGCACTGTGACTGAACACCTTTTACTTAGCAGGTTTCCTCAATAAAACCCCAATCAAGCTGAAATAAATTGTTTAATCCATGCCTTGGTCTAAGGCCAGGTCAAGTTGGTCTCATTTATCATCTTTTTAAGGTGGAGCTTTTAAATATGGAGAGGTGATACAGCTCGAAGCGTTGGAACCCATATGGAGAAGGTATGGCTCCATTACTATTAACAATTCATTGTTAATACCTCTTTGCCAAAGTAGCAGAACACAGCGCCTGGTCAAACATAAAAGCCTTTAAAGGTTCTCATGGGAATTCAGTTAGACTTTGCTGTGTAAATGCACAATTTGTTTCTACTATATAGACCTTGAAATGAGGTAGATCCCAAAGGCTATAGGAAAACATCTGCAAAATTCTGTATGGGTCAAATATTCTACTGATGTGATTTTCTCTTTGAAAATTGGTTTACAGATGGTTAGCAAGGTGTTCACAGTGTTCAGTTTTATTATTTCATTGTTGGCATTTGCATCCAGTGCTCTGAAAATAATTTTGCGGATTCAATGCAATAACTACTGCCCAAAGGAAACATTGTTCAGTTACATGAGGAAATTAAAGCAAGTAATTTCATTTCTTTTATTGCCATTTATTAACTTTTCTCCATGTGTAAAGTCCAAGAATTTAGAATAGAGTTTCAGTAGAATTGCTCCTTTTGAAGCCAAATCCTGCTACTTTTACTTCCAGTCTTGGTGTTGGCCAGATTTATTAGCCAGATTCTGCAGAACAATTCTTTGTCCTGTTGTGTATCACCCTCCAACTCTGGCTCTTCATCAATACAAGTAGCCCAGGGAGAGCAGCGCCACTGAAACAGAGATCATCAGAGGAAGAGCAGCTTGTTTAAGAGCTCTTGTCCTAGAAAACAAGAACTATGGATGTGGACATTCTCTACAAACAAGATGATCAGAAAATGGTAGGTTAAAAAGAAATATTATTTTTCTCCATGACAAGACAGGGAATAATTTCTTAAGTTGTTGTTTACTGTCAAGAAAACTTTGAGAGAGGGAAAGTGTTCATCCTGGGAATTGCCTTATTTTGTTTAATATAATCAAGGCAATTGGGCTACATTTCTAATCTCTGCTTAATACTAGGAGTTGATTTAAGTTTGAGCAATCTTAAAAGGTCTCAATTTACCTCGCAACAGCAATAATGGGGTCTCAAAAGTGCAAATGTAGACATGAAGTCAGACGTGTTCTGTGGCAAAGAGCCAAGAAAATCCAGTGCTGAATCTCAGTAAAACTAATAAATCTGAATAATTAATACACCGATCACAATCACAATCAGCTGTCAGGCAAAGAAATGTAATTCATTAAATAAAAATAGGTTATTTCTGATTGTTTTAGCTGTGTGTGTATCTGTTTTAGACTCACAGAAAACTGAACCATAAGAAAGATTGGTTTTTCCCTTCTTCTTTCCCATTTATTGAAAATGTTCTTGATAAATAAAACCTATGGGGGGCAGGGAGAAGAAAATATGCCTCAAAGGAAAGAGAAATTTGCTGGATACAACAGAAAAAAAAAGTATAATACTTTTCCATGTGGAAATAATACAGCTAACAGCCAGTACTTCAGATCAACATCATATGTTGTGTATGAATTACTCATGTAACACAGGGGATTGTGCAGCTAACTCCAGTGTCAGCATGCAGGCTCAGCTCAACCTTGCCTTTGCTTGGAAAATGTGACACTAAAGTTTTTGGAGGGTTTGGGGTTTTTTTTAAAGCTTTGCTAAATCATCATTTAAAAAATATAAACAAACAGAAATATGTCTTCATATCAAATAAAAGCAATTTGGGTATAACAGAAGTCTATTTGCCACACTTCGGTTGGTTTTGATTGTAAATCAGTCCAGTCCTCATGTTTCTGCTGGCCCTGACTTAGGCTCAGCACACCTCAGTTAGGAGAACACCTGCAGTTCCTCACTTCATAGCTGATGTAAGGGGCTACAGAGCTCCACAGGGCAAGTCTGACTGCAGAGCAAAGGAGCCTGATTTAATTACCTAGATGAGGTGTCTGAGTATAATCAGGATAAATTAAGGGAGTCTGATTAATTTTGTTGCATTTCTGATAGAAAACGTGTTCTGTATTATTGGTAATACGGTGCAGTTGTTTAAAAGTACCTGTACCTGTGGGTCCCTCAGACTGTGCCAGAAATCGTGCTAGCTTTGGGGCAGGAAAATCAGAGCTTCATATGATAACTTGCTCCACCTTTACTCAAAACTGGGATGGCTACACTTCAACTTGGAGCAAACAAAAAATGCTTACTGCAGAAGTGCATGTGTGGCAGCATGCTTAGCATTTAAATAATGATGGCTCACTGTAATAGTATTTCTATTATTTTTCACTCTTTTTTGTCATGAAAATAGAGTAATGATGCATTTTATGATTTTCCAACACTGTTTCTTGCAAGGCTCAGGCATTCTGCTCAGAGAGTTCTCTTCTGTGAGCTGTACTCCAGTTTGCTCTATGCAGTCTGCTCCATATTCAATATTCATCTGTGTTTCTCCTCAGTCCACCTCCAGATTTCTGATTCTTGTAATTCATGACCAAGATTTTAATGACTCTGGAAAGGACAGACACCTCAACCTCATTGTTTGCACAGTCAAAAAATCATAATCCAGCTGCAATGAACCTCAGCTCCAATGAGAAATAATTTGGCATTGCCTAAACATGACATGAATACATTACAAAAAGCCTCTCTTAGTTTCCAAGCTGCAGCTTGGAGCTTAGAGCAGTGGATAAGGTCCAAAATCCACAGAATACTTTTTGGTCTTGGCCTTCAAAGCTTAGTAAGACATTCTCAAACTGTGTTTTATAAGCCTGCTATATATTTTTCCTTGTAAAGCCCACGTATATGCTTGCATTTTTTTTTTCCCTCACTATCCAGCTGAAACCAGTATATTCATACAACAATCAAAGTACAAATGTTGACATTTACACTGCTGGACATTTAAATAAAAATCTTATATAAGTATCTATTAGGCAAGATTTACTTCATGCCATTTTCAATCAACTACACAGGCAAGCAGTATATATAGAAAAATAAACCCCCTATTCATAGTTATACAAATATTTCATGTACACTTTGTTTATTCATTGGAAGAAACTGAGCATATCTTCCGCAGTTTTACCACAGGTCATCTGAAGGGCAGTATCAGGATTCCTGTGATCCATGTAGGCCTCCCAAGGGGGCACAGAACAAGACCTGTTTGATCCAGCACCTGCTGTGAAACTATCACTTGGATACTTTTTTGTAAATTTTTGCCAGACTGTGAGTAGTATAAATATGTAAGAAAGAGCTACAGGAAGATCAGCTGGGTATTGATGAAAATGCCATTAGTAGCCACTGATCAATCATTTCAGATTACCTTTTCTTTCTTTTTCTTTTTCTTTTTTTCTTTTTCTTTTTTTTTTTCTTTTTTTTGTTTTGTTCTGTTTTGTTCTGCTGGCACTGCAGCTTCAGCATTAGCCAGACTCAGGCTACCACATAGTTTTTTAACTGCATTTTACCACATTGTGCTTTTGCTGTAGTCTAGAGGGAATGCCCACAAAATGCAAAACATGGCAACTGGCATTTTTATGCAGCAGGCAACCTGGAGACCATTCCATGAGTGTTCAGAATACCCTGATAGGATTTAGCAATTCAGTTTCTAGGAATCATCAGATTCTAATTCCACAGAAAAACTTTAGCAAAAAATCTGCTTAATTGCCAGATAAATTCTTGGAGGGCTGTTTAGTTTTGTTTTAAGTTTAGGTTCTCTGGAACTTGACAAAAAGACCTTAGGGAATGGATTTGAGTAATGATTTTCTGAAGCCATTAAACTTAACAATGACTTCAAAGATTTAGCATCTGTTTTTTAAATGTTCACATGAGGCTGTCAGTTGGTATACAATGTTTCACCCCACTGCAGTTGGCAACAACCAAGATATTAAATGTTATATAAAATACAAACTTCGCCTGAAACCACGGTTCTGATCAGGAAGAAGACTGTGAAATATGGCATCTTTTTGTTCCTCAGCCCCAGCTGAGGGTTTAACGTCGCTTGACTTGCTGACACACATACCTTTATGTCCTTAATAATTTGCTAGTGCTAAAAAAAGGCAAAGCAGTGAAGGCAGAGTGAGTTCCACTCCCTTCTGGCTCATGTATCAGGAGCTGTTAGCAAAATTCCAGCTCTGTGGTGGGGATGTGTGAGTCCAAAACAAACAAGATGTTTTTCAGATGCTAGGCTGTGTTTAAAACTGTGGCACTTGGAAAAATTTATTTTATTTTATTACTGTAAATTGAACAAGTTTAATTAATATCAGCTCACTGACAAACAAGTATGCTAGTTTGATGTCTGGTTTTCACACTGTGCAACAAATCCTGACACACAAGTCTTTAGAGGAGTTGAAGGCCCAGACAGCAGAGCTAATGTGGTTCCACTTTGCAGCTATAGGAGTGAGAGAATCAAAATTGTGCAGCCCCCTCCCCTTTATGGATGAGCTCTTCCATTTCATTTTACAGGCTTAAATCATGGCCAGAGGCTTTCAACTTCAACAGTGCGTGGAAAAATTTCCTTCTGAGAGAAACTTACATCATCAGTTGCTAGACCTGTCCTGGGTCGCCATAGGTAGTGTGGAAGGGAATAATTTACTGTTCCTGAAGCTCAGATTATCTCCTATTTGTCCATTCACCCTCAGCATGACCTACACCTCCTGTGAGTTAGCTCCACTATTTGGCTCTTAACTACACAGGCTCTAGTTGAATCGGTAATTTTATCTAACAAAAGCCACATAGGAAGAAAATAAATGAAATGCTGGCTTTTTAAAGCCCCTGACCACAAAATGTGATGGCACTGCTTTGTCACTGGGTTCCTAACTGATTGCTACCTTGTGCACAGGTAGCCTCTGTTTGTGATCAAGATGTCAAACAAACAGTTTTATGTGCTATTGTAAAGAAGGCATAGTCTGGATACTGTATCTGAATGGAAGTGTATAAGTTCTCAGGAAAGGAAACAAATGGCATTTCAGATCTTTAAGACAATTATTTCAATTTCTCACCATTCCTCTCCTAATTTACTTAGTTCAGAGAAAAATTAAGGAAAAGGTTTTAATGGCTTGCCTTTCACACCTCTTTATTTGAAAGAAAGATGACAAAGAAGAGGGTATTTCTTTGCTTGGAGAAGCCATGGCAAAGTTAAGATTGGGCTTCTCCTCCTCTCCCTTCTTTAAAATACTTTAATGGAACTAAAGAGTGAAAAGTGGAATCCTACTGAAAGAAAGTCTGTTTATGTAAAACTTGTGGAAGAAAGTGTTCCAGAACATTAATTTGCTTTAAAATATTGGCCCTTATTACTGCCAAGATTAACGAAACTAACTGCCATCTGCAGAGGAAGTGCTAGTTTACAAGACAAAGCTGTAATGAATTATGTGCAGTATTTTTTCAAGATTTCAGAAAATTTTGGTAGAAACCATGTGTGTGATACACTTATTCTCTATTATCGAGCTCCATTTTTCCCCAGCACTCTATTTGGCTACTGATAAACAACTATCTTCACAGAATAGGAGGTTTCCTAGAAATATTGAGGTAAATAAGACATATTTCCCTAGGGATTTAGGGTGCTATGATAAGTTGAGATCTGATTCAAAGGCAGATCTGGACATAAATGCAAAATAGAACTGTGTGGAATCATCAACTCTGCCTGCTAAAATCGGTTTTCAGCTTCTTCTGTGGCATAAAATATTCACTGTATCTTTCTATAGCATCAAAACTTTCATCTGTTTTGATATCAGATTTCTTGAACTCCCTGAGTATTAGTGAGCATTAGAGAAAGCTTCTACCAGGGCTCATTTCCTTTGCTGAGGTCATAACCCATTTCTTCTTATTCTCTCATTGATCGAGTTATGCAACATCCTCTGGAAGGTCATAGATAATTTTTTCTTTGTAGTTTCTTAGAGGGAAATTCTAGTCTTTCATTCTTTTTTTTCAGTCAGTTAAAAAAATGCAGATCCTTCACCGATGTTTTTTATACAGAGCTGGTATATTTAGATGGTATAAAGCAAAATAAATAAGCTATTAATTTACGCTTCCCAAGAATTTGGGGTTGGCATTCCTTTGCATTATTGTTAATAACTGCCATTTCCTCTCTTCTGACAACATAAGTTCTACAAGGAGTTTCAGACTGCAGCATATAATGTGCCATAGCTACTACAATTCCATTGGTTTCCACATAATTCTGTCATCTATAACCTAGATACTCCTTTTCTGTCTACACTGGATCAGAGAAGGCAATAAAAGTCTTCTGGGCAGGGCTACTGCCACTGTAGGTCTTATCCTTTACAGATGAGAAATGGGCAGCTCATTGTTGGTCCTTCTAGAACCTGAGAGCACCCACTGACCATTGGAAGACCTATAAGAAAGGAAGTTAATAATTTCTGGCACTCATTTCTCTTTTGGCTACTAGCTAAAGTCTGTAATAGCATTAGCCCCTTTGAAATAACATTTTTGTCTGGGATATTCTACACAGGTTCTGACCCTCACTGCTGCCAGTAAGAAATATCAGAGATCACAGCCTGGCCTCAAAAATCTGTTCACTACCCAGTTTGGATGTTACAGAGGGAAGGATTAAAGACTGTCATTCAGATGGATAAAGCAAATTTTATGTTAGACCTATGTAAACTCAGCAGCTCTCTGACTGTCCTTTGAGTTGGGTTTTCTCATGGTTGTACTTACACTAAAATCTCTCTTGAACGTATTTCAGACTCCTTATCTGTCTCTGCTCCCTTAATTGCTTTTCCACACTCTAACCCCATTCTCCATACTCTTGTGAGATATCAGACAGGCCAACCTAAGGATACCATTTTGGATCTTACATTGGAACTTCCATTTATTAGCTTTAAATTTATATTTCACTGTTATTTAGTTTTGCACATTTTTGCCAAAGAATTTTTAGTCTGGACAATAGCTAGATACCATGAAGTCTAGTTCTTAATATGCAAAAACAAATCACAAGCATTAGCTGCCTAATTCCCTTCCCTGAGTAGATTTGTGTTTCACCAGGCCATGTTAATAAACTTTTATTTAATGTGATCATGTGTTTCAAACTACTGAACCAGAAAGCAGAACATATGATTTATCAAGAAATCATAAGAGTTATGCAAAGATTGATCCCTGCTTTGAAATTTCACCCAAAAGCCTTTGGAAAGGAAAAAGTAAACGTGTGAAACTCAACTGTTCCTTCAAGTAGAATACAGGTGGACTTCAATCCCTAAGGAAGCTGCATCCAGGAATGAGATAAAGGTGTTACTCTCTCAACACTAAACAAAGTTCAAGGGCAATTCACAGGGAACAGCAACAGGTAGAAAAGTTAAAATTCTTGCCAATTAATGTTCCCAAATTAATTTCCCAAAAGTGGGAGGAAGAGAGAAATCATTTGTAAATATGGACCGAGTGTATCACTTGTGTGATCAGCTTTTATCAGGGACCCCAGGCAGACTGGAGTGTTTACTCAGGTGAATTCCTGCTCATTGCAATGAGATTTTGCCTGGTCAGACAGAGGAGCACATGAGTATAAAATGAAGCAATATTATGTCCTGGCAAAACCTGTACTGTTCATGGAAATAGCCTCATATCAAGGCATATTGGGTGTTACACCTGAGTCAGTAGGTGTACAATTAGACAAGCAGACAGTAGATTTGGATTAACTTTTAGACAGTGGGTTTGAATTAATTTTATCTAAGGGCAGCATTCTTTGAAATTACTGGTGAAGTTGGGAAAAAGAAATTGGTTTTAATTAGAGCCCTGTAAACTGTCTGGTTTCACTACCTTCCACATTTGGCTTTAAAAAATTAATTAAAACCCAAGAGTTTTTAGAGGTTTATACTGATTGTACATCCCACATCACTTTTTTTCAGGTGATAAGGTACAGATTTCTGCATCCTGGCAAAACTCCAGAGTGGATAATTGCATTGCCTTGCCAAGTTTTAATTGAATGAGGTGCTCATCTTAACTTTGTCTCACAGTAAATTACTGTGCATTGTTATACATTGTTAATTACTGACCACACATCTCCAGAGGAGCCTGACTTGCAGAGGTATGATATTGCCATTGTGTAATCCAGAAAAGAAATAAAGCTAAAACCCTCAGAGATGTCTAGAAGAAAGATGAAGGGTCAGGACTGATGTAGAAACCTGTCATCCAAACTTCACTTCTCCTCTCTCTTCATGCATTTAAAATAATTATCAGTGTAGACTGACAAGAGAGCCCTGCCATTTGTTTGAGTATGTTCTAAGTGAGGACAGACTCAGGTACAATTCCACAGCTTCTAAATGATCTGCTGTCATGGTGATTTGGAGGCAATTCTGTGAAGGTCTCCAACAGGCAAATTGGAGATGCCTCAGAACACCCTTGCTGGACTGGAGGGGGATCTGCTTGGGTTTTTTTCCCAAAGAATGGTTATTTCTAATAGCCAAAACTGCTTGTGAAACAAGAGCATAAATCTTTTATCCCAAACCATTTTAGCATAGATGCCAAAAAGTTCTTTTTCAATAATTCAGATTAGGAAATTAGGCAAAATAGGAGGAAAAAAGAAACAAAGTCCAAGCAATTTTGCATATTAAAACTTTAGAAAGAAATAAACTGAAGAAAGTTGAAACCAAAATAAAATATTTCCAAAACATCTACAGAAACTTCTCTACACTACTTTTTTGTTTGAGTGTTCAAGATAAGGATTGTAATTTCAGCTTTTTCACCAATCCAGAATAAGAAAAATTCTGAGAATTCAAGAAAGCTATGTCTTTCCTACATCCCAAAATTATTTCATTTTCATATGAAAATATTTATTTCCAATTAATATCCACAATTTAAATTCATATCACTTAAATGTCAGTTTATACATGCATACATATTTAATGTGTATATAGAGAAAACACGTGTAGAATTTGAAATAATTTACATGTATATTTGTACAAGTAACAAGGCAATTTTTCTGTGCACTAAGTATTGCCATTAATCAGTGTGACAGTTTAGTCTGAGTACTCAACCCAGGTATGATGTGAGGGAGTTCAACTCCCTCTCTTAAAAGACAGAGAAAAAAAGGAAAATAAGAAGCAAGCAGAGCCCACACGAGGGAACAGGAGGTGCCTCTAGGTGCTGAGATCTTAAAACTACACAGATTTTGAAGATAAAAGCTGTACCCCCACTAGTTTTAATACCTTGCAGGGCCTTTCTCCTGCTCTAGAGTTAAGAGAGGCAAGGGTTGTCTTTGCAATTAGTGTAGTTTAAGGCACATTTTTGAGCAACATTCATTACTTCAGGCATTGTGCCATGACATCCCTATCCCTTCTCTGGAAACCAGAGAAGACAGTAAAGGCCTGCAGCAGATTTGAAACAAAGAAATTGCTCCTGAAGACAGTTGCTGTGAGAAAATTATGACTACATACAAATTCTCCAGGAAGTTGTGAAATTTGCTTTAGGTTCTTGAAGAGTTCGTCTACCTTTTATTCCCCTCATTCACTAAGAAAAAAAATGCAATCAATTTCTTGAGCAGGATGATTTTAAATGATTGAGGAATCTCCCTTCAGTATCCCAAACAGTTGTTTTATTGGCAACTGAATCCCCTTTTTCATTACTCTTCAAAGATCCCTCCATTTCAATTCTACTTGTTCACATTCTGCTTCAAATAATACCCCACTGAGCTGACCACATGCAGGACTGTGTTCCAAGACCTCTTTTTTTAATAAAAATTCTCTTTCAGTGTCTCCACACCATGAAACAAATCACATAGCTTCATAAGCCATCAGACAATCCTTTCAGTTTCTCGTGCAGGCGAACTGAGCCTTTTTCATCTGATTAATTCACCAAGCAAGCTGATCTGGGAAGCATAAAAAGCTTCTGAGGCAGGGTGAGAATCAGCAGCTCATATTTTATAATGGCATCACTAATGCCCCAAATTAAGTGCTGAGGCTGTTTTGCTTGGCAATATCATTTCATGTTAATTTTGGATGGGACCGAAAATGAAGTTGTAATCTCCCTCTGTCATGCTGCGACTATTTCCTTGACCATCTCCAGTGCTGCATTTTATGAGGATATGGCTGTTACTGCTGGGTATGGAAACCACTGCACAAATAAAAGCTCCTTGGGTTCCTGCCCCAAAGAGTTACAGATCTGTGCATTCATCCACGGAGAGGGCACCCTTGGGGAGATGTCTGGCTCCACACAGGGGTGGCCAAGAGGACCCAGAACAGAGTAAGGGCCTGGAGCAAGGCAACCCCCAGGTTAAATGAATTTGACCTCAACCTCTGAGAGCAAACGAACCCTCGGAATGAGTTGCAAGCATGCTGCTCTGGAAAGGCACCACATCACCCCTCCTGACCAATTCATTTTCTTCCAGGAAGGAATTTAAGAGAAGGAAGTTTGATTCTTTGAAAAGTAAAAGTGACTATTTTTTTTCTCACCTTGTGTATTGCTTTAGTGATTTCAGTTGCCTCTGAGTAATTTTTAATTTTTTTCTTTTCTGAAGATTCAGGCTGTGGTTTTTAATGACCATGTACTACTCCATGTGAACAACCGGTGCTACTGGTCAGCACCCGCTCTAGGGTTCTAAAATGAGGTGCTTAACTGTATGCGTAAGAATTCTTATCTTTTTTGCTAATTTGCAAAGGTAGTAAACTAATTATTCTTACCATATTTAGACCATTTACCCAGGTTTGGTTTGCACAGTTTGAGGCCATGGTCAATCGATATTGATATTTATAAAAATATGTCATTTTTAATACAGAAATACACTTATTGGTCTTGGTTTTCACAGAAGAGTGGGTTTTGCTCCCTCAGAGCCTGTCCCCTTGTCAGCTTCAATTTATATCAACCAAAATGATCATGTTCCCAGCTATGAACTCTACATTTATTTCATAGATGCATAAAAGGTCATGACCTTAGAGTTTTTTTTTAAATCTATGTCATTGTGATTTTAAAAAAGAGCCTAGAGGATCAACAAGACCAAATTAAAATAAAAAAAGATAATTGTGCGTTCATTCACTTCAGATCTTTGGATACTCAATTCCAATTTAAAATAAGCACGCATTGGTAAGCAAATCAAGAACAGAAATATACACTGAACTATTTTTATTAAGGTTGGCCACTCCATAGTTAATTTTTACCTTCATTAAAATATTTTAATCTATGTCTTTAAGTATATAAAACATCAAAGTTTCATTCTACCACTACCATCTCAGAAAGAGATCAACTCTCAGTAAGACCCTTGCCATTTTCTTTGATCTTGTAGAGACCTGGGGATTTTAAGCCTTGTGTTGACTCTTTCAAGAATTTTAGAACTAATTGCTTAATGTTTTTATTGTGTTCTGTTCTCTGATTTAATACAATGTTTTGTGAAATTGTTAGAGACTGAAATCTTTGTATTACATTTTTACAGTTACTGGTGATATATTTCTAGTTAAATTCCAAGCTAAAGAGAATAATTTATCTTTATTTTGTTGATAAGAACTAATTTCTGGTGATCCTTTTAGTCTGGCATATAATTTTACTTCTGCACATATATAATATTGCAATGAAATATGTAGGCTTCTTTTATCTACTTATATTCAGTGAATATTCGCAGTTCATGGTTTAATTCAGTGTAAATTACTTCATGTCTGAACCAGAGGCATGTATGTATTGTTTCTAAACTGAGTAAAATGCTGTGGAGTATTTTATGCCTAGGGATAATTCTGGATTCTGCTGAAGGCAATAGCAAGCTTCCATGAACCTAAAGAGAATCAAATTTCCCTGAAATGCTCAAGTACCACAAGGACTGCCCTAAGCAGCCTTCAGTGTAGGGTATTTAGACACACCACTTTTCCTGTCCAAGCAAAAATCTCTTCTCTCACTGACAGTTATGACTGAACCCACTTCATCTGCTTCACAGTGTACAAGAAATTCAGGCAGCTCAACTGTGTGCTAAAGACTCCAATGAATATTTTGTGCCAGTAGTGGTTTTCACCAGATCCTTGGCACGGTGTACAGTGGGATTATCACACTGATTTACACACTGATCAGAAAGGGCTGTTCCTTGGAGACTCCACTAAAAACTGCTAGTCTAGTGCCACTGTTAACTGAAGAACCTGTTTATACAAGATGGCTAATTGCAATTGATTAATATGTGAAGAGGACCAGATCTATGTGAGTGGCTAATTCCAAATCAGTTTAATCTAGAGAAAATGGAGCAGAGGGAAAGCTTCCTTCAAGCTGAGTTGAATGAGGGGCACAGAAAGCATATATGAAATTTGTGCTCTGCAGGACAGACCAATCTCTGTAGGTGAGTGCATCCTGCACTTTCTTCTGAAGTGTTCAAAATAAAACCTTCAAACACACAGGCCAAAAATAACCTTCAGTCTTGCTGACAAAAATCACAAATACACATGGCAAAAGTGGCAGTTGAAAGAAACTTTTTGCCAGTAGCAGATTAATATAATGTTCTTGGGGTTTGCTGTTATCAGAGTAAATAGAAGCAGATGAGGATTCGAGAAGACCAGGCTGCAGATCTAACACACTCAGAAGGACATACTGCAGGAAACTGAGGAGTGTTTCTCTTCTCTCTTTCAACTCATTGCTTCCTCTGCTTTTCAGTCACCTCATCCATGTCTCTAATCTTAGCCAACTAACATTAGTGATCTGGTGCTTCAACTTGGATTTCTGCAGCATTCAATGTACCCTGACAATTTTTGGAGACTTTAACTCACAAAGTTCTGATGGCTCAAAGCATACATTGAATTAAAATAACTGAATCTTTGAGCTTTAGTTGATGCTGTCACAGCATGTTTTCTGCCTAGATCTGGATTTTCTTTGATAGAATAAAACAAATGAAAACAGATTGCATGCTAATCCAGTCTTATTTTCAGTTTATGATGGGCATGTAGGAAGTTGCTGCTGATGAATAAATAAAAGTATCATGCCAAGTAAATATTATTCAACTGTAGTCACATATGTACTGGTAGGCACATCTTTGGGTTTTAAATATCTGGAAAAACATCTGGAATTTAAAAAAATATTAGGTGAAGAGTGCAATATCTGAAAGTCTAATTATGGAACTTTTTTTCTGGGTCCAGTAGTCCTGTAAAAAATCTAGAAAGAAGAAAAGGACAGGAGTACATGCCAGTGTATGTCTATTGAGTTGTGCATGTGTTATATCAGGTTGCATGCATAGTTTTTAACAAATAACTTCAAGTTTTAAGATACTGGTATTTCCTGCCTGAACTCTAAAGAGTATGATTAATAATGTAATATTTTAATTCCATTTAATTTCCACTTCTGTTTTGCATGGTTGTCTTGTCTCTACACAGGAAGAATTTTTGAAATATTGAATTCTGAGTATAAATGGCTATTCATGATTTTTCAAGCTTTTTAGTGAGGAAAATAAACATGATTTGCATTTTCTTTTTTTCTTCTATATGTGACAGATCATGCACTACTACAAATGCTCTCACATGGGGTCCACAAGTCATTCACTTAATATTAAGGCCTAGTTAATAAAATGTCTTGCAATTCTGACCTTTGACAAATACTATAAATATTAAATTACATTGCTAATACATCAGTGTTTATCATCTGGTGTGAAAAAAAGGTTATTTTAAAAAAATCAACATTTGCAATAGAAACTTTAGATGCAAATGCCATCTCAGTGTAATTTTTAGGGCTGTACTCACAGTTCTGTATAAACACTTCATCACAACAAATTAGACATTAGACAATTTCCTTTGATTTTGTATCACTAAAATGAGGGGGCTGTACATACAGCTTCTGCAGACTTCAGAATATTTTCCACTGGTTTCCTTTCCATGAAGTTAAACCAAAATTATATGAGAAATTAGGTCCCCACATGAAAAAACCTTTCTTTTCCTTACTGAAATATCAATTCTTATTTTTTTCCTCTTTAGAAGTATTTATTGTTATATAATTTTGACAACAGTTATGTGCTTGTTGGATCTTTCAGTAATACTGAGCTGAACTGACTATTACCATGGAAAAGCTATAAACCATCTCCAATAAAAGTAGACATGTTTTACCTAGGATTTTTTGTATTTCACACTATTCCATAGCTTTGAAGTCACAAAAAGATTGTGTTTCATTGCTGTTACTTAGCTACCATGAATTACTGCTTTATAAAAAAGGAAAACATTAAAAGATTTTTAATTAAGAAAATTCATGACAGCATTGAGTTCCTCCAGCATTTAGTGCAATATCCTTTGCTTTTTATTTTAAAAGCTTAATTGAGAGCTATAAAAAAATCCCAGTTAAGAATTTAGAACTCCTCAGTTGTTACATGAGAGCCTTAAAATACACTCTTATCAAAAGATTTCCCGCCATAAAATAGCATGCTCCAAGACAAAAAAAAAGAGATATTCCACAGAAGAACTCACAGCTACAGAGCTTCATGGCTGGAAATAATTGGTTTGCCTATTGATCAGCTGTTGACAATACCTGCAAGGTAAATATTGTCATAAATCCTAAATTCTGGGTGAAGGGGTAGTGAGGCAGAATACATTTCTAGGAATAGGAATGAGGGACCACAATTCTCATACTCAAAACAGGAATGGTGGAATCAGCATTTATTATTATGAAAGTTTCAACAGGCTAAAAAATGCCTCACAGAAAAAACAAGTTTGATAAGAAAAAAAATAAATAAAAATCCCTGCAGAGCCTCACTATCAACAGGGGTTTTTTTCTGTCCATCTGTTCTTCACCTTGGAAATGCTTGGGTATGGGCTCATTTCAAGGATTTCTATACCTGCACTTAATGTTTATACAGTCTAGACACAGGGACATTTCTGAAGACACTTACACATTCTTTTAAAATGGAGTTAAGCTTCCCAGCTCATATTTGGCCCTGGAGATAATTTTTCTTTAAAGAGTCTTGACAGAGGCTAGGCTTTGGTTTGTCAGCAAATGTTGAATTCTCCATTATTTCAGCATTCCAGGGGGAAATGACAATGGACATACTCATATCTTCAAATGGTGCCTAATTTTGGGTATCCCAGCAAATTATCTGTCTTCTGAGATCAAATGGTATTAGTCCTGATTTTCAGAATGCTCCAGTCCTAATGACAGCAACAGTAATATTGCTGATAATTTTAAAAACTACCTTATGGATAAAGTGCAAACACAAGTATCCCAGAGAACCAGTTCATATTTTAGTATCCAAATATCAGATCTAAATATCACTCCTAGTGCATGGGATCAAAGAGCTTACCTACTTACACTATGCAGTTTCTTCTGCTGTAAAACCAGCAGAACATGAACTCAACCTTAGAGAAATTTAAAACGCTTATTTCTATGAAATAAAACTTAAGTGTATGAAGTTAATTAAAAGAAAAGAATATTTCTCTAATGCTACTGATTTCAAAAGTGCTTTACAATGATATCTCTCTGGTTAGTTATATTTCCTAATTTCTAAATAAGATATAAGATTAAGTGATTCAGTAGAAATATAACCGATTTTCTACCCAAAGCCACATAAACAGTATTTGGTTATAAAACTTTAACAGATCCATTTATGTTCTAAATTATTTAAGCAAATGTAATGCTTCCAAATTGTATTGTTTTGCAAGGTTTCTCTTGGAACCTTTGCCATTTATCATACATGTACTTCTGTCTTTTTTCTACTCAGAAGCACAGCATGAAAAAACTTCATTTCGCGTTGAAACATCGCTACGTGGAACAGTGTGATGAAATGAGACACAGGAGGAGAGTTTGTGTTATACTCTGGTAAACAGTTGGTCTACAGGAAGGATTGCATTTTATGCTGTGACTGATATATCAATTGTGAGACCTAAAATATGACTGATCTGAAAAGGGGAGTCCTGTCTATGACAGACTGTGTGCATGTGAGAGATTACAGGTAACGCGCCTGGGCCTGCTGGGAGGTCACAACCTAAATCTTACCCAGGAGTTAATATAACTATGCAATACATTCTGGTAAAATTATATCTCAAGTACACTTAATGTCACTCTTCTAACTAGAGAAATAAAAACTACTACGGCCACAAGCTTGTAGGTAAGACCCTGATGTTATTTACATGCTTTATGTGAGTGAGCACTCCCAATAAAGATCTACAAGAAAAGCAGGTGTCTGAATGCTTGCATGTTCAGTACTGGAAGCTTTTTAGAGCAGGAAAATATTGTCCATCTCTCACATGGGATTCCAAGAACTCTGTGGTGTTAATGCATTAACACTGATCTGAAGCATTTCAGATTTTTAAAAGCTAGGGACAAAATTGTAAAATATAATTTTAATAACTTTCTAGATTAAATGAAGTGTGTTCAGGTTTATTTGAAAATGTGAATTTAGCCCTTTGATACAGTTAAGTACATTAATATTTTCCCTGGGTGTTGTTCACATCACGTAATGCCTGGCCTTCCACAGGTCCCACGGAAAACACTGGCACTACTTCAAAAGCCAAGCCACAGTGTGGACCTGATTCAATTATGTACATAAGTATGTGCTTAGGTAACAATTTATTGTTGTAACATGAATCATATAACAGTAAAGATGACGAAAGTCAAATACTTAGGCACCAATATATTGCACTGAAGCATATAGCAGTAAGGATGAAGAAAGAAAAGTCTTTAGGCACCGATCATGTGGTGAACTTTATATAAAAATATTTCTGCATCTCTTAGAATCACTCTGTGTGACAAACTGAAGATGAGTGAGGAGATAAATCTAGCATCATAACCTACATTTAAATGTAGAAATAACACACCAATGTTTCAATTCTAAAATAGTTCATGCTTTTAAGTGAGGTTGTTTTTAATATGTGAGCCTTGAATCCACTCAAAGCTGCTCTGTTTTCTAATCTCATTTACAGAAGTGTTTCTCCTCATGCATAAGCTGTGAAGAGATGGCTGGGGGGAAAAAAAGTTACATTGATTAAAAGGGAAATTTCTGAAACAATGTCAGTTGAAACTTCCCGTTCTGAAATTCAACTCTTCTCCCATAACCAGCCATATTTGTCCACTGTAACACTATTATAATCAGTGGAAGCATTCCTCTTGACTCCAGTGAGCAGAAGATCAAGACCTACAAGTGACCACAAGAGTAGCTCTTTGTTTCCTCAACAGTGGCTTTAAAAACTATTGAAGTATAACACTACTGCTTTAATCCTTTTCACAGAGGCACCCCTTTATTTTCTCAAAATTAGGAGAAGTTCTAATAAACTTTTACAATGGAAATTGAAACTGCTTTACTTTCTAGTGCTTAATTGTGAAAATTTATTTGGATCATTACTAGATATTTTTAAAGAAACCAATAATATCGACTGTCCTCTAATTCCAATGATCTCTTGATTGTTAAACAGTATTGGAGCAGCACGTATTTTATGTATGTGAGCCTTAACATGGTTTCATGTCACAGAAGATATCACTATGAGACTGGCCACAATGACAGCAAGAGACTCAAAAATAAGAGTTTAATTAAGTAATTACTAATAGAAGTGAGAGGCAGCACATGAGGAAGACTGCTAGTTAATGCTGGGCCACAGTAAGGAGAGAAATGCTCCCCAGAGCTGAACATCTGAGGATTTATGGACATGGATTACCTGTTTCAGGATGGCACTGCTGACAGCAGCTCTCTGGAATGGACAATGAACTGTCCTGCACCCTGGGGACACTGCCACCTCTGACCAACACAACAGCTCATTCCACAGCACAGCCCAAGCAAAGCCACTTCCTCACCCATAAGTCCTCTGGGCTGCTTGTCCTTCACTCTGTCTGAGTTTGTCCCCAATTTATCCAGGCAGCAGAAACTGCCTGAGTTCCCTCCTGTTTGTTTTGTATGCCCAGACAAGTGCACATGGGGAAAGGGATCACTATGGATTCTGCTAACTGAGTGATCCTTCTGTAAAGCAGGCAGAGGCACTGATGGAATGAAACTCGGGATAGCAACAGCCAGACAGAACCACAGGTGAGTGACCAACATTCCTCATAGCAAAATATGCAGTATATACATTGTAAACCTCCAGGAAGTGATTTTTCTGTCTTTGAGTAATCCACAAGGTTTTTCAGATGACAGGGATAGCATAAACCATGATTTAGATGCCCCTGTAGCAAGAGAAGGAGGGGAAAGCAACACGCCCTGAGTGAGGCAGCACCAGGTGCTGTAACCTGATCCTCCACCAGCAAAGTAAAGCTGAACCTTCTCCGCCCAGTGTGGAGGAGAACGAGTTTTGCAAAACACCACGTCCTGAGTGGGGAAGGGCTGCCCACCGTGCTCCTGCTCTGGGCAGGAGGAGCCCAGGTACCAGGGCTGTACATCGCAAAAGTCACCACAGTGAGATATATCTCTGCCTTGGGGGTGAGAAGCACTGCCCGAGTCTTTCTCCTGCCTAAAGGGCAAGAAGCCTCAACACTCTCTGCATTTGTAATTGCTGTTTATTCAGCTGAATACAGAGGACGAAAAGCCAAATAAATGTAGCAATAAGAATTTGCTTCCCATCTTGCAGGCAAAGGCAAGAACCATGTTAAATTTGCTTGCATGCTCTCAATGCAGCACAATGGGCAGTCTGTATTCTAGAAAATGCTTTGCTTGTTTTCGCAGTAGGATTTAAGTAACTAGAAATGCTTTTCTTCATCTCCAGTGTTAATATCCACATTTAACAGTTAATTCTTTGCTTAAATGTGTAGATATCGTTTATTGTACAGAGAGAATTCGATACATGGAACTCAATGGAGTGGTACAGAATGTTTATTACCCATCTCTTGCAAGCTGATCTCTTCAGCTTCTTCTTTGTACACTGATATAAAACTAATCAACCTGTAGACTTAAAAGTACTATCTCTGACTGTCAGAATACATTTAATTCTCATTTATTAGCATCTCAATAATCAAGTCTTCAGAACAGCAAATCATAGTGATACAGGCCAAGTTTTACTTCTTCATGCAGAGTATGAAGCATTCTCACAGTACAACCTTCCTGCAAATGTTTGCTCCTTGCCAAGTCTTACACCACAGTACACTTAATTAGGCCACAGAAAGCTGACATCCTGCATGCTTCCCAGGTGTACACAGACCCTGGTTCAAATAAAGATTACAGACCCAATCCTGTCTCCAGTGTATGCAGAGCATTTGAAGCCAATTAAAAAAACTAGAATCATAGAATTTTCTTTTGTCAAACGCTAAGATTTTGTTCATGTAAGAAAAAATTCTCATAAAAATAAAATTCTTTTAGTCAGTCGGCAAGATACCAATGGTTTAATACAAATGCAGCTCAAAATAGAAATATCTCCATTATCACTTGAAAGCAAACAGAAAACCTTGTAACTCTAGCAATATATAGAAATAAATAGATGTACACACATACCTGGTTAGAGATACATCTGTGCAATTCAGTAACAAGTTGTAATTTCATGTCCCTCTTCATCTGCACTTACTCCACAGCTATGTAGTGCAGCCCTCATAGCTTATCAGAAAAAAATCTCTTTCTACATCTTGTAAACACAGAAATTGATCTTGCCTTCCAAAGTTGTTTAAATCCAGCACTATTCCCTGTGGTAGGAATGGGTTACAAGGGTTCAGAAATTCCACAAAAGGGACACAGACTTGTCCACACTTTCCAGGATTTGTTTACGCTGGCTAAACCCAGCACAGAGCACAGCAAAGCCCTGGACCATGGCTAGGGCTCTTAGCCACGATGGGAATACAAAGAAATGACAGTAGCAGTTCTTCTACCCCTGAAAGAACCTGGGATATTACATCTTTATGTTGCTTTATGCACAGAACTCTATTTTGTAGAATTGCAGACTATCCATAATATTTTATAGAGAGTAACCTTTCTTCCCCTCAGTTGGCTTGTAGTGCTGGACA